>NW_008360320.1:4750372-4790864 GCF_000622305.1 Nannospalax galili
TGGTAGGCTCCAAAACCCAATATTAAAAATAGTTTTAGTACCTCTGACAAGATAAAAGAAGGAATGAATGTGACATTTAATGAGTACTTGTTAATGTGAAGAACAGTGTGTTAGGTACTTTCCAAATACGATCTTGGTCAGTCCTTACATACCCTTGGCACATTTTGTAGATGAGAGAGTAGAGTTTAAATATATTATCCCAAATCATACACTATATGGAAGGCAGAACAAGTTCTCAAGGCATCAGGAGATGTTTTTGAACAGTCAATAAATATTTTGAGCTCAACAAATCACATAAGGTCTGTCACGTATTTTTCTATTTCTTTGTTTCACTGTTAGTTGATCGAATTTTACAACCCCTTCAAAATGTAAAATCTGTTCTTAACTATGTGTCTGGATCTATCCCAAGGATAGGAGTTTGCAGATTGTTCAAAGGCCCTGTCTTTGAGGCTAGAGGGAAATATGAGATAAAGCACAGGCTCTAGACTTGATTTCAGCTTAAATTTGAATTCTGTCACTTAATAGCTATGAAGAGTTTTCAAAGTACCAAGCAAAAGTGTAGGTGTTTCACATGTATTTGCTTATTCTTTCCTCACAAGAACTCTGAAAAGTAGAAAGAAGAAAGGTCCTATTCTGTGCCCATTCTCTAGATAGGGAAACATGTGCCAGAGTGTTCACATAACTAGATCAAGTTTGCACACAGCAAGAAATTGGTAGAGCTGACACCATCAAGCTGTAAAGCCGATTATTTTAAACTATGTTAATACTGCTAAAATTAAATATAAACTGATGGTGATAAGTAACTTGATTGTGCTTGCACATAAAAGGAAATCCTTTTAATTATTATCAATAATCAACTTATCCTTATGAGACAAGGTTTCCAACTATGCAGATGGGTGCTGGTACATCTGCTTGTTCCTGTATAGGTGGAGGCCAGAGGAATACAACAGGTATCTATTGCTCTCTACCTCACTTTCTGAGATAGGGCTTCTCACTGAACCCAAAGTTTGCCATTTTGGTAGGCTGACTGGTCAGTGAGCTGCCAGGATCCACTATAGCAAGAGTAACTGGGGCAATGAAAGGGAGGTGAGTCCCTGAGAACAGGGAGGGCGCAGATGACAAAGCAGAACAGAGGAAGATAGGGCTAGAGAAAGTGCATCATGTAGAGAATGTTCAAAAGAGCAAAAGTGTGCATTAATAAGACTGCATGGGATTGAGGGACTTGCAGAGAGATTGATGTAGCTGGAACAAGGTTGCAGTCACTGAATGTGGAAAATTGGGAAAGCCAGTTCACAGGGCAAGAGCTTTTTCATACACCACACTAGGGAGCTGTTCCCTAATCTCTGGATCCCTGAGAATGCTCTTGCAAGAAATCCAGACTTGTCACCTTTAGCAACTTGGAATAACAGCAGTGGAGCTGGAAAAAATAATGATTGTGTGTGTGTGTGTGTGTGTGTGTGTGTGTGTGTGTGTGGAGAGTGCAGTTTTCTGCAGAATGCAGTAATGCGCATCAGGTTTCCTGCAGTGAGAGTTACAGATGATTATGAGCTGCCACACATGGGTACTAGGAACAGAACTTGGGTCCTCTGCAAGAGGAATATGTGTTCTTACCAGAAAATAAAATCAATGGGACTAAGTAAGGTACAGGCGAGAGGGAGAAGTAGCTGACCAGGGAACAAGTTTTGTGGCTTGGGAGAGTAAGTGTTTTTATGCCATTTATCAAGAGAGGGGCTGAAGTAGGCCAATGGCAGAGGAAGAAAAGGAGACAATGAGTTGGATTTGACAAGTCTGGAATACAGGTGCTGCTAAGGACACCCAGGTAGCGATAACTAGAGGAAAACACAGGGTATGCTTAAAATGTTAAAAGTAGGTAGTTCTCTATGGAATGCCATTTTTCTACAGATCTCCATGCAAGGGCAATGGCTTGTAATTATTAGAGAAATAGTATTTTAAAAACTGACTATTCCTAAATAGGAACATGATGTTAGAAAACAGCTTGGCAAAAATAAGCATGACATTGAATGCTTCCTCCGAATTCATTCCAGGGGTGCATGTGTACTTTGTATGTTTACATGTCTCACATTGCCTACAAGATGAGCTGTATTCTATTTCTCCATGTTTTCCTCTCTTGGCTTTCATGCTAGGCTGAATATTTTATATGCTTAGATTTCATTCTTCTTACTAATTAAAGGTAGAAGAATTTGATGCATGTCTTTTGAATTCATAAAAACTTAAAAAAATTATTGAGCTTATTTTGGAAGGCAGTCACAGACACCTGTACCTTCAGTGCTGACAATGTATCTTGCCCAGCTTGGTTCTACTGCCAGCAGTGTGGGACTCTGAGCTGGTGAGTGCAGTCAAGGACACTGCCTTTCAAACAAATCTATAGTTTCGCTTCCCTGAATCACTACAGGAATTTTAAATCTACCTCACGAACTTTTTCTGAGGATCAAAGGAAACAATGCTTACAAAGGTGGTTGTTATTGTTTCCTTTTCCTCTTCCTTCTCTTCTTCCTCCCCCTTGTCCTCCTCCTCCTTCTCTTTCTCCTTCATTCTGAAGGAGTTTACAAATACATATAAATACACATAAATACTATAAATACACATAAAACTACTCAATTCATTTCCAATACAGATATGTACCTTGAACAGTTTTGCAATTTTCTTCATTCTAAGATTATTTAGTCACAAATGTGGGTGGACTTTTTGATTATGAGTAATTTCTCAGGCACACATTCCTTTAAGTCACATTTATCTTTCCAGGTCTTAATCCCTTTTCAATTCAGTTGAAGTTTCTCACAAGCTTGTACTGTTCTCAATATTTTTTAATCCATAAGGCTCATTCCTGCAGAGTGTAATAATGTATCAGAATTCTGGGACAAAATACCTTGGCAATCTGTTTTGAGGTGAAGTTCCTTCAAGAATGTATTATGATGTCATTTCTTCCAGAGTGTATATCACTGTTCACTTGCTTTCACTGCTTTTTTTTTCTGTTCCCTATGGGAGGCTTCATGAAATTCCAGAACTCCAGAACTGGGATGTACACTCCATGTAGTCTCTAGCTGAGGATTGTGAGGAAGGGCCAGGTAGCCCTGAACAGGGGTTTATCATCTTCTACTCAAGGATGCTTGGCTAACCAAGGTCAGAAATGCCGAGCCAGAAGCCACTAAAGAGTAGTTGCCTGCCTACCCACAAAGAGCAATGGCATGTACTGGTTAATTTTTTGTCTTGGTGACAGTTGAAAGTAAACTAAATGAGGTTCACAGACTCCCTCTGACTTACCACAGCAGTTACAGCATATATAGCTCAACAGAGTAGAAGGGTTTTGAATATTACTAAATGAAACTCAGGATGACAAATATTTGTTTAACTTGGCACTATGGAAGTCCTCATTACTATATCTAACATTATTTTTCTCAATTAGATACCAAACACAAGTGCCACAGGCACTTGAACCTGACCCAATGTTGGTCTAGAAAAGAAGTCTTATGCTATTCTAAGTAAAACTTATTATATAAGAAAGCAGAGAGCTGTATCAGCTTTGGATTCCCAAGAGAAAAATATGTGTTTGGAGAAATGTATCATCAGACTTTGCTAATGGTTTCATGATATCAAGAGCTTTTATTATTTTTATGGAAAAAAGAAATGTGACTTTACATGGAACATTCTATATTATTTTCTATGCCTTTAGAATGAACAAGAAATTGACACATGATATAATCATACAGTCATCTATATGGGAATTATACTAATGCCCTTTTAACTTTTTCAAGTTAGCAAGCCAATTTTGTGACTCCTTCTATGTATGTTAGAGAAGAATTCAGAGAGACCCAACCCAACAAGCATAAAAACTTTTGAATGAATTTAGTTTTTAAAACTGTATCTTAATGAAAAAGAAATAGCTCAGAGGGGAAAAATAATCAGTGATGGAAGCACCCTTCAGAAGGTTTAGTTTATCAAAATGTTCCTAAATGACTCAAAATGTGGTTCTCATATGTGATAAATATTTTCTATACTGCAGCTATATGTTGACAAATGAACATCATGTACTGTTGGTGAAGAGGCTGTAAGTGTCAAATACTAATTATCATGATGATGCCTTGAACTTGTCAGATCTAACATCTTGAAATCCTGAAGAGGATTTGCAGAAAGATGGGAGCAGAGTGTTGCAAGTTCTTTTCCCTTTGGCTATTATTAAACTGGTGAGAGTGAGCAAGCACAGGTTATATGCACCCCGACAGCCTGTGCTGTGGTATAGCTATGTACCATAAAGACAATTGGACATGATACCACACTGTATTTCATTACATGTGAAAGGCTGCTTCATAGTGTTTTTCTATACTTGCCTTAAGAACATTTACACAGCTCTTGTGAAATGTCTTACCTATTTTAACTTAAAAACAATGTTGTAATAAATCATCAAGCATCAGTTTCTGATTGCATTTCCTTCCACTCTCATTACATTAGCTTAACATTAGGAGAGTCCTACTCATCAGGACAGAGGAGAGAACTGAGATGTCTTTTTAGGTTCACACTTGATTAGACTTAGTCTAAATCTTCACTCTGAAGAAACTTACCTCTGTTTCTCAGGCTTTCTCCCTTTCAGAACAGTTATCTATCCTAACTTGCATAATCCTTCTAAAACTTGGGACCCATCTCTCTTGTAACACACTCTGCTTGCTCCCTGTCTGTTTCTGTTCTTGACTCATGTCCTCACCTCTAAAATCTTTCTGAAACTCTCTGCTTCACAGAATCCTCATTCCTGTTGTCACAGCATTCGGTGGCACCCATTTGTCTGTCCATTTGTTTATTCTGTGCTCTAATGTGTACTGTGTGGATATGGGAATAGGGAATTCCATTTTGTACCCCAAGCACTGAGCAGTGTCGGGTCCAGAGCAGGTTCTTGACCAGTATTTCTTGACTGCATAAGGCAGCGTCACTTCTTGCAGTCAAGACCTCAAAACCTGTCTCCCTTTTTGTTTTTTTTGGGGGGGCTTCATTTCATTCTCCTTCTTTTCAGCTCACAGATGGCAGCTTCCCAGGGTCCTCTGCTGTTCCTAGAACATGCCGAGCACTTCTAAGCAATCAGATTTTTGTCCCAGGCCCATGTCTCTCCTTGTTGAAACATTACCTATCTGTTTCAGACTAATTCAAACTCACAGGTATATGTCCAAATGTCTGGATGTGTGAGAAAACTCTGAGCCTTCTGTAATCCCAGCTAGATTTAATTTTATCTTCAATGTGCTACCCTGTAATTTATTAAATCCCCTTGGTTTGCATTTAACGAGCCATGACTGTCTGGATTGCACCTACTGGCTGATCATTTATTGAAGACAGGAATTGTATTGATATGTTCATTCAGTCACAATATATATTGGGCTTTTTCTGTGTTAGGTTTTGGACATGATATGGCAATGATAATCAACAGAACCTGTCCCTCCAAAACTCATACATTCCAATAAGAAGAGAAAGACAATAAGCAACACAAAAATTGGTCTGCCTGGTGATAAATACTTTTCTAAGATACAAATCAAGGAAAGAGGAACCTCTACTGTTCACAAATAGCCACTCTGAGGATTGACCTGTGTGTAGAGGTATAAAGGAAGTAATGAGCAGGTTGGTAGAAGAGAATTTATGCAGAAGGACTGGCAAGTCTCAGGATTTCAGAACAAGAGGTCACTTATAGAGTCTGCAGGAAAACAAAGATGTCAAGGTGGGTGGGGTAGGGAAAGCTGTTGAGAAGTAGAAATGGAAAGCAGAGGTCCACTAGAAATTCAAATAAAGGATACACTCTGACACACATAATTGGGATTTTACCTTCAAATAATATGGAGAGTCTTTGGTGGGTTTTAGGCAGAGGACTGACATGATTATGTTTTAAAGGCATTTCCCTGGTTGCTGTGTGTGTGGCATTGCCCTGTTGCTATGTGTAGAGTTGTCTATAGGGAGGCACGCTTGGAAATGATGAGATCATTTAGGATATGAGTGCAACTGTTCAACTAGGAGATGGTGGTGAGTTGGATCAAATTGGTGTCTATGGAATCATTGAGAAGCAGTTGAATTTTTGACATACACAAAGCACTGACACATTTGCTGAAGGATTTAGTGAGAAAAGTAATGTGCCTTGGTATGACTCTGAAGGTTTGGGCTTGAATAAGTGGCGGGATATAGATGCCAGTTGCTGAAATAAACAAAACTGCAGAACTGATAGGTTAGAACAAGAACCAACCAAACAATCCATTTGGAGTGTTTGAAATTATAAAGAAGGGCATCATGCAGGTAGGGCTATAATTAAGTTAAGATGCTGGATAAATATCTGAGTAAAGTAAGGTGGCAAAGATGTTTAAAGGAATGAATCCTCTACAACATAGAGGCTCAAAGGATAAGGGGAACTAGCTAAGCAAACTGAGAAAGAATATTTCATGAGGGATGCAGAATTGGTTATTTCTAGTGGGAGGTGATTACTCATGTTCTGCTCTGTATGGTTCTTAGGGAATAGAAGAGAAGCTAGTGCTTCTGCCATTTTGCCATATAAAGTTTGATGTAAACTTAGAATCTGCCTTCTTCCCTCATAGTTGTGCTCCCCCTACAGTCCCACCTCATCCTCAGGGCAAGAGAACTATTCTGCTCTTGTGTTTTATTCCTTTTTGAGACAAGGTCTCCCTGTAGCCTCAGCTGGCCTGGAACTCACTATATAAAGCCAGACTGGCTTTGATCTCATAGATATCTGCCTGCCTCTGCCTCCCAAATGCTGGGATCAAAGGTGTGTGCCACCATGCCTAGCTCTGCTCTTCTGTTTTTGCATATATCTCTACTAAGAGGACAGAACTTTGTGGTTTACACATTTCAACGTTGCTTTTATTTTGCTCAAGTTGATAACATGTCTCCATTTGGTCTGAGGCTAATCTATGAGGAGATGGTTGATTTTGGGGCCATCTCAGGACACTGAGATCTTTTCGGTGCAGGAGTCCCACTGTAGCACCTTCATCACATTACCTAGGTCACGACAACATCTTTAGCAAATCCTTCACTCACTTTGGGTTTCCACCTTGAGTTGTGTTGCTGTCAAGTGTTCTAAACTGCAAATGTTTCTGAGGATGTAAATGAAACCTGACTCATTGTGAACCTCTGAACTCACTCTAGTCACTAGAGCAGATGGAAAGTGAACAAAGGTCAAAATAGATTCATCTCAGTAATATATCTGTGACATTGTAATAGGTATTCAACTTTCTCTGTTCCCTTCCCAAAACAACTTTGAAAACAACTGCTGTTGTTGTAAGCATGTTGAAAACAATGAATGCATTAATTCATGTCCACTGGCATTTCTTAACTTCCAAGTGGAGATCATCATCTTGGTAAAATAATGATCAACAGAGACTGAAAGCCTGATAGAGAAAACTGGAATTTTATTTTCCAGAAAACTATCAGCTTATTCCTTTAATAGACAGTGGTATAGGGATTATATAGATGGATGATATACAGGTTAAATTTAGCATCTTTGGAATAAGTTTTATGCTTTTCTATAAGTATTTGTCATTGAGGGTATATATTAGGTTTTACTTTGTGTCCTTTCTGTCTGATCAAGTTAGGTGATAGGGGAAATTGGTCATGACAATAAACTTGTCAATAACCCATTAAGTACGCAACCTACGGTGTGTATAATTGTGCAGAATGTGTATGGACACACATACACACTCACAGAGGGAAAGAGAGAGGAGAGGAGAGGAGAGAGAGAGAGAGGGAGAGAGAGAGAGAGAGAGAGAGAGAAGGAGGAAGGAGGAGAGAGGGAGAGAGAGAGAGAGAGAGAGAGAGAGAGACTCTCTCACTATGTAGCCCTGGCTGGCCTGAAACATGGCATATAGACCAGATTGCCCTCAAGTTCACAGAGATCAGCCTGCCTCTGCTTCCTGAGTGCTGGGATTAAAGGCATGCAGCAGCATACCTCACACAGAATATAGTAAGTTTTGTCCTTTTTGATTTCTATTTTTTGTTTTTTGAGACACAGCCTCCATATAGTCCCAGTTGACCTGGAACTTACTATGTAAACCAGGCTGGTCTCAATCTCACAGAGATGTCTGTCTCTGCCTCCCAAGTGCTGTGACTAAAGGCATGTACCAGCATGCTTAACTTGCAGAGCATATTTTTATAACTTAATAATGAAAGAGAGAAGATCTTTCAATGCTTAATTCATCTATCCATGCACCTACACATGTACATAGACTAAAGGCACACACATGTACACACACATAGCACATCATAGACCCATATATATCTTATCTATATGCAAAGTATATATGTGTATTTATACATATATACATAAATGTCATATTTATACTAAACACACACACATAGTCAATAGTATGTATTTCTAGCTAGTTCTGTTGTGGAACTCACTGGAAAAGAATTAAGAAAGCACATAATGAACCTCATGCTGGTTATATCATAACTGACCTATGCAAAATGGAAAGTGGTTGCCTCTAGTTTAGGGTTTAGAAAGGTCAATAGCTAATTTAAAGTTTAAAGTCAAGTGCGTTTTTTATAGCTTGCTCATGGAGAAGAGTTGTATTAGTCTTTTGGTAAGACCTATGTGAGTTTCTGTTGGACTCTGTCAGCCACAATGGGAATAGCAGTTTTTAGTGATAGTAGATCAAAGTAGAATCAAAATAATTGTGACAAACTTTAACAATGATGAACAGTTACAGAGCACATTTAATTAATGTCATTTGTTCATCATATCCCATGAGAAAGGCAGTTTTATACTTTCATTGCAGAAAAGTAAATGGAGGTTTAGAGAGGGTAAATGATGTCACAGAGTCATTAAATATACTCAGTAGAGCCAGACAGGAAGCTAAATCTGACTGTAAGACTTTCTTTTCCCCTGTACATTATTTTATGATCCAGTGAATTGATAATGACTGTTTTTCATATATTTATGGCAGAAAACCTTAAAAAAGAGTTTCAAATGTAAGTGCATGCTTTGATGGATCTTTTTCTTTCTTTTAGAAGCTGAACTGAAAAGATCACTAAAGAAGGGCACAATATTGTATCAGGAAATTGCCATTTTATAACTTTTTGAAACCTGGTATGTGAAAATGAACATCAAAAATCAGAATGGCACAGGTTCCTTTTATTGAGCCATCTGGTTCTGTGAGGAGATACAGATACTGTTGACGGAGTCTTAGAGGCAATATATCCCAAAGCAATTTATGATGTTACATATTAGAGTTTCAAAAAAAAAAAAAAAAAAAAAAAAGAGGCAGAATTGAAGAAAACAAGAGAAAGAAAAAGAATAGCCTAGAGGCTATGGGAGAGATGTTTCTTAAAGAGAATACATGTCTACCCAATGGCCTTTAATATTGAAATAGGACCCACAATTACCTACAGCAAAGAGGATGAAATAGAGGTGACTACTATCAAAGCTACAGTTGTCATATATTTGTTTTGTAAATGATGCAGTGAAAATGTCCTTAGACATGCATTTTAGCAGAGACACTTTAAAGAAGTCAAGAACCCAAAACAGAAAAGAGTCTTGTAAGGAACTTGCATGATGGAACATGACTCCGCATGCATTTCACTGTGTTGGTGATGGTGAGGTTGATGGTGGGCATCTATTGGATTGCATAGAAGCCTACTTCTATGATGCATTTGTAGGATGGACTCTGAATCTTTGGACAACTCTCCTGCTAGCCTTTAGCCTCTTTCCTCCTCTCCATAGCTTATTCATGAATTTAAGTTTGGTGTCTACCCCAGTTTTTTTTTTTTTTTTTTTTTTTACCCAAAGTCAAGTTCTTTACATACTTATATTAAGTATTTGGTAAAAATTATTCAGTCTGAGCACATTTTTCTTATAACAGTAATAAGAATTAAGATTACTTTTGCATGAATACAAAATGTTTCATGCTGAAAAGAGATTCTTCCTGCTCAACGAGCATTATTATTAATAACGATGTGCTGCCTGGGAGAATGGCATTCTTCTGAGGAAGAAGCAGGTCTATTTCTACATCTCTTTTTGAAGAATAATGTTTATCATTTTGATTAAAATATTAAAAAGTATGAAGAACAAAGTGAAAAAACCGCCTGTTATCACAGCTTCCATCTATAACTACTGTTAATATTTTGGTGTGCTTCTTTTTTTGAGTCTTTGTGTGTATTATTGACTGGGTCCACGCTGTATGTATAATTTCATACTCGCCTTATCTATCAATGTACGGAATGCTATGTGAAGACATTATTAATGTTCATATTTGTTGAATATACAATTATTACTCAAATATTTCTCTATACACATGCATACATTTATCTATGGTTTATTTCACATGGTAAAGTTGTCAGGTCTGGTCATGCACACCTTTAACCCTAGCACTCAGAAGGTAGAGGCAGGTGAATCTCTGTGACATCAAGGCCAGGCTGGTCTACATAGTGAATTCCAGGCTAGCTGTGGCTACAGGGAGACCCTGTCTCAAAAAAACAAAACGAACAAGCCAACAAAAATTCAACCTTCCAAAACAAAACAAAACAACAACAAAATAACAAAGCTGTGATGAAAGTCTTCGTATTAGTCTATCTCTTCTTTTTTTAAATTTTTGTTTCTTTTTTATTTATTAGTGTGGGCATATTTACATGCATTATGTGTGTGTGTGAGCCTGTGCGCGACAATGCATATATGTAGGTCAGAGGACAACAACTTGTGGAGTCAGTTCAGCACTTCCATCTTTCCATGGGTGTCCAGGATTGAACTCAGGTTGCCAGGTTTCCAACGTTAAATGCCTTTATGGCCTAGCTGTCTCATCAGCCGCTGTAGTCAGTCTTAGTATAGCTGAAACAGTGAATATTTTTGTCTAGATTCAAATCTCATGGAAATACTTCTTGTTTCTTATTATCTTCCACTTTTCTATAGAATGTAATACATTGGCAAACAGATGATCTACTAATTAAAGAGCTTGCTACTGTGAAATGATAGTTTGTGAAAAACCAAGTTGAACAAAGACATAGATTTCTCTTTTGAAGGACTCCCCATCGGCTTTAATATCCAACGTGTGCAGTGAGCTAATGACAAGGAGATCAGTTCCACAGTGCTCCGTTTATCAAGAGAGCACAGATCTATCTTCTGTGTAACTTCAGTTTGGAAAGCATAAATACGATTTCATCTTTTGATTCAGAATGGATATTCTTTGTCAGTGGTAATGCAGGAGTGTTATAAGAGTAACACAAATGTTACTAGTTATGTTATTAAGAGTAACAGAAAACTCTGTTATAACAGTAAGTACATCTTGAAATCTCAGTGGCTCAAAACACAGGCTTAGCTGTTGCTCATATCATAGTGTGTGAAGGTCACAGTCCTGTGGTGTGAATCTTTTCCAGTGTCTTAAGGGCAAAGGATGCTTCCAAATTCTAACTCCCCCAGGGTTAGAAAATTCTGAATTTTCTTTTCTTTTTTAAAAGAGAAATTCTAACCCCTTGGATGAGAATGAATGGTGAAGTGGCTCGCTCAGTTGAAGAATTAGTCATGTGCCTAGGTCACTTAGATTCCCGAGGCTCAAAAGATTAAAGAACATGCACATATTTGTTGATGAATAATGGGCATCCGAGGTTAAAAGATTAAAAAAAGTACATATTTGTTGACGAATAATGGACACGCCTCTAATTTTTAATAAAACCAATAGATTTTGGATTTTGTTGCATGCCTTTTTAGAAGCTGTTGAGATGGTAAATTTTTAGCCTTTTAATGGAATGATCTTAATAAACAACCCAAAGTCAAAGTTTTTGTAGTCAGAAAATATTCTATGCCAACATGAGAAATAATTAGCTTAAAGTTCTTGTGATTAGATTTGTTAGTATTTTTACCCAGGGTCTTATATTTAAATTCATGAATGGAATTGGGATTGGAATGGTCTTTGTTAGTTATGACTATTAAGGTTTTGCTATGGAAAGTTCTGTGAATTTTTAAATTAAGTATTTTATTTTGAGATAAGTATACACTAGCATTTGCTGAATCCTAGGCACTCATTACTTGTGGGGAAATGGGCTGGTAAATACTTCCATTATTCAGGCTAACCTAAAACCTGCCATAAAGCACATCAAATGACTCAAACAGAGGACAGCGTGCAGCATCAATGAAGAGGAGACACATAGCCAAATGAACCAATGAGGATCGGGTCGGGGGTATAAAGGAAAGCCATGTGTACGAAATAAACGAGCTTGCTTTCTAACTGCTGAGTGAGTCTCCTGAAATCTGTGCCGTTGATTTCGTGCCTACTCTCCCCCTGCCCCCAATGGAGAGTCCTCAAGTAGCTAGCCCACCAAGGCAGGCAACAACAACAATTACTTACTTTTCCTAATGTTAATCTTCTGCCAAACTATACAACACTACAAAAAATGACATTGGTGCAGTCAAGGTGAATAATTCTACAATCACCAGGATCTGTCATGTGCTTTTATGGCCACAACCACTTGCCTGTCCCACTTCCACTCCCTCCTTAATGCCTGCCCAACTAATCTGGTCTCTGTTTCTACCACTCTATAATTTCAAGAGTGTCTTATAAATGGTACCATACAGTTTATAAGCTTTTGGAATTAGTTTTTATCATTCCATATAATTTCTTGATATTCCTGCAGATTGTTGTGTATATCAATAATTTGCTCTCTTTTTTCGCTTTTACCATTGTATAGGTACAATATAGGTGTTTAAAAAAAAAAAAAAAACTCTATTCCCCTTAGAAGGTCATTTGGGTTGTTTCCAGTTTGGGGCTATTACAAATAGGCTTCTATGAACATTTGTGGAAAGGTTTCATATGAATGTAAGTGTTCGTTTCTCTGGATTAAACTCACTGAATTGCCAAATTGTATGATATTTATATATTTAGCTTTTAAAGGAAACTACCAAACTGATTTCCAGAGTGGCAGCATCATTTATTTTCTCTTCAGAAATGAACAAATGGTTACTTTTTATCATTCTTACCAACATCTAGTAGTACCATCTCTTATTTTTAAGTTAGCCATTCTGACAGGCATGTAGGAATATCTCATTGTTCCTTGTGTGTGTGTGTGTGTACATATGTGCATATGTTCATATATGTGCTTGTGTGTGCTTATATGTGTTGAAGCCCAAGGTCAGCCTCAGGTGTTCCATAAGAGCCTTCCAGCTTGGTTTTTGAGACAGAGTTTCTCACTGGCCTGGAGCTTATCATGCTGGCCCCAGAGATTCTCCTGTGTCCACCTCCCCAGCTCTGGGATGATGAGCAGGGTCACCATGCCTGGATTTTTCTATGCAGCTTCTGGGGATGGAGTCCAAGTTCTAGTGTTTGTCTGACTTGCTATTTTCCAAGCTTTTTTATTTATCTTTTATGTGCATGCCCACTAATAACCATGTTAGACGTTATTTTAGTATGCTTCTTTGCTGTCTGTGTACTTTCTTTGGTACACTGTTCATTAGTTTGTGTCTATTTTCTTTCTTTTTTAAACAAAAGGTTTATTTTTATTTCTGTATGTACATGTGATTATCTGTGTGAGTGAATGGCACACATGTGTGGGTGCCTACAGAGGCCAGAAGAGGGTGTCAGATCACTTGAGTTACAAGTGATTGTGAACAGTCTGTCTTGAGTGCTTGAAACTGAGCTTGGACCCTCTGGAAGAGCAGGAAGTGCTCTTAACTGCTGAGCCATTGCTCCAGTTCTGTGTCTATTTTCTAACTGTATTGTTTGTTTTAGTTTTCCTACTATTGAGTTTTGAGATTTTCAGATATGTGGTTTGCAAATGTTTTTCATGCAGTGTGCAGTTAATCTCTTCATTCTCTTAGATAGAGCCTTTCCCCAAACAAAAGTCTTAAATTTTGATAACATCTAACATTTTAGTTTTTCCTCTAATGGGCATGCTTTGGTGTGGAGTCCAAGAATTCTTTACCTAGAATATATATTTTTTCTAAATCTATATTTTAGTTGTTGATTCATTTTGAGTGAATTTTCAGAGAAGGTCAGAGGTTTAGGTTAAAATATTGCAAACCACCCCACCCCATGAACACCCAGTGTTCCGAGCTCTATTCATTGAAAAGATTGCCCATCTTCCACTGGACGGCTTTTGCCAGTTTATCAAAATTCAAGTGGACATGTTTCCACTACTTTCTTGTTACTCCATGAACACCCAGTGTTCCGAGCTCTATTCATTGAAAAGATTGCCCATCTTCCACTGGACGGCTTTTGCCAGTTTATCAAAATTCAAGTGGACATGTTTCCACTACTTTCTTGTTTCTCCATTCTGCTCTCTTAACCTATACACTGATTGGAACAACAGCACTGTGGTCTTAATACTGCAGCCATAGAGTCTTAAAATCAGTCCTCCCCCTTGTTTTTAATTTTAAAATTGTTTTAGCAATGGGACAGTTCATTTGCTTTTGGTATGAGTCTTTAAATGTGTCATTATCTACCAAAAACTCTTGCCAGAGGTTTCATAGGACTTGCTTTCATATATATAGAAAATGAAATTCCTTCTTATGTCAAATATTCCAAACCGTAAATATTGTATCTGTTTCTTCAGATCAGGGATTTGCTTCACTGTCACTGCAGTTTTCAGCACAAGAGTTTTATTCATGTTCTACTGTGATCATACTTGAGTTCTTCATCTACAGTGAGGTGATTATAATTAGTATTGTGATCTAAATTTACATGTATTTTCATGCTAGGAAAAAGAACTCAGTTTTATCTGTTAATCATGTATATTAAAAATGGAAGCTTATTAGTTCTAGGAGATTTTATTTTAAAAAATGTTTCCTTGAGGTTTTCTTTGAAGAAGAAAATCATCCATATAAATAGGAAAAGCATTATTTGTCTCTTCCCAAATATGCTTTTTAATTTCCATTTTTGGCTTATGCTCATTAGAAGTTTCAGCTCCGAGTTGAATGACTGATTAGAGAAGAATCCTTTCATTGTTGGGTAAAGTATTTAGTCTTTCGTGATTCTGTACATTGTTAGTTATACATTTTTTGTAGGTTTTTTTTTCTTGCCAAATTGTGCATGTTATCCAAGATTCATGTTTTTCAAAGGGTTTGTATCATGGATAGGTATTGGATGTTGTCAATTTTTTTTCCTCTTTACCCTAATTGATATGATCCTGTCAATTTCTTTTTATGTTAGCTTGTTAGAGTCTGAGTCCATTTTGTTCTGATTTAACAGAATATGGGAGACTAGAAAATTAATAAAAAAGAGTAAGTAATTTGTTTCTCATAGTTCTATAGGCTAGGAAGTCCAAGATCAAGGAGATTTGGTATCTGGAGAAGAAATTCTTCAAAATCTCCAAGTCTCAGTCACCATGTCCTCTAGAGGGGGAGACATGCTGTCCTTTTTAATAGAGACATTGATCCATTCACAAGGCTGGAGACCTCATGATCTAAATACATCCTATTAGGTCCCTCTTCTCAATACTGCTGTTACTGGAGG
This sequence comes from Nannospalax galili, assembly GCF_000622305.1. Lineage (NCBI taxonomy): Eukaryota > Metazoa > Chordata > Mammalia > Rodentia > Spalacidae > Nannospalax > Nannospalax galili. The sequence continues at coordinate 4,765,801 of NW_008360320.1, forward strand.
CAAAGATTTGACATGAGTTTTGAAAGGAATAAAGATACCCAAACCACAGCCTGTAGAGAATTACATTAATTTTCAAATACTGAATAAACCTTGCAGTCCTGGAGCAGGCTCCATGTGATCATGCTGTATCATTCTTTCTAGCTATTGCTCTACTCTATTTGCTAATACTATATTGAGGATTCTTGTATCTATATTCACATGGAATTTTTGTTTGTACTTTTAAAGTTTCTGGTTTAGATATTAGGGTAATCCTAGGTATACAATAAATTGGGTTAACTTAAAGATAAGTGTTAACTTATTTTTAGTTTTTTTTTTTTTTCAAATGGAAAAGATTGTGTAGAATTGATGTTGTTTTCCTTGGAAGAATTCTGAATGAAATAGTTTGACTGGGAGAGTTGTTTTTGGGAATTTTAAATTCAAGTTAAGGTAATTAATAATTACAGGATTGTACAAATTGCATTTTATACTTTTCTTGTTGATATTACAAAATATCTGACAAAATCAACTTAAGGAAGTAAAAGTTTACTTTTGTTCCCAGTTCCAGGGTACAGTCTATCACGGTGGGGTGTTATGGTCACAGGAATTGGAGGCAGCTGGTTACAGTCAAGAGGTAGAGAATAATGAATGTTAGTTTTCTACTTTTCATTCATTCCAAGACCCAAAGCCATGGAATGTTACCAACCACATTTAAGATGGGCCTTTCCACTTCAATTAAGTTAATCTGGATAAGGATTTGTCTCCAAGGTGACTTTAGATTCTACAAAATTGTTAATCAATATTAGATTATCTTTTTTCATATTGGGTGAGTTGTGACATTTTTTTTTTGAGACAGAGTCTCACTATGTAGCCATGGTTGACCTGGAACTTAACATATAGACCAGGCTACCCTCAAATTCATACAGATCAACCTGCCTCTGTCCTTGAGTGCTCAGATTAAAGGTATGTGCAACCACTCCTTTTCATGTAGTTTGTACTTAAAAAAATTCAGTCCATTTCATTTAATTCTCAAATTTTGTGTGTAGAATTATGTGTAATATTCTCTTATTAATGTCTTTAGCAGTAGTCCAGTTTTAGCTGTGATATTGGTAACTTGCACTTTCTCTGATTTTACTAACAACTGTCCAGTTTTATTAATCTTTTCAATGATTCAGTACTTTGTTTCACTGATCTTCTTTGTTCTTTGTTTTTCAATGTATTATTTCTGTTCTTTTTGTTATTTCTTCCCTTTGTCTTATTATTTCCATGCTAGGACAGGTATTCAAAACTACAAAATCAACAAAATGACAGGAATTAATACACATCTTCAATAATAGCTATGAATATTAATATCTTCAATTCCCCAATCAAGACACAGATTAACAGATTGGATTAGAAAACAGAATCCATTTTTTTGCTGTCTACAATAAGCATATCTCACTGTCAACACAGACATAACCTTAGGGTAAAAGGATGGGAAAAGGTATTCCAAGCAAATGGGACAAAAAACAAGCTAAAATAATTATTGTAACATCTGACAAAATAGACTTCAAACCAAGACTAGTCAGAAGAGATAAGGAAGGATGCTTCATAATCATTAAAGGAAATGTCAAGCAATAGGATATAAATGTTAAACATATATACACCAAATTATAGGCCCCACATTTTATTTTAAAATATTGTTAGTTCTAAAATCACAGATTAATCACAACACAATGATCATAGGTAACTTAAATATCCTGTTACCAATAGAGAATTCTTGAGGAAAATAAAGAAATCCAAGAGTTAAATAACAATATAAATAAAATGGACCTAACAGTTATCTATAGTACATTCCACTCAAGCACTAAAGAATATACATTCTTCTCTGCAGACCATGGAAATTTCTCCCAATCAGCAACATATTAGGACACAAAGCAAGTATCAAAAAAAATAAGAAAATTAAAATAGTATCCTGCTTTCTATCTGACCCCACAGGAATAAAACTCTATATTAAACAGTGACAGAAATTCCACAAACTCATGGAAACTAAACAACACAATATTAATTGAAAATTGGATCAAGGGATAAATCAAAATCTAAATGAAAAAATTTATAGAATTGAATGAAAATGAACACAAGATACCAAAATCTATGGGACACAATGAAAGCAGTCCTAACTGCAAACTTTATAGAAATAAGTGGCTACATCAGAAAATTATGAGACAGCTCATGTTAATAATGTAATGATACACCTGAAGGCCTTTGAAATCTAAGAACAACTAACACCTAAAAATAGTAGAGAAGAAGCTATAAAATCAGGGCTGACATTAATGAAATAGAAATGAAAAAAATAGAATTAATGAAATGAAAAATGGATTATTGAAAAGATTAATAATATTGACAAAACTTTAGCCAGTTTAACCAAACAAAAGAGAGGACCCAAATTAATGAAATCAGAGATGAAAAGGAAACATTACAACAAGCAATAAGAAAATTCAGAAAAATCCCAATAATGTACTTGAAAAATCTACATTCCACTAAACTGGAAAATCTAAAAGAAATGGATGAATTTACTGATCTATACAGGCTGCCAAAGTGAAATCAAGGTGGAATAAATAATTTAAACAGACCCAATGAGACAGAAGCAGTGATTAAAAATCTCCCAATTACAAGAACCCAGGACTGGATGAATTCAGCAGAGAATTCTACCATGTTTTCAAAGAGCTAATACCAATGCTCCTCAAATTATTCCATACAATAGAAAAAGAAAAAGAAGGGATATTTCCAAATTTTTCTATGAAGACAGTATTAACCTGATACCAAAACTGAACAACCTCCCAAGAAGCAGAAAATTATAGGCCAATTTTTCTGATGAACATAGGTGCGAAATTTCTCAATAAAATACAAACTGAATTCAAGTGCACATCTAAAAGATCATTCACCATGATCAAGTTGGCTTCATCCCTGAGATGCATCCTAGATATTGTTCAACATACATAAATTCATAAATGCAAATACTGTCATAAAGATTTAAGAACAGAAACCATATAATTATCCCATTAGATGCAGAAAAGGCTTTGACAAAATCCAGTATCGCTTCATGATAAAAGCCATGAGGAATATAGGTATACAGGGGACATATCTCAGGATAATAAATGAAATATTCAACAAGCCAGAGCTAGCATCATGGCAAATGGAGAAAATTCAAATCATTTCCTTTAAAATCAGAAACAAGATAAGTATATCCAATCTCTCCATTCCTGTTCAATATAGTGCTTAAAATCTCAGAATAGTAGCTGGGCATGGTGGCACATGCCTTTAATCCCATCACTCGGGAGGCAGAGGCAGGTGGATCTCTGTGAGTTCAAGGCCAGCCTGGTCTACAGGATAGCTGGGGCTACAGGGAGACCCTGTCTCAAAAAGACCAAAAAAAAATTCAGAATAATAAGAAAGTGAAGGACATAAAGGATATACAGCAAAAGTATCCTTATTTGCAGATAATATGATTCTGTACATTAAAGACTCCATCAGAAAATCACTAGAACTGATAAACACATTCACTGAAGTGGCAGGATAGAAAAATTAACATACAAATGCAGTAGCCTTCCCATATACCAACAACACAATATTGAGGAAGAAAGATAAATATTGCAAAAATGGTCATCTTACCACAAACAGTCTGTAGATTCAATGCAATTCTTGATAAGGAGACCCCACCAGATGGACTTGAACCAGTGTCCAGTCTATAAAAAGGAGGGTCAACACGGAGGAATCATTTCCTCCATGCTTCCAAGAGAAGCCAACAATGGTCGAGCAGGACCTTTGACTTATCTTCACATAGATGGAACTGGTAAAAGAAAGGAGCCAGGGGCTCCTCCCAAACCCATGGGACCCCTGAGGAACAGATCCTCTAACTACCTCAAGAGTAAAAACAAATGAGTTTATCTGGTCCAATTGTATGTCCTTAAACACCCAAAAGGGAAGTATAACCAAAGATTAAAGGGGCCAACATAATATCATAAGAGCATACATATATATAACTAAAAGTTACTCGACAAACAGCAAAGCCAGACAGGCGATACCTTCAGTCGAGTTGTTGGCTAGGATAGATATAGGCTCTTCCAGACAGTAACCCAACATACTACTGGAAAAATGAACAGCAGACCCCAATTCTATCCAAAGGAATACTGACAATGGATTGCCGTAGATGAGGAACAGCTGACCCTCCTGGAACAGGGACCTCTGGCTGACTAGATTTACCAGAAGGGCAGACAGGGGGGAATGGATGAGGGTGCTGACAACACAGTGGACAGTGACAGGGATGGCAGAGTATGGAGCCTCTAGTGGTAGAGGAAGGCTGTCTATCTGACGAGTTTGTAATCATGCTCAGAAGCCGAGGAGCTCAGAAGGTGGGCGACTGTGACCAGTGATAGTCAAGTATATAGAGATTAGAAATGCATGTGAAAACGTCTCAATGTCAATTGCCTTGGAATAAATTCTTCTGTACGAAAAAAAACAACAACAACAACAAAAAAACAAGTATCTTCTTGAAGTTCCTCAAATTAAGGTAAAGAATAAGAACAAATCATTCTGGAAGAACGCAAAGGAAAATAGCTTTAGATACTTAAGTGACAATTGAATTTATTCTTATAATTGTTTTAATAGCTTTTGTATAATCTTCATTGCTATTATGAGATATAAAATGTATTTATCAAATCTGTAATCATTATGCAAAAAATCTGAATTACTGTAATATTTTGTATATTGTTAAAACTGTAAAAAAAAATCAAAAAAAAAAAAGTCCAACACAATTATTCAAAGAAATTGAGCCAAAAGTAATCTTAAATTTCATGTGAAACACAAAACAACAAGGATATCCAAAACAATTCTAAACAATAAAAAAAAGAGCTGGTGGCATCACCATCTCTGACTTCAAATCATAATACAGAGCTATAAAAGCAGCATTGGCACTCACATAGAAACAGGCACAATGATCACTGAAATAAAATTGAAGACACAGCCACTAGATTTCTTTTTTTTTTGACAAACTGATTCAAAATTCACACTGGAGAAAAGATAGTAGGTTCAAAAAATGATGCCCTCAAAGAACTGGAGAGCTACACCCAGATGAATGAAACTAGATCTCTATCTCTCACCCTGTACAACACCCAACTGAAAATGAATCAAGGCCCTCAACATATGACCTGATACCTTGAATCTGATAGATACGAAAGTAGGGAATACACTGGAGTTTACAGGCACAGGAAAGAACTTTCTGAACAAGACCTAATAGGGCATATATTAAGAACAGTAATTCACAAATGGGAGCTCATGAAACTTAAAAGCTTCTGTATAGTAAAGGACACTATCATTCAAATGAAGAGACAAACTACAGATTGGAAAATATTTACTTCTCACAGAGGGTTAGTATTTAGAATATGCAAAGAACTAAAAAAAAAGTCTGACATCAGCCCCCCCCCCCAAAATAAAAAAAAACCCCAGCAACAACAAACAGACCAAATACCACAGTTAAAACCTGGGGGCAAGGAAGTAAACAGAGAGTTCTCAAAAGAGGAAATGTAAATGACTGATAAATATTTTTTTAGAATGTTCAATATCTTTAACTAGCAGGAAAATGCAAATCGAAAATTCTTTGAGATTTGATCTTACTCCAGTCAGAATGGCTAAGATTCCCTAAACAAATGATGAAAAATGCTGGCAAGGATGCAGGGAAATGGAAGCACTTATTTACTGCTGGTGGGAATACAAACTGGTACAGACTCTATGGAAATCAGTGAGGAGGCTCCTAAGAAACTAGAAATGTATCTACCACATGTTCCAGCTGTTCCATTCTTGGGCATGTACCCAAAAAACTCTAAATCATACTACAGAGACACCTGCTCATCCATGTTCATTGCTGCTCTATAAACAAGAGCCAGGAAAATGAAACAACGTAGATGTCCATCAAGTGGTGTACAGACAATGAGAATATGGTATATTTACACAATGGAATATTATTCAGCTGTTAAGAAAAGCACAATTATGGAATTAGCTGGTAAATAGATGGAACTGGAAATACTCATCCTGACTGTGGTAACCTAGACAAAGGAAGAAAAAATGTTACATGTTTTCTCTCATATGTTGGTATTCTTTAATCTTTAGTTATATATGCTTCAGTTGGAAAATCCACAGAGGTCAGGAACTAGTTTGGGGCCATTGGGGAGGGGTTTCCTGAAGGTATAAATAGAATTCACTAAATGGGGTAGGGAATGAGAAAGCAGATAAAAGATACATTATGAGGAGGGAAAACTAACAAGAGCTCTTGGAAAAAAGTCATATGGAATTGTACTAGTGTCTTAACTTTCTAAAATATATACATATATAAACAGAGTTTAAATTGAGTCACTCTATGATAGGGACACAATGCCCTTATCAGATACCACAGGTTAGCAAATACAAATTCCAGTGCCAGGGATGAACTCCCTCTTTCAGAGTTGTTGCCCAGGGTTCCCGTAAACCTTCAAACAATGGTGGATCCTGCTGCTATTTGTTGCCTTCTAGAACTTGACAGTGAGACTACATTGCTGAAGCATTCATGAGTTGTGGAGCAAACATGGAGAAATCAAGCTGGTACTGACCTTGAAGCTTCATCCTTTTCCTAGTTTTCATAATGCTGGAATGTGCTGTGCATGCTACCAGAAGGGAGAATTAGCAACCTTCCTGGCTGTGAATCCTGCAAGCTACAATTGCAATGACAAGATATGCACACTGGTACAATAGTTATGGGACTAAGCAGCCACTTTCTGATTGAATTTAAGGTCCACTACACATGATGCAGCCCATACCTGCCACTGTTATTGGGGCCAGGAGCCTGTGGCTAGACAAGTCACAGGCTGTATGGGAGAGCCTACTACTATTATCTTGCTAAGTGACATAGTACTAACTCAATTCATAATGACTTATTATTATATCCATAGATTAGTGCATCTCTCAACTCTCACCAGAAAAGCTTCATCTTATAGTTGAGGGCCATTATCACAGAGACTCACAACTGGTCAGCATGCAAAGAGTAAGAGATTACAGAGTGCTCAACCCTAAACAGGGCACTTATATCACACCCTCTCTTCTCAAAGCTCAGGAATCACTGCAGAATAGGGAGCAGAAAATTGTAAAAGGCAGAGGTAGTGGATTAATTAAAAAACAAAACAAAACAAGTATTTTCTAGACACAAGAGAGCAGTTACACACCTGAACCCACAAGTGCTTGTGACAGTATCCACAAGATCTGCACAAACCCAAGCCAGACAAAATTGCAGCATGGCGGGCTATGGGGAAGTAGGCAAGAAGCCCCAGCCCTAGCTGAGGAGCTATTGACATTTGACAGCTGCTAAGAGAGGAGGAGTCAGTTTTCATTAAGGGTGTGACTCCAGGGTCCTTTGAATGTGTTCCAGGCGATGGGCTCCTACCAGAACATTTGAGAACATAAATTAGACATGATAAACCTTAAAAAACATAATAGAGGACATGAAATGGGGATGGGTTATAGACATGGGGCTGAATCTGAGAGGAAATGGGAAAGGGGGTCTGAATATGATCAAAAAACATTTTATGAAATTCTCAAATAATCAATAAAATATTATTAAATAAATAGTAAATTTGTCTGTTTCTCTCTCCAGTTCTATTGATTTTTGCTTCACATATGTTACAACTTTCTTTTTTGGTACATTTAAGATTGTTATGTTCTCAAAGTGGATTTTCTTTTCTATTTTCCTTTCTCATTCTATGATGGTTCTCACTGCCTCTGGGAATTTTCTCTGCTCTGAAATATATATATATATATATATATATATATATGTCTTTTTGAGACAGGGTCTCCCTGTAGCCTCACCTGTCCTGGAACTCACTATGTAGACCAAGCTGGCTTTGAACTCACAGAAATCTACCTGCCTCTGCCTCCCAAGTGCTTGGACTACAAGCGTGTGCCACCATGCCCAGCTCTGAAGTATATTTTATATGATGCCACTATAACTAGTCCTCCTTCCTTCAGACTGGCATTTGAATAGCATATCTTTTTTACATCCTTTTATTTTGAATTTTATTTGTATATTTCAAATGAGAAATTACTGTCTTATTGACAATATATAGCTCCATTATATATATATATTTTTATTCACTGCTAATCTTGATTGTCAGTTTGACACACTTGGGAAGAGAGAACCTCAGTTGAAGAATTCCCTTCATCAGATTGGCCTGTGGCCATGGCTGCAAGAGCTATTTTCTTCCTCCCTTCTTCCCTCCTTGCCTCCGTCCTTCCTTCTCTCCCTCCCTCTCTCCCTCCCTCCTTCTTTCCTTTCTTTCTTCCTTCCTTCTTGACAAGCAGTTACTGTTTGATCGGATTACAAAAATACCACAGGATTAGTATAGGCCTCAAAATATGGCTGTTAAACTATGCTAAACTGATCAGAGGGACTTAAAGGACAATTTTTGCTCCTTGTCCTCCAAGGTCGACTAAGTTCCAGGGGACTATGGAGCATCTCTCAAAATGTCCTGTCACTGTGGGGAGTCACCTGTCCTCTTGTTCAAGGAGGCCATGGAGACCCCACCAGATGGACTTGAACCAGTGTCCAGTCTACAAAGAGGAGGGTCAACACAGAGGAAACATTTCCTCCATGCTTCCAAGTGAAGCAAGCCATGGTCGAGTAGGACCTTTGACTTATCTTCACATAGATGGAACTGGTAAAAGAAAGGAGCAAGGGGCTCCTCCCAAGCCCATGTGACCCCTGAGGAACAGACTCTCAAATGACCTGAAGAGTAAAAATAAATTTTTTTACTTGTTCCAACTGTATGGTCTTAAACACCCAAAAGGATAGCATAACCAAAGATTAAAGTGATCAATATATTTCTTTAAGAGTTCAAGGGATTGGGCTGGAGAGATAGCTCAGCAGTTAAGAGCACTGACTGCTCTTTCAGAGGACCTGGGTTTGATTCCCAGCACCCACATGGCAGCAGAAAGCGCTGCTCAGATGTAAGACTTCAAACCTTGGTCTGCAATACTGTAGTGCCCACCTGTAGCTAAGGGAGACAACCCACTATTGTTCTAAAATGATGGCTAAATTTGTCTCCCCCTATCTAGAAGCCTTTGAGAGGGAATGGACACTGATTCTAGCCACTCCAATAGCTATCACAGTGCCTGAAAACAAATCCTGAGTTCATCACTCTCGAGTCCAGCCTTAGCAGACAAAGAAAAATCAGGAGGAACCCAATAGAGGAGTGCTTTTGGAAGCTCTTGTCAAGAAACTGCAATGGATTCTGATATGAATATTTGAAATTTTCCCTGTTCTGACTTTTTTCTGGTGTCTCGTCTAGAACTTGTAGTGTTGACTACTCTTGCCTTTACTTCTCCTTCACGTCACCTAGGCAAAAGTCAAAGACTTTCTTTTCTCCCTGCAAATAAGAATTTTACAATTTGGGAGAATTTTAGATAGACCCACTGAAGGGGTACCCCAATTACCTCACCCTGCGTCCCTGTTTAGCATGGAAGCAGCCAAAGTGGTCTGCGTCTCAATTCCCTATTGGCAATTTGTATAACCTCTTCAGAGGATGATGTGGTAAGAACAGAAGGTAGGAATTGGTTAGGCAGTTAGGGTAAAAAGACCCCCCCCCCAAGAAATAGCCAGTTTCTTGGCTAAATGTCCTTGGGTCTCTTAGCAACATACTCTGTTTCAAAGGCCAAAAATGTCAAAAGTATTTGGGAGCTCTTACCCTACCCCTGTAAGACTTTAGGGTTACCTCTTCAGTGGGGGGAATGTCAGAGTAGCAAAAAGCCTCCTCCCACCCCCCCAAAAAAGAAAAAGTACACAAAGTTGTCAGAAAAAAAGTGATGGGGAGATATTGGAGGAGTTGGAAGGGAGGGAGTAGGCATAGATTTGGTCAAAACACATTATATACATGTATGAAATTCTCAATAATTTTTTTAAAGTTAAAAAAAAATTTAAAAAATACCCACAGGAGACACCTTAGTTCATCGTTCTAAGTCTGTTGATCTGGTCTTCCATATTGCCAACATCTCCACCTTCCACAAAATGGGCTTTTTTTCATTCCAGTTTCTTGGAGAAGACAATTTGAGGGATCATAGGAAGTTATTTGCTTCCTTAAGGTGTTTCCCAACAGAAGAGATCTCATGAATCACATCCTCCATGCAGATGATGCCATAGTTTCCAAGAGATTGTGCAAAGAGTTCTATGTAAAGAAATCAGCTTCTTATTGATTTTGTCATAACCACGCTTGTGGATAAGTTCATTTACTGACTTCAGGTTGGGATACCCCCTATGCAGTGTATGATTCTACAATCCTAAGCATATTAACTGAAGTTGTGTTGCACTTAACAAAGGTGCCATTGAATAACTGGCCAGGCAAAGAAGCTACAACACCCTGCAGACTTTTGGACTGACACCATTAATACCTCTGATTCTGATGAAAAATGCTAATTTGGGTTCTGCAGGTACACAGGAGTTGTTGGCTTTTCTTGCCCTCCTGGTCTTTCGAATCTCAATTCTGTACATCTGCCTATATTCCTTGTGATACTGCTTAGCCTTTCGTAGATAAGCTGTGTCTTCAGGGAAAACTGCTTTCATAGGCACATTACCTTCAACTCTGAGTAATTCTCTTTTGCTTAAGTGTTTATGGCACAGCAGGAACCTTCTTTTTCTTCTCTGGTGGGGCTTCCTTGGTTCCAGGCAGCACAGAGAGGTTCGATATAGGGATTCTCCCAGGGACACACACTCTGCAGTTTCCCATTCTCCAAAAGTTGTCCAGTTGTGGCCCTCTGTGTGCATCATACTCTGTTGTAAAAGGAAGTTTCACTGGTGAGAGCCAAGCATAATATTTTGACATATGTATTTATTATGATATTGATAGATCAAACTAACTGACATACAAAAAAAAAAAAAGAAAAGAAATGTGATCGGTTGGAAGGTTTTAGTTAATTGGAAGTGACCCTTATCATGGATTGTGGGACCTTTGCGTTTTTCTCTGGTCACCATGATGTAGAGAGGCTTCATTTTCCAGATGTTTCTACCTGTGATGTACTATGCCAGTTCATAAGAGATGAAAACCTTCAAAACTGTGAGCCAAAATAAACCTATCTTCTTTATAGGATGATTTATCAGAGGCATTTATTATAGTTATAAAAAGATGACTGACACACATACATATACACATAGAAAACAAAAATATTCATAGCCAAGCATTTATATACACATATAAATATATAATATATATAGTATAGGTTTTTTAAATAAACATAAACACATGTATATGAAGACACACACAGAGTGAGGGAGTGATAGAGAGAAAGTATTTTCGTTTTTTTAACCTTCTTAGGAATTGTCATGAAAACTTAGGAGAGATTCCCTCATATATACCAAGTAATTGCCATTTTAGTCTGCAATTGCCATTCTTCTTAGAGAAATCTCTACTTTAGATCTGTAATAAAGATTCAATCCACACATAAAAGGGGAAAGTGGCACATGGAAGTTTCATGGTTTGTTTAGTGGTATTGAGATTATTCTAGAGCAAGTGTCTCTTTATTTCAAAGATAGAAGTTCCCTCATGGGGCTGTGTTTGAACTCTTTCTGGAATTCACTAAACTTTTCTAGTCCTGTAGCATTTTACTGTATTAGAAATGAAAATAAAATATAAACATATCTAAAAGAATAATTTCCATAAATCTTTTTAAGAACTCATTTGGCAGGCAACTCTTTAGAAAGTCCAACTCAACCTGAACAGACTTTTTTAGAAGCTTATTTCCTGTTTTTCTCTCCAGGAAACACAGAGAATTGTGTTTTTGAAAAAGCTCCAAGTTTCTTGCTGGCGATAAGCTTCCTCAGTCGATTTTGAGTCTTTCATGCATCAGGTATAAAACCAAAACTTTCTGCCTTAGCAGGGCCCTCGGGCCCAGTCTCCACCTTCTAAAGAGGAATTATTTAAATCATTTTTTTCAATTGAAAAGGTTATTATTATCTGTTACTTTTTTGCTTTTTAATACTTGATGTGCTCTTTTCTTGCATGTTATGCTTTGCTTAAGCGTGGTGCAGTGTGCTGGTGAAGTACATGGACCACAGGGTCAGGGGCCTGTGCTCACCGCCTGATTCTATTCCTTAGTAGCTGGTGGTCTTGGCAAAGGTGACATTTCTATGCTTCATATTCCCTATCTGAAAGAAAAGAAGCATTCTTCATTTAAAGAGCTAATTTATTTAAGTATATAAAAGTATACCTAAAACCTTTTGCACTATAGATATATATTTATTATCGCCATTTTAAATATAATCATCAATATAAGAATTCTGTCCTTTTAAGTTGATGTAATTCCTCTTGCAGGAAAGAGTTCAGTTCTTGATAAATAGCATTTGAGAAAAAAAATTTAAAACTTCCCTAGTTATAAAGGTTATTCTTATTAAAAGAGGCCAACTACTTCATTGCTTTGAAATGATGGCCAGACTGTTTCAAACATTTTTTTGTTTCTAAATACCCTGTATAATGGCTACACTTACTGTCGTGAGTGGTCATCATCAAGGAAGATGACCAACTTCTTGTGGAAATTTCACCCTTGGTGCAGATGGAATTGAATCTTCTTTAATTAATTATATTCCCATGGGTATTTAGTTTTGTTGTTTGTTCATTTGTTTTGTTTCATTTTGCTTTTCCAGTAAATGGCTTCTCACTCTATTATTATCCCCTCCAGCGCCCATTGATTCAGAGAAAATAACAAGGAATTTACTGCTCTGATTTTGAACTGAATCTTGTGGCTGTTTTCATTGTAATTCAAGGCACTGTTTAATCCCTTGCTTAGAAGCTATTGGAGTGAAAATGTTCATGTTGCAGATTTACTTTTTGACAATGATGCATGGGAAGATAATTCTGCAAGAACAAGAAAATATGATACTTGCTGGAAGAAATTCAATGTCACAACCAATTAAAATAAAGAACACCCAATCCCACGTGCTAGCAAAGTGAGGATTCCTTTCAAAGGCTTTGTACTACGCAAAGGATACTTTTCTGGTGTGCCGAAAGTTGTCTCTGGGACTGTCACACTTGGAATTCCAGCAGATTACCCTATCATCAAGTCATCAGTATGCTGCTATTTGAATAAACACAGCTGTTGTTTTCCAAGAAATACGGCTAGGAGTAGCAAGGAAAAAAGGGCAATTAGTGTTATTGAAATGGAGGGGTACTCAGGATGGCACATATATATTTATGAGAGTTTTCGTTTCCGAATAGTCTATTTGCCATGCTGTGAGTGAGCAGTGGGGGAGTAATAAGCCTTCTCCAAATCCTTGCCACTTTACTCTATTCTGTGATCTGTCTAATATTAATTATGAATAGTTTTCATAATTAAATAAATACATATTTTAATTTATGTGACCTTGTTCTATCTTCTCTCATAAATTTTTGAGAGAAAATTTTTTTCTTAAATTTTTTTATGGCGGCATGTTCTGAACACCCATGTATAAGTATAGCGGATAGGATAGCATTTTTAAAAAGTAAACTGGTGATTTCCACTAGTTTTTTTGCTGTTAGACTATCTGAAGAACAAAGATGTCAGGTCTCAGTATCCAGATGGAGCTTGCTTTTTTTAAAGGAAGGGAAGGTGGCTAAGGAAAGTGCTCCTTGTGGTGTAATGAAAGGAATAGTGTATCAGAAAGATCAGACTATACACTAGTGGTGTGACCACAGGAAATGGACTCTGCCTTGAATCTCAAGTTCCTCGTCTACACTGTTGATACTGGCAATGTGGTCCTTAAGGACCCTTTTTATTCCATGGTGCTTTTAATATAGGCCTTTATTATTCAGCTCTGACAGTCAGTTCAGTGCTAAATAACACATGTATTACAGAGACCTATAAGAACTGGTGGCTATCTCATAAATGCACACACACACACACACACACACACACACACAAACAGTATGTAGTCTAGCTGTTTTTATGCTTTTTGTATAAATGAAGACAAATACTAAGATGAATAATTAAGATATTCTTGGTGCTTCATTTACCTAAAATATTTCATATTTGCATAGTCTTAGGTCTTTAGTCTAGGGTTCATTGTTAAGCACTGTGGATCAAGGATGTTGACTTAGCAGGTGAGAAGGTGAATCAGGGAAAGACTAGACAAGAGGGTTTCAAGGTTCTATTATTTATGGGGTAAAACTGCCAGGAAAAATGAAAATAATGTTGGGGAGCCCAAGCCTTTTGAGCACAGGGGCATTGCTGTTGTATACTTTAAAATCATTTCATTATATGTTTAGAGGATGTACCAGTTCTCCTTGCTTGGTGGCTGTAGCTACTTTAGTAATGCCCTGAATCACAGTGACCAAGCTATGTATCTTCTCCTTTTTTTTTTTTTTTAAAAAAATAAGTACTTGATCCCTTATTTTAAAGTGAGTCCTCACATATCTAGTCCAATGAAATTAAATGGTTTAAAGACATGTGACAGACAAAATGACCCAGGTCAAGGGTATTGAAGATGTTTTTTTCCAGTGTGTCTGAGTGGATATGAATGAAAACATTATTTAAAACCTATTCAGAAACTAACAGAAACTCTAAAGCAAAAATGACACAGCTGTATGAATGACATTCAGGGTCCACTTGGAGAAAGGATGACGAGGGCTTTGGCTCCTCAATCAGGACAAGAGCCGTCTATGCAATGTCTGAGGTCTGACTGTGTGACCTTGGGTCCAGCCAGGAGATACTGTGGTCTGGACCCAACCCTCCTCATTAACAGTAGCAACACAAGGTAGTATAGTGCTTTATTCTTTCAGTGCTCCTCTGCATTTATTATCTCATCTCTGATCCATTTTTAGGATGGTGTTAGCCTTACCTCATGCTCTAGCATGTCATCATTTCCTTGGAGACATTACAGTTTTGCTCATAGGTCTACTTTTTCTCCTCATGCTTTGGACAACCTATGCAGGGGGCTGGATGTAGAAGAACCAGGCTGCGAAGTTCAGCTGAAACACAAAGCTTCTAGTTGGGTGTGTCACACAATACATTATAAAGGATGGAATTTAAGCAGGGCTTATGCCGTGGTGCCTGCCTCACTGTGCCACCATGTCAGGCAGACCCACAATGTTTTGTTCATTTGGCCTTCATGCATCTACCTGGCAGAGAAGCACTTATTGTCCCTAATTCTTTGCACCTTAGACCAGTACTCTTTCCTCATAGGCAGTGCTTCCCTACATGTGAGAGAAAGCAATGTTTCAAGTCTGTATTTTTTTCTTATACATATCACTTTCTCTCTCAGAATTAACACTGGATGGGGTGGGGGAAACCGGATTCTCAGCAAATCTTTATCTCAGCCTGTGGCTTGCTAGGACAACATCGCTAGCACAGGAACTTGGGCAATATCTAAGAGGCATTATGCTTTGAAAGAGGGCTGAGATCAAGCAGTCTTCAATCCATCATTAAGACATTTTTTTCCTCTTAAAGTAAACAAAATTTTCATTTCTTCTGCATATTCAGGTCTCTACTACCCTTAGAGCACACACACACACACACACACACACACACACACATACATATATATGTATATATATGATAGATAGACAGACAGACAGACAGACAGACAGACAGACAGACAGACAGATAGATAGATAGATAGATAGATAGATAGATAGATAGATAAAGAGTATTTCTCAGGACTCAGTACCAATTTTGTTCGTTAATATCTTGTTGTTTAGGATTACAAATCCTGTTGGACTATGATTTGTCTACTCAGAAGCCATGACTTACTGCTTGAGTGTGAGCTTCATGGATTTATAAAGAGATTTTTTTATGATTAAAGCCAGAAAGCTGGCTCATGAAAAGTTCTGGTATGTGGTTTTCTACCTTCAGGGTCCATGGAAAGGCTGAGTAAGTTTATTAGTTACTTTTCTGTTGCTGTGATAAAATACAACTTAAAGAAGAAATAATTTATTTGGCTTATGATTCCAGAAGGATAGAGTCCATCATGGCATGGAGGGGCATGGTATGGAGGCAGGAGTGGGAAGCTGAGAGAGCACATCTCAACTACTCCCAGGAAGCAGAGACAAAACAGGGAGCAGGGTGAGGCTATATACCTCCAAAGCCTGGTTCTAGTAATGGACTTTCTTTAGCAAGGAGTCACCTTCTATAGGTCCACAGTCTCCCCAAACTCTGCCACAAACTGGGGACCGAATGTTGAAATGCATGAGCCTATGGGGGACATTTCTCATTTAAACCACAGCAGTAAGTATTGCAAGAGAACAAATGACACATGCACAAGACCAACGTGTAGGGGCAGCATTGTTACTTCTGTTTCCACTTCTGTCATTCCTGAAAGAAGTCCATTGTGTCACATGGAACATGATAACAGGAGACTAGAAGCCATGAACATAGGAGGCCACAGTTGGGCTCAACTAGGGCTTTCAAGATTGGGTTGTAACTGGTGTTTATAGTTTGTAAAAGTGAGTCTGGATAGAGTGCAAGATCTCAGCCAAGAGGTCCAGTTAGGGCCTCACCCATGACTTCACGAAGCCTTCATTCCTTACTCCAGATACAGCCATTCTGGGAGTTAAGACTTCAACATATGAATCTGGGGAGAATGTATATATTATTTAGGCCATAGTATTGTCTAAATTGAAGTCACCACATTGTAGTCAACTCACTTGCGTATTAGTAGAAGACAGATAGGAACTTGGTCACATCCCTGGTACTTTGGGAGAATGTGAGACTGATTGCAATGTGAAGAAGAATCCATTTCTGTTCAGCACATGTATTCATTTGAAGTAGCCACTACAACTCCTGAGAGATATTGGAGTGATATGTTCCAAGGTATGTCTTAGTACCTTTAACCCTGTGACACCTTATAACATTTAATGAAGGTATCCCAAGAGTTCTAGGTCATCCTGGCTGCAGTTGATGGAGGCCTAGGAACCACAGGTGACATTTTAGCCAGTCATTCAGTCATGTCCTTCCTTATACAGTCGGACCTAGAAAATGCCTCTTGTCTGGATAACAGCTTTTCCCTTTAACAATGCTGGCTCAAGTCTGCAGCTCAGTTATAACAATAGCTAACATCTGAGAACTCCCTTTCAGCAAGCTCTGTGCTAGCATGTTACATCCTAGAACTAGGTGATATAATACTCCATTACACAGAAAGGAAACAGGCTCAGATAGGTTAAGTAATTTATAAAAGTTCGTATAATTATTGATAGATGGGGCTGGAATTTAAAGCCAGATAGTCAGATACCAGAGTTTCTTCTCTGACCATTCTCTATGTCATCATCAAATCTGACCACTGAGACATGTAGTGGAGGAATGGTCTGCTTCTACATTGCTCGCCTGCCTCTCCCAATCCCCAGCTCAAAGATAAAGGGACCCTTGTATTAGCATTTGATGTTTGTATGCCAGCCAGGGCCTCAGAATTTGTGCATTTATTACCAAGGTGCATGTGCATTTAGTTGGATTACCTTGACAGGAGTCTTGGGGAAATTTGGCCAGATTTTCAAAGTCTAAGTTAAAATGTTCTATAGATGAAGGAGATCATAGAATTGTTGCCACTAGAACCTGACTGGTGTTAGGATAAATGAACTTTTATCAGTGATGTCATTATTGGTATTTGGGTCAACTGTCAGCTGCATTTATTATCTTCAATGAAAAAATACTTCATTTTATCCTTCATATGATTTCAGTTTTCTTTCTTTCCTTTGATTCTTTCCCTGTCTTCAATTGTTATAAATCAATAATGTATGAACTGTACTATTAAAATACAGTATTTTCTAAATGCATAAAGCCTTTTATAGTGCAATTATTTTTTCTATCCAAATAATTACTTTTTAATTGCCCTGTGTGTTTTATTGAGTATATTTCTAAAGCAGGCAGCTTTAGAAATTAACTATTTCCAAAATCAGGCTTCTACAGGCTGATTCCAGTGAAATAAATGATCAAAACTTCAATAATGGAAGCTGGGTAAAGAAAACAGGGCAGATATATCCCACAAAGCAAAAGTGTTTTGAAACAGAACATTTTATGTGGCCTCCCTTAGAGTTCAGTGGCTTTCTAAAGTGATGGCTCCACACCTTGATTTACTATCCATCCAAAAGTTAAATCAAGGTTGTTTCACAATGCTGCCTTCATTTCAAAGTGTTCTTATTAGGAACTGAGAGCACCCAAACAGAGAGGTGAACATTTAAAGCACAGAGCATAAAATGAAGCTTCACTAATATGAAGCAATTGTTCTGCCTTAGACTCCAGAGAGTTGAATTATACAATTCATACCTAAGAATAAGATGAGCTCCATAATAAGCATGTTTCTCTGTCTCTGAAACTAGGTAGAAAACTTATAAGTGCACCTTCCTGAAAGAGCATTATTACTGGTCTGCAGCTCTGAGCACTCTGTTCTTTCCTAAATGTACCTGACTATTAATTCCCAAGCAGTTGAAAGGAGGCCTTGAATTGGAACTCAGCCCACAATGTGCTTTATGTGGTGTGGCTCCCAGGGGCCCTGCCTCCCACTCTTTTGCAAAGACTCACTTAACTTGATATGCTTATGTATTATACTATTCTTCTTAACAGGAGTGGCCAGGGCTGAGGACAGGGTGGGGTGGGGGAGATCCTGGGTTATAGACTCAATTATAAGGGCTTGGGGAAGGATGCTGATAGGAAGCTAGAACTGGTGGGAGGGAAAACTTCACAGAATATGGTACAGCCTGAAACAGTCCTAGCCTTAGGAAGCACTTGAACTGCATTTGTAATGCAGAGGGATGAATGTTATGTAAACTTACAAGGAAAGTTTGAACACAGTCCATGGGGGGGTTGCAGATCTGGATCTATCATAAGTCTCTTTCTTCTGTTTCTTCATATTTTAGTGACTGACTTCCAGGAAAAATTTGTGATCCCTTTGTTAAAAATACAAGACATGGAACTGGCAACTATGAGCTCATTTTAGGTGACAGTTTAATGTTTTCTTTGTGTGTTTGTTTTAGCAAACAAATTTGTAGCAAGTTTCTTTTGAGGCCTAAATCAACCCTCAACACTCAGTAGTAATAGTTGGGTACTCTCTTGGTGGTGTGTATTATTTGAACAGAGATCAGAAGTTTAAGATTTTAGGAGTACATCATGGCTTAGTAAAGTTGGTAGAATTTTTGAATGATATTGCCTACTCTCAAGAATTAGCCAATAGAAAGAGAGTTAGAAAGGAACTGTGAAACATTGCTATAAAAATGAAGGAAACACAGAAGACAGAGAGAGGAGGAATGGAGATGGGAGGAGTGAATGCCCAATTCACCTTGGGCTGTGGTCCAAGAACCAGGTCAACAGACTCACCAAAGTCATCTTCATTCTCTCTCAGTTCTACTGGGTGATTTCATGTTGGTCTCTTGGGATTGGCCTGATATTTACACACTAGAAATCACCAAACATTACAAATCATGGCTGTTTTGTTTTGTTTTTCCTGGGAGCTGGTTGCTAAATATTTCCTCACAAGCCATGTACTTAGATGTTTCCTTGTGATATGTGTAGCCTAAGTTATTCTTGTGTCCCAGCAACAGAGACATTTGGGAGATGCTGGATTGGCTGGGAAGAGTCTAATTCCAGGACCAGAAATAGCAAATTGGAGTTTACATTCCCATAGGTACCCGAAATCAAAATTGAGTTAAAGTTGTGGAGTGGTGAAACCAGTTAAGAAAGGTATATTTGAGGCATTCTATACAGTAGGAACCCTTATGAAACGTAAGTAAACTCATTTTGAGAAACCGAATTAGTTATACATTGCACACAAGTAACAATCAGTCCAAATCTTCCTTGCTCCAAAGTCCTAACTCCTATTTCCCACACCGTAGTTTTGTTTTGCAGCCTAGACTTCAGTTCTCAGTCTCCCTCCTGTTTCCTGTTCTCAGCTCCTTTACTGGCCCTTTGTGTCCATTTAAATAAGTGTTACTCCCCACAGTTTTGGGGGTTGACATCCCTGCTGTAATCCGTATGAATGGAGCCTCTGGCATCTTGTAGTGCTCACCCTGCACAGCTAAACACAGCAGCTCTGCCTAGGGCTTACCTTCCTCTAACTCTATACTTAACCAATCACCTGCTCTAGACAAAAGCCAAAGCCAATGAACTCTCCTTTGGAATTGCAATCTCTTTTGAAAGTTTCTCTCTGTTATAGCCAAGTTTTACTCTGGATATTTACTCTTTTACTCTCAGTTTCTTTCATTTTTTGTCTGTGGCCCTGGCCTGGAAAACCTTTTTGTTGATATCATGGGCCTAGACATTTTCTTTTCAGAGGCCCCAGGATTTCCCCTGCTCCTACCATCAAGGTGAGCCCATTTCAGATATAATAAACCATTTCACTGAGCTGAAAGGGGATCGTTATTTCTGTTTATTGAAGTAGATTGAATTTGTAGTAATTTGTATTAAAAGTCACTTAGATATGATTTAGATGGTCTATGGTTTTGAAAAAACTTGCCGCTTGATCATGTAACATTACCAACTGGATTGTTTTTAACATTTACTTTAATTGCTCACTTATTAATGATAGACACATTTCAACTAAAAGTGATTATAATATTAGGGATTTTCTAGGTGATGAATTATGCAGAATTACATGAGATATTCTAGGAAGAGGCTAGAGTCAGAATGTGGGTTGTGGTGTTCTTATGTGGAAGAACAGTTAGTAAAACGTAGAGGTTCTCATAGTGTAGTCTTTGCATCAATAACATCAGTATCACCTGGGATTTATTAAAAATACAAACTTTTTTGTCCTTACCTCAAGCCTGAGTCAGAAATTCTGGGAGTGGGGCCCAGAAGTCTGTGTTTTGACAAGTCTTCCAGGTGATGCTGATGTTATTTACACTGTGAGAATCACTGGTTTAAAGATCATTAAGTTGGGAGTTACTGGGGAGGGAGGAGGGAAGCCAGATGGAAGAAATGAGAGTGGAGATGAAAAAATCTTTGGAGGCTAGAAAATCTAGAGGGAAAAGTGGTGGCCTAGAAACCCTATGAGAAATGTCTGAACACTATGTGCAGATGTATACCTGGGAGCTGCCTTGGCGGGGAACACACTGCATTCTATACAGCACTCTTCAAAGAAGCTTCTTTTTGCAACAGATGGAGGCTACTGCAGAGTTGCACATCTGGTCAGTCACAGAGAACATACATCTGGGAGATTCCCAGTACTAGGTGACAGACACATCTGTAGTCGAATCTCTACAACTAAGGCTCATGGAACATAGCAGAATAAAGGGTAGAGAGAGAACTAATGCACCCCTCAACTCTCACCAGTGAGGCTTCCATGCACATCAGAGTGCAATGCACACAGAAGGCCACAACTGGCCAAATTTGGGAGAATAAAAGACTGTAGAGTCTAGGATAGGGCTCCTATATTGAACCTCAGCCACCCACGGGTCAGGGACCATTGTGGAAGAGGAGGCAGAAAGATTGTAGGAGCCAGGGCTGGTTCACGAACACAGGGAGGTAGAGGCTTCCAGACCACTAGAGGCTTGTTCATGTGAGCCTGTGGCAGTGGTGTCATCAAGCCCGGGATCCATGTCAGCTCAGTTAGGGGAAGTGAAAAATAAGTGGCAGGTCAGCACTAGATTGAGAACTATTTGAGACTGATTGCTGCTGGATGAGGGGAAGTATGACTTACATAAGCCCACTGGATGGGCTGACTAGACTCCAGTGGATGTATACACTGAAGGACATTTGGGTATAAACACCTGAATGAATAGGACTCAGCAGAATGCATAGGGTTCAGTGGGGGGATGGGGGAGACAGGGATGGGGAAGGAGGGGTCTGAATTTGAGTAGGGAATGTTGTATGAAATTTAAAAAGCTCAGTAAAAAATTTGTAAAAAAGATTGTTGAGGCAAGTGAAGCTGTTAGTGATCAAATGAAGCCAATATTAACTGAGCCAGTCCATGGTTATGTAATTAATGCACTTTGTACAGATCAATGCTAGTTTGAATCCTTGGGCATATCTTTTCTTCCTTACTGTGTTCTTAAAAATGCAAAGTGTTTCAGTATTTTCACCTCTTTTGCATATAATGATCATAAAGATTTGTCAAAAGATTGATTGCCTTGATTGCACACTTTCATTTCCTCAAGCGATCGTTTGTTCTGTGAGATAATACTCATTCTCTAGGTAGCAGATAAAAGACTTGAGGACATACACAGCCAAAGGAAATGAAAAGGTGACAAGGCTAAGAGAACAAAGATGCACATAAAGATGCATATTGCTGTAGTCCAGAGGTGGTTGTGGAGGAAGCAGTGTGCATGATGCTGTGCCAACATTAGAATCTTCAGGAAATTAATGTGTAACTTTGTGTTTTTCCCTTTACACCTCAAGAATCTTGGAATAATGATTTTCTTTGGTAGAGGATGTTAAATTTAAGCAGATGTAAAACCAGTCATAATAATAGGAATACAGAATCAAAGTCCACAAATCTAATTATTGTTTTCCCTGCTTAGCTTAGCTGATATTCTGTGGTAATATCTATCTCTCTGGTATAGTTGGTTAAAGGCGGCAACCCTTTTATAATTCTTTGGTGGGTTATGAACAGTAATACACTGGAAAGTTTTCACTCATTCATTTGTTCATCAGTAGACATTTATTGGGACTTGCTCAAGATACTTTGTGGAAAACAGAAGAAGGTAGATCACCACATGAATCTGCTCTCTAGATATTAAAGGTCCACCAGACGACCGATGCCACTGTACATGTAAGCATAACATGTTAAAGTAAATATGCTGTACATTGTGTCAAAAAACAACTATGAGAGATCAGAGGAAGAAAAGCACTTTTTCTAGATTTGGTCCACAATCCAATCAAATTCTTATTAACTAGGGCCTTATTCTATCTTTTAATATTATTAGCAAACTAAATTGTTGTAAAAATAGCTTTCTCCCTTGGGAGAAGTTATAGATCTTAACTGCTTCAATCATATTGACTAGATTATAGCTCTGAAAGGAATAACAAGAGTTCAAAGATTCAGCAACAGATTTTGAAGTAATTTGGTCTATAGGGGAGCAGGAGAGTGTCCTGCTAAATCCTTGGGGCAATTGCTGGGGTCAACTTGTATAGTTGCTCAGACCTGGAGGTAATTAGCCGAAATTACCCAGAGGCCTGTGGGCAGCTTCCACATGGCTGCAAAGGCTGCTTCACCAGGAGCTCCTACCATACTGAGAACCTAACAGTTTCTAATAGGTAAAAGAAAATAATTTTTTTCCCTGGAAATTACGTGGAGAATTTGAAATTTTTACCACAATGGATCCTATGAGGGAATTATTTACATATAGTATTGTTAAAACTTGTAGACCCTCCCATCCAGAGGCGATAGTTACTTCCTCAGCCTGTAGTATAAGCTGGTTTTATATTAGGCAGAATGTAGGGAAAGTGAAATATGCAAGCTTTCTTGTAAAGTTTTCAGAGACCTTGCAGCTTGAAGCTTCTAGGAATGCTAAAAGAGAGAAAGATACACACACACACACACACACACACACACACACACACACACACACAGAGCTATTCATCTACCCTCCCTCTTGTGAGGTAGCTGATAGCTAGTACAGACTACTGGAGGATGTGCAGCTTTGGAGAGAAGCAACTAGACAGTTGCAACTGTGTGCTTATGAGCCAATGCATCTTGGGTTTTATGGCTATGTTGACCTCAAGTACTGAACTCAATCTTCAATCAGTCCAACATTTCCCACCCTTTGATAAAAATCATTTTCAACAATAAAGAATAAAATTATATAATGTATTGATATACTATTTTATTCAAAAATTAGTTGGCAAGGACTGGGACTATAGCTTGATTGGTAAATGCTTGCCTAGTATGCATGAAGGCTTGGGTCCGGTCCCTAGCAGGACATAAAAGTAGGTGTGGTGGCTTCTGCCTGTAAGGCCAGCATTTGAAGATGAAGGCAGAAGGATCAGGAATTCAGGGTCAATCTTAACACATAGCAAGCTGGAGACCCTGTATCAAAAATAAAAGAAATGGGGCTGAAGAGATGGCACAGTGGTTAAAAGCACTGGCTACTATTGCAGAGGACCCAGGTTTGGTTCCCAGCACCCACATGGAGGCTCACAATCTTCTGTAACTGCAGTTCCAGGGGGTCTGACTCCTTCTTCTGGCCTCCGTTGGGCACTGCACAAATGTGGCACGTGTGCATACATGCAGGCAAACCACTTTAAAAAATACATAAATCTTTGAAAAAAATAAAACAAATAATTGACAAGCAAAATAATGAATAATTGTCAATTTTGAAATAATCTAACTGAGCAAAAATATTTTATTTCTGAATTTAAAAATTGTATTTACCAAGGGAAATCATCTCAAATTTAGATCGTTTTTCTCAAACGAACTCTCTCAATGGACTTAAGAAATTATTGTAAGATTAAAAAAGAATGTGAGTCCTTCTATCCTGTCATTCTGTCAGGATTAATTTCAAATCTGCTTAAACACTAGTGCAGGGGGTTTGAACCAGTGACCCCCACGCAGTGATGACTGGGGATGAGTAAGTGCGCCATTTGCCAGCCCTTGCCTCCCCCAGCACTGGGGACAATCAGATGCAACGGGGAGCCTAGTCAAGCAGGGACTCATTTATTGCAGGTGTTACAGAGCTTATAAAGGCATCTGGAAATTCCCCTCCCCTCTGAGGGTGTATCTTAAGGATGGTCACCCTGCTGACCATGCACTCCTCAGCAGTGCGGAAGTGTCCTTCAGACTTTTAAAACAAAGGCCATACCCCAGTAACTTCCTCTCAGACCTCTGCAAGGTGGGGCCTTTAGGTCCCCACATTTCCCCCTTTCATTTTTATTTTTAAGACCGGACTGACTTTATTTCATGGGTTACCCATCTCATAGATGGCTCCCTGAGGAGAGATGGCTATAGGCAAAGAGGCTGACTGGCAATGAAGCCAAGGAACTGGGTCCTTCACCTTAGATGGATATAAGTAAAGAGAGGAATTTTTTTCTCATGAACTATTGTCCATGGACTGTCATGCTAGTCAGTCGGATCCTGGTCTACCCTCTTAAGGTTTTTCGCAGGCACCCATATGGGGTTTGAATCTCCTGTAGGGTAGACACACCCAAAGCCT
>NW_008360320.1:4791026-4810503 GCF_000622305.1 Nannospalax galili
TCCTGGGGGAGTCCGTAATCATGAGGAGGTGGGCTGTGGCAGTTCCAAGGGTCCTCTGTCACCAAATTATCTGGTAAAGACACTTAAAGGTAAGCATTATCAAGAGAAACAAAACAAGTCATGGTGTAGCACAAGTTGAAATACTTCTGAAACCATGTACCTTTTAGCCAATCAGTTGTCAAAGAGGCTGACTGACAATGAAGCCAAGGAACTGGGTCCTTCACCTCAGATGGATATAAATAATGAGAGGAATTTTGTCTCATGAACTATTGTCCACAGACCGTCATGCTAGTCAGTCGGATCCTGGCCTACCCACTTAAGGTTTTTTGCAGGCACCCATATGGGGTTTGAATCTCCTATAGGGTAGACACAGCAAAAGCCTCGACCCATGGTTAGCAATGGATCTGGGCCTCTCCACTGCCCCATAATGGGGTCCTTCCACCTTACACGTAATCAGGTCTCTGCTCCTGTCGTCCCCAATGCTTCTGAAACTGGAATTCCAACTGATTTTTTTGAAAATTAAGAACATTATTAGTGAATAAGGCCATACCCAACTGTTGGTGGGGGCTTATTTTCCCTATTTGTTTTTGTAATTGAATTTTTAGGTTTTGATGGTTGTGTTCTACAATGGCTTGACCTTGGGGATTGTAGGGAATTACTGTATTGTGTTGAATTCCCCAAAGTGAAAAGAACTCTTGTAAATTTTTACTCACAAAACATGGTCCATTATCAGTTTTAATTCTTTGGGGCAATCCCAAAGTAGCAAAGCACTGGAGAAAATGAGACTGAGCATGTTTAGACTTTTCTCCTGTATGAGCGGTAGCCCAACAGGCATATGAGAATATGTCGATGGACACAAAAATATACTTAAGCTTTCCAAAAGGAGCATAGTGTGTGACATCCGTCTGCCACAAGGAATTGGGCTTGAGTCCCCTGGGGTTTACCCCTGGCTGTTGCAGAGGTGGTACCTGTAGAAAGGGTTGACACAATAAGCCATCTTGTCTGCCTCTGCACTGCCTTGGGATAAAAGCCCAGCAATCCTTGGTGCCCACTATGATGCTGTAAGAAGATAGGGGCTTCTCTCTCTCTTTAAGGAGCGTATGAGTCTGAATACTGTCAGAAAGCAATGGCCATGAGTTTCTTGAATTGACCTGAGCTGTCACAAGTGTGGACATATCTTTTGGGTCTTATCTGCCCCCGGGTATACTAAGGGCTCCCTCGGACCCAGGATTTGGTGAGTGTTGCTGCCAGAGGGGCTGTAACACTCGGTGGGAAAGGTGGATCTCCAGCCGCCCTCAAAACGGATGGGACAGGGACCCCCAAGCCACCTTCTCCGATCCAGGCCTTCCCAGCTGTCCCAGAGCTGGTTGCAGTGCACAGCCAAGGGTGGGTTTTTTTTCTGTTTTTTTTTTTTTTTTTTTTAAATGCTCCTGGTGGAGGCTGGTGGCCAGCTGGGTGGTGGTCACCTGCCTGGCTTTCACTTGAGCCTCTGACTTGTGCACTCATTAGACTCCTTGGTCCGGGTTTTAAGATGGGTCGGGTGGGCAGCTTTTGCTGCTGACCCTGTGTGCTCTGCTCCTCCTTGCCTTTCTGAAAAAGGAATCCATGGGTCCTGAGCATGGGTCCCCGGAAGCCCTGAAGCTGGCCAGAGCATGACCGAGGTGCTGCTTGTTACTTTGGCCACTTTTGGTTTCACTTCTGAGAGCCCCAAGGGCTGTACAATCCCAAATTGAACCTCCCTTTGTCGATGTATGCGTTCCACATGTTTCCATGTATCCCCAGTAAAAACATTAGCCCCAAGTAGCCAGGGAGCCAAATGAACAGCCTCTGCCCAAACCTTTTGAGCTACTGGATCTGACAGATCCAATCCCCTGCTTTTAAGCATATCTCTCAGCGCTTTAAGCGTGGGGTCCTCAGACTTATTAGTTGTGTTACCCATCTTTTCAGGTTTCGCTTACCCCGAACTCTCGATTGGCCCCAATCTGTTTTATTTTTCTTTTCTTCTTTTCACCTTCCTTCGAGCACCACGCTGGGCGCCAGTTGCGGGGAGTTTGAACCAGCAACCCCTGTGCAATGATGACTGGGGATGAGTAAGTGGACCATTTGCCAGCCCTTGCTGTGACACAATGGGGAGCCTAGTCAAGCAAGGACTCATTTATTTCAGGTGTTACAGAGCTTATAAAGGCATCTGGAAATCCCCCCCTCCCCCCGAGGGTATATCTTAAGGATGGTCACGTGCTGATCATGCACTCCTCAGCAATGCAGAAGTATCCTTCAGACTTTTAAACAAGTCAGGCCCTACCCCAGTAACTTCCTCTTGGACCTCTGAAAGGTGGGGCCTTTAGGTCCCCACAACTAGGACCTGTAGAAACACAGGGCTGGTGATATGAATTGTACACAAAGAATTAATCAATTCCCAATTATTATGAGATTATTCTCTAAAAACTATATGTAAATGACACTGTGGAGACTAGGGTGAGTTTTCCAAATTAATTTCCATGTAGAATACCATGTTTATTAAAGGATAAGCAATAAAAATATGCAAATTTAGATGTTACTGAAATTCAATAACTCTATCATTTGTTTAGAAATCAGATCAACAAATTTTCTTTCCTTGATTTTTTTTCAAGGAAGAACAGCTTGTTATTGATACTGAGTAAATTGTTGGCCTATGGTGATAATCAAAAAGGGGTGGAATTTTAACCATTTTAATTATTACTTTCCAGTTCTACCTATTGTGCCTGTGAGAACCTGTACCCTGGTCAGTTTCCTTCCATTGCCTTACTTTGAATGTACTCCTGGCCCTAACCATCATTGATTTGTGACTCTGGGAAGGAACTTGGTGAGGTGTCAATCAGCTCAAAGAACCATCAGAAGTAACAAGTGATTATTTCATGCCATCAAGTTATGTAGTAATTAGGTAGCCATAGACAAAAGATACAGGAATTAACCACTTAGAGCAATTATTCTTTTTCATCAATTTAAAAAAATTGTTCAATTTTTCATCCTTAAGCAATTATTATAGGAGATCAAAATGTGTATGATCTTCAAAGCTGCAGGTAAAGATCTGGATAGTGCATGTGTGTGTTAGTTGACTAAGGGAGATGAAATAATCTCATACAAAATGGGGCAGGTGGTTCAAGAAAAAAAGGAGGGAAATGATGTATGTGCCATTGAAGGTTTCAATTTGTTAGAAATGTGTTGGTGAGTTGGGATGTTTGAAAGAAAATAGAGTATTAACCCCTTAAGCAAAACCATTGTAGTATTTGGAATGTGAAACTAGAGCCAGTTTTTTTTTTTGTGAGTGGGATTGGAATATCCCTGAAACAATGAGGAATGTTTCCAGGTACCATCAGAGACATGAAAGTCTGTCCCAAAGTCCAGGAGCACAGTGTGGAGATATTCTTCTGGTAAGATGCTGTATCATTCTTGGTAGCTGATGTCTGGCAAAACATCTAAGATATGATTGTAAAAAGCTGGTTTAAAAACTATTAATTGCTAATAACTTTCAAGTTATGTGGGATAAATTATATAACCAAAGATAAATGTCGTTTCTCTATCCTGTTCCTGAAGAGTCTACAAATAGAAAGCTGAAGTCACATAAACTCGAGTGTTATTTTAAACATTTCAGTCAGTTTGTATTATGATTTTTATGACTCTGATTGATTTGCATTCTGTCTCAAACATCTCTTTACTGAAGGATGGATTTTTTTGGACTATAATTGAGCAAAGATGAAGTGCATACTATAAAAGTTGAGAAGACGGGTTATTAGAAAAGGTAATGGCTTACTAAAGTAAAATTAAACTGAAACTTGTAGGAAGTAGGAACAACTTCCTGGAACAATTAAGAGCTGTATGTTCTAGCTATTATGGAGTACAACAGATGTCTGTAGGTTGCAGAACAATGATGGAGGATGTGCCAGCAACAAGGAAGAGAATCAGCTCAAAATTCCTATCTCAGTTGGCCAATGGCAAACAAAATAAATTTGAATATTTAATTTTAGCAATAAACATAAACTACCGTGTATCACAGATTTAATGAACAGACATTTAGGAATGCGACATTACAGTGGGAACTATATTCAAACAACATGGACTTCAAGGACATAGTGAAATCTGTTGTGGAAAATCTTGTGACTGATTTCACCTTTTGACTTACATACGTATCATGCTGGAATGCAGTGTCTCCTGTTTCTTATCAGAGAGAAAACTATGTAAGTCACATGGTTTCCAGGAATCCAAAACTTAGAGAAACTGAAACTTATCATGCTAATAGGGCATCTGGCCCACTAAATTGTAATAGGATACTAGTCTGCCATGCTAATAAGGGATCCCATATGCTGTGTTATGATTGGACTATTACCCTTATATAAGCCCATACTTTCCTGCAATAAAGCAGATCTGTGTCACTGAACCTGGTCTCCTGCATCTGAATGTGGCGATGCTGGCACAGATTCCTTACCAGCCCTGGGGTCTGGACCAGATGACTGATCGGAGGAACTAAGAAAGCAGGAGAGCAGCTGTAGCTGGAGGAGAGCAGCCACAGCCAGTGACCACAGAAATCATTCATTTTTAAAATTCCCATAGAGTTACAATGAATGGTGGAGAAATTTCTGGGAGATATAGAGATTACATCCTGACTGGTCAGGTGGAGAATTTGATGAGGTTTTCACAATATCACCTACTGATTTTATATTAGTCTTTCCTAGAAAGTTCTTCACAGACGCAGAAATGTTTTGCCAGCTATCTGCACATCCTTTAGCTAAATAACACTGGCTTATAAAATTAATGATCACATCAAAATAATGAGTAAATAAGTGCAGGTATTTTATGAATAACTATGGTTTCAGAGATTTCTGAGAGTTCTGATCTAATTCTTGATGAATCCAGGTTAGTATTAATCAGAATTTAGAAACATTAAATGAATCATATTGTGCTAAAATCAGTTATGACAAGTTAACCTGATTTTTTGCCACTGGGTGTGGAATATTAGTTCACTGGACTGTATGCGATTCATTGCAACTGGATTTCAATAAAGTATTTCATAGACTCTTGCTGTATCTTAATGGAGAAGACAGAAATATCTGAACTGAATAATAGCACCATTAAGTTAATTTGTAGCTTGTTAAACAACTATATCTGCAGTGTGTTGATTAGCAGATCAACAATATCTTGAAATTACCATACTAAACTCAGCCCCACAACTGAGCTCTTGGCTATATTCTCACCATGATTTGAAACAAGTTAAAAAAGTGTAAATTTTCTATGTGCACATGATTATAAAATGCACACATAGACACATTATGTATAGATAACATTTTGACTAGTAAAGACTGTCAAGTTTTCATCAAGTTGGAAGAGGGGGCTAAGAACAATCAAATAAAATTTAAGCCTCACAATTACAGTTTAAAAATGATCAAACCCACAAGTATATGAGTCCTACATTAATGACAGTTTATGTGGAAAAAAAATCCTAGAGGTTTTATTTGGCTGCAAGTTCAATATGAGCTTATAATGAGGCAGAGTTGCCAAGAAACCTAATGCAGTCTTTAGCTTCATTAATGTGAATAACATATCCAGAACATGCAAGGTGTTAGTCTCCTTGAATGCTATCCTGATGTAATTATGTCTAGGGCATTATATTCAGTTTTGGAGGGGTATTGATAAATAGGTATATGATCAGAAGAGGATGTGTAGAGTAGATGAAATAATCTAGATATTGTCTTATTGGATAAGAGGAGGCATTTCAGCAGGCAGGGAATCCTGGTGGTGAAAGACAATATTTTTCAAATATTTGAATGACCCAGTCTTGCCTATGCTTGTTTGTTGCAGGTTCTCTTGTGAGTCCAGCCCACAAGGGACTGCAGGGAATGAGGGTCCTGACCAAGGTGGGGGTGAGTGGCACAGAATCAACACACAGACGCCGGGAGTCGGGTGGAAGCAGGCACTAGGCGAGGTGTTGCAGACTCATTTATTGCTGGGAAGGGCAGGCCTTATATATCTCTCCCCCTGCCCCCAGTGTCCCATAAGTTGGTGTGTCACTCCCTGATAGATCCCCATCCAGGCCACTCACATCATCAGTCTCTAGGTCTGGGGGCAGATTATAGATTGGCTCTTTTGCAGAAGAGCAGGCTGTGCTTTCAATGCAGAAGCTGTGCTCTCTAGAGCAGCATGTGCTTAGGTCTGGCACTTCACCTCCTACATATCCATCCCTTTTTAATATAGAAAGGTCAGTGGGAGCTGAGGTGCTTTGCTTCAATATAATTGATCCCACCTCAGAGGGCACCCAGCTTGATGGACTGTGCCTGTCTTAGGTCACCCTGACCATCAGGCTCTTATCAGTCATTGACTGCCATCTCTCAAAGGGTGTGACTTCTGGCATGACCATGTGAAGGAGGAGGAGGGCAAGAAGTTATACAACTGCTTCTCGGATATCAACAAGCCAGACCTGTCAGACCTTTGGAGGGTGGGGGGGTTGAAGTCTGGATCCTTGAGCATCTTGAGAGCCTGCTACACCAAATAATTTACTAGGTTTTGTCTGCAGAAGTGTAGAACAAAGCATTTTATGAGCAAGAAAAGATCTAAGACTATGACACTCAAGAATAAACAAGTACCGATCCATGAAGGGTCAAACAAAGCTTTTAAGTTTGACCAAAGTTTGTCGAGGAACCCAGAGTTTATATCTAATATCTGAGCCCATGTATAATTTAGGGAGATGATCTGGTCAGTGAGCAAGGTGGAGTAGTTGAGAAACTTTTGGATCCAGTGGCCATGGATGTACTGTGCGAGTTCCATCCTGGCCCTAGTGAGGTTATCTAATTGTAAGGTTTGAGACACAGGGCTTTGAACTGTGGGTCACAGGCCATTAGCATCATTTGTTTGACGATTGCCATCTCCTCCCTGAGGAGGTCTACCTGTTGTTGTTGAAGTTATCTAATTGTAAGGTTTGAGACTCAGGGCTTTGAACCGTGGGTCACAGGCCATTAGCATCATTTGTTTGGTGATTGCCATCTCCTCCCTGAGGAGGTCCACCTATTGTTGGATGGCAGAAACAGCCTGGAAGAGGTGTTGATTAATAAGTGATTGAGTGTATAAGGCCGCAGAGGTTTTGGATACGAACTCATTGAGTGTTTCCACAGTAGTGGAAGATTGAGTGATAGCAATATCAGCAATGGTGGCAGCCCCTAAGGAAAAGATAATGGCAGTGACAATCACCATGGTAATACCAAAATCTCTCTTGATCTGGGGGAAGGGTTGGAGAGCCATCTGTTCCATGAGAGTGATAACGTGGAAGTGAGAAGCATTAGGAACAGGAACCCAGATTGCTGTGGGTTAATGCACAAAGAGAACAAGAGAGGCAGGAAAAATTCAGCATGCCAAGAGAGTGAAGTTAATGAGGGAGCATTTAAGGGTATCCCCCGGGTCATCCAAGAAATTAGCAAGGATCAGAGCAAATGGTGGTCAAACACAAACAGGTGAGGAGATCGAATGGAAAATGTTAACAGAGACTTCATCAGGTGTCCAAGTTGGGTCTGTGACACCCAAGGAACCCGTCTCTGAGTTATTGCTCGTATATGTACCATTAAAGATGGCTCCACCTAATACAAAGAAGAGAGGATGCAAATCCAGGCAAGCCGCAGGCCCACAGAGCTTCCAGGCCCCCCGACAGTGTCTTTACACCTGTGGTCAGGATAGACATGGGAGTAAGGTTTTATAGAGACAAGGTGTTTCTAGGCTACCAGGGAGGAAGCCTGTGGGTATCCATCATAATCTGTAAAGAGGAGCATACCTCCAGGAGTGAGTGGGAGGCAGTGTTCTGATGGATTAGGAAAGTGCAATGTAGTGGGAAGTTTATATGTGGGAGGGCAGGGGGCCCATGGAGGATGCCTGACTCTTGAGGGGGGAGGGGTGGTGACCCCAGGGGACATGAAGGAAACTGTAGTTTCAGAAGTGTCTTTTACTAAGGGAGACCAGATTTTGAGGCCCCATAAGGAGGCCTGACTCCTTTCGGTTTCCACAAAAGTCGCCTGTTATGATGTTAAAGAGGGAGTGACAGCCAGAGGCATTAAGGGAGGAGGGGTTAAGGGCTGGGCTGAAGCAGAGCGATCCTGCAAGGGACCATGGAGCAGTGGGGGGGGGTCTTGGGACGAGCTCTGCTGTTTGGGCATTCCCTGCGGGGGTGTCCTGTCTTCCCACAGTTCCAGCAGCCATCTTTTGAATCAGAGGGGGTGAGCCTTCCTTGTAATAAGAGCCCGTCTAAGGAGGCAGTCAGGGCCTCAGTGGGCCCTGTCCTGGGGTCTAGGTCTCTAGTAGTGAGTACCCATTTATGAATATTGTCATTGCTGACAGGCATGATAGCATTGTGGGTAGGAGTATTTAGGCCTTCTCATGCCAACTGTTTGACGAGCATATCTCGAGTTGTCCCAGACTCCACTCTGTTACACCACTCAGTAACTCTGGTGAGGAAGTCCGTGAAGGACTCCCCTGGCTGCTGAATTAGATTGTGGAAGAATGCCTGTGGGTCATGGGGGAGCAACATTTAAGGGCCTTGAAGGCCAGGTCACTAACTGGTTGGTAGTCAGCATGAAGGCCAATAGTGGACTAGGAAATGGGGTCAATATATTGTCCATGTCCTGTGAGCATATCCAGAGTAATATTAAGGCCATACTGAATGTTGAGACATGCCTGATTTTCAGCCTGATCATCATATGCTGAATGCCAGCTCAGGAAGACAGAGTTCCAATACCGCCTTTAATAAGTTATACCAATCATAGTGGGTCTGTAACTGCATGGCCCATTGGCAGAGAACTTGCTCAAAATATGGGGAATTGGGCTGTGAATCATTGGTGGCTTTGTGGATGTGTGCAAGGTCTGTGAGAGGGGTGGGCACCCATGGCTGTTGCACAGCATTGGGGTTGACATTAACCTGAAAGGCAGACATGGGCCAGCAAGGGGCAGTAAGAGGTGGACGGGCCATGGGGGGCGGTATAATGAGTGGGAGGTGCATTGGAGCAGGCGAAATGTAGATCCTTCCAGGGGTACTGGGGTGGTGGTGTCTCTGATTGTTGTGGCTTTGAAAGCGGGGTCTGAGGTAAGGGTGAGGGGGCCCCTTCCTCATCTGGATCAACCTCAAGGCTGGTTTCCATATCAAGGTCAGTGGGGGTTGAAGTAATGGCAAGGTCTACACTGGCCTGATCCTGACAATGCTTATTGTGGGCTGAAATGACTTCTTCAGGGGAGGACGATTTAAGGCTGCCAATGCTGGCTAAAAGGATCAGGACAAACGAGGCCTAGAGATTGACTCCTGACCCTACTTCCCTTTTTTGGGCCAAGAAAGGACCCACATCCAGAGGTCAGGATCCCACATATTCTTGGGAGAGACCCAAGGGGCCAAGTTAGTGGCCTCATCCCAGAAATTTTCAATGTCTTTTGGTTTCACTTTCAGTCCCTGAGTTCTAAGGAGCGATTTGAGTGCTGCCATTTGTGTCTCCTTGCACTGTGGTGGTAGGTTGCCCATTGTGGGATGGTCCCATGAAGGGAAACTTGCCACAAAAGTAAAAGGCAAGGGTGATGCATTAGTCAGGGTTCTCCAAAGAAACAGAACCGGTAGAATGAATATATATGTATAGAGATTTATCAGCTTAGTTCACAGGATAGAGTCTGAGTAGTCCAACAATGGCTGCACCAAACTGGAGAGGCTGAGAATCTGTAGTCACTCAGACCATGAGGCTGGATGTCTCAGCAGTCCCAATCTGGTGCTGAAGGTCTGACAAATTCCAAAAGATCAGCTAGTCTTCAGTCTAAAGCAGCAAGACACCAGCGAGAGAGAAGGCAAGCAGCAAGAAGCCTGGCATTCTCCTCTGCCTTGGCCTTCTATACTGACTGCCATCTGAAGGTAACACCCACATTTAGGGTGTGTCTTCCAGCTTCAGATCATCCAATCAAGAAGATCTCTTTCATTTCAGTTAGTCCCAGATCCAGTCAAGTTGACACCCAGGATTAGCCATCACAGGTGACTACTAAGAGAGCACAAATGAATCAAACAAGGACCGTGAGCCACTCGGATGTAACCGCCCCGACATGAAGAGGTGTATCAGATCCAAATGTCTCGTGCTTAGTGAGGGACTTCTGAGGGCCATGACACCCTCGGCCGTATGCTCACACAGTGGCTCTGGGACAGGCAACAGAATGACCCGAAGCTTGGGTTCTGAGTTTGGGGTGGATCAGCCCTTATGTGAACTCACTGGGACGAGCCAAGGAATCAAGGTGTCGATGTGGGCTTCAGGACCATGTGGTGGAGTGTGCCTTCCTGATTTAACAACAAATATGACAAACAGGGTAGAGGGGACAGAGGAGGGGGCCACTCACTCACCCTTGAGCAGCCAAAGGGATAGACAAAACCTGGGCCTACTCACTGAAGTTGGGGGGAGTCATCAATGCTGAGGGCCCAAGAACCCTGTTTGGGCACCAGCTTTTGCAGATTCTCTCACAGGTCCAGCCCACGAGGGACTGCAGGGAATGAGGGTTCTGACCAAGGTGGGGGTGAGCAGCAAGGAGTCAACACACAGACACCGGGAGTGGGGTGGAAGCAGGCACTGGGCGAGGTGCTGCAGACCCGTTTATTGCTGGGAAGGGCAAGCCTTATATATCTCTCCCCCTGCCCCCAGTGTCCTATAAGCTGGTGTGTTGCTCCTGATAGATCCCCTCACCCAGTCCACTCGTGTCATCAGTCTCTAGGTCTGGGGGCAGATTATTGGTTGGCTCTTTTGCAGAAGGCAGAAACTGTGCTATCTAGTGCAGCCTGTGCTTAGGTCTGGCACTTCACCTCCTACACTTGTTAACTAGTGATCATATTTATTTAGTGTCATTTTGGATTGCTATAGCCAATTAGTTAGGTTATAATGATATAGATTTCAATTCAAGTGATAAAAATTATAATGGGGTGGACTCTAAACTCCCCTCCACTAAAGATATTCAACAGAAGTTAGTGTGTGGTACTTTAAACATCTGCCTATTTTATTTCCATGAGATTTTATTAGGTGATACCTAACATTTTTAAAAATCAGGAATAATCCCTGCAAGGGACCAAAGTTGGTTCTCCTGGTATGTTTGCTTTTTTTTGGAAATAATTTAGCAGGAAACATCCATTTACAGTAACTAGTCTCTAGGCCTGTCCATGGGAAGCAAGATTTTAAGACATTAAAGACTACATGTTTCTTAATATAGTCAGTAATGAAAGGTTGAATTTAGAGGCATTTGGGATCAGTATTTATTCTCTACTGAAGGTCTAGCAAGGGATGAGCAGAAGAATATATAGGAATGCTATGCATGGACTGATGGTCTTGGCAGCCTAGAGGAGGGCTGTTTAATTTGCTCAGGTCTCCCATGGATTTCCAGTGTCTACTGCAATATTCACATTGAAAATTCCTACCTGTGTTGTTGGATGGTTTATTACTTGAAAGTTCTATCAAAGGTTTTTTTTCTTTTTGATCCTCAGTTTCTATTTTCTGCTCTTTTCCATTCCATGGAAGGCTGATCTCTATGAACTATTATCAGTAAGCTTCATTTAGGGATGAATTATCTTTCATAACTGTGTGTCAAGGTCCACCCTTAAGATATTTCCTGAGAGGGTGACAGCAAAAAAACATGCTACACAGCAACCATGCATGAAATTAATTTATTGTGAGAAATGATAAAAGCATGGACTCTGGTACCATATGTTGAAGTCCATCATGGAGAGAAGCCACGGTAGGAGCTCAAGCCAGGATCCTGGAGGCAAGAACTAAAGCAGAAACCATGGGGGAATGCTGCTTACTGGCTTGCTCCTCTGGCCTGTGTTCAGCCAGCTCTCTTACACAATCCAGGATCCTCTTCCCTGGAGTGGCACCATCCATGGTGAACTGGGTCCCCCTACATCACTCATCAACCATGCCCATAGGCCAGTCTCATAGAGGAAATTTCCCAATTGAGGATCCCTGTTTCCAGGTGGGTCAAGTTGACAACTGAAGCTCTCTAGCACAATGTACCTATCCATGATCTATCATCCTACCTATATTTTTCATTACATGCTCATTCTCAAAATAAGGGTAATAGTATTTTTCATTTTTGTGAAGGAACTACAATTTGTTTATCCTTTAGGAAAAAGCAGTTGGAACATTCTACTAACTATGTTAGTTTACTTTTTCTTTCTTATTTTTTCATCTTTCCCCTTTCTACCTTTGCTTCCCTTAGCACTATGTGAATAATGTAAGGTGAGCACTGGTATCAAAGTGTATGCATTTGAAAGCACAGAATTTATCAGAAGTGACTTCCACCTCACCAAAATGTGACATTAACAATGAATTGTTCTCTTTAATGATCTTCAGCTTATAGTGTGCATAAAACAACACTTAAAGAAATCTTTAACTGGCCAATAATCAAAGTCTCACACAGTCAGATTATACTTTATTGTTAAAGTTACACTATAATATATAAAATACATTACTCTTTTTTCCAAGTTGGAAGTTATTTTTTCCTTCATAACTCACATTACTCATTAATTGTTATATTTAAAAAGGACAGGCTGTTCAGGCAATTGGTTAAAATGTCCCCAAGAAGATCCTGCATTTACAATGTTTGAGATCAGAAGAATAAGCTGAGTCACTCCCAGAAATTATTAGAATCTTCAAATCAATTTCAATTATCATTAATAGGAATTTTTAAGTAAAACATTTTGCAAAATGCAGAGCAAGTCATGGGGAAATTTTTAAAAATCAATTACGGAAAGTTTATATCATCCTGTAGTTTTATGAGCACTCCTCTCTGTTCAGTCAGTGCACACCAGTGGCATGCCAATGAGTCTTAGGAAGTGTACAATCTCTCCCAGCTCATAACAGGTTCGGATGGTGTGGCGCAACTTGTAGCCTGTACCTCTGGACTCATCTTTCATGGTTCTCACTTATGCTCTAAGTTCTAGCTGCATTAAATTTGATTATTGCATATGCATATCTACATGATACTCTTAATTTTATCTATCTCTTATGCCATTAAGAAAGCATATTTTATTATATTATGCTCATTTTTAATTGAACATAAAAATGCTTTATTCATTCTCTGAGAATTTCATATCCTCTCAGATCCATCCCCTCTTCTATTCCCCCAACTTCATGTCCTATTACTTTTGTTTTAAAGCCTGTGGATTCCAGTTTCTGTTGCCCAAATATTCCAATCCCTTGAGCATGTTCGACCTGCCAGGAATCACATCTTTAAAGAAAACAGAATCTTCCCCCATAAACTACTAATTAGGAATAACTCCTTAGCTATGGGGAGGACTTCATGTTCTCTTTCCCCATCCTTGCCAGGATTTTGTCTGGCTTGTGATTGTGCAGATCCTGTGCATGTTGTCACAAGCTCTATGAGTTTACGCGTGCAATTGCCCTGTTGTGTACAGGAACACTGTTTTGTTGTAATCATCTACAACCTGTCACTCTTACAATCTTTCTGCCCCCACTTCTGTGATGATCCGTGAGCTTTGTGGGAGGGGTTTGATATAATGTCCCATTTAGGGCTGAGCACTCTGCAATTTCTTGTTCTCTTCATGTCGACCAGTTATGGGTCTCTGTGTTAATCATCAACTACTGTAAAAAGAAGGTTCTCTGATGAGGGTTTAGAGATGCACTAATCTATGGGTATAATAATGTCATTAGGAGTCTTTTCAATACTATGTTCATTTAGCAGAATAATAATAATAGGATCTCCCCTGGGGTCTATGAATCTAGCCATAGGTTCTAAGCAGTGTCAGTGTGCTGTATAGCTTTAGTCGTTAACTTGACACACTTGGGTAGAGGGAGCCTCAGTTGGTGAATTGCCTCCATTGGACTGACCTGTGGCTATGTCTGTGGGACATCTTTTTGATTACTGAGTGATGTGGGAGGGCCCAGGTCATTGTGGGTGGTGCCATCCCTGGGCAGGTGAGCCCATGTTGTATAAGAAATCAGGTTGAGCAGGGGCCAGGGAAGCAAGCCAGTAAGCAACGTTCCTCCATGGCCTGTGCTCCAGCTCCTGCCTCCAGTTTCCCGCCCTGAGTTCCTACCCTGGGATCCCTCAGTGATGAACTGTAACCTGGGAGATGTAAGCCAAATAAACCCTTTCTCCCCCAAGTTGGTCAGAGTATTTTGTCACAGCAATGGAGAAATAAACTAGATCAGGTATAGGTTCCATCTTGTGGAGTAGGCCTCAAATACAATCAGAAAGTGTTTGATTACTTCTATAACATTTATGCTACAATTGCACCAGTGGGCACATTTTGCCAGGTTAGTCAATATTGTAGCTCAGAGGGTTCCCAGCTGAATGAGACTGATGATTACTTTTTTTTTTCTAGTAGTATGCATAGTGCCTTCCAGTGCTATGAAAACTAGCCAGTAGGGATAAAGTTTTTGTCAGTGCCAGCTTGATTTCTCCATGTTCTATGACTCAAGTATGTGGTGTCATCATCAATAAGGTTCTACCATCAAGATCTTGAGGATAATTAAGACCAATGGCAATAGTCACTAATGTTTTGGGGGGTTCTAAGGGAACCTTCTGACCAACAATTTCAAAAGTGATAACTCATTCCTGGTCCTGGGCATTTTATTTGCTAGCTTGGGTTGCTTAGTGGAATCTTTGTACCCCTGTTATAGGGTAACTCCAACTAAACTCTTTTTATGTTTATATGTATATATTTTAGGAAGCTTCTAAAGTGGTAAATTTCCACATGACTTTTTCAAAAGGCCTTTAAGTGTTAGTTATTCCTCCCCATACTTCCTTCTCTGTTCTGTCCTCCCATTAACCATTCCTGTTCCTTTATTTACCCTTCCCTTTTTATATCACTATATTCTATCTCTCCTCCTTTGAGAACTCCCCACTCTGATGGCCCCTAACTTGTTTTCTGACCTCCACGAGTTTCCTAAATGAAACACACATATCCAAATATTCAAAGATAACATCCACATATAAGAAAAAAACCTAGGATGTTTGTCTTTTTGGATCTGGAGTATCTGATTCAGGATGATTGCTTCTAGTTCCATTATTTATCTGTGAATTTCATAGTTTCATTTTTCTTAACAACTTAATAATATTCTGTCTTGTAAATATACCTGGGATTGTGTAAATGTGCTGGAATTAATGGTGTGAGTCACCATGCCCAGCTACATTTTCTTTCTTTTTTTAATTATTTATTTAATAATCACATAATTAGAAGAAACATTTAATTACAACAGCATTGGAATAGTCAATAACAATTTCCAGAGCTAAGATGCATCTCTTTCAAAATTGGCTGTAAATTTTTAGGTTTACAGTTGAATTAATAGAGTTATACAATATTGTACCCTATAAGACATAAAATTAAATGAAGTTTTAACCTTTAAAAAGATCTCAATTTCATTATTAAAATAGTTTCATACAGAAAAATTCATTTTAATGCAACTAACACTAAGATGTTTGCACATGAGTCTCTAATCTCTATATATCTGGTTATTACTAGTCACAGGAGGTTACTTTAAAGAATTATATATATTTTTTAATTTTTTTAAAAATATTAATTAACCACATGATTAGAAGAAGCATTTCATTACAGCTTTAATGTATTCAGTAACACACTTCAGAGCAAGGATACATCTCTTTCAAAAGTGGCTATAAAAGGTTTAGGTTCGCTGTTGAATTAATACAGTTATACAATATTGAACTCAGTATAAACTCTGTAAGATATAAAATTAAATGAGTTTTTACCCTTTAAAGAAGATCTCCATTTCATTTTAAAATAAGCTGGTTCTTACATTTTTAATATTATTTTTAATTTTTTGTAGAAGCATATTATTACAGGTTTAATATGCTCAATAACAGTTTCCAGAGCAAAGATACAGCTCTTTCAAAAGTGGCTATAAAAGGTTTAGGTTCGCTGTTGAATTAATACAGTTATACAATATTGAACTCAGTATAAGACCTGTAAGACATAAAATTGAATGAGCTTTTAATCTTAAAAAAAATCTCCATTCCTCTTCAGAATAAACTCTTTCTTACAGAAAGACTCATTGTTTTTGCTACTAACACTGAGATGTTGGCACATGCAGATTAGAGAATCTATATGTATCTGATTATTACTAGTCATAATCGGTTGCACTCGGATCCTTAGCACCTGTGTATATCTATAAAGTCATCAGGTAGATGGTAATGTTTATCACCTCTACTGATTAACATGAAGCACATTTTTATGCTTCCTCCTCAAATATAATACATTGTTTAAAATTTATTGATTTTTTTTGTGTGTATATCACAGAACATCCCAAACCATCTTATTCAGCTATATACCCACTTCCCAGATGGCACCCTCCCATAGCCTCCCTGCCCCCACCAGAGCCCTTATATTCTGTTATCCCTGCTGTTGTCTGTTGTGCTGTTGGCCCATTTTCTTAAAGAATTTTATTAATTTATTTGTGCAAGCTTCATATTTACAATTAATTACAGTCAAATAATGTTGATGGACAAAGTAAGGCAGTGATTCAGTTTTGGTTTTGGCTCATGACAGTGGTCTTTGCATTCTTCAATAAATCACTTTTCCTCCTCTTGTCTGCTTTTCCATGAAGTATCTGTCACAAACTAATATGTAATATGTATTTGAGTTACTTCTAAAGTCTCCATGTATTTCATTGGTCTGACTCTATTACATTATTTTAATTTAATATGTTTTCAATATATATTTTGGATACTAAATAGGATCGGTCTTTATCATTATTCTTCTCCATTATTTATATTTCCATTTGCGGATAATTTATTCCTTTAAATTTTCTTGGAAACAAATTGTCATCCTGAGAATGTCTTAAAAATACATACCCCTGGGGGACTGGAGAGATGGCCCAGTGGTTAAGAACACTGGTTGTTCTTGCAGAAGACCTGGGTTCAAATCCCAGCACCCACATGGCAGCTAATAACTGTCCATAACTGCAGTTCTAGGGGATCTGACAGCATCTTCTGTCCTCTGTGGACATTCCATGACACAGGTTCACTTACCTACATTGAGGCAATACACATGTATACATAAAATAAAAATAATAAATATTTAAAAATATATACCCACCAAACAAACAAACTCTTAAATAAATATTTTGGAAATTAAGGACATCAATGAAATCTTGACTGAGTAAAATCTTCCTTACACTCTTGAGTCATCATATTCAAGATACAATTCAATTAATGGTTGCAAAAATCTCCAAAGAAAAAGCAGACTATGTGTGTTACTCAGGTCTCTAGAATAACTGAAAGACAGAACATGCCCAAACTACAGAGTCACTGTATGTGAACAGTAATGAATAATCAAATTCCAGTGGGTGATCTTTGATTTTTTTCACTGAATTCCAGCTGATGGTGAGCAAAAGCATATGGAGGACCATTGCAATGAAGATAAAAGAGAGTGTAAGCAATGGGCCAGAGAGTGATTTGGAAAGCTTCCATCCAGATATTTCATTTGATCTAAATCTGGAGAAACTTATAAAAATGTCTGTGACTATCTGAATTCAGATTCAGTAAAAGGCTTTAGAATGACTGTCATTGAAGGGGAGGCCAGTTTAGAAGGACAGATGCAACTAATGGGCAGGTGAAACAG
Source organism: Nannospalax galili (assembly GCF_000622305.1). Lineage (NCBI taxonomy): Eukaryota > Metazoa > Chordata > Mammalia > Rodentia > Spalacidae > Nannospalax > Nannospalax galili. The sequence continues at coordinate 4,808,641 of NW_008360320.1, forward strand.
CCATACTTCAGTTTCTTAATTTCTCTCATAAAAAGACCAAAGGAAGTAGTGTTCCTTCACAATCCGGAGGCTGAGGAGAACTAGAAAACAGGTGGGGGAATTAAGAGCCTATGCAAAAGAGATGCATAAAATTAGCAGGTTGAAACTCTTTGCACACCCCCATATCAAGATACACAAAATTTTGCTAAAGTATATTGACTCTGATATACTGGTAAAAAGAGGATGGTATTAATAATGATTTCATTATTGTCAAAATAAGTGAGAAAAAAATGAAAGTCTTGTAGAGTTATTTCACAAAAATCAGGAAATGAAATTACACTCAGAGCTACCTAGAAAAATTACAAACCTTGGAAAATTAATATGAAGCAGAAGAAAACTCAGTTAACTCTCTAAACAGAATTATATGTGCTGAAGTAAGCACTTGAGGATTTTAGGAACCATCCTTAGTTAGAACTTCAAAAACTAAAACAGAATTGGACAAAACCTGAAAAGAATTTAAAGGACAAAAAAGAAATGTTATTCATATTTCCAGAGTCTAGGAGTTGGTAAAAACTTGGAAAATGATCATAACTAATGTTTAAAACTACAGCTGGAAATATAGTCAGAAATAGAAAAAGAACTACCCTGCTCATTGAATGAGCGTCACATATCTGGGAAAACTGACTAGCGATGGTAAACTGAGACATACCATAGAAAACAAATTCCAGATCCGATCTTCCAGGCCTTCAGAAAATAATTATAAAGGCAAAAATTACAGCAATATCAGGCTTTTCTAAACCAGGTTTAAAAAAGAAAGCAAAAATAATTTCTTCGGAAGAAACTAATGTATGAACTAAGAGTTTTATACCCATTCAAACTATCCTTCAGAAAGCAAGGCTACAGAAAGATGATTTCAACACAGAGACTTCCCTACTCACCAGCCCTTGTTGGAAATGAACTTATGAACAACTACTGAGAAAACTAGAAAAAGTAGAACCATATGTTAAAAACATGCTACTCTATCGTTCTGACTAAAACTAGACTGAGAATGAAGACTGAGGATCAGTGTACTAAGTTTTGATGATATGTGATGTCAGTGATCCAACAAAATATTCAAACTAAAAGTAGTAGGAGAAGGAAAGAGGAACATAGAGAAACATTATCATAAAGCATGGCTATGTGTTAGAGAATTCTGAACAAAAACTGGCATGCCAGAGAGTCAAAAATTAAATAAGGAAACAGGATACTAGCCAGGCATAGTGGTGCATGGGAGGCTGAGGAAGAAGGACCACTACAAGTTCAAGGGCTATATAGTGTTACCCCAAAACAAAGACTTGTTTTGAGTAGATTATTTTTCTACAGTTTCCTCCTCATTAAATTTTTGTTTGTTTCCATGTTAGTTCTGGGACTGACAGTCCAGCACTGGGTCTCATATATACTCAACTCAAGCTTCCATTGTATCATGGCATTACAGAGACCTTGGCTGAGGACCACTTGGAACAATGCTGTCTGCAAGGCCAACCTGTATCCTTCAGCCTTACTTGGAGATTGCTTCTTACCATCCTAACCAGATAGAAGACAGCTGTAGTTTCTTTTAATGCCCTTTCAATTTTGTGCTAGGTGCTCTATTCAAGATGCAGGTCTGGGTCAAATCTTTTATCCACCACCAGACACTACTGGTTTTTAGCATGCACTTGCCTGCCCTGCCTTCCTTCAGGAATCAGAGGTCCAAAATCTAGATAGAGCCTTCATCTTTGCATAGCGGATTTCTGTTTTACTTCTGCTCAGTGAAAACGTCTCTCTCTCTCTCTCTCTCTCTCTCTCTCTCTCTCTCTCTCTCTCTCTCTCTCTCTCTCTCTCTCATTGCTATGTGAGCCCTGGGAA
>NW_008360320.1:4810526-4824439 GCF_000622305.1 Nannospalax galili
CAAGTGCTCTGTGTTTTCTCTCTCTCTCTCTCTCTCTCTCTCTCTCTCTCTCTCTCTCTCTCTCTCTCTCTCTCTCTCTCGGTTGTGTGTGTGTAATTTTTTTTTCTGGAGAATATTTGATTTCATATTTTACATTAGTTTTGAATCTGGAGTAGAAGAGAAGGAAGATTGAAAATATGAACTGCAACTTCATAGGAAATTTTTCATTCCTTCTGAAAGTTTTAAAACTTTCCTTTAATATACTCTGAACCCTTCTTGTTAAACTTAGTCCTAAATCTTTAAAAAACAAACTAGTGTAATCTATCTTTCATTCAAATTGCAAAGTATTCAAAGTTTCACTCAAGGAAACTCACAAAGCTATAAATATGTAGTTTGGTAGCTTACCACAAATATTCCTATATACCTAACAGTTTTTGTATTATGTTCACTAGTGTTTCTAAAACTAAAATTTACTGTGGGAATATGACTACTTTTCTTATTTTTTTGCCACCTTCATACTTTATGATTTGTGCAAATGTATTAACTGTAGTTGTTGTCCTCCTTATATTATTAATGGAAATAATTTCATGTTCCACCATGGGGCATGACATATCATTATTGTATTTTGTTTTGAAACACTACATTACAGGTCAATTTAAAAAGCAGTTTAAAACCTAGAATCATTTTTAAAAGATACGTTTACCCCTTAAGCTTCATATATTGACTCAAGTGTAAGCATAAATTTATCACATTTTATTATAGAGTCAAGGTTTTATTTGAATATAGACTACTGATGAAGATGTGAACCATCTCCTTAGCATAAACCAGTCTCATGAAGCATTGTCTATAATTTACTTTTTATATGGTTCTGTTCTGATGCTATCCTAAACCTTCACAGTTTTGAAACATAAGATTTTATAATTCACTCTTACTGGATCTGTCTAAAGAATTTAACCTTCTTTCTTCAAAGCAATGACTGTTAGTTGTCTATTGGTTATTGCAGGATGCAATCAGATTTATTATATTACAGCCCAATATAAATGTTTGGGGCAATATAGTATTTTCTAAGTATATACTTATCAACTTTGAGTAAAAGTAGTTGAGTCTACTATTGAGAGTAGTCTGCCATTAGCAAGAAATCATGAATTTTATGTAGAGAAGGCTGCAATTATTATTCTTGGAAGTCCATATTGTGGATGCTTATGAAATGTGTTTTTTCTAAGTACATTTGTCACCTCAAGGAAACTCAGAGCATTCTGATTGAGGTTACATTTTAAAAATGGTAATGTTGTAGAAATTAATATATTGATTATTTTAGTTGCTGCAACGATCGTGTGTTTTTTTCTCTTAATGTGAATTATATCATTAGGTTCCTTAATATTAAGCCATCCTTGCATTCTCAGTAAATTATTTGAATTCTGTTATTAAAATAAATAACATTTTAATATGTTTAATGACATTATTTTAATGTACACTGAAATCTGCTATCATTTTATTTAGGATTCACACATTGAAATGCATGGTGAAATTAATCTTTTGAGAACTGCCTTCCTCATAGTTTGGCAATTATAATAATATCCTGAGGATTCTCATAAGTTTAAATGATGCTATTATTTGATTTTGTTATGAATGAAATTTCAGGTAGAAATTTCCTACAGTGAGAAGCAATAGCATTGAGTATCAGTAACAATCATCGACACACATTTTCACTCAATCTACTTTGAGTTACTTCAGCCTCTGGTGGGGAGTCTCTGCCATTCTTTGCTTGGCTCAGTAGGGGCAGAATAAGATGGACTGGTATATTATATATCATCTGCTGAGTAAGTGAAGAGGTTGTAAACCCTTTTCCCAATACACACACACTCTATCTCATTCTCTTCTAGGAACTTAATATAAATGTAAATTGTTTTTTCCTCATTGGTATCAAGTTCAAGATTTCTGCTGAATTTATCCACCAAAAGGATCCTACTGATGATTGGCTTTAAGTTTTTTTTTAAAGTATTTTACTTGACACAGTTAAAATTTCTTCATAGGGGGTAGGAATAGAGTTAAATGTATGAGAAAGACAAATAATAATGCTCTTATGCATCAGACTGGGATACATTTTGATCAAATTTTCCTTTCAAATGACCTGCTTATTAGATTTATTAACTAGTCATTCAAACAGGACTTTGTCTGTGATGGTGATTAATCAGTTCTTAAAGAATTCGTGTGCATTTAAGATTTTTTTCATACACTCATCTTGAGCAGAGTGATTAAGAGTAGATATTTACTAATTTAAAAGGATATATGATGCTATGCAGTGCATACTGAAATTATCAGCTATTGTTTTAGAGGTGAGAACTGCTTTGAATAAGTAAAAAACAGATATAGGCCCAGTTATACTTTGCTTTGAAATAAAATATTCTATTATTGGCAGATAGTTTTCTGCCTCTGATGTATGTATAATTCCCATTTTTGAGGTTGGTAAACACGCCGTGCAGTGATATCTTTAACAAATCTCCACATTAATGCCTATGTTTAATTTTGAATCAAGGACACTTCATTATCATGCAGAATTTATTTTGCATTTTTTGTTGAGAGACATTATTAAACATTTTATACGCTATAAATTATTTATAATGCTTCAGCCAGCAGCCTGTTGAACTACTTGCTGATCTATCTAAAAACTCCACCTCTAATCATATATAGTCTGTATATTCGAGATGAGTGGAAAAAAAATCCAACCCTTAATTATGGTCTATGAAGAACATACAAAGAGCTGAATTCACAAAACAGATGAATGATATCCTAGTGCATGTGATAGATGGTGGGTCACAGGATCTGGAGAGATTTGTAATGTAAAGTGATGAACTAATTCACATATAGAACAAACACAGCAAAGAGTTGTAAACAGAAAATTTTGCTAAAGATTAACCTTTAAAAAGTTGTTAACCAACTATGATAAGAAAATGTTTGGTACCTTCTGATTTTAACAGAAAAAAACTTGAACCAGTAATGGAAATATTAAATATTCTTTATTATTGATTATTTAAACATTAGAAAGGATACTGAATAATGAAATGATCTTTCTCTTTGGGCTTATTGACATTTTCAAATTTGCCACAACTTTCTTAACGAAACTGTCCTGCACTTTCTTTAAATGGGTTAATTTGGATTTAATTGATCTATTTTCTAGTTTCCCCAACTTATAATTAATAATGCAAAAAAAAAGTCCATTTATACTGCCCAATCTAGTGTAGCCATGGCCCTATGGTACTGAGGAATGGATAGCATATCTTTACATTTCCATCCACAGTACAGCAATAATGACAGGGGTGTGCTTCCTGGCAGAACTCCCAAGTACTTAAAGGAAACCAAGATCTCTGAAAATGATAGGTCCTTTCCAATATACTGTGCTGAAAATCTTATAATAAAATAATTGTTAGTCATTGTTGGGGTCTGAGGCAGTAGGAATTTACCAAACTATAGTGGATCATTTTTTTTAGAACTCTGTAGCATCTAGCCAACAGTTCTTGGCGGCATTTTAAACAGCATTAAATTTCCTGGAAATGTCAAGGATCAGGTCCAGGAAAGCTGACTTTTTCACTAATTATTTCAAGTTCATTCTAGTCCCAAGCAGAGCCACTTGAGGACAGGTCTGCTGCAAATGTTCTGAGTGTTTCATTTGCAAGGCCCTTGCATCTCCTCCAGACATACACATTTGGATCAGTTCAGATATGGTTCCTTTGATATTTGTTAAGGAGTGCTATTGCTACACTTTAGGTCAAAGTCTGGAATTTTAAGATTTAATAGTCATAAGGGGACTGGGTCTGATGTGGTAAGAGAGAAGTCAGTACGTGAGCAGGTCCAAAGAATGCTTAGCCACATCGAGGGTAAGGATTGCTTCACATCAGTTCCAACAGCCATAGATGGTTTAGTTTTTAGTCTGTTCAGGGGTAAAAAGAGAGAAATTCAGATTCCACTGATCTTTGCATATATGAAAAGAGTGAATATTTGGAGCACTTTTACAATATGCTGAACAACTTAATGAGTTTGGGAATGAAAGAGAGCATGTTAATCATTGCCAGTTCATTGTTTAAGTTCTGGGTTCTTATCAGATACAACTTCCTTGATATGGAAAGGAGGCACCATAGGGACCAGCCTTTCTCACTTCTAGATTAATTGTGAAGTATCTGGATGCATACTTAATTACCTCCACTCCCACTCCATGCCTTCAGAGTTTTACATGGAACGTGACTCAGTTTTTTACCAACTCTAGAAAATGTAGGTTTATGTGTTGTACCATTGGCTATTTTCTAATATTTTTTAACAGTTTGGGTTGTGGAAACTTTTAGGCATAAGCCTTCAAAGGACAAAAGAGGCATATATTAGAAGCAACTTTAGAGATCATTGAATTCATCTTTTTTGCCAAAAAAATTAAATTTTTGTGTATTTCATACAAAACATCTCAATCAATCTTAATCATCTTTATACTCCCTTCCCCACTGACACTCTCCCATAGCCTCTGCACTGGAATTCATACATTCTGTCATTTGTGTTAAGGCCTATTGTGTCAAGTTCGTGTCCCAAGACATTCCTCAGTGCAAGTTCACCTACTGAGGTCTAGTCAGCCTATATAGAGTCTCTTGTTTTAGGAAGATCAGTTCTTCTTCACCCAGCAGTAATCAGTTGCCAATATTTCTTCAGCTAAGATTGGGGTCTGCAGTCCATTTCTCCAGTTCTGTGCTGGTTTTTTGTTGGCTTGAGTTTGCATGGGTCTTGTGCATGCTGACACCGTTGCTGTTATATGGTCATGCACCTCCTCCCTGACTCTTAGAATATTTCTGCCCTCTCTTCTCCAAGGGTCCCTGAGCCCGGATGGGTGAAGTTTAATACAGGAGTCCTGTCCAAAGACCAGCATTCTGCAGACCGCTTTGGCCATTTGTGACATTTTGTGCTGCTGGTTCTCTGTTGCATGAAGGAACTTCATTAATGAGAATTGAGAAATTCATTAGTGTCCTCTTACTCTTTTTTCGATGTTCCATGATTTAGAGGTTACATTGTAGATGAGCTACTTAGGCTTGGGCAATTTGCAGACAATGTCTGTGTGTGACTAGTTATGGTACTCTGTCATAGTCTCCATCTGGTGCAAACTAAGCTCTTTGATGAGTGGTGACTGGGATATTTGTAAATATAAGGATACATATTTTGCACATAGTAAGAAATTACATTAGTCTAGGGATGTGATAGTCTTGGGGTTTTCTCTAACATCTATGACCTCTTTAGCTGTGTATATTTGACTATGTTTACAGTACAACAGATGAGTTTCCTCCTATTGAGTGGGTTTTTAGTCCAATTAGGTAATCGTTGATTGGCCCCAAGATAAAAGTACCCCTACTGTACCAATGCCTTATGCTGTGTTGGTCATTGATGTAGTTATTTGGTCTTGAAACTGGTGTTGGACCATCGATTGATGTTCTCCTTTAGCACCTTGCCTAGTGCTCTCCAAAGCTGATAGTGAGCCTTCAGGCAAACTGATTTTCAGGTCAGTTCCAGCTCCATTGCTCCAAAGCCTGTGTCCAAAGTATGTCCTGTCTTCAGCAATAGGGTCTTACTTTCAAGTTCTGGGAGGCAATCAAGAGTTGTGGCAATAGCCTGTCTAATTTTGGGAGTCTCTTAGACTACCCTGGCCAAGAACTGAAAGGAAGGTTTCTCCTGTCTGGCACTGTTTCTTGTTATGTAGCCTTCAGCTATACACATAAACTCGTGTGGAGATGTTGTATGTGTAATTTGTCATTAGGTTGTTGGACTAATATGATTTCCTCTGGTTTTTTCTCTCCCTCTTTTTTTTTAAACTAGCTAGGCATTGTTTATCTCTCCTCTCTCTCCTCATCTAAGCCTTCCTCCATGCCTTTGCCATTTAAAGTGTCCCCATTTTCCCCATTTCTCCCTTGATAATACCAGATTTCTATGGTCCCATATCTCTTGAGCTCCTTCTTTCGCTTTATCCCTAAATTTCCTAGTATAATGCTCCTTCCCACCTCCCATTTAAATGCCCCCATTTTATCCAGGGAGGTGAAGGAAAGAATGAACCCGAGAGAGAAAAACAGTAGGAGACAGGTGTTACTAAGGGAGAAATGAATCGATTTCTTTATAAGTAAATAAACGGAGGTTCAGAGAAATGATACAACTTACAACTTGGTCATGTTGCTGGTCTGCACTGTGCCTAGAGCACAGATGTCCAAGGCTTGATGTTTTACTAGATTGAGAGGAAAAGATAATCATGGGAGTTGGAAACAGCATGATAATGAAGATCCATCTTCTTGTACTTAGCACATCTTTATGGAGTGCTCCTATCCTCCTCTGAAAGTCACAGCAGAGGTCACCTCTTTACAGTCATTCAGGATTAGTTCCCTTTTGAGCCTTGGACTCAGTAATTTGGAAAACATTATTTTTAGTGAAGTACATACATTTTTTTCACATGAATAGTTTCACTTTGTTTCTTTTTAGTGCTTATTATAGGAGGTCATATTTCAGAACTTGTATTATTTTTATAATAGTAGAAATAACCTTTATGATAAAGCTGATTTGAACTGAGACATTATTTTATTTCATTTGTTTAGAATAGAATTTATAGTGTCTTATATATGGAAGATACTTGATGTATTTTTATAATTTTTTTTGTATTTTTTGCTATAATTAATTACATAAATGGCGTTGTTAATTTCTGTTGGGTTCATATAAACCTTGAAGCATGGCACTGAGCGCACATAACATTTGGTAAACCATTAAACTTTGCACTATATTAATAAGATTATAATAATTTTCTTACTCATATATAAATGGTTTAAAGATGCACAGTTTAAAATGGCAGCCACTAGTTATATAGGACTACTCAAATTAAGATGAATTAGAGTAGGTCCAACAAATCATCTGTATATGGTCATGCATGACTGTAATCCCAGCACTTGAGAGGCAGAGGCAGACATTACAAGTTCAAAACCAGCCTGGTCTCACAGTAAGTTTCAGGCCTGTCAGGGTTCAGAGTGACATCCATTTTCAAGCAAACAACAAAATCAATTTCTCAGTTATATATATGAGCCCCTTTTTGAGTATTTACTAGCTAAATATGCTTAGTGGCTACAGTGCTGGTTAGTAGACATATAGGAAATTTCCTTCATTACAGAAGTGTCTATGGGCCACTCTACTCTGGAAGAATCACTGCCCCCTCTCAGAATGCTTGCATTCAAAATTCCTGCTATGCCTAAAACGTGCTTACCAGCTAGTCATATCAAGTCCATGGGTTTTGTATTAATACTGAGAAAAATAAGTGATAATAAAAGTTTTGGACTATTTTGTTTGCTTTATCACTTCCTAGATTATGCAATCTTGGAAAACATGTTGCTTGATAGGACTACAAGAGAATGAAATGATAGAATTCAGCCAAAGTGCTTAGGACACAACTTGGCATACTTTGGGGACTCAAAAAGGGGTGGTTAAGTTATTGTCTCCCTCTCCTGTAATATACATAAGTACTTTGCAATTATCAACCAGAGTATTTAGTTTATAGCACCTTTCTTGAGAAAACTTCGATGTTAAAAAAGGCAATGAGGGACTAACGATAACACATAATGCTTCCAACATGTATCTTAAAGCGTTGATCAGTTCTAAAGGATTTCAGTAATTGAAAGTTTTAGTTTTCATATTTGAATATTGTTTGGTTTGGAGAATTGATTATAGTTTCAACCTGGGGGAAAATGTATGTGTGCAGGAGGAGTGAGGAATAATAATCAACTTTGATGTAGACTGAGGTAAACGAGGTACTTTCAAACAACTGCATGTCAATTGTGTCAGAATTTTATAATTTCTTGACATGTTTTTTTTCTCAGGTAAGTCTTTTTTTTTCTCTTACAGGTAACTGTGAGAAGTTTGATCCATAGCAAAGTTCCCATCTGCAGTTATTTGCAAGAACAAAGCCTGCTGGAAACTCATTAAACTAAAAAAATTGCAATCACATGTTTTTTTCTGAAAACAAAAAGGATTTTTTAAATTGAATTTTTGTGATTTTCAAAGAATATACTTTGGTGGAATTTAACCTCCTCCTCCATCTGTAACTCCCTTTATAGTCCCCACATAATTTATTGTACTCTATTATATATAATAAGGTCTATAGAGTCTAATTTGTGTCTACCAATATCCTTCAGTGTGGGTCCATTCACTGGAGTCTGGTTAAACTACCCAGAGTTCCTGTCTCTGCTCCTCCCAGCAGCCATCTGTTATCACAATTTCCTTGGGCAGGGATGGAGCTTCTTACCTACTTCCTCATGTCTATGCTTGGATTTTTTTTTTTTTTCTTTCTTAATTGGGCTTACATGGGACTTGTGCATGCTGTCACTTTTGCCGTGAGTTCACTTGAGTGACTGATCAGCTGTCTGGAAAACTCGGTTTCCTTGAGGTCATTCACCATCTTTGGCTCTTACAATCTCTCTGTTCCCTCTTTGCCAATGAACCCTGAGCCTTGGGAGGCAGAAATTTGATATAGGTGTCCTGTTCAGGGATAAGCACACTGAAGCCTCTAATTCTCTACACATTGGACGGTTGTGGGTTTCTGTGTTAATCACCATTTGTTGCATAAGGAAACTTCTTTGGTGATATTTGAGAGGTTGCATTAATTTATTAATAATAATAAATCATTAAGAGTTAGTTTAATACAAGTATTTAGTAGAAAACTAATATTAGGTTCCCTCTTATATCCTGTGCCCTGTCTAGCCATAGGTTCCTAAGCCTGGTATCAAGGTCAGGTATGGGCTCTATTCTAGGAAAAAGATCTTAAATCCAATTAAAGAGTGGCTAGTTACTCCTATAATATTTGTGCCACTATTGCAGAGTGATCTCATCTTGCCAGGCCATTTGATATTGTAGTTCACAAAATTCACAGTTGAGTAACACTGATGATTATTTTTCCCTTTCAGTAGCTCACATAGCACGTTATAGTACTATGAGCAATTAGCCAGTGGAGATGAAGCTTTGAAGTCAATGGCATTTGATTTCTCCCTTTTGTTCTACTGCTCATTGTATGTACGATCTACTTCTGGTGGGTGTCCAAGAGCAGGGACAATGGTCAGTATTGTTTGAGAGTCTATGGGATCCCTGGACACAAATTCTAGAGACAGAGTCCCTTCCTGGCATAAAGATATATTTTTATTTTATGTGTATGAATGTTTTGTCTACATGTACATATTTGTACCACATGCCTGGAGGAGCCTTTTGAGTCCCAGAAGAGGTCATTTCATCTCTTGAAACTGGAGTTACAGGTGATTGTGATCTACCATATGGGTGCTAAAAACTTGTCCTCTGCAAGAACAGCTCTTAGCCACTTAACTATTTCTCCAGCCCTCACATTTTCTTTTCAAGTGAAGATGAAAGTCAACATCAGGCTACTTCCCTTCCTTTGTGTGTTCCTATAGTACTTTGGCATTCACTAATGCTTCTATATTCTGCATCTGGCTTGCCTTTACTTTTGGCACAAACTCCTAGAATTGCAGATTTTTATTTTTAAAAATTTATTTCAGTTTAAAAATTTTTTGTCCATTTTTGTCATGTTACTTTTGTTAAGTCACCACTCAGTGTAATTGTTGCTCCTTTGAAAGCATTGTCTTCTTTTCAAAACCACACCTCTTGCTTTAAAAGATTTCCCCTTTGTCTTTGATTTATACTCTGCTGGATAATAACAAACCTGGAGGCAGCTTTCTGTGTGATGGTCCTGCTTGGTAGGTTCTAAGCTTCTTGGATCTGGATGGGGTCAGTCTGGGAAATTTGTGGTCATTTTATATTAACTATTATTTTGTTTCCCTCTCCTTTGCTCTCCTTGGATTTCAAATATATTTCTTTTATATGATTTATGCCTTTATTGTCCACTTCTTATGTCTCTTGAATTAAAATCAGAATATTTTATTTATTCTTAAGTTTTGTTGCGACGGTACCATGTAGCCCAAGCTAACCTTGAACTTGCTTTGTAGCCATGGATGACTTTGAAATCCTGATCTTCAGCTCTGAAATTATTGGATTATAGATGTGTACCACCTGATCTCTTTCAATATTTTATAATAATCTGTTTTTCTAGAATGCTAATTCTCTTTAAAAAATCACCTATTGAAGCAGCCTATTGAATATGTAATTTTATCTACCAAGTTAATTTAATTAATTTCAGTTATTATTTTTTTCCATTCCAGAATTTCCATTTAGCTAAAAAATTATTTTTGGCTTTCTTATGAAATTCTTCTTAAAATTTGTTTATTTTCTTGGTTATATTAATTATAATTACTTTAATTTTCATTTGGAAAATAGTAGTACATTCTTTTTTATAATATATATTTATTTTATTTTTGTGTATTTCATACAATACATCTTAATCCTATTTAGACTCCCTTCACTGTCTGCATCTCCCATAGCTCCCCGCTCCACTGGATTTCATGGATTCTGTCATATATGTTAGGGCCCACTGAGCCAGGATTGTGTCTCTAGATGTCACTCAGTGTGTATTCTGCCACTTAAATATTTATAACGACAAGTCACTCATGGGAAGCACAGGATGGCTGTCCAAAGATAGTGAAAAGGTAGACAGTTGACCATTATTATCCATCAGGAAACTCGTGGTATTAGGGTCTTAATATTTCATGCTTATACTTTGAAATTGTGGTACAGGTGCCATTTGAAGAGTTTAACAGTTGAACTATCATTACCATACAGACAACTTCAGAACTGCTGGTCTTCTTCGGCAATCCCTGGGCATCATATTCCAATGTAGAGAAACCATCATGATACATGGAAAGTTGTTCTTTACTCTGACACAAGGGGATGATTTCTAACAGCTGAGCTTTGTAGTTAGACACTACAAGAATCACATGGCTTCTATTGGTCACTAGTGGACATGATATATAGTTTTCATAATTCTTCATGGGTGTGTGATTCTTCATAATCTGGGGAATTCTACTAATTCTCCTTCAGTTGGGTAGTTACTGAAGCAATGGTCTTATGTACAACATTTGGTGCAGGTCCTAATACCAAAAGTAGTTGGGCATTTATAGAGAATTTCTATAGCGATACAGAGTTTCTCCACTGTCCAACTGGATTCTGAGAGAAATTCTAACATTTGAAACAGATCACCTTGCTGATGTCTTTGTGAATGCATTTCTTTTCTAGGTCAGCTAAAGCACCCCAACATAAACTCATTTGATAACATGTGAAACACACTCAGTATGAACAGATGAGGACCACTGTTTGGAAGCAGCACTCACAACCTCCACATTGGCTGGCAGTATAGTACTATCTCTTGCTGGGCTCAGTGATGGAAATATCTCTGCTCTCACTTTCTTCTTCATACTAATAGCCATGGTGACCCAACTGCTAACCCTTCCCAGAATCAGCACCTTAAAGGATGTTCTAATTAGCTATTTGTTACTGTGATAAACATCATGATGAAAAGCAACTACAGGAGAAAATGATTTCTCTTTTTTTAAAAAATATTTTTATTTATTATATTTTTTACTTCATTTTTAGTTTTCTAAAATTTTTTACTCATCATTTTTTTACATCTTTTGCTAATTATTTATTTAATAACCACATGCTTAGAGGAAGCATTTCATTACAACAGCATTGACATATTCAATAACAATTTCTGAGCTAAGATGCATCTTTTCAGAATTGTCTATAAATTTTTAGGTTTACAGTTGAATTATTACAGTTATACAATATTTTACTCAGTATAAACCCTATAAGACATAAAGTTAAATGAGTTTTTAACCTTTAAAAAAGATCTCCATTTCATTATTAAAATATACAGTTTCATACAGAAAAATTCATTTTCAATGCAATTGACATTCAGATGTTTGCACATGTGTTTCTAATCTCTATATATCTGATTGTTACTAGTGACAGTTACTTTCTGAGCTCCTTGGCATCTGAGCAGGAATATAAAGTCATCAGGTAGATGCTTTTCATATCTATTAATTATTATTTTTTAATCTTTTTAAAATTTTCAATAACTACTTGATTAGAAGAAGTATTTCATTACAGATTTAACATATTCAGTAACATACTCCAGAGCAAGGGTACATCTCTCTCACAAGTGGCTGCAAGTTTCTAGGTTCACAGTTGAGTTAATACAGTTACACAATACTGAACTCAGTATAAGCCCTGTAAAACATAAAATTGAATGAGTTTTTTAACCCTTATAAAAGATCTCCATTTCATTTTAGAATACATTGTTCTTTGCAGAAAGACTTATTGTTTTTGCTACTAACACTGAGATGCTGGTGCATGCATCTCTAATCTGTATGTATCTGATTATTACTAGTTATAATTGGTTGCACTTGGATCTTTGGCACCTCTGTATGTCTGTGAAGTCATCGGGTAGATTACATTGGTAATGTTTATCACTTCTACTAGTTAGCATGACATAAATTTCCATGCTTCCTCTTCAAATATGATACATTTTTAAAAATTTGTTGATTTTTTTTCATGTGTGTGTATATCACACAGAACATCCCAAACCATCTTATTCAACTATACACCCACTTCCCAGTTGGCACCCTCCCATAGCCTCCCTCCCCCCACCAGAGTCCTCATACTCTGATATCCCTGCTACTGTCTGCTGTGTTTTGGCACCCCAGCCAATCCCCACTACTTGCCTTTCTGGTGAATCTAGTCAGCCTATCTAGAGGTCTTTGTTTTAGGAGGGTCAGCTGTTCCTCTTCTAGCAGCAATCAGTTGTCAATACTCCTTTACATAAGATTAGGATCTGCTGTTCATTTTCCCAGTTCTGTGCTGGGTTACTATTTGGGAGTCCCTGGCCAACAACTCAAAAGAAGTTATCTCCTATATGGCATTGTTGCCTGTTATGTAGCCTTTAGCTATGCATATGGACTCTTAAGAAATTATATTGACCCCATTAGTCTTTGATTATACTTTTCTTTTGGATGTTTAAGGCCACACAGTTGGTCCAGATAAACCAATTTATTTTTACTCTTAAGGTTGTTTGAGGATCTGTTCCTCAGGGGTCACATGAGCTTGGGAGGAGCCCCTGGCTCCTTTCTTTTACCAGTTCTGCCTATGTGAAGATAAGTCAAAGGTCCTGATCGACCATGGTTGGCTTTGCTTGAAAGCATGGAGGAAGTGATTCCCCTGTATTGACCCTCCTCTTTATAGACTGGACACTGGTTCAAGTCCATCTGGTGGGGTCTCATCAGCCTCAAGAGGACAGGTGACCCACCACAATTACAAGACGTTTTGAGAGATGCTTATAGTCCCCTGGAACTAGTCGAATTAGGAAGGCAAAGAGCAAAAACTGTCCTTTATTTATGTCCCTCTGACCAAATTACTATAGGCCTCAAAGTATGTTTGTTAAACATCCAAGAAGGTTAGTTCCACCAGTCTCATATTTTTAATTGCTGTGTGTCATGTAGATAAAGCTTGGGCAAAGACCAATTGTTCTCAGATAAAGCTTACCTAGACATATATTTCTTGATCTGCTATGTATAATTTGTCAGTAGGTATTAGGAATAATATGGTTCTCTCTGGTTTTCAAAACTAAGTAGGCATTTTTTATCTCTTGCATTGTCTCACCCCTCCACCATAGATTTCCCACTTAAGGTGCCCCCATTTCCTCCCTTAATAATACCCTTCTCCTATGTGCCTACCTCTCTTAAGCTCCTTCTTTCCCCTTATCCCCTAGGTTCCTTGTATACCCTCCCCCCTTCCCCTAAACTAACCTAATTTTTATCCATATCTCCCTTACTAAGGCCTGTTTCCTATTGTTCTTCTCTTTCAGGTTCTTTCTTTTCCGTTACCTACCTGTTTCCTTTCCATTATCCTGGTTCCTGTACTTATGTCTGGATACATACTCACTTATAAGGATTTGGTTCTAGGATCCACATATGAGGGAGAACATATGT
>NW_008360320.1:4824905-4828581 GCF_000622305.1 Nannospalax galili
ATTAAAGTGGTTTTAATTTGCATTTCCCTAATTATTAGTGATGTTGAACATCTTTTAAGATGTTTCATAGCCATCTTTACTTCTTCTTTTGAGAACTCTCTGTTCAACTCCTTAGCCCATCTTTAAATTGGGTTGCTTCCCGTCTTGATTTTCTGCTTTTTGAGTTTGTTGTATAGTCTGGATATTAATCCTCTGTCTGATGTGTCACTGGTTAAGATTTTCTCCCATTCTGTGGGTTTTCTGATCACTTCCCTGGTTGCCTCCTTTGATGTACAGAAACTTTTTAGTTTAATGAGGACCCATTTGTTAATTCTTGCCCTTGTTTCCTGAGAAATTCATGTCCAGTTTAGAAAATCCTTTCCTACACCTATTTCTTGTAGGTTTTCCCCCAATGTTTTCTTCTAACAGTTTTAGAATTTCAGGCTTTACACTGAGGTCTTTGATCCATTTGGAATTGACTTTTGAGCAGTGTGAAAGATAGGGGTTTAGTTGGATTCTTCTACAGGTGGAGATCCAGTTTTGCCAGTTCCATTTGCTAAACATGCTGTCTTTCTTCCAGTGAATAGTCTTGGCCCCTTTGTCAAATATCAAGTGGCTGAAATCGTATTTACTCATATTTGGGTCTTCAATTTTGTTCTATTGATCTATGGGTCTATTTTTGTGCCAGTACCCTGTTGTTTTTATGACTATAGTTCTGCAATACAGCTTAAAATCTGGTATGGTAATCCCCTCCCCCCCAGCATTGCTCTTAGTGCTCAGGGTTATTTTGGCTATCTGAGGACTTTTGTTCTTCCATATGAATCTTAGGATGTTTTTTTCCAATTCTGTGAAAAATGTCATGGGGATTTTGGTTGTCATTTCATTGAACCTATAAATAATTTTTGGTAAAATGGTCATTTTCACACCATTAATTCTTCCAATCTGTGAGCATGGGAGGTCCTTCCATTTTCTGATGTCTTCCTCAATTTCTTTCTTTAATGATTTAAAATTTTCATTGTAGAGCTCTTTAATATCTTTGGTCAGGTTTATTCTGAGATATTTTATTATTTTTTTGCAGCTATTGTGAAGGGTAGTGTTTCCATGTGTTCTTTCTCGGATTGCTTGTTATTGGTATATAGAAAGGCTACTGACTTTTGTAGGCTAAATTTTGTAACCTGTCACTTTACTGAACTTGTTAATGATTTCTAGGTGTTTTCTGGTGGAATTTTTGGCATCTCTTAGATATAATATCATATCATCTGCAAATAGGAATAATTTTATCTCTTCTTTTCCAATTATTACTTCTTTAATTTCCTGTACTTTTCTTACTGCTCTTGCAGGAGTTTCAAGCACTATGTTAAATAGAAGTGGAGATAGTTGACAGCCTTGTCTGGTTCCTGATTTCAATGGGAATGCTTCCAGTTTTTCTCCATTTAGAATGATGTTGCCTGTGGGTTTATTATATATGCCTTTAATTATGTTGAGATATATTCCCTCCAGTCCAATTCTCTCTAGGACTTTGAATAGAAATGCATGTTGAATTTTGTCAAAGGACTTCTCCGAATCTATTGAGATGACCATGTGTTTCTTGTCTTTGAGCCCATTTATGTGGTTTATGATGTTTATTGACTTATGTATATTGAACCATCCTGGCATCTCTGGGAAAAAGCTGACTTGATCATGGTGGATGTCTTTTTGATGTGTGTCTGTATGCAGTTTGCAAGTGTTTTGTTAAGAATTTTTGCATCTATGTTCATTAAGGATATGGGTCTATAGTTTTCTTTTTTGGTTGTATCTTTACCTGGCTTTGGTATTAGAGTGATGCTGGTTTCATAGAAGGAATTTGGAAGTTCTCCCTTCATTTCTGTCTTTTTGAATAAATTAAGTAGTAGTGGATGCAGATCTTCTTTAAATGTCTGATAGAATTCTGCTGTAAATCCATCTGGTCCTTGGCTTTTTTTAGTCAGAAGATTTTGAATTACTGTTTTAATTTCTTTTTGTGTTATGGGTCTGTTTAAGCTGTGAATCTCTTCTTGGTTTAGTTTTGGTGGTTCCCATGCCTTTAGATATGCATCCATTTCTTTTAGGTTTTCAAATTTAGTAGCATATAGGTTTTTGAAGTATTCCCTTATAAAGTTCTGTATCTTTCTGGTGTCTGTTGTGATGTTTGCCCTTTCATCTCTGATTTTGCTGATTTGGAGGTGCTCTTTCTTTCTTTTGGTCAACTGGGCTAGTGTGGTCACTGCCAGTGGTGGCTGCTCCTCCGTTCTCATGGGTGCCACTCCTTCGTTCTCACAGGCGTTGAGGCTGTTCCTCCACTCACCCTGAGCTGAGGCCGCTCTTCTGCCTGCCCTGGGCTGAGGACGCTCTTCTGCTCACTTGGTGCTGAGGCAGCTCTTCTGCTTGCCCTGTGCTGCCTCCTGTCTTTGCCGCTTCTGCTCTGTCCTGGACCCCAGGGCTGGTGAGGAGACTGTGCCAGTGGAGCCGCATTCAGATACAGGAGTCCAGGTTCAGTGACAGAGGTCTGGTTTATTGCAGGAAGGTACAAGCTTATACAGGGGTAGTGGTCTAATCACAGTACAGCACAGCAAGTAGGATACCTCATTAGCATAACAGGTTTAGCCTCCCATCACAGTACAGCAAGTAGGATACCTCTTAGCATAACAGACTTAGCATCCTATTAGCATAACAGACTTAACACCCTATCATAGAATAGGATGCCTGATTAGCATAATGGGTTTCAGATTACAGAGCCTGGATTCCTGGAAACCACATGACCCTGACTGTAGCAATATCTAAGTGTTGCAATTTGGAATTCCAAGGGTGGTGATTAGGGAGTGCCAAGCTCTAGGCATCAGTCTCATGATCTGCCAATGGGAGCAAATGTCACAAGGTGTTCCTTGTGGCTCCAGTGGTCAAGCTGTTGCCTCGGGCCTGCTACATGGCTGTCAATAACACTTTCACCCTAGGCTCTAGCCTGTCTCCCACAGGTCTATCAATCTTGTTTATCTTTTCAAAGAACCAGCTCTTGGATTCATTTATTTTTTGTATTGTGTTCTTTGTTTCGATTTCATTTATTTATGCCCTGATTTTTGTCATTTCTTCTTGTCTGCTGGGTTTGAGTTTCGTTTGCTGTTGCTTTTCAAGTGTGTTGAGTTGCAACGTTAAGTCATTTATTTGTGTTCTTTCTGATTTTTTGATGTAGGCACTTAAAGCTTCTCTCTAAGGGGAACTTCCTCTAAGGAAGAACTCTAAGGGGAACTTCCCTCTAAGGACAGCTTTCAGCATATCCCAGAGGTTTTGTTGTGTTGTATTGTCATTTTCATTTAGTTTCAGCAATACTTTTATTTCTTTCTTAATTTCTCTTTTGACCCATTCATCATTCAGGAGTGTGTTGTTTAATCTCCATGTATTCATGTGATGAATAGGGCTTCTTCGGGTATTGACTGTAAGCTTTATTGCACTGTGGTCTGATAGAATGCATGGAATATTTCAATCTTTTTGTATTTGTTGAGCTTTGTTTTGTGACCCAGTACATAGTCGATTTTGGAGAAGTTTCCGTGGTGTGCTGAGTAGAAAGTATGTCCTTTTTTGCTTGTGTGGAATACTCAGTAGATGTCTGTTAAGTACATTTGATATATGATATTGTTTAATTCAGATGTCTCTCTGTTAACTCTCTGCCCTGTTGACCTATCTA
>NW_008360320.1:4828626-4874954 GCF_000622305.1 Nannospalax galili
TGTAATATCTTCTTGGTCAATTTTTCCTTTGATCAGAATGAAGTGGCCCTCTTTATCTCTTCTGATTAGTTTTAGTTTAAAGTTTATTTTATCAGATATTCGAATTGCAATGCCTGCTTTTTTTTAGTACCATTCATGTGGTATGTTTTTTTCCATCTTTTCACCTTAAGGTAGTGCCTGTCCTTCAAAGTGAGATGAGTTTCTTGCAGGTAACAAATGGATGTTTTTGGTTTTTTTTTCTCAATCCATTCAACTAGTCTGTGCCTTTTGACTGGGGAGTTTAGTCCATTGATATTTAAAGTTATTAATGAAAGATGAGTATTGAATCCTGTCATTTTTATTTCTATTTACATTCATGATGTAGCTGTACTTTTCCACAGTTATACCTTCATTGAATTTCTTTCCACAGCCCCTTGGGTATAGGGGATTCCTTTCTTCAGCTCTTTGTATTGCTTCAGGAACTCTCTGAGGGGCTTGTTTTGTGGACATGAATTCCTCCAGCCTATTTATTTCATGGGAGACTTTTCTTTCCCCTTCAACTATAATAGACATTTTGGCTGGGTATAGTAGTGTGGGTTGGCATCTGTGGTCACTTAAGACTGGGAATACTTTGGTCCGGGCTCTTCTGGCTTTCATAGTTTGCACTGAAACGTCAGCTGTAATCATAATGGGTTTTCCTTTATATATGACTTGTTTCTCTTTTGCAGCTTTCAGAATTGTCTCTTTGTTTTGTACATGTAGTGTTTTTACTATGATGTGCCGTGGAGAGTTTCTTTTCTGGTCCTGTCTGTTTGGTGTTCTATATGCTTCTTATATTTGTATTGGCATGTCTTTCTTTAATTTTGGGAAATTTTCTTCCATAATTCTTTTGAAGATCTAGTCCATGTCATTATCTTGGGATTCTTCTCCTTCCTGTATGCCTATGATTTGTAAGTTTAGTCTTTTTATGGTGTCACACAATTCCTGCATATTCCATTCTTGTGATTTCTTAAATTTTTCATAATCTTTGCTTGAGTGGTCCAGTTCATCCACTTTATCTTCTAGTCTTGATGCTCTGTTTTCCATTTCATTCATGCTATTGGTGAGGCTTTCACCTGTCACTTACTGAGTGTTTCACTTCCTTTTTCATTTCAGCCTGAGTATTATTGAATATTTCTAACTCTTTTTTGAATTCTTTCAGAAGTTTATCTCTGTCTTCCTTCAGTTCTTTGATTTGTTTGTGTGTTCTTTAAATTCACTGAATTCTTTCATCATGTTTATAATTCTTCTTTTGAGTTCCATGTCCTGCATTATCTCTAAGGGGTTCTCATTATACTCCTCTAGAGGACTATTGGTATTTGGTGGGGATATGTTATTTTGGTCTTTCTCTGTGATTTTGACATGTGAATTTCTTTTGTAGTTTCTGATTCTTGTGTGAGACTCAAGCCTTCAAGTTTAGGTCTTAGGTCTGCTGTGAACTTTATGTGTCTTTGTGGTTTAATTTTTGGGCATGAAAGGCTTCCAGTTTTCTCTTTTGATTTTATATTGGAGTGGCCAGATTGCTTTTGTCTTCATGAGTTTTCACAGAGTCCCAAGTCAGATGAGGATCAGATGCTCTCAGGCTTTCTCCTAAGGTCTGGATCCCTCCAGGATAGATTTTGGCTTCAGGAATTTGGGGGTTGGACTGGCTTGGGAGCCAGGACCAGGAAAGATGTTGGTCTAGGGCAGCTATTGGCTGTGCCACCCAGAGATGCAAAGGAAGATGGGGGCGGGAGGCAGCCCTAAGGGCCCCTGGGGACTGCACTGAGGAGCTGGGTTGGTCTGGATGCAAAGGACCAGGAAGAGGAAAGGTCAGCCCTGGCATCCAGGAAAGATGCTGGTGGGTCTTACAGACCCTGGGAGGGAGAGGGAGGTGAGGGCGGGGCCAGGCGTAGAGGCCCCTGGTGACCCAAGAAGGAACTGAGTTGCTCTGGATGTCCAGGATCAGGAAGCAGTGGTGGTTCCCTTGGTGTCTGGGGCGCCAAGACAAGGAATGGGACAGGACCCAGGCTAGGAGGAGAGACCGGAGGGGGAGACGGGAGGGTGAAAGAGGCTGGGGGAATCAACGCATGGAGGGCATGATCGACTGACCCCGGAGAGAGAGAGGCCTGTGGGTTGGAGAGAGGCCCGCTGGTCCTGGAGGCCCAGGGAAGCTGAGGAAGATGAGGGTGGGGCCAGGCCCAGAAGCAGTGCTCCTGAGGACCTGAGAAGGAACCAGTTTCTCTGGATGCACAGGATCAAGAAGAACCAGTGGTTGTTCCCTAGGTGTCTGGGGCGCCAAGACAAGGAATGGAACATGACCCAGGCTAGGAGAACAGACCTGCCTTAATTTATTATTTTAATTTTATGTGTATGAGTGTATTACCTGCATGTAAGTGCACCTATGTCCTGCAATGCCTGTGGAGGACAGAAGAGGCTGTCAGATCCCATGGAACTGGAGTTACAGACCGTCGTTAGCTACTATGTGCATCTGGTGGAATATAAACCCGGATTTATTTCTCTTACAGGTCACAGTCCATCATGAAGGGAAGTCAAGGAAGGAACTCAAGGTAGGATTTGAAACAGAAAACAGAAACCATGAAGCAATACTGCTTATAGCTTGCTTTCAGCTTCACGTTCAGCAACCTTTCTTATACAGCTCAGGCCCACCTGCCTATAAATGGTAACTGGCCACAGTGGGCTGGGTCCTCCTACATCAATTAGCAATCAAGAAAATTTTCCGCAGATATAGCCATAGGCCATCTGATGTAGGAAATTCCTCAGTTGAGGCTCCTTCTTCCCAGGTGATTCTAGGTTGTTATTGAATTATCAGCTGAAGCTATGACATAGCAGTTCTTATCTGTGGGGTGGCCCCTGTATGCAACTGACTGCAGTCTGACGAAGCAAGCAAAGAGCTATATTCAGGGGTTGGACATCACAGTAACCAGTAGGGTCATCTTCAATTTGGATTAGGAGTTATGGTCCATGATTGAGAACCATATCTGTGATGCTGGATGCTGGTCTTTTTGTAGCAGAGTTATTGGGCAATATAAAATTTCACATGGCAAGAAATAAGAAACAAGTTATAGTTGAGCTATAAAGTGTCAGGTTCATAATTGAAATACTGGGATGTCCAATTAGTTGGTGTTTTAGTTATTTTGTATTGTTGTGATTAAAAACACTGACCAAAAGCAACTTGGGGAAGAAAGGGTTTATTTCACCTTATAGCTTACATTTTGTCATTGAGGGGAGCCAGCATAGGAGCTCAGGGCAGGAACCTAGAACACAGGCCATGGAGGAATGCTGCTTACTGGCTTGTTCCTCTGGCCTGTGCTCAGGCTGCTTTCTTGTACAACACAGGATCACCTGCCCAGGGGTCCTGGTCCCTTCCATATCATTCAACAATCAAGTAAATGCCTCACAGATATGCCTAGAAGGCCAGTCCAACAAAAACAATTCCCCAATTGAGGCTCCTTCTTCCCAGCTGTTTTAAGTTGACAACTAAAACTATCCAGCACAGTTGGCCTCTTGGTTATGTTTTGTGTTAGCTTTTTATTGTGTTGACCCATTTTGTGACATATTTTGTATATTAAGTATAGAAATTCTAGATAATGGTATCTACTTCTGGAAAGATTTTCTTTTTCTGGCAGGTAGGTAAACTGAACCATAGCTCCTGTCAGTCAGTGCTGGATTTTAGGCTTTATACATCTGACCTATGTTTTATTCATCATTACTCCTAGGGCATAGCTTTTTCTCCCTTGGGCAGAGTCCTTTTGCAGTCTCAGTAGAAATGCTGGAGTGTTTCCCTGAATTCCTACTTCTATTTACATGAAGTGATTGAAACTTCTGCTCAGCACTTTGATCTTTCAAACATTCCTTTCTATTTGATTTCTTGGTGTTTCAATCAGACTATTAGTAATTTAGGACATGGCAAATGTTTCAAGAGAAGCTGCACACTGATTTATAGGTTTACATGCTTTGGATCTTCGTCTCTCAATCTTAGGGGACTGGGAGTCCTAAACTCCAACATGTCTTTTACCTGACCTTTGAAATGTTTGCAAACTCCAGGATTCAGCTTTCCACCTGGCTATCCTCATTGTGCTGCTTAGTTTTTTGTGAACTTAACACAAACTTAGACATACTTGGGAAGAGTGAACCTCAGCTGAGGGATTTCCTTTATCAGATTGTCCTGTGGGCATGTCTGTGGGGCATTTTCTAGATTGTGAATTGATGTGGGAGTGTCCAGCCCACTGTGGGTTGTGCTATGCCTGGGCAGGTGAGCCTGGGCTATAAAAGGTAGATGAGCAAGCCAGGGAGAGGAAGACAGTAAGCAGCATTCCTCCATGGTCTCTGCTTCAGTTCCTGCCTTGAGGTTCTTGCCTTGAATTCTCTCCTTTGCTTCTTTCCATGATGGGCTTTTAACCTGTAAGCCAGATACCACTCCCCACCCATGTTGCTTTTGGTCAGTGTTTTTTCACAGCAATAGAAAGCAAGCTAGGAATACTCCTATTGTCCTAAGAATTGACAAATACGGAGCTTACCTCAACATGTTTTGTTTTCCTCTGCAAATTTGGCCCCACAAGTTATGATTGCTTTGATAGTTCATGCATACCTTTATCCAGATTGTATGGATACTCTTGTTAGGACACTCTGTCTTAAAGAAGGTGCTACATTGTAGCTAGAAGAGATTAAGGATTCTTGCACTATATTTTTAGAAAGTAAGCCTGACAAGAAGATGAGTCTCAGGGAAAGTCAGACAACCTGCTGGGATGAAACGGAAAAAGCAGGGTAGGGGGTGGAGTTCTCTTTGAGTACTGTGGAGGTCTTCTTGCCTTGGGTGAGAATAACTTGAAAGGTAGCTAGGGTCCCAGACAGTCAGTGGCCACTAATCCATCAATAAGCCTGAGCCAATGGTTTTCCAGTCTTTTGTCTTATGAGCTCAAAGGATGATATCTCCTAGACAACAGAAGGGTGAGTTTTATTTTAGGTGAGGGCTTAAAGAGCTTCTGTACAGCAGGAGTAGGTCCCAAGAAAGGGTTGTCACTGAGGGTCCTTCTCCAGGTTATACTGGGTTGAGGCTTGGGAGATGGGCTAGTCAGTCCAGTTGCTTCAACCACAAGGTATCCATGTGTCTTTCCATCCTGGTGTCTGGACTGCGGTTTGGGACACACATTCAAGGGCCAATGAAGTTTCTGATCATGCATTGCTTTCCAGACAGCTATGCTCAGTAGGTTAAAATGAGGAAAAAAACAAACAAACAAACAAAAAAACAAAAGAAAAAGAAAAAACTAGGCTATGAACCAGTGCCTCTGAACATTTTGGGTATTTCTGACCACTGGCTGAGTCAAAACTGAAGAACCAACCAAGATCATTTCTGGCTTCCTGCTGGCTATCCAGGATAAGAAACTGAGCCACTAGCTTTTAAGGTCTTCAACTCATATTGCTTGGCCTGTTTCTTTCTCCTAGTCTCACCAATGGCACAAGCCAAATAGAGAAGCCGACCATCCTAGAGTCAGGGCCAGTATTTTGACTCTTACTGTCAGTCATAGCCTGAAATGTTTCATGTTTCAGTTATGCATTCTGAGTCTTTAAATGGTTTATATTTAATCATCTTGTTTTAAATATGTGTTTTCTTTACTAATTTCTACTAAAAGGAATTTATGAGCGCAAGTTGATATGTTTATGTTTTTTAAAATTGATATAGATGCATGTATTTGTATCATTTTTCATTTTATTTTGGTTGGACAGCACTGTGCCTTCGATACATTTTTTTGTAGGAATACAGAATACACTGTACTTCATAATTTGGTATAAATCAGCCGGTATCTGGCTGACCAGGCCCTTGCTCTGCATTTCTATTTTCATTATCTGACACTGATATAGAGTGGCAAGATTTTCAACATTCACTTTTCTAATGTTCTATACTTTTTCTCTCTTTCCCCCCAAGATGTCTGTTTCTCCTCTGAAGGTCTCCTTTCTAGTTTCATAATCTATACCACTCCATTCATATATCTGCCTATATAAAAATAAAGTTCAGGATCCAGATATGAGAGAAAACATGCAGTATTTTGACTCTGGCTTATTTCACTTAAATGAATAATTTCCAGTTTTATCTATTCTTGCAAATTCTCCTTTGTGGCTGAATAAAATTCTGTAGCGTGTATGTACAACATTTTCTTTATACAATCATTTGTTGATGGACATCTAGGCTAGCTCCATTTCTTAGCTGTTGTGAATAAAGCAGCAATAAATATAGATAAGCAAGTATCTTTGTGTTAGGACTTAGTGTCTTGGCTATATGCTCAGGCTTATAAAATCTTAAAGCCTTGTCACAAGAAGCCATTTTACAAGAAGAATGGAGGAGATCCCCTTAAGAAGGAGCCTCAAACAAAGAGCTCACTCCCTGGAGCTGTGTAGTATATGTTAAATCTCAGTAAGAAAGCAGAATGCAACAGAACAGTTCAGTTTTGAGAACTCCTAACAATGGACTCCATAGATTAGCATGATGATGTAACCCATGATGCCCATGGGTCAGGATAACAGTCATTTAACATTGTCAGGTTTTAAAAGAGTGTCGTAGGTGTCATGAGCATAATACTCCTCAGATTATAGTTACTGATCTCTGAAATATTGTCAGGGTGTTTTATATTCATTATCCCCTTGAACCTCCAACAAACACCCTGCTAGGAGAACAGAACAGCTCTAGGGTTGAAGCCATAGACTTGGACAAAATAAAACTGCCAGGAACCAGGTAAAACTGAGACTTAACTCTGGGTCTTCTGACTTTCCCCTCAGACTTCTCTGTTAGACAGTCTCTAACAGGCATGGAATTCAGTAAGGAGATTGCACTTCTGTCTCTCTGAGGAAAGGCCAGAAGGAGAGATGACTGTGACTGCAGAAGCTTTCCCATGTCACTCAAATTGTTCTGCATACCTGTTAATTTTCTATCTTCTACTTCCTAGTCATTAAAAAAAGCCTGTGTAGCCAATGTGATAGGAAGTGTCTCACAGACTTTTCATATTAACAAGATCTTTGCCTGAGGCAAATTCAGAGCTGTTATCTGCCCTCTTGAAGCCAGTGGCAGTAAAAGCCTTAAAATTTTCTGTTTTCCTCAGAGAGGAGGCCTGGTAGCTACCTCAAACAATCCCAGTGTTCTGTGGGAGAATAATTGAACAGGATGGAGCTGTGAGTCATAAATATTTACATTTCGTGGAGGCTTTGGGTAAAATTAAGAGGGTTGAACAGCACGACTTTATGTGAGGGGGCGACAGCATATTCTCTGAAATAGCCAAGGTGATTCTGCTCAGGCCTCCAGCAATAATATAAATAAAGTCTCCAAAAGGCTCCATAGACCCATTTAAACCTCCATAATTTTTTTTTCTTTCTTTCTGCTTTTATCATTGGAGGGCCAAGGTTTGTTTGTGGATGTTTTTAAAAAAGAATGTACAGCATGAGATGCAGGAAAACCAGAAATGCCAAGCAGAGTGTTCATTCTCTATTTCTTTTCAGCCAAATTGTTTAAAAACTGATGACAAACACAAATCAGGGATGTACAGGCATTTGGTATCACTTAAGAATGCTTGGGGGGGTGCTCCTTTTCAGGATTAAGGTTCAATTAGAATTTTAATTTGTCCTTTTTTATTTGCATAACAAGGTTATGAATGAAGAAACAGCTACAGCCAGACGTGTTGGCTCCAAGGTTTGCAATTTAAGTCCAGAGTATTTTGCAGAAGGGAGGGTGAGAGGGGGAATTCATTCTTATAATATGCATAGCTTGCTGAAACCTGAGTTTCCCAGATTGTCTTCTTTGAGCTCTCATATCTGTAAGAATAAAGGAAAAGCAGGAGGCAGCACGCAGACTTAGGGAGCAGATTACTTTTCTTAAGTGCAGAGAATATGGCCACAAAGCAGGAAGACTCCCATGATGCCCAGCTGCTGCCTGGTGTTTCCAGGGGCTGCGTGCTTTCTGCAGGAAAGAGATAGGGTGGTGAAAAGTAATACCAGAGGCTATTATTTTCTACCATCCTGAGTTCATTCAGAAATGGAGAAGAGTTGGAAACTGAGCTTAGTTTTTACGACTGTCGCCTCAGATTTGCATAAAGTCAGGGAGATTTCTCCCCAGAAATCCTCAGTTTCCCCTTAAGCCTCTGTGTGCATTCTAACAAGGATCTCATGTGTCCCTGGTTTTGTAGCAGCACCCTTTTGGCTGTCTTTCTGGATATATGGAGTTAGAATATCCGGTACTGGGGTTGCTGTGCATGCGTGTACTGGAGACCTTAGGAATGCTGATCTATTCTTTGCTCCACTTTTGCCTTCTTACATGAAGCCCGAGATCAAGGGAGTGAGATGCCCAGTCTCAACAGTTATCTGAAGTGGCTTGGAGGGAAGCCGCCTTATCAGGCTGCCTTTGAGATCAATGTTTGATCTCTAAAAATGACCTTGATAACTTCGTTCTTAGAGAAATGTCCAGGAGCTTTACGGCCAAGCCTAGGCCATGGAAGGTGATATATTTGGGTTGGGAAACATTTTGTAGTATTTCGAACACCATACACACGACTACCTTTTCTAACTAAGCACGAGATTGCACACAAACCTTGGGAGGCCTAATGTATTGATAAAATTATTGAAAGAGCAGGCTGAAATGTGATTGCCTTGGTTTAAGCCAGCCTGAGGCAAGGGACCTTAGCTGGAAATTGCCATTTGGCTTTCCAATCCATTAAGGGCCTTGGAGATTTGCCCTTTGCTGCCAGTTTCACTTTCAATTTCACCTTGACACTTCCGTTAATTTTGTTTAGGAAACTCAGTTACCAAGCTGTAGACGAGATGGAGTTAGAAGTAGATAAGCTCCAGCTATACCGAACTTTTGAGAAGGAAAAGCGATTGTTCACCGGCTGCTCTCTGGGGAGGGTCTGCCTTGAGTTTTTCTGCTGTTTCCTGACTGGCAGCCACAGAGAATAGTCCTTGTGGTTCTGAATTCTGCTCTCAGCGTTCTCTTTCCCCTGCGGCTAAGGCAGGCCTCTTAGAAAGCATCTCAGATGCCAACGGTGATAGCTCAGGTATCAGCAGGAAAGGAAAAGGGGAATAATTCCTGCAGGCTATCAAAGTACTATTTTCTTTTTCACCTTGGTGAGCATCTGAAAGACATGCCTAGGCTTTCACTCTTGGGGAAAGCGATCCTCCAAGCTGATTTCAGTGGAGATGAGGGAGGACATTTGCCCTAGCCACCACTCTGCCCCTGTTAGCTGAGAATCGTTCTAGAGAAAAAAGGAGGTACACACTATGATTCATGTTTACTAAAGTATGGCAGCATGCAGGATGATGGTGGTACAAAGATAATTTACATATTAATTTAAAAATAGTTGTGCATTTATTAAAGCAATCCCCAATTTCTGGCAAACAAAGCTGATTTGTCATTTGAAACTGCATCAGAAAATTCCTTTCTAAAGTAAATTTTAATTTAAAAGGTGAATCGCTTAAAGTATTAAGGAATCATTAAGCCTTGGTCTACTGCAAAAAGATATCCATAAGTTCAGGGTAAATCGTCGTGTGCAAATGGACTTTAGAAAGTGTGTAGACTCACACAGGCCATAGCTTGGGGACCCAGAGGAAAAAAAATTGGAACTTCTTAATTTAATATTGTAGTTCAGTATGCTATAAATAGGGGAGGTTGGTGGTTTGGCCCTTCATGATCTCTCACAACCTTAGCTCCTAAAAGATACCATTATGAGAAATGGTGTCATGAGCTTAAAACCCACAGTATGGATTTTAAAAAGAACAAGAGACTGTGTTCAACTCTGGGGTTTTAATGCTCCTTCTTGATTTGTCTGTTGAATACATGAAGCTAATTCTACAGCATTGAGCTGTGAGAGCCCATTTGGTTTCCTGATTTAGTGCCTCTAAATCCATTCATCTCCATGCCTGGAGCTAATATTGTTTCCCTACACCCAAATCATCTGTGTAATACCCTGGAGTCTTTGTGAAATTACCAATAATAAGTACAAGTACAGCTATTCAATAATTAGAAGAGAATTTATAGAGAGGAAAATAGAAATGCAAACTTTGCATTTATTTATTTATTCAAAGACATCTCTGAAGTATGTTTCCCTTCTGGGAGATAGTCATATTGAGCAACACACTAAGGAGGATGCAGAGCAGCTACATTTGCCAGTGTGAGAACATGCTACTTACAAGATCAGAAATGCGGTACTACTGTGGATGGGTGAAACAGGTGTGAGCTTTGGCATTTGACACTTGTGGGTGGGAGTCTTAGCATTTCCTATATGTAGCTATATGATACCGTGTATTTCCCTTCTAAGCCACAGTTCCTTAAACTTTGAAAAGGGAAGAATTATACTTGTTTGGCGAAGCTATTATGGGACTGATTTAGAAAAGGTATAAAAGTATATAAAAGGACTTGCTGCAAAAGTTCTATGCCTCTCTTTTTAGTGTACATGAACTCACTGAATTTAGCACGTTATTTTATACTGATCCATTGTATTCTGCTTTTCGATTACTTCTTAATTCTGCCCCCATAAGTCCACTATGAGAGGGCTGCTGTGCTGTCTGAAGCCTTGAGACTGATTCAATGTTCAACATCCACTAGTTGACTGGGGAGGACAAGGAGACTAAGTCAGTCAGCAGTTTACTGGAAGCTTTGTGGACTGAAATGACCTCTTCCATCTCCTAGAGCAGTATCCTGCATCTGGCATGAATTTTGGTTGGCTATAGTGAAAACTTAGGGGGATGGATTTATAAAGTAAACTAATTCACCAACATTTAGTCTGCTGCTCAGTGGTTTGGATCCCCTGGTTACCTTTGTTTTTCCCCCCTGCATCTAATGAAAAACGTTTTATAACTGTCACTGCTCCCTTTTCTCATTCTAACGTTCATGGAGACAGGAGAGTGATCACTGTTCTTTGTAAAATGTTTTTTTCTTATTTTTGAGTACTGTAAATTTTACCTCATCTTTGTCTTTTCATTTTCTGTATACCATGTAAATAAAGAAACCAGGAGTTTGAGGCTGGAGAGATGGCTCAGCAGTTAAGAGCATTAGCTATTCTTGCAGAGGATCTGGGTTTGATTCCCAGCACCCACATGGCAGCTAACAATCATTCAGTTATCACCCTCGTTGTAAATTGTCTTATTTCTCTAATCAAAAGATACAGAATGGGCCTTCCCACTCCGCACAATAGATTTTAATCACTGGAATTGCTCAGAAAAGTAGCACTACTTTAATTGTAATGTGATGTGGTAGTTGATATGCCTCTGTTCCAGTAAAAAAGAGTTCATGAGCAGAAATACTGAGTGCTTTGTGGTTTTAGTGATCAAGAGAATGTTTCTGGTGTTGGAGAAATGGCTCAGTGGTTAAGAGAGGACCTGGGTTCAGTTTCCAGTACCCACATGGCAGCTGACGATGGTTCATAACTCTAGTTCCAGGGGATCTGACACCCTCCTCTGACCTTCATGAGCTTTGCAGGGCATGGGTGCACTTACATATATGCAGACAATATAAAATTTATACACATAATATAAAAATAATAAATAAAATATTTAAAAAGAGAAACAGGAGTTTCGTGTCAGTTTTCCAGCCACTCAGGATCTGACTAGATTTAGTTCCTTTTTTTTATTATTTTTATTTTATGTGTATGAGTGTATTCCCTGCATGTATGTGAGTCCACCCATGTCATACAATGCCATGGAGGTTAGAAGAAGGTTAAGGATGGTTTGTAGCTACGATGTGGGTGCTAGGAATCAAACCCATGTCCTCTGCAAGAGCAGTCAGTGCTCTTATCTGATGAGCCATCTCTCCAGCCTCCTAGATTTAGTTCTTATTGATAGAATCAGGAGGTTCTGTACAAGCAAGTGTTTAAAGCCTGCATCTATGGAGTAGTACTTAGGTGGGGAAAACAATGTGATTGGGTGGAATAATTTCTATTATAAAAGAGAAATGTTAAAGTCATTTTATCATTGAACCTCGATTCATTAAGATTTAAAAATTATGAAACTAAATGGCTTTAGCAGAGATTGTCCAGATTGTCTAATTTCATGTGAACTTAAACTCAGCTATCTAATAGTACAGGGCAGTTGTTCTAGTTTCTTTTCTCTTGCTGTGATAACACTGAACAAAAGCAACTTAGGGGAGAAAAGGGTTTATTTGGTCTACATTACCATGTCACAAACCATAATTGAGAGAAGCCAGGTCAGGAACTCATCAGAAACTAAGGAGAAATGCTGCTGTCTTGATCAGTGTCTTGCTCAGCTAACTCTCTTACAGATAGCCAAGCCATACCTGTCTGGGTATGGTGCTGTCCACAGTGGGCTGGGACATAGCAGTCATGAATCAAGACAATCACAGACATGGCCACAAACCAATCTAATGCAGGCAATTTCTCAACTGAGGCGCCTTCTTCCCAGATAACTCTAGGTTATGTCAAGCTGACAATAGGAACTACGCAGAGAGGCAGTCATAACTGGTTCCAAAATGCTGATATTCCAGAATTCACTCACTTAGATGAATCATTTTGCCTTCTCAATAGTGGTTCATCTACCAAATATATCTGAAAATGGCTTAGCTATTGTGACTCCACAGTGAATTTCTTAGAACTTTGCATGCATCATGCAAGTTTGTATGAAAACTAAAATAAGTGTTTACTAAAATTCCAGAACAAAAGTCCATTGCTACAGAATAGGCTTCCCCTGTGTCTACTCTCAGACCGTCTGTCTACAATGGTAGGGAAAATGTCTGTTGTTTTAGCTTGGATTGTACAATGTCTGGTACTCAGTAGACACTATTGATGAATGAATAAAGGAATGAAGTAAAAGATGTTGAAGCATCCAAGGTCAATGGTTCTTTGTGGATTTGTTTTTCTGAGTATTGGTTGGTTAAGTATATATCCCAAATGTGTATGCTTGTATCTTGGGGATCTGAGTTCAATCTGGGTCAAAGTTGTCCAATTAGAGGAAGTGTGAAAACCTTAAGATGAATGAATTATTTCCATATAATACATTTTATGAATAATTGGGATCTTGGAAAGAACTATGGAATTAAATGGACTCTTCAAATCACCAGGTCCCATAATTCAATGTAAATACAATAGAGTTCCAGACATTAGCATTGGCTAAAGGTGTGGACTTGCTGATGCTTAAACATTACCAGTGAGGTCTTATACAGTCTTCTAGGCAAAATCTAGTTCATTTGGGCCAGATGTCCTGTAGCATTTTGGATGTCATATGGAAAAAATTCTAGCTGCCTGAGCTGAGTTCAAATCCTAGCATTAGTGCTTGTTAACTGTGGGATCATGGACAATTTACAATACTTTTTTCTGTCCTTCATTTGAAAAGTTATGACAAATTTTAATTGTTCTATTTCCCTCAGAGAGTTTTTGTAAGGACAAAATGAAATATCCTTATATAACAATTATGAACTGTCTGGTGAGTATTCAAAACTATAACTATTCCTATTATCACTGCCTTATTGAGGTATGAAAATGGCCAGCTTGTTAACAAGTAGAAAATGAAGAAGTTCAATTTTTTGGAAACCAGGATATCTTTTTCTTTTCCACATCAATAAGCTGTGGTTAAGTGATATAGTCCTAACAGGCCTCTGTGCCAGATTTTAATTGTCTTTAACCTCCTTTTCCTGGTATAATGATGGTCATGTGTGAGTTTTCAACAAACACTTGGTGGTGAA
Source organism: Nannospalax galili (assembly GCF_000622305.1). Classification (NCBI taxonomy): domain Eukaryota; kingdom Metazoa; phylum Chordata; class Mammalia; order Rodentia; family Spalacidae; genus Nannospalax; species Nannospalax galili. The sequence continues at coordinate 4,842,314 of NW_008360320.1, forward strand.
TGATAATGAAATTTAAAGAAAGCTGCAGTGTGTTAATGTGGCATCAAAAATATTTTTTCTTTTTAAAAATATTTTTATTAATTCTTTGAACATTTCATACACATATACAATGCATTTTGATCTTTTTTTAAAAAAACATTTACAAAAACTTTGTTGAGAATTTCATACATGTATATAAGGTGTTTTGATCAAACCCATGCTCACTCCCTCCCCTCCAACATTCCCCCCTCTGAAGAGGTAACCCACATCAAAATATTTTTTATAACAAAAATATTTATTGTTGGATTTTGTATTATAAGATTTCAGAGTCTTTAAAACCTTGTAAAATGTTTATATTTAAAAGTAAAATTAGAAAATTTCCTAAAATATAATAGGCTGTGATTATTTCTAAAAAAGAAGCTATGAACCACCTTTGCTTCCCTAGGTGGCTCAGGTACTAGTTTCCTAGTGCTAGCATCTTTCCTGGGTGGGTCCTGCGGCCCGCTGCGCCTTGACTCCCCCAGCATCATTCACCCTGCCAGCTCCCCTCCTAGCCTGGGTACTGGCCAATTTCTTGTATTGGCACCCCAGACCACTGGACTGAACTCTTGGCCCAGAATCCCTACTACTTCCTGATCCTTTGCATCCAGACCAACCCAGTTCCCCCCAGTAGTCCCCAGGTGCCCTTGGGGCCTATTCCCATCCCCACCTCCCTTTGCATCCCTGGTTGGCATAGACACCAGCTTTCTAAGACCAGCATCTTTCTTGGGCCCTGCTCCCAGGCCAACCCAGCCCTCAAACTCCTGAGGACAGCATCTTTCCTGGAGGGATCCAGACCTTAGGAGAAAGACTGAGAACGTCTGATCCTCGTCTGACTTGGGTCTCTGTGGTAATCCCTGAAGACAAAAGCAATCTGGCCACTCCAATATAAAATCAAAAGAGAGAACCTGAAGCCTAGAACAACCAGCTTTTCATGCCCAACAAGTAAACCACAAAGGCACACAACATTTACAAAAGAAGCAGATCTAAACTCAACAAAGGAAGGCTTGAGTCTCACACAAGAATCAGAAGCTACAAAAGAAATTCACATATCAAAGTCACAGAGAAAAAAAAAATAGTAACATGAAAAACCAAAATAATATATCCCCACCAAATACTAATAGTCCTCTAGAGGAGTACAATGAGAACCCCCTAGAGATAACACAGGACATGGAACTCAAAAGAACAATTATAAACATGATAAAAGAATTCAGTGAATTTAAAGAACACAGAAAGAAAGAAAGAAATCAAAGAACTGAAGGAAGATAGGGATAAACTTCTGAATGAATTCGGAAACATTAGAAATATTGAAGAATACTCAAGCTGAAATGAAGAAAGAAGTGAAACACTCAGTAAGCCAATTAGAAATGACAGGAGAAAGCCTCAGCAATAGGATGAATGAAATGGAAAACAGAGTGTCAAGATTGGAAGATAAAGTGGATGAAATAGACCACTCAATCAAAGATTATGAAAAGTTTAAGAAATCACAAGAACGGAATATGCAAGAATTGTGTGACACTGTAAAAAGACCAAACTTAGGACTCATAGGCATACACGAAGGAGAAGAATCTCAAGATAATGGCATGGACCAGCTCTTCAACAGGACTGTAGAAGAAAATTTCCCAAAATTAAAGAAAGACACCCATACAAATACAAGAAGCATATAGAACACCAAACAGACAGGACCAGAAAAGAAACTCTCCACGGCACATCATAGTAAAAACACTACATGTACAAAGCAAAGAGAAAATACTGAAAGCTGGAAAAGAGAAACAACAAGTCACATATAAAGGAAAACCTATTAGGATTACAGCTGACTTTCCAGTGCAAACTTTGAAAGGAAGAAGAGCCTGGAACAAAGTATTCCCAGTTTTAAATGACCACTGATGCCAACCCAGATTATTTTACCCAGCCAAAATGTCTATTAGCATCAAAGGGGAAAGAAAAGTCTTCCATGATATAAATAGGCTGAAAGAATTCATGTCCACAAAACCAGCCAGAGAGTTCTTGATGCAATATAAAGAGCTGAAGAAAGGAACGACTACACCCAAGCAGTTAATGGAAGGAAAGAAATTCAATGAAGGTATAACTGTGGAAATGCATAGCTATATCAAGAATGTGAACAGAAATAAAAATGACAGGATTCAATACACATATTTCATTAATAACTTTTAATATCAATGGACTGAACTAAACCTAAAAGTAATGGATGGGTATCTAAAAGCATGGGAGACACCAAAACTAAACCAAGAAGAGATCAACAGCTTAAACAGACCCATAACAAGAAAGAAAACAATACAAAGAATCAACAAATCCAGGAGCTGGTTCTTTGAAAAGATAAACAAGATTGACAGACCGCTAGCCCAGTTAACCAAAAAAAAGAAAGAGCACCTCCAAATCAACAAAATCAGAGATGAAAGGGGAAACTTCCAAATTCCTTCTATGAAGCCAGCATCACTCTATGACCACAACCAGGTAAAGATACAACCAAAACAGAAAACTATAGACCCATATCCTTAGTGAACATTGATGCAAAAATCCTCAACAAAATACTTGCAAATCACATACAGACACACATCAAAAAGATCATCCACCATGACCAGGTTGGCTTTATTCCAGAGATGCAGGGATGGTTCAATACATGTAAGTCAATAAACATCATAAATCATATAAATGAATGCAAAGACAAGAAACACATTGTCATGTAAATAGATGCAGAGAAGGCCTTTGACAAAATTCAACATACATTTGTGTTCAAAGTCTTAGAGGGAATTGGACTAGAGGAAACACACCTCAACACAATTAAAGGCATATATAACAAACCCACAACCAACATCATTCTAAACAGAGAAAAACTGGATGCATTCCCATTGAAATCAGCAACCAGGCAAAGCTGTCCACTATCTCTACTCTTCTTTAACACGGTGCTGAAACTTTAGCAAGAGCCGTAAGACAAGAGAAGGAAATGAAAGGAGTAATAATTGGAAAAGAAGAGATCAAATTATTCCTTTTTGCAGATGATATGACGTTATATCTAAGAGATGCCAAAAATTCCACCAGAAAACTCCTAGAAATTATTAACACATTCAGTAAAGTGGCAGGTTGCAAAATTAATCTACAAAAGTCTGTAGCCTTTCTATATACCTGTTGGGGATACTTCCCTGACACAGGAGCCAGGGAAAGGGAAGTATGCTGTCCGCCCATTACCTGCAGCCTCCCCGGGAGACAATCAGACGTGACAGGGAGCCAGTAAAGTAGGAACTCATTTATTGCAGGTGTTTACAGAGCTTATAAAGGCAAAAACCACAAAGGAAAATCCCCTCCCCAACCAAGTGTCCAATCATTTTAAAGGTGAACTTGAGTATGCAGTCTCCTCTCCATAGCACAGCATTGTGTTCATGGGGTGATCATGCATTGTCAGGATGCATGGAAACGACAGGAGCCAATCAGCGATTCATCAAAACAAGTCTGGCCATATTCCGGCCATTTCCCCTAGGTGCCAGACAAGTCTGATCACGCCCCGGCCGTATCCTCTAGGCACCATCCTGCCTAGCCCCTAGTCTCAGGCCCCCGCACCTCTCCCCCTACTTTGTTTTAAAAGTGAGGTTCCTTAAGGATGGCCCCTGGAGATGAGGCACACTGTCCCCATCCCCTTCCACTGCTATGGCCTCCCTGTCTTAGGTTGCCTCTCCTCAGGCACTGAAGTTGCCCGTCCTTGGGTAACCATGATTTCCCTCATGGTCCCTGTCTTGGGTTCATCAGTCTGGGAGGATCTTACCTGTCATTGGGACCAGCCATGCCCTTTTGCGGTTAATATACGGGGGTCTATCCTGTAAGGGGGCAAAGCAACCTGTGTCCTCAGGCTAGCTCAAGCATCCATGCCTGGATTTGTCTTGAGGAGGGGGACAAGGGGGACTGGGTGGCCAGGGCAAGTTGGACCACGACTTTCTTCATTTGTCTTTGTCTTCTGATAACCATGCAGAGACACCTGAGGAAAACAAAAGCTAGCACAAGCATTAGAAACATGCTCCCATACCTTACTAAAAAAAAAAAGGAGGAGTCCATCGATAGGACCAGGGTCTGGGTATAATTTAGAGTGATAATCTAATTGGTCAGCAATATGGAATAATTAAATTGTTGGTTCCAGTGGCTGTGAATATAGTCTGTGAGTTGTAGGCTCAATTTAGTAATATTTTGAACTCTATAAGGGGTGAGACAAAGTGACCTAAAGCGAGGATCACAAGCTAGCAGAGCCATGTCTTTGGTAATTGCCAGCTCTTCACTTAAGAGATCAATTTGTTGTTGTAACACATTAATTGCCCGCTCGGCTTTTATCTGACTGATGGCTAGCAGGAGAAGGAGTAACACTATTGACAGATTTTGGTCAGCCATCTATTGATCAGATCTTGAATAATGATGGTAACAATAAAGATGATGATGGCCAGGGCAGCAGCAGCGAGCACGGCAATGAAAGCCTTCTATCCAAAATACTCCATCTTGTAAGACATAGAAATCCTCCTCAAAGGGCTGTTAACTTTGGGACACGGTTATTCCTGCATCTTTAGATTCCTTGCAGGTACCCAGATGGGTTGGGGTTCATCCATGGGAAAGACGCACCCAAACCCCCTGCCCATAGTAAGGAGCGGGTTGGGTCCTCGCCATTGTCCCGTTACTGGATCCTTCCATCTGACCTGTACCTCTGGTCTTTGCTCCTGACGTCCCCAATGTTTTTGGAATCGAGATTCCAATTGACCTTTTGGAAAACTGAGGGTATTGATGGTAAATAAGGTTGAACCTAGCTGTTGGTGGGGGCTTACTCCCCTGTTTTGTTTTGTAATTGGGCCTTTAAGTCATGATGGTTACATTCTATGATAGCTTGGCCTTTGGGGTTATAGGGATCCCCGTGTTATGGTGGATTCCCCATAAAGAGAAGTCCTGTAAGCTTTGGATAAGAAGTCCTGTAAGCTTTTACTTATGAAGCATGGTCCATTGTCAGCTTTAATCTTTTGAGGTAATCCCAGCATAGCGAAGCACTGGAGAAAGTGAGACTGAGCATGTCTAGACTTTTCTCCTGTATGGGCAGTAGCCCAACAGGCATGTGAGAATGTATCAATAGACACGAAAACATACTTGAGTTTTCCCAAAGGAGCGTAATGTGTGACATCTGTCTTCCAAAGAGAGTTAGGCTTCAGCACCCTAGGGTTTACCCCTGGTTATTGGAGGGGTGGCACCTGTAGAAAAGGTTGACAAGACTTACAAGTATGAATAATCTTTTTTAGGTCTTTGATGGGGACTTGAGGGAACCTCTTATGGAGTCCCCACCAATTTACATGGGCATGATTATGCAGTTGTTGAGTTTTTTCCAGACCTGCTGATAGGATATGGGTAAAAGCCATTTTGTCTGCCTCTGCATTGCCTTGGGAGAGGAACCCAGGCAGTCCTTGGTAGCCCCTAAGATGCTGTAAGAAAATGGGGGCCCTTCTTTCTGTTAACAATGTTCGAACCTGGATCATTAGGGGGTAATAGGGTTGTCATCTAGCCGAATATGAGAATTTAATAATCCCGGGAGAAGGTTGACTATGTATAGGCTGTCAGAGAACAAGTTTATGGGGTCATCTGCTTTGGACAAGGCTAGGGCAATGGCCATGAGTTCTTTAAATTGAGCAGAACCCTCGCAAGTGTGAACGTATGTTTTTGGTTCTGTTCCTACCGCTGGGTAAATTACTACAGTGGCTCCGAATTTTCCTCCATCAGTAATCACATTATATGCCTTCATCAGAGGGTTTTTGACAAAAAGCCTGGGGGCCCCCCAATGGAGGGTGCGAAAGGAGGTTACCCATTTATGAGGGTGATAATGACAGTCCAACTTTCCCAGAAAGCCCTCCAAGGCTATGGCCATTCAGCTGTCCTTTCTGCAAACCCATTCAAAGTCCTTTAGCTGATAAGGGAGAATAATCTTGTGGGGGGTCAATGCCATAATGTCTCAGGGCTATATCACGCCCTTTCTCAATTAGATCAGCCAACTGGTCCATGGGTGTGTACACCCGTGGAGTTCCCCCTAGGGAGGTATGCACCCATTGGAGGGGCCTCCACCCTTGTGTGAGGACAGATGTCATTAGGGCCTCACCAGGGAACACCCATAGCTTGAGGTCCTTTCCAGGCATATAACAGGCCAGTTGGGCTTGGTCCAGGGCCTCCTGGACCCCCTGTAAAATGTCTAGGTGTTGCGCTTTTAGATGGATTAGCTCTGACGGCTGTTTGCCTACTAACAATTGGAACAGGGGCTCCAGTATCTCAGTAGAGACAGGCATCTAGGACCATAGCCAATTAATCTCCCCCAACAGTTTTTGAAGTTCTGTCAGGGTCATATTAGGTTTAATAGCCAGTTGTGGCTTTAAGGGACTCACCCCCTCCAAGAACAGTGTAGTCCCCAGAATCTTAAAGGGGGCGATAGTCTGTATTTTGTCAGCAGATACTTGAAGCCCTCTCGCCTGGAGGCATTTTTGAGTGACCCTATAGGACTTGGTGCCCCCAAAATTATATCATCCATATAGGCATATACAGTAGCATGTGGCAAAATTTCCATTGGGCTCAAGAGAGCCCTCACGTAGCTCTGACAGAATGCTGGGCCTTGGGTCAAGAGTGTCCATTTGTACCTCTCAGCAGGCGTGCAGAAGTTGGTGGAAGGCACAGAGAAGGCAAATTTTTTCTCAATCTTGGGGTTGTAGGGGAATGAAAAAAAGCAGTCTTTTACGTCTATAACTATGAGAAATAGATCTGAGGGAACAGCAGGTATCCAGGGCAGTCCCCTCAAGGGGACTCCCTCCAGGGTCATTCTAGCGTTGACCTTATGGCGGTCCTGTAGCATTCTCCATTGGCCAGATGACTTTTTTATGACAAAAACAGTGGTGTTCCAAGGGCTCATGGAGGGGTAGATATGCCCCAGCATAAGTTGTTCCTGTATAATATGCCTCAAAGCCTGGAGCTTTGTCTCTGGCAAGGGCCACTGCTCCACCAAAACCGGGCTCCCTGGGGACCATCGGATTGCAGGACCTTGAGGAACAGTGGCCCCTAGAATTGGGGGTGAGCCCAGGGAGACTCAGACTCCTTCCCCCTGTAGTTTGAGAGGCAGTCAAGGGGGTGTCTAACCCTGTTCATCTCCTCATTATGGAAGAGCCCCTCGATAAACTCCCTATTGTCCGTGGTCACAAAAACATCTGCCCCCTCCCCAGAAGATCTCTCTCAAAGAGGTTGTAGGCAAGCCCCTCAGCCACCAAAGGTCTGATCTCTCCCTTATTACCATCTGGGTCCTGCCAGCGAAGCCAGTTCTTGAGCTCCCATGATGGCATGGTGCCACCAACACCCATCAACTGTGGGCCAGGCTCAAGGGGCCATATTCCCGGGACTTCTTCCTCAGGATGGTCCTATCTGCTCCGGTGTCAATAATGCCCCAGAATGTCTGCCCATCTATCAAGATGTCTATCTTAGGGTGAAGCCCTGGGATGATGGGAACTGTCCAGTGGGCAGTGGGCCCTCTAGGGCCTATGTGCCCTCCCCCTTTTGCTGATGGGGCTGGGGGTTGCCCCAAACCTAGTTTAAAGGTTTGCCCTCCACATCATACCTGGACCGGCAGTCCTGTTTCCAATGAAACCCCTTGCTGCAGCGTGGGCATGGAGCCTTGGGCTTGTCCCCCTCCACCTTGAGAGGGGCTTTCCCTCTCAGGCAGTCTCTCTTTTGGTGCCCAGGCTGGCTGCACCCAAAACATCTCCGGTCCTCGGCCCTGGGGCACCTATCCTGCAGCCCAAGGCCTGTGAGGGCTTCTCTAAAGGCTGTAGCTAGAGCCTCTGTCTGTATCTTGAGGACTGCGGCCATAGCTTCGGTCACCTTTGTTTTGGTCCCTATGTCCTTTGAGGCCATGATCCAGCTGCTCATGGAATGGTCCTTTAACCCCGTGCAGGAGACCCTATGGTTGGCATTCATACTGTCCCATACTAGCATTTTTATGAACTGTTCTCTGAGTGGCCCAGGGGGAATCTTTCTCTTTAGACTCTTTTCAACCCTATCTACAAACTCATGTAATGGCTCCCCTGAGCTTTGATGGATCCCCGATATGGGCGGCTCCATAGGGCCCATATTCAACTTATGCCAGGCCTTGAGGCCAAGGGCCCTGACCTGTTCCATATATGGTGGCGGAAGTACTGCCTGCTGGGCGCCTGTGGTCCCTGTCAGCATGCTGAAAGTGATAGGAACAGGGGGGTTGGCCGCATGGTTATTTTCCGCCTGGACCCGACATTCCTCTCAGTATAGGACTGCCTTGTCTAGATCCATCCAGTCTTTGGCCATATAGGGTTGATATATCAAGCCCTGGAGAAGGATGTCAACCCAGGGGGACCTGGGGCCATCCTCGGCCACCACCTTCTTTAACTCTTTAAGATCCTTAGCCTCCCAAAGGTACCAGGCAGCTGGTCGCTGGGGTCCCGGGTTGATGTTTACAGGGAAAGCTTGGAACAGCCCTGCAGGAGCAGAGAACTCCAATGGACTAAATCGCCCCCCTAAGGGTCCTTTCACTTGTGCTCATCCCAACCACCCAGGGTCCCCCCTTTATCTTCCCCATTCTCATCACCCACCCCTTTCCAGGTCTCTCCATAGTATACGCTTCATTTTCAGTTGTTGGGCTCTCTCCTTATCAAACGCGACCCATTGATCTTCCCCTGCAACCTTATCCACCCAGCAAAGGCCGGTATGCCTAGGGGTCAGATTGGGTTGAAAACATGACTTAAGGGTTGAGATCATGGGGTAAAACCCCAAGGGTGGTTTCTTCCCTCTATTGATCTCTGCCTTGCGAGCCAGTTGTTCAAACCAATCCCAGGTAGCTCACTGGAATAAATTGCCCACCGTCAGCCAGGAAGCAAGACACAGGGCGGCCTCCCAGACCCTCTTTGATGAGGAATCGGACTGTTCTAACCCCCTGGATCTCAGCATATGTCTCAGCACAGGAGCACCGGTTCCTCACTTTTACTTTTTGCGTTACCCATCTCTTAGGGTCTCGCTTTCCTCGGTACTCACCCGATTAGCCCCTGCGATCAGCTCCTGTAGTGGTCCGAGTGGTCTTCGGGACCCACGTTGGGCGCCAGTTGTCAGGGATCCTTCCCCGACACAGGAGCTGGGAAAGGGAAGTGCGCTGTCCACCCGTTACCCACAGCCTCCCTGAGAGACAATCCGACGCGACAGGGAGCCAGTCAAGTAGGAACTCGTTTATTGCAGGTGTTTACAGAGCTTATAAAGGCAAAAACCACAAAGGAAAATCCCCTCCCCAACCAAGTGTCCAATCATTTTAAAGGTAAACTTGAGCATGCAGTCTCCTCTCCATAGCACAGCATTGTGTTGGCAGAGTGATCACACACTGCCAGGATGCACGGAAATGACAGGAGCCAATCAGCGATTCATCAAAACAAGTCTGGCCGAGTTCCGACCATTTCCTCTAGGTGTCAGACAAGTCTGATCATGCCCTGGCCATTTCTTCTAGGCGCCAGACAAGTCTGATCACGATCCGCTGTTTCCTCCAGGCGCCATCCTGCCTCGCCCCTGGCCTCAGGCCCCCGCATATTCCAATATCAAGCAATCAGAGAAAGAGTACATGGAAACACTCCCATTCACAATAGCTGCTCTCTCTCTCTCTCTCTCTCTCTCTCTCTCTCTCTCTTCCCCCTCCCCCTCCCTTTCTCTTTCTATATATATAGTTTGTCTGATTGCACAGGAGACCCAGAGGGAATTTGGGTGACAGATATACACACACAAAAAAAATCAACAAATAAGAAAAATGAGTTATATTTGAGGAGGCAGCATAAAAATTTACTTTATGTTAATTAGTAGAGGTGTAAACATTACCACTGAAATATACCTGATGACTTTATATCCATACTCAGGTGCCAAGGATCCGAGTGTAACTGTGACTAGAACTAATCAGATACATAGAGACTAGAGACACATGTGCAACCATCTAAGTGTTAATAGCATAAAAAAATGAGTCTTTCTGTAGGGAATAGCATATTTTAAAATGAAATGGAGATCTTTTTAAAGGTTAAAAACTCATTCAATTTTATGTCTTACAGGGTTTATACTGAGTTCAATATTGTATAACTGTATTAATTCAACTGTGAACCTAAAATTTTAGAGCCACTTGAAAGAGATGTAGCCTTGCTCTGGAAATTTTTGTTGAATATGTTAAAGCTGTAATGAAATGCTTCTTCTATTCATGTAATTATTAAATTTAAAAAATTATCAAATGTTTCAAAGTCAAAAAATAATAAAAATGTGCATATAATGTAAAAATATAAAAGAAAAAAAAGGAAAAGGAGGTATGTATGCTGTTTAGATGGGAACAGTATGTATCTTTCCTAAATATTCACCGTTTTGATGTACAGGATAGAAGAGAATAGAATGATTCAGTTTTCTGACTATTGTTTTAGGTTCTGTCTACTTCGGAGACCTTTTGTTTATCTTTATTTATTTATTTATTTATTTATTTGTTTATTTTTCCCGATCTGAGGCAGTTGGGATTGTGGATGAGTCTAGGTTTCTGTGTGAATCCATCTGCAGCTAGTGTACAAAGTCAGCAACTGCCTATGCATGGCTCATCATCCTCATCTGCTCTAGTTGTGCATGGCGTGTTTTGTGTGGAAAACCAAAGAGATACCCATTTTAGGGATGTCTACCTTCAGGAGCAGAAGCACACATGGTAGTACACGTTTCTTTCTTTCTTAGGGAAAATTCTTGCAGGCTCCTCCAGCATGCCTTTCATGTTTCTGTCATATCTGGTCAGAAGTGGATCCACTTGATTTCCTCTCTCTCCTTGGGGTTTGAAAAGCTCTGAGCCTTTCTAATTGCTCTGGTGATAGGACAATGACTCCTTCCCTAACTGTGTTCCTGCAGCTGCCTTCTCTGGGGTTGCTTTCCTTTCTCACGTCCTTGCTTCCTCCATCTTCAGAATGGAGGAAGTGGTGACAGTAACATCCTATGCTCGTCAAAACAACAGTGAAGTCATTTTTCAGCCTCTGTAATAAAATTGGAAAATCACAAAGAAAATCCATCTGATGAATACAAGTAAAAATAGACCACTATGTGCATTCAGACAGAGAAGAACGGGCATGCTCATGGTTCCTCTTCTGAGTTTACACACAGGCTGTCCAGATGTTACCCCCTAGGCATTTATAGAGGGAAAACATTCATTCATTAAAGGAATGACAGTTAGCAGTTGTGCACTTACATGCAGGTGGGAGAAAGCTGCATCCCGTGTTAGCACTAGGGAAAGACAAAGGCTGGATGGTTTCAACCCCAAGGTTACAGTGCTAAACCACAGAAGCTTATTTTATGCTCGTTAATCAGTCAAACACAGGTTTTACTGATCCATGAGGCTTGAGGGCTGGGACTCTGTAGAAAATGTCAATCACCAGGCCAGACTGACAGCAAACCATCCATATATACTTTCCAGTGATTAAGTAGGAGCCCAGAGGAAGATGTGTAGGAGATTATTCTGGATCAAGGTTGGAAGTGGTGGATATCAGTTACTTTCATTCACTTTGTATTCACATAAGCTAAAATATCTAGTAATACAGAGGAATCTGAAACATTAAAAAAATGAAACAAATAACTATTATTTCCAAGTTGGTTCTGGGTACCTTTAACCACTCTCAAGGTTCTTTCATTTCTTCAAAATTTTGTTATTTGTTTATGTGTATGCACGTGTGTGTGTGTGTGTGTGTGTGTGTGTGTGTGTGTGTATACATGAACAGGAGCCCAGGTGCCCTCAGAGGCCAGAAGAGGGCATCATATCCTCTGGTGCTGGTTATGAGTCACCAGGCATGGATGCTGGGACCTGAACTCTAGCCCTCTTAACCTCTGAGCCATCTCTCCACTCCTCAAAGGTTTTTCTTAAATATTGATCTCAGTTATGATTTCTTTTTTACCCAAGAGAAACTGACAATGTGGAGAAAAGATTTTAGTGATCAGCTAGTATTTGGATTTTTTTTTTTTTTCTGTTTAGATATCACACTTAGCTCTTCTTCCAGTGAGGAACTTGTAACAGCACTAGTTGTCTCCAGTAACTGATAATTCCCTCCACTAGGTACAGATAGGGCTCCATGCTTCCAGCAGTTTAACTAAGAAGAGAAAAGCAAACATTTAAGAAACTTTCCCACTGGTAGATAAACAATACTGAATGAAAGGCAGCACAGTTGCAAGACAACTTTTCTTTAGAAAAAATAAGCACAAGAGGCCAGGTCATCAGTGGTCCATTTTTAAGAACGAAATCTTGCTGGACTAGCATTGTGAAAACTAGGAAGTTTTTAGACCACTCTCAGGGGCAGCCTCTTTCTCATGGATCTGGGGAACCCCTGATCTGCTCTTCTTGACTTGACATCCTGACTTTCTTAGTTCATGTATGACACAGCTTTGACAACTTGATCCCTGCTCAGGTGACGCTGCTTTTTCATGTCTTTTTAGGGGGTGAGTTGTTTGTCTTTTAAAGCAAGTTCATAGAGTTTTTTTCTTAGACAACTCACTAAACTCCACGTTATGTGTTTCCAAGTTAGCTTTATGGGCTAGTAACGACCTATCAAAGGTCTTTCTCAGATCTGGGCCTCAAATTTGGCTCATTCTGCTGGTCCATAGTTTCCTCACCTTAGAGCATTCTCTCAGCTCAGAGAAAGTTGTTTTGCACCAACAACTAGAATCTTATTTTATTGCTGAGAATTAGTGGATCCTTTGATATTTTGTTTATTACATTAGATGGTTGGTGGTTTCAGAAGCAATTGTTTTTTTCAGGCTGTGAAACCTCACATTTTTTTAGTTCACTTTAATCCTGTAGTTCTCCTTAAGGCTTGTTCATTCTCGCTGAACTTCAGTCTTCCTCACAGTTACTTGCTATAAGCAGTGTAACCCACAGACACTGGCATTTCTCTTCTCAACTATTTTCCCTGGAGCTAGTCTCCCTAGACACCTGGTCTCCCCTCCAGATTGTTGAAGGCAGTCCTTTTTTTAATTGATTTTTCTTTGTGTGTGTGTGTGTGTGTGTGTGTGTGTGTGTGTGTATTTCATACAGAACATTCCAAACAATCCTACTCATCTCTACACCCACATCCCAAATGGTACCCCCCTCCACAGGCTCCTCTTCCCCCACTGGAGCCCATGTACTCTGTCATCATCCCTTTTACTGTCCACTGTGTTGTCAGTACCCCCAGCTGTTCCCCAGTGCAAGTCCATCCACTGAGTCTAGTCAGCTTACCTAGAGTCCCTTGTTTTAGGAAGATCAGTTCTTCCTCATCTAGCAGCAAACAGTTACCAACATTCCTTTAGATAAGATTGGGGTCTGTTGTTCATTTTCCCAGTTCTATGCTGGGTTACTGTCTGGGAGTCTTTTGGGCCACTCTGGTTATACAAGGAACCTTGGGGATAAAGGGAAAGGAGCTCAAGAGACGTGGGACCACGGGAGAAGGGTATCATTAAGGGAGCAATGGGAAAAATGGGGGCACTTTAAATAGGGAAACCATGGTGAAAGGGTAGGACAGTAAGAGATAAATGATGCCTAGCTAGTTTAAAAAAACCAGAGGGAACCATAGTCCAACAACCTACTGACAAATTATACCTACAACTAGTTCAAGGAACAAAATGTATGTCTAGTCAAGATTTATCTGAGAATGTTTGGTTTTTGCCCAAACATCTACATAGCACATGGTAATTAAAAATACCAGACTAGTGGAACTAACCTTCTTAGATATTTAACAGCCATACTTTGAAGCCTATACTAATCTGGTCTGAGGGACTTAAAGGACAGTTTTTGCTCCTTGCCCTCCAAGGTCGACTAAGTTCCAGGGGACTATGGAGCATCTCTCAAAATGTCCTGTAACTGTGGTGAGTCATCTATCTTTTTGTTCAGGGAGGCAGTCCTTTTTTATGAATCATTTTGTTATATCAAAACAGGGCCCTCAAGCCTTCTAGCTATCTTCTACCTGAGTGCTAACCCAATGCTAAAACTTAATTTTCTTCTGGAAATAGCCTACTTCAAATAGGATAATGTTAGGGCTTAGAATAATATGAGTTATAACAAATGAGTCCTAAAATTTATTGACTGCATTGTAGGTTTACGTCTCTATTATCTAAAAACTTAAAGCAGGCCAATCATATACTCACGCTGAAGGAAGGTCTGTCTTAGCATGTTGTTTCCATGTTTGTTTTGTGTAACTTTGAGTTAATAGGAGTAAAAGAACCTGGAGATACTCACAAAGGAGAGTTAGGTGGCCCAGCCTGCAAGTAGGGCTGGTATTTTTTTTTTTTTTTTCTACACTTTGGTCTTACGACCACATCTCACTGCAAAGGAGCTGGGAAAATAATCTGGCTGTGAAGGCGGAAAGAACAAAACTGGATTTTGATGGATAGCACCAGCAGTCCCTATTACAGTGTCCTAAACATATAGGAGTTTGTTTTTCTGATGTGACAGGAAGCCCCATAGTAGTCATCCCAAACTGATGGACTGTCTCTGTGATGACAATAAAGGAATTGGGTTTTTCTCCCCCACCCTGTACCCCTACTTAGGAAAATAGTGCCCTCTCATGAAATTTCCAAGACCTATGTTCCTAACAAGGGAAAGCAGAGAACTCGACCGTTTTAAGTTGGCACATTGAGCCTGTGCTTAAAATTAGTTCATTGAATAAGGATGAAAGGAGAATGGATGTGAAGAGGTAATCAGCAGTCTTTGTGTGAAAAAGAAAAAGGGGTTCCATATCTGGAGACAGTCCTTACCTGGCATGGGCCTCTTTTTCTTTCAGAAAGCAGTATATAAAACACGTCTTTCTTCTAGGAACATTAAAAATATATTTATTTGAACCAAGTCAGTAACTTGCTCCACACACAAACGCAGTAAGCAATTAATGAATTTTTACTGAAAAAGCTAAGTGAATGTACAAGGTACTGGCACGCCTGTATAAACAGAGGTGTCCCAGGGAGATGACTTTACAGCACTGATTAGCACACGCGTGCACACATTGAGATCATTCCTATCTGAAGCCTGCTCATCTTCCTTCGTTGCTCCTCATTTATGAGGAGGTACTTCCTGCCTTCAGAGGCCTCAGCAATTTGCATTCAAGTGTCTTGTTTTGCATTCCTACAGGACAAGCAATAAAAAAGCCAATAAACCCCAAAGAAGACCATAAAAAGAAGTCACTGAAAGAATGAAAAATATATCTATTAAAGACTTCCAGCTACTTAGAAGGCAGTGCATATGTCTTTTATTTGTTTATTTTCTTTTTTTGTCTTGTTTTAGAAACTAGTAAAATGAAAATCTAAGTTTCTTTTAAGTTGAAATAGATTGTGAAAGCATTGATTTTTAATCTTAGAAAAATTATTGAGTTAAAATAGCAAATGGCATGGCTACAGGCCCAGGAGTCACTCTCTTTCTAACATGCTTTGTCTTGGGATTAGAACAGGGAGGGACAGGCCTTGTATAGACTTCTGTTGATGAGGCTGCCATCGTCAAAGGATGAGGCCAAGGCTGCTTCACAGTTCTGCCTATGAAGCCACAAAGACTTCCTGTGATGTCAGACAGCCTGCAATAACACAAATGGTGGCCCCCAAATTCACATGTCTGATATAAGCTGCCATTATCAAGCAATAATTATTCCTTCTTCTGAGGAGTCAGCTTGCCAATCACGCTGACATGCTTTCAGTTGGTTTCAATGGTACACAGCTTCCTTTTGCATCTCTGCAGGAAGAGTCTTTGACAGAGGAAGTTAAGTAACTTTCAGCACAAGTCAATTCCTTGCTGAAAGTGTGCCTGGCTGTCCCTTTGCAAAACAGCTCCATCTCTAAGCATCAGAGTGAGAATGAAAATATCTTGACAACCTTGTCTCTCTTGCTACATCTCTTGGCCAGTGGGAAGTGCTGTGTTCTGAGTCCAGACTCGGACTGGTAAGGCAGCAGCAGCAAGTTCATTAGTGTGGACTGTACTCTTGGTAATGAGATGGCCTAGGGTGAGAGAATTTCTCCCAGGTGCTGATTGCAAAGGTGGTGTAGGCAAATTCCCAGATTTGTATGTAGAGATTTATTTTTCATAAAATTAAAAACTCTCATTGTAAAATTTCTTATAAGAAAACAGGAAAACATTTTGACTCAGCTTGTCAGGAAACATATAACTTATTTCAAGTTATTTCTTCTTGGAGTTCCATATTTTAAAACATAACGGGAACAAAACTAGGACTGATTTTACTGCTTGTTGAACAGGTGAGTGGGGAATTTGAGGAATGACCTACCTGGCATTACTCTGCTTTTCCTGCATTCACAGACTAGTTCCATGTCTCCTCCAGGGCAGTGCATGCAGCTAGACTTTGCTCTCCCTTACAAAGCAGACATTTCTGTTTAACTCCGTGTTCCTAGGGCTCCTGGATATCTACTGTAGATAAAACTCAAAGCTGCCTCATTTCTCTTTAAAAATCATAAGTGGCATTACATTTTCCAGAGATTTCTGTAGATCTCGTATTTCCTTTCTTTTTTAACCTTAAGATGCTGAAGTTTTGAAGAAAGTAAAATAAAATGTATTGGTGGTATGTGTTCCCTATTGTCTAGGCTTTTATTCGAAAGATCTACATTTTTATGGGTTTGGCTTGTTTGGTTATTGTTTCTCTCTCTCCCTCTCTGTCTCTCTCTGTCTCTCTCTGTCTCTCTGTCTCTCTCTCTCTCTCTCTCTCTTTGTCTGTCTGTGTCTATGTGTATGTGTGTCAGTGTAGGCACACATGTGCTACAACATATGTGTGGAACTCAGAAGAAAACCTTGGTATTGATCCTGGCATTGACCCTCACCTTCCACCTTGTTTGAGACAAGGCCTCTTGCTGTTCACTACTATATATCCCAGACTAGTTGAGCTACAGTTTCCAGGATTCTCTTGTTCTTGCCTTCCTTTTGCTGTAGTAAAGCTGGAGTTATAGACAAACGCTACTGCATCTGGTTTTTGTGGGTTCTCGATCTGAACTGAGGTGCTCACACCTCTGTGGCAAGTCTTTTACCTACTAAGCCATCTCCTTAGCCCTGGGCATTTTCTTATTAAATAGCAACATGATGCCATAAACCTGTTATTTCATCTGTTTCTCCAGCATTCTTGAAATTTACTATTACTAAAAAAATTCCTCCATCCACAGCACAGACCACAGCTGACAACAGGGAGGGACACCTCTCGCCCTCTCACTGTCTACAATCACTCAGTTATCAAGACTGACCCCTTTTTACCTCTTGAATGCCTTCTGATATGTATATGTTCATTTATTTCCATTCCTGTAGCTTGATCCAACCCACCATCATCTCCAACTAAAACACTGCAGTAACCTCCTCATTACTGACACACATCCAGGCTTTGCTCCTTCCAGGTGCTCTCTGTATTCCAACCAGCATGATCTTCTACAAATGTGAATTGAGGATGTCATGCCATTCCTGAAATCTGTCAGTGGTTTTTGTCTAAAATCATAGACCAAAATCCTTAACGTAGTCCAACAGTCCTTCACGAGTTCACCCTTCTTCTGAACTTTGGTGCTTTGGCAACACTCTGCTCTCCTGTGCCTTTAGGTTTTCTAGTTGGTATTCCATTTGGGAGATCATTCTTTTCCATCTCTTGTCCTAAGCTGACTCCTGCCTATACTTAGAATACCACTAAACTATCACTTACTTAAGGAACACTCTTTTTATCCACTCAACTAGGTCCAAACTTCTGTTTTATATGCTTACAATAACATTCCCAGCTCTTGATTATAAACTTGTTACAACTGTGATTAGGTAGCTAACTTTACTTCCATTTGAGCAATGCCAGTGTCTGTTTAGTGACTTGTGCATCTGAAGACTGCAGGGCTTGTCTTGGTCTTCTTCAGCCTGTGTCTTGCTATGGAACATGCCTTCTGCAGTCAACCTCCTTAGAAGAAACAACGAGGAGAGTTACAGTACAAGAAACAGCTGGTTAAGTCACCCAGAGACAATCAAAAATATTTCCAAGAAATATTTTTGCAAGAGAAGCTGACTAAAAAATAGACTTTCTATAACCAAGCTATTGAGAGTTTCAGCCATCATATCCCTGACCTTAAAAAAAAATGGTGTGGTTGATTTTAGAGAGACTTCCATAGACTGTTGAGTAGAATGTATATTCCTTGGTACTTGGGTAGAATATTCTGTAGATGTCTGTTAGGTCCATTTCATATATGATATCATTTAATTCAGATGGTTCTCTGCTTATCCTTTGTTCAAATGCCCTGCCTGTTATAGAAAGTGGGTACTGAAGTCACCTACCATTACTCAGTTGCAGTTAATCTGTGCCTTGAATTCAAATAGTACTGTTTTTATGAAACTGGGTGCACTAGAGTTTGGTGCATAAGCATGTATGTTATGATTGTTGTGGCTTCTTGGTTGATTGCTCCTTTGATCAGAATATAGTGACCTTCTTTATCTTTTCTGATTAATTTTAACTTGAAGTCTATTTTGCCAGATATTAGAATAGCAACTCCTGATTATTTCTTCTATTTCTTGGAATATTTTTTTTATCCTTTGACCCTAAGGTAGTGCCTTTTCTTGTAGGTAAGATGAGTTTCTTGCACATGACAAATAAATAGACTTTGTTTCTTAATCCATTCAAATAGCTTATGTCATTTTAAAAATTTATTTATTTTTAAAAAAACATTGAGAATTTCATATATGCATATAAAGTGTTTTGATCAAATCCATATCCACTCCCTCCCCTCTGACACCTCTCATATCACCCCATCACTTTTTTTCTGACAGCTTCATGTACTCCTTGGCTAAAAGTCAAAATGTCCTTGGGCCTCTTAGCAACAAACTGTTCCAAAGGCCAAAAATGTCAAAAGTATTTGGGAGCGCTTATCTAATCCCTAAAAGATTTTAGGGTTACCTCTTCAGAGGGGGGGAATGTTAGAGTAACAAAAGTCCCCATTAAAAAGAAAGAAAAACAGAGTACACAAAGCTTGTGTCTTTTAAAAAAATATTTTATTTATTTTTATTTTATATGTATGAATGTTTTGCCTGCATGCATATAAGTGCACCCATGTCCTGCAGTGCCCACAGAGGTCTAAAAATAGCATCAGATGCCCTGAAATTGGAGTTATAGACAGTTGTTAGCCACCACGTGGATGCTGGGATGCGAACCTGGGTCCTCTGCAAGAGGAGCCAGAGCTCTTAACTACTGAGCCATCTTTTAAACTCCTCTTGTGTCCTTTGACTGGAGGTTTGAGTTATTGTTGAAAAGTGTGGATTGGTTACTGTCATTTTATTTTCTGTTTGTGTTCTTATTTTGTGTTTCTGTACTTTATACCTTCATTTGTTTTCTTCCTGAAACCTCTTGAGTATGGCCATTTCTTTCTTTGGTCCTTTGCATTGCTATGAGTATTCTCTATAAGGCTGGTTTGATGAACATGAATTGTTTCAGCGTATTGTATCATGGAAGGTTTTCCTTTCCCTTTTGACAGTTTGCTGGGGAAAGTATTTTGGGTTGGCATCTATGGTCATTTAGAACTGGGAATACTTGGAACCTCTACTCCTAATGCTCACCAAACATAATGGAATGGGGGTAGAAAGAATATTAATCCATCTCTAAACTCTCACCAGTGAAGATTCATGCAACAGATGGTAGTCACATAGAAAGTCACAAAATTAGAGAATAAGAGACTGTAGAGTACATGTCCCTGGATGGGACTCTTATATCAAACCTCTGCTGCCCAGGGCTCAGGGACCATTGTCGAAGAGGGCCAGAAAGACTAGAAGAGACAGGGGTGGTGGATGACCACAAGGAAACATAGATTTCCAGGCAGCTGGGAACTTGCTCATAGGAACTTAAAGCAATGATGACAGGATGTACAAGACACATGCAAACTCAAACCAGACAAAAACTCAGTGTAGAACTGGGGACATGGGTAAAAAAGCCCAGTCTCAGCTGAGAAACTATTGGCAACTGATCATTGCTGGGTGAAGGCAGGTTGGTCTTCTTTAAGGAAGTGATGCTAGAGAGGCTGACCAGACTTTAGTGGATGAACTCACACTGAGGGACATCTGGGTACACAAATATGACAAGGTAGACCTTAAC
This sequence comes from Nannospalax galili, assembly GCF_000622305.1. Classification (NCBI taxonomy): domain Eukaryota; kingdom Metazoa; phylum Chordata; class Mammalia; order Rodentia; family Spalacidae; genus Nannospalax; species Nannospalax galili. The sequence continues at coordinate 4,862,452 of NW_008360320.1, forward strand.
ATATATTACAAAATTTGGGGGGGGGTATGTGGGATGCAGATAGGGGAGGGGTTCTAAAGATGAATAAGTTGTATTATATGAACTGCAAAAAATTCAACAAAATCTATATTGTAAAATGAAAAAGAAAGTGATGTGATTTATACAATGGTCATAATGCTGTGGGACTCTGAGTCTTTAGGTTACAAAAGTCTCTATGCCTTTTGCTTTTCTTCTGTTAAGTGCCCTGCAACAAGCAGGCAGCTCAGTCCTTTGGGTGAGTTTAAAAACTTATTTTGATGCCTTTCTTTAAGAAATATTGCATGTTGCACAAGACCCATCTGCCCTGGCCTAAGAGACAGGAACTTGTTACTCCAGCTGATGATTCCTAATTGGAACAATCCAGCAAATGAGTGTCAGTTTGGGGGCCTGTGGAACGTGTCTGTGGAGCTGAGTTTGTTTACACTTTGCCAGTGTCATCATTTACAAACTTCAAAAAACACATTGACAAATTCTCTAGCTGTTTTGGCAGCGCTTCCATCAATCACCGAACTAATAGCACCAACATTCCTCCTGGGCTATTATAGTCACTTCAATCGCTGCTGCTGCAGCTTCTGGAGAAGATAAATCAGAAGGGGTTCTTTCAGAAGGTCTCAAGTACAACGCCATTTTTTATTACCCAGTGCTTCCCTCCTCACTTTTCTCTCCCTGCCCTTCCTCCAACCTCCCATAAACAATTTTTTTCTGCTTCGTACTGCCTTAGATAAAGTAATCTCAATCAATGGCTTTCCTTTTGAGGCCCCTTTGCAACATCATTGGGTAATGGGTCCATTTATTATTTTGGATTTTTGCGTGTCCTCTTTAGTTACTCCGTACAGCCCTCTCAAATCAATAAGTGTATTGTGTTTCTGCCGACAACAGGTGCCTGGCTTCCCAGGCCCAACACACCCTCTGAGAGCAGCTCACATGTCTAATGACCACAGCACGAAAACCTGAAACCGTTTTGCCTTTCAACCATGTTCTTTGTACTGCAGCGTCGGGCAGCAGCTGTATCTCTAAGACTGGGAGGCTAGAGTGTCCCTGCTCTTGAACTTTTACCATTCCTTTTCTATTGCTAACGCCTCTCTGCATTTCAGAAGGAAGAAATATGGCAAAAAAAAACCAACCCGCTGCCACATCCTCTGCTACTTTGTCTCGTGACAGCAATTCTTCAGGATTTTCTTAGATTGCTTTTCGTTTTTCCTTACTCACTGACCTAGCCCAAGTAAGATTGTTTAAAAGAACAAAAACACTACCCCTTCCAACTTCCTCACCATTAAGAATCTGCATGGCCATATCTTCTCCTTTTGCTTCACACGCATTGGGAGTCTGGATGGTGATCATGGAGCGCCTGCCAAACTTGGCAGCTCAGGTGAGGAGGGCTGGCTGAGGCTCTGTGGCCCAGCTGAAGTGTTTGCTGGCTGTGGTGCCAACCGAAGGGCGAACAAACCTGACTGCACTGCAAGTTGCTGCCTGAGTGGTGTCGTTAGCTCCAACACTGAGGGCCCCATTCATGCTGTGTGAGCCATGGTTCTGGATTTAAGCACCAAAGGCAGCAGGATGCGAACCTTGGCTCCCTACCTGACCAATCTATTAATCAAAATTACAACTGGGCCTTGGAAGCATTTTTCTTTCATGTGTAAGTCAGAGAGTTGATGGTGGAGGGGACTCCATGTAAATGATGCCATCAACTTGATGCATGAGGTCTGAATCTGTGGTCACAGGGAGTATCATTTACCCTAAAAATTCTTCTCTAGAATGTCTTAGCTACTTGAGACTGTCTTCATGATTAGCAGGATCTTTGATTCCAGTCTGCTGTACCTTGAAGCTGAAATGACCAAATAGCTACACTCATTTCATGTTTGAAATGTCCACTTTAAAGTGAAAGAGCTTGACTTCTACATTACCCAAGCACTTTCTTTTCAAGGTAGACTTTTGTTTAAACATTAAATGATAGACTGAAAGCTGTTTTTAGTTGCCCAACAACAATGCAGTACTTGTGTAAGAGAAAGCATTCACAGAGACAACTGGCTGATTAGAATTCACTGACCTCATAAGGAAGGAATATTTTTGAACTCTGCTTTAGCCTCAGTAATATGAGAAATTCTTAGGACAGAGAAAGAATCAACATTTGTTCTTTGTGTATATTGATGATTTTATTTATAAGAGTTCTAAAATTGTGGTAACGAGTGTAAATACTCTAAAAGTATTTACAGCAGACTATTTCAAATGGATACTTAAATAGCACAGCATCATTCAGACTTGAGTGTTGCATATACACTATTTGAAGGATATTCTTGGGACTCTCAAATATTTTCTTTAATTTATTAAATTATGGGGGCTGGAAAGATGGCACAGATGGTTAAGAGCACTTCTTCTTCTAGGGGGCTCAGGTTCAGTTCCCAGCACCCATATGGTGACTGCTAACAGTCTGTGACTACAGTTCCAGGGGACTTGACATCCTCTTCTGGCCTCTACAGGCAGTGCATGCATTTTGTACACTTATACATATAGGTAGAACACTTATTCACATAAAATAAAAATAATAATAAAATATTTTAAAATTCCTTAAAGTATGAATATTTTTATGCTTAAACTTTTTCTATCATTATAAAAACTTGAATAAATAGAAGATGAAATAAAGGTTAAGTAATGAATTCAAAAGTATTAGAAGCATTTATACTATTAATCCTCATGCTAGTTTTGTGGAGTATGAGGTACTGGAGTTAATGTGATACATAATCTCTTACCCATCACAATGCTGCTTGGTCTTGATTGGTGTGAATACATCATATGGTCCATCTGTTTTCCCTCTTGTCCTTTTGGCTCACAGCAATTAATGAAATACAGGCTGGGGATACAGGCTGGCCTTAATGATCATGTTTATGAAAGAGCTGATTCTCAAATCATGAGCAAACATTGATTCAAAACCAATGCCCTCAACTTTCCACATAATTCAGAATATGTTTATACCAAGTTTTAGATCATTGTCAAATGCAAACGCAGAATTGAAAAAATCTTGTAACAAGTTCTTGATTCAGAAAATATATCCCCTGACTGTAGTTGGATAAATACTGCTTTAAAAGAAAACATGTCTGAAAATGTTCCAATCTTCACTCATTGACTAACCTGTAGCCAAAATCCACTAAGCTGTTTGCGTAAACTTCTCAGATGTTACCACTTTTTGTGGCAGAAGATTAGTAAAAAATCATACAAATTACATTTACACTGTGTATTAAGTGTCTGTTGTGCACCAGTAAAGTGGTAAAAGAGGGAACGGATCAGAGAAGAAAGAAGGAAAATCTCTTATAAAATAGGCGGATCCCAGTACAAACCTCCCAAGTTGAAAGGTCTTTGGGAATTCTGTTGATTTGATTTTAAAGTTGGTTAAAGTGTAATTTTGACCTACATAAAATTATTGTAAGAATTTTATACATTTTAGTTTACATGAATATGACACTAATAATTTCAGTAGCAATGTTCTAGAAATTTCCTTTGAAAGAATTTGAAAAATGTTATGTTTTCAAAAGCAATAAACAGCCTTTTCTTTTCCCTAAAAGTAGACAACAGTTTCAAGTACTTATTAAGCAAAATCCATTTGTATGTATCCTTATTTGTAGATGACATGATTCTATACTTAAAAGACCCTAATGACTGAACCAGAAAACTCTTAGGCTTAATAAACACTTTCAGCAGTCAACATGTAGAAATCAATAGGCTTTCTATATATCAATAGCATACTTGCCAAGAAAGGCGTTGGGAAAGAAATCCCACTCCCAATAGCTTCATTAAAAAACATATTCAAGAGGCCAGAGAGATGGCTCAGCAGTTAAGAATACTGACTGTTCTTGCAGAAGACCCAGGTTCTATCCCAGCACCCACATGGCAGCTAACAACTGTTGGTAACTCTAGTTCCAGGGAATCCGACAGTCTCCTGTCTGTGGGCATTGCACGACACGAGTGCACTTATATACATGCATACACATTAAAAAAATAAAAAAACAAGAATAAACCTAAACAAGGTGGTAAAGAATCTCTAAAAAACTTCAAGGTTGCTGAAGAAATTGAAGACTCTAGAAGATGAAAAGAGCTTTCATGCTCATGGATTGGTAGAGTCAATATTGTAAAAATGACTATATTTCTTAAAGCGACCCATATATCCAGCACAATCCCCATCAAAATCCAAATTAAATTCTTCAAAGAAATAGAAATAAGTTGCAAAATTCATGTGAAAGCAGAAATGACCCCAAACAGCCAAAAAATCCTTAACAGAAAGAACAGTACCAGGAACATCAAAAATACCCGATCTTTTTTTTTCTTAATTTTATTTTATGTGTATGAGTGTATTGCCTGCATGTATGTGAGTGCACCCGTGTTGTGCATTTCTGCAGAGGTCAGAAGAGGGCTTTGGATTCCCCTGGAACTGGAGTTAAGGCCGCTCGTAACCGCCATGTGGGTGATGGGACTCGAACACGGGTCCTCTGCAAGAGAAGTCTGTGCTCTTAACTGCTGAGCCAACTCTCCAGCCCAAAATACCCCATCTTAAACTATACCTCAGGCCATAGCAACAAAACAGCACAACATTGGCTCAAAAACAGACATGTAGACCAATGGGACAGAGCAGAAGACCAAGAAATGAACCCACATAGCTACAATTATCTACAATCACCTTTTTTTTTTTTTTTTTTTTTTTTGGTCTTTTTGAGACAGGGTCTCCCCGCAGCCCCAGCTGTCCTGGAACTCACTATGTAGACCAGGCTGGCCTTGAACTCACAGAGATCCGCCTGCCTCTGCCTCCCGAGTGCTGGGATTAAAGGCGTGCACCACCATGCCCAGCTATCATCTTATTTTTTTATGAAGATATAAAAAATGTACACTGGAAAAAAGAGAGCCTCATTAACAAGTGGTGCTGTAAAACCTGGATAGCTATCGATACAATAAAGGTGGAGAATACTTTCAACTATTAATATTTAACTAATAGCGATCAACAATAGTCAAATTAGATTCCTATCTCTCACCATGTACAAAAATCAACTCCAAAAGGATTATGGACCTTAATGTAAGACCTGAAATTCTGAAACTACTAGAGGTAAATGTAGGGGAAAACTTCAGTGTATAAGCAAGGATTTCTGAATAAGATTTCAGTTCCACAGAAAAAATACCAACACTTGACAACTAGGACCTCATGAAATTAAAAAAAGCTTCTGTACTACTAAGATAACAATTAAATGACGAGAGAGCCCATAGAAGGGGAGAAATTCTTTGCTAGCTATACATCAGACTGAGGATTAATATCTAGAATTTACAAAGAACTAAAAAAAAAAGAAAAATCCAACCAAATCGACAAATTGGATTGATGCACAGTTCTCAAAAGATGAAATGTGAATGTTCAATAAGCATGCGAAAAATTCAGCATCATTAGCCAGAGAAATTAAAGGCAAAGTACATTGAAATTCCATCACACCCCAGATAGAATGGCAGTCATTAACAAAACAAATATGTGACACTGGCAAGGATGTGAAGAACAGAGAACCCTTATATGGAATGTCAATTAATCCAGTCACTGTGGCATTTCTGATAGAAATTCCTCAAAAAATCCAAAGCAGGTGTATCATATGACCCAGCTGTACCACTGCTGGGTATTTACCTCAAGAACTCCAAGTCAACATATCACAGAGATACTTGCATACCAGTGTCCACTGCAGTATTACTCTCAAGTTGTAGAACCAACTTAGGTGTTCACTAACGCAATGGAAAAGGAAATGCAGCATGTATATGCATGTATATATACATATATACGTATATTATAACAGGAAAATGGATGCAAATGTAGATAATCATACAAATATCTCATGTTTCTCTCATTTGTGGGTCCTAAATTTCTTATCTATAAATAAAAACATGTATGTATGTATGTATGACATGAAGGCAGAAGTATGATTGTCTATGGAAAATCTAATGGGAGAGGGAAGTATATAATTTTATAAAGATGAAAATGACTATACCTTTACCATCTAGCGAATCCTAACTAACCATTCACACTGTACTCACAGAAAGAGCCACACTTAGTATAAAAGGTTTACATATGCAGAAGAATATCCAGGCTCAACTAAATGGTTTGAACTATCTTCTGTGAGTCACATTCGCTTCTACAGGGGGAATTAATTCCAGGGCACATAAGAATATAGATGAGACATAAAGACACAATTAAAAAACAGAGCCAAAATTAAATAATGAATTAAAAAACCATATGAATACATATAAATGCATACACATGTGTTCATGTAGGCATATGAGGTGGGCAACTCATTAATGAGAAATTTCGCTTGGGGCAGTTTAACCAAAAGTGGTCCTGGTCTTGTTCTGAAGTGTACCAATTCCTCTCAGAAGTGTTCGCTCAGACCTGTGTCTAGTCTCTTCTCCCTAAGCCAATGGTATCAAACATGGTACGAATAACGTTTGAAAACAGTTTTACAAAGGAAGACGTTGTTTTTCTGACTCCACTGACTAAGAACAGTGCACAACGCCACAGACAGATGTCATCAATGTAAGCCCTCATGTTGCTTGCAACATATGTGGGGGAGTTGTTTGCAATGTCATTGTTGTTTTCAGTGTCATCACAGTCACATCTTTTACCTCCCTGGCCCCCCACAAGAGTTCTGAGTCAAGGGTATCATCTTTTCACAAATAGGGAACATGGTATAAGGTTAAAGCTGTGCATTTATCTTAGCTTGTATGAGTTAATTACATTAGCATTCCAAATCTTTGTAGGGGCTGCTTACATTTTTTTTCTAGGAGTGTATAGTTCTAAATTCTCTAAAAAACATAATTAATTTTGTTACAAAGTTATGTAAAATTTCAATCTTTAAAGCTTGTTTCAAAGAGTCTTTCCCCTTAGAGTCATCCCCACATGTATATATCATAAAATGATAGAGATAGGCAAGAAATAAAATCAGGTGGGGATCAAATTGGGTGGATGATATATGGAAGCAATTTCATTATTATAGTAGCCATATTTATTTAAAAATAATAAGATAACCACGGAAATATACTTCTTTACAGAATGGAAGACAGCTACTTTGGCTGCCGGGCATACTGGTACGTATCTTTAAACCCAGCACTTGGGAGGCAGAGGCAGGCAGATCGGTGTGAGTTCAAGGGTAGCCTGGTCTATATAGTGAGTTCCAGGCCAACTGGGTTACAGGGAGACCCTGCTTCAAAAGACCCCCCCCCCCAAAGAAACCCAGCTACTTTGAGGAAGGGATTAAAGTGATGAAAAAGATATGAAGTAGATCCAAGTCAAAGAAAACCAAAATTTTAGAGTTAGAAATGTTTATAACAGAGAAATGTAAATGTTAGGCAAGCATTACACAGAAAAGGAATGCTTAAAGGAAGGTCCCCAAATAAAACTATTAAGTAGCAAGTGCAATCAACAGGTTAGTGTAAATTTTGTGGTGTGGATGTAGGAAAACCCTCATGTGAACACCTTGGCTTAAATGTAACATCTGAGGAAATCTTCAGATGAATTGAAGTTTCAGATGAATTGCAGCATTGTCTTATTTTCTGGTTTTTCTGGAGAGTGGGTTTCCCTGGGTCAGTGACTCTTAAGATTTAAAATTCCAAACAATAAAATTATTTTATTTCCTGATTTGGAAGGGAAAGAGCTAGCTTTGAAAATGAATGGCAGGACTTTGTTTGTTACTATTTTGGTGTTTTTCCTCACACATCATATGCATTATAAACCATTCTTTTTTGTTTGTTGGCTGCTTTTTTCCCCTTGGATGTCTATCGTTCTCAACACAAAGCATCCTAAGCAGAGGAGGCCTTGCTATTGTGTTCCTCAACTGCACGTGAGGTTGCTGAGTAAAATATTGCAGTCTGAACAACAGATCTTATCAAAAGCCAAACCTGAAATATACCTAGGATGTAATTTAGGGAATAATGTAACAGTTGTTGGTAGAGTCATATTTTTCAATATAGTTTTTTTGTGCAAGTATTTTTGGTCAGATGCCTGAGGCCACTCACAGTGCTTACCTAATTAATGCTGCAGTAACTGAGTTCTTAATCATTTGTGTTGACGAATACGTTATTAGAAAAGAAAACATGGCAAATACTTCATAGAAATCAGATGCTTTTAAGAATAAATTCAAATCAATTCTGGGAGATTGTTTCTTTCAATGACATCAACTTGCCAACATAATTTTGTTCACCGAGGAAGCAGAAACATGTGAGGAAAAGGTGCTGTGATTGCAGTTGACTTGTTAGTTCAAGATCACTAAGCTGGGAGGTATTTTTATGCATTTTTAAAGCAGTTTTTGGTGATGAGATGAAAATATTCTTGGGCATTTAGCCAAAGGAGGTGTTTTTCATCCATCCACTAATAGCCTCTCCATATGCTAACTCATCTTTAATCATAGGATGAGATGTTATGCTATGTGTATGAGACCCTTCTGCAGAACCTAGGGTATGAATCCGGTCTTTTCTCAGTTTCCAGGTTGTTAAAGTAGACTTTTGCTTATGGTAATAATAGCTTTATATTCTCCAATCCTTAGAATGCTTGAACCATTGTTATTTATTGATGGAAATTCTTAATTAAGTGACTTCATTCAGAATTTCAGTTCCTGTTGGTCCTGACCTGCTCAGGGGTTGATTATAGAGACATTACCCTGCAGACTGAACTCCATGAGTACCTTGGTTGATCTAAGCCAGGCATGGCAATCTATAATGTGCCACTGGGCACTTCCACATTTAGTTTTGTTGTCCTAAAACTGCTAATACCCGTGATTTTCATTTTGGGTTGCAAGTTAGCCATAGTTGGCCTTCTATAGGAATTCTGCAGAATACATTAGCCAGGCCCTGCCTATCTCTCTAACCCTAATTTCCAGAGACTAAGTCATTATTGTATCAGTTAAGGTTGGGTTACTATTTCAGTGCAAGCAATCCAATTTCCTCTGGCAAAAAGATGGTCCTGCCTGTCTCAAAGTATATACATAACTTTTGTCAGAGCCCATTACTCTATACTGCATTCATTAAGTCCTTCATATTTGCCTGTCACTAGTCAGAGCCCAGAGCCAGCTTGTGTGGGGTTTGGGATGCTGTATGCTTACATGTATTTAACCACTGATTCGACTCTGAATTTCTGTCTTTTCATGCTATTGATCTCTCTGTTGGTGTGTTGTTAAAAATTAAGCATGATTTGAAGCCAGTGGACAATGATATTTGATTTCTTCTATTTCTGATTCCAAGATTATGTTGTGCATCCATGATATCCCAGCTGGGAAATTAGTAGAAGATAAATTTGGGGAAATAATTGAGAATTTTTATGTTCTTTTGACACAATAATACTTTACTCAGAAAAAGTAATAGCTCATTTTTAGCTTCTCTGATACAACTTATGTAATCTATATTATACATTTACTGAAAGTTAAAGGATGAGATTAAATCATTTGGAGTTATATAATTTCTATCATGTTTGAGTAGACAGTATGCTATGTTGATTGATAGCACCACCTCTTGAAGCAAAGTCTGTCCTTGGCTTTGGAAGGCAGATAATGTTTGCCATTCAAATTAACAAAGCTCACATAGCTTTCAAGGTATATGTTCAAATTTGTGGTGAATACAATTCATTGTATCTTACTGCTGCTTATTCTTCTAATTTTCAAAAGTATTTACTTATTTATTTTTAGTTTCTGTGTATAAGTGTTTTGCCTGTGTGTATGTAGGTGCACCATATGTATGGAATGCCCACAGAGGCCAAAGTGGGCATCACCCCTAGAACTGGAGTTACAGAGGGTTGTTAGCCACCATGTGGGTGCTGGGAACTGATTCCTGGTCCTCTGTAAGAGCAGCCACTGCTTTTAACTGTTAAATTATCTCTCCAACCCCTTATTTCCCCATATTTCTTGGATGATTTGTTCTTGGCATTAAGACTCTGATTTCTTATTACTAACCAACAATTAATTGACTATCGGAACATAATTGATTATTATGTACAAAGTAATTAAGGGATTATAGTTGTCAGGGGATTCAAGAATTATGTGACTTCATATTTACAATTCATACTAATTACGAGATGTTTGATGTAAAAATGAATCTCCATTTTTTATCACAACTCTACATGCTCCAGTACTATAGTTCCTTGTCTAATATTTATTGAATTGTATCCACAAGCTGAGAGGAATTGTTGAAAGCTCAGAGGCTCATTTAATGTACATTTTAGTATTCTCTTCCTAAAACTTGAAAAACTTCTTTAATTATTTTTTATGATTTCTAATTATACAGTTAAAAGTGTGGAGATCAGAATTACCCAAGATTTTTTGTTTTCTTCTCCTGCCTTCTTGCCTTCTTGCTTTTGAGTTAGGGTCTATCTGTGTAGACCAGGCTAGACATCAACTCACAGTGTAGCTAGGTTGGGCTCCAGTAATCCTCCTTCATTGGTTTCCTGATTATTGTCACTCAAATATAAGACCTTAAATTAGATGTTGGTACCACTTATGAATTTATTTATTTGTAAAAACAGCTCAGATTACTGGAGCTTAAAATAATTGGAGTTTATGGATACATAGCCAAGATATCTGGTAATGGAAGACTGTTGGCTTTTATTTAGTGGCTTTATGGTAGAAATGCCTGAATTACTTGACCCTTTCCTTGTATTTGACATCTTATAATAAGGGTCCTCTCCACTCCCTGCTCTCTTTCTCTCTCTGAGATAGAAGTTACAAGGCAAATATGTTAGTTCTTTCTGTCATTTTTTTTTTTTTTGTCTTTTTGAAACAGGGTCGCCCTGTAGCTCCAGCGGTCCTGGATTCACTATGTAGACCAGGCTGGCCTTGAACTCACAGAGATCTGCCTGCCTCTGCCTCCCAAGTGCTGGGATTAAAGGCATGCACCACCGTGCCTGGCTTCTGTCATTAAAAAAAAAATCAATAAATGAAAAATTCTCCAGGTATTTCTTCATAGATTTTGTTTGTTCAGAGATGGGTGACATCACTAGCCAACATTTGCAAAAGAAGCTGAGAAGTCAGGTTGTCTTGACTGGCATATTCCAGTCTACTACATATAGTGGCCTTTTAAAGAGAGGGAGGCTATTGCAGGGGTAGGTTAAGGAGAAACTAACAATTCCAGTTGTTGATGACTGAACCAGAATTATACCTTTTATATAATAATAATCAAACAGACTTCAGTAAAGGGGTTGATGATGATCTAATCTTAGCTTACTACCCCAAATCACATATGTAAAACATCAGCAGCATGCATATCTTGCTTTAAGAATAAATGGTAAAGCTAAAAACAAAACAAAACACAACAAAATCTGTATTTTTCAAAGGAATCCATTTTCCTGTAAGAAGAGACCCAAACTATCTTGGTTGATAATGCACATTTACTTTGCAAAATACATTCAAAGGCTGTATTCAACATGTCTTTGGACTTGCAGTTAAATTATTCTGTGTTAAACAGTGGCTGCTGCTTCTTTGGCATCTGTTAAACTTGCAGTAGACTTTGTTTTCCACTGTAAATCCTGACTGGGCACCTGTTATTTCTGTTTAATGAATTCGTGAAAAGAAAGTATCTTTGCTTCCACTGTTAGATACAGTCCTTCCTTCCTAAATTTTTATACTCATTATAAGAATAAATAGCTAATATTCATTCAGAACATATCATTTGCTGAGCGTAGCAATGATTCATTCTGAATCCATAACACCATTTGACAAACATTTCGGTGAGATAACCGAGGCACAGAGAGAATAAACACCTTACCTAGTTTGTATAGACAATTACAGTGCTGAGATTCAAACCTGGACACTTGGGCTGTAGACTCCAAGATCATAAACATCTCTATGACATATACTTTTGATCATAGGTAATTTGTGCTATTCTACTTCCTAGTTTGTAAGCTTCAGGAGCAGGTGATCTAAATTATTTATGCTAAAAATGTCACATTCAATGAGCCAAACAAAATCAGCTTGTATCTAAACTTTGGAAGCTGATTGACTTATAATCTCAAAGTTTATTTATGTATTTCATTTATTTTAAAATTTTTATATTATATACAATTTTAGACATTGAGATGGCTATAAAAATGTTACAAAATATTGCTTATACTCCTCATTCCCACATTCTTTGAAGGTTAAGACTATACTACAATTACTCTCTATCTACTTTATTATCTATCTATCTATCATCTATATATCATCATCTCTATCTATCTCTGTCTTCTACCTGTCATCATCATCTATCTATCATCTATCTATCTATCTTCTATCTATCTAATCAATCATCTGTCTATCTATCTATCTGTCATCTATCTATCTAATCAATCATCTGTCTATCTATCTATCTATCATCTATCTATCTATCTACCTATCTATCTATCTATCTATCTATCATCTATCATCTATCTATCTATGATCTATATATCATCATCTCTATCTCTGTCTTCTATCTATCATCATCATCTATCATCTATCTATCTATCTATCATCTATCTA
>NW_008360320.1:4875031-4882432 GCF_000622305.1 Nannospalax galili
ATCTATCTATCTACCATCTATCTATCATCTATCTTCTATCTATCTATCTATCTATCTATCTATCTATCTATCTATCATCTATCATCATTTATCTATCTATCATCTATCTGTTATCTACCTGTTTATCCATCTATTCCATTGCCTAGAATTTAATGACTAATATAAGGCAGCTTGAAATTCCAGGTCCTTTCTGAATAAGGCTTTCTCCTAAGTTTTGGGCGCTCTATTATTGAAAGGGACAATCAAGAGCAGCCATTTGGGGCTCTCAGACACAGTAATGCTTGTCTTTTAGACTTTAACTCACTGCTGTTATGTTCCTGGCACTGTGAAATGTAGACTCTACACTTTTCGTATTTTGTGTGTCCTGTGCATGTTGACTGTTACTACTTTTTTTCTTACTAAAGCACTGGTTGAGTGAATACTTCTTTATTCTTCTTTACCTTATTCCCAGTCCCTGTCTATCCTTTGATGCACAGTACTGGGGTTTGAGAGGCACAGAAACATATTTTGGAGGTTCTTTCCTGCGATAACTTCCACTAACTTCTCTTGGTTCAGAATTCAAAAGATTCATGAGTTTGGGTGGTCACTGATTTGGAAAGACAGTCTATAAAGCATTTCAGAAAAATCAGATTCTATGTAAATGCTACAAATTCCTGGTCATCTTATGCATGCATTACATCCTACTTTGCAAAGGAGGAAAAAACTTTAAGTTTTACATTTTCATTCATAATGCACATTGGCCTAAGGTAGTCATTTCCCTCCTAAACCAGTACTTCTGGTGTGTGCAAGGTATTTGGGGGTATTAACCTCCAAACAAGAGAGTGGTATGAGACTTTGAAAATCTCAAACGAAGTCATAGATATTACAATTTTGATCTTATGAGGTCTATTTTTCTAGTACTCATTTCAGAGACAAGGTATAAAAATAAGAATCAAGATATGACACTATTGGAAAGAGAGGGCTTCTGTTTCTTCAATGTGAAGAACTTATTCTTCCATCTGCTGGGACTCTGTTCATATCCAACTCCAAATTCCAACTAAATATAATTTAGGAGCTAGTTTCTTACAAAGTATTTCCAATTGTCTTATGTCCACTGATATGCTTGCAGAAATATTATGGGATTATGAAGTAATTTCATCACATATGTGCATACACAGCTCAGACAAAGGAATTGAAGCACAAACCATGTTTCGTCTAATTAGGGCTTGAGTTCCCAGGGAATGTGATATGCTTTGGGACAGCTTTTGGTGTGCTGGCTATCTTTTTAATGATTACTTAAGGACACCGTATTTCTATGGAAATAGAAGAGTTAAGAGCCTCAATTAATTTAAAATGTGATCTGTATTATTAATTGCATATTTTCATGAATTTTTTGTCCATTGAAAGTGTCAAAAAGATTTAAGTGTCATAAGAAGATGTTTATTATAAAGAATTGGAGAGATAAAAATAATGCAGAAGAAAATATGTGGACTTTGGACTTAAATTGACCAGGTTTTGAACTGTGTAGCTCAGTTACTTACTAACTAGGCACATTTTCTTATTCTCTCTAAGCCTGTTTCCTCCCATATAAAATATTGCCACTGGCTGTTCCTTGTTGTGTTGTTTTAAGAGAAAAATAGCACACTCAGACATTGCATATCTATTTTTGTATAGGAATCAATCCAAAACTTAGTTCCTTGAAGGAACTGCAACAGTCATTTTGCTTATGAATTTGCAATTTGGGGAGAATTCTGTGAGGCAGAATTCTAGACATCAAGGGAGCAGGCTACAGTTGCTGGGTCACTTCTTTTTCATGTGTTTGGAAGTTAGTGATGACTGTTATCTGGGACTCCAGCAATGGCTTGATTGGAGCACCTGTTGTGCCTTTCTGTTAGGCCCGAGTCTTCAAACATTATAGTGACTTTGATTCAGTGGTGAGAACTGTAGGAGAGAAAAAAAGGCAGACACAAGCTGTGTTATATTGCACAACACAGTCTTAACAGTCATACATTAACATGTTTGCCTCATTGTATTTTCTAGAAGAATACACTTTTAAAATATTTTGTTATACTTATTTTATGTGTATGAGTGTATTGCCTGCATGTATGTAAGTACACCTGTGTAATGCAATGTCCGAGGAGGTCAGAAGAAGGTATCGATGGTTATTAGCTGCCATGTAGGTGCTGGGAACTGAGGCCTGGTCCTCTGCAGGAGCAGCCAATGCTCTTAAACACTAAGCCATTATTTTCACCCCCTTGAAGAAGATCCAACTTAAGGCCTTATTTTTGTACAGAAGAGTGTCAGAAATTTGGGACCTGGCTTAAAATCATAATAATAGCAAAATGCAAATGTTTGTATTTTCTTTAAAATATTTTTGTTCTTCACATTTTCTTGCTTATTTTCTTTAATGTAGAATAAATCATTCAACCTCTCATGCTTCTTCAACTATTAAGTTCTGCTGAGCAAGAGAGATAAATTTTATGCTATCATGGATATGAGATAAATTCATACTAAATATATACATTGATTCAAGTTTGTCTCAAAATTTATTAACTATGAGAAGACATTCTTCTGTGCACTTTGAAAAGCAAAGTTGGGCCATGTCCTGGCTTTTTCCTATTAGCAAGGGCAGTAGGCATGCACACAACAACTAGTCATGCAGGCTGTGGTAGACACTGCACATGAAGAACAGATAAGGGAGATCAAGATCATTAGAACTTAGTGGTTTAGGGTCAGTTCCATGGACAGGTAGCATTATTGTTGTTACTGGAAATGTTTCGATGTGTAGCATATATTAAAGACATAGTCAAGAGAATTCTTTACACTTGTAAATTGTTTACACTTCATAAAAAGGTTGTGTAACTTTTCCCAATAATCATTTTTTTTCATATTATTATTGTATTAAGATACCATGTAATATATAATATGTCAATATAATTTGCATATAATTACACACACACACACATATATATATCTAACAGATATTGAGACTTATGTGACTGAAACCAGTTCCTCAAGAGTGCATATTTAGGAGCTGTCAAAATAGCTGAGTAATGATACTTGCTACCAAGCTTTACAACCTGAGTTCAGTCTCTGGAACGTACATGGTAGAGGAGAGAACTGACCTGAGTTTGATCCTTGGAACAAATATGGTAGAGAAAATTGACTCTCTTAAGTTGTCCTCTGACCTCTACATGTGGATACACACACACACACACACACACACACACACACACACACGCATGCACACACACACACACACACACAACATAGTGTTTTGTAAAAGAGTGCTCAGTTAACAGGTGAGATAAAAGAGGACTAGTTAGAATGTACTCGATGATTAGCTTTTGCACAATCATAAAAGCCTTCAATGTCAAGACAGAGAAGTGCAGACATTATTTGATACTAAAGTGGGCTTTTTGGCAGCAGAGAGACATAAATAGGACTGCACATTGGGTAAAATATTCAGTAATCAGTGTCAAAAATAGAACAGAATCAGAATTCTTAGAGCTATAGAGTCCTGTGATAATAGCAATTTATGTCAGAACTGATGAACCATTGATGTGATTAAGATGGAAAAAACAGGTGCATTTGGAAACATTGTGGGGGTGTAATTGACCACATTTGGGCAAGAGATGAGAAATTTCAAAGCTGTGGACAAGATTTTGAACCTAAATGGGCATGGCATTGGTATATTGGAGGTTATAGCTCCACGGCCAAAAATGGTAGAATGTTCTAGGAGATTCTATCTCCTACATCCCCCCTCCCATGTGTGTATTGGAGGAGGCTCATTTTGTGTGTTAGTTCTTTCCAATTTTTCAAAAGTTAGCAAAGACAGCTCGTGGTGTTGAGGGTGGTGTTGAGAACTCGAGTTGGAGGGCATCTTATGGCAAGGTCAGTGTGACACTGGCAGTGGAGTGGTACTGTGCTTCCCTCTGCAGCACCCTGAGTGGTTCCATTCATCCTTTAGGGACCCCTCCTCAGATAAAGCTGGATGACTGGCTTTGTTGCAGAAAAAATTCAGAAAATGCTAATATGAAGCAGAGTAGGAGTGTTTCTTTAAATACCTCAAAAATAATCTACTAAGCACTTAATTAAAAGTTTAATTACATCAAAATATTATCTTGGGTCAGTAAGATGGCTCAGTGGCTCAAGATCCTGCCACCAAGCCTAGGGACCTGAATTAATTCCCCAGAACCCACATGGTGGAAGGAGAGAACAGACTCTCACAAGTTGTCCTCTGAGTTCCACACATGCTCTGTGGCACAAGTACACATGCACGTGTACAAATACACTCAATAAATCAAAATAAAATTTTAAATTAAAAACTAATTTATTTTGAATAAAACAATAATATTTGTATAAATATTAGGTCCAAGGTGATGATTTTATATAATTTTTTTTCAAAGTACTTTAGATACACTTAAATTAATCATTAGTTTAAGCCTGGTCTACATAGTGAGTTCCAGGACAGCTGGGGCTACAGGGAATCCCTGTCTCAAAAAGACCAAAAAAAAAAAAAATAGTTCTTTGTTGTTTGATAATTCCATACATGTACATATAACATATTTTGACCCTTTTCACCCCTATTACCCTCTCTCATTCTCTCAGCACTGCCATTTAACCCCTTGTTCCCAACAAGTTCCCATCCTCCTTACATGGTGTGTGTATTTGTTTGTATGTGCGTGACTATTGAATTTAATTGTGGTTGTTCATTTGAACAGGTTAGGACATTATTTACTAGAGCATGCAACTTACTAGTGATACATCACTGAAGAAATTGATGAAGTTAGATTTTACTAAGAGAGTTTTACCATAAATTTAAGCACAGGGGTTAACAGAAAGAGATGCTCAGGGAAAGAGTATGGGACACCCAGGAACATGGTGTAGATGTAAAGGAGAGTTGGACTCCACTGCATTTACAAAAGCCACATATAGGATTTTGGTTACTTCTGAAGTTATTCTACTTAAATGATTGTTAAGAAATTTTAATGAGAGCGCCTGACAGGATTACAATTGTTAAGGTAAAAGTCTAGATCATGGGGATGCAGAAAGGTAAGTTCTCTTCCCTATATGAAGCCAGCTGTCGTGATTGTGAAATGCACAGAAAATATTCAGAATAGTGACAGTATAGCCAACAAAGTTAATGCATACTCGGACTTTAAGTCTGTTTATCATTACTGTAATGCTCTTATGTGAAAGCATTTCTATATTCTGTGTCTATGTAGGCAATTTTTACCACAAACGTTAATTGTGAAAAAATCAGTGATTCTCAGCTGGTGAGAGTCTTACACCAGACTCCGGAGTTGGGAAGCTCCTTTTCCTTCCAAGGTCCCCATACTTTTCCTTGTCTTTCTATCTTACCCAAGAGAAATGGTCCCACACTGTATGATTTGTGAGGGCTATGAGACCACATATGCAGTTGTGGGAGAAGAGCTTCAGACTTGTGTGTTTGAGAAACTAGGAAAATTTGAGAATGTTGTTTGTGAAATCATTACTTCAGGCAGGCTAACTTTTCTCTTAGCTTAAAGGCATTATGAGAAGACCCTGAAGCCAAGATTTAAATTTCAATTCTAGTTCTGTCCTATTTGAGCTAATTTAGATAAGAAACCTGAACTCTGAGCCTTGTGTTCATCATTTACAAATGAAGCTACCAATAATACCTGGGTCAGAATGACGGAAATGAGTAAGATAATAAATCTGAAGAAGAGAGCCAGCACACCATAGATGCTCAATGAATTAGAATCAGATGACTATATTGACAGTGACAGCTTGCACTGAAAATGTCTTCTTCATCATCTTGTCTAAGGCTAAAAATTAGAAGACTCAAATTGTGGAGGGATCAGTGGACTTGAAGGTCCTTTAAAGAGCCTCCAGAAAATCTACAAGCTAACCTTTACCTGATAAATGGCAAAAGCAGGATCAAGAATTTCAGCAGCAGTCGGAGTCATTTTATACATTTGGCAGCTATGCTTAATAATTATTCCCATTTTACCTTTCTTTATTATGTGTGCTCATGTTTGTGTATTCATGCAGAGCTGCTATAATAAAAAAAGTAAAAGCACCAGACTTATAAACCAAATGCTCAAGCTCATGTCCTGGCTCTTCTGTTTCTTAGTTGTGTGTCTTTATCTCTGAACTTTTCCAGTTGTTCAATAGTGTGAAAATATACTTGTGCTGTCACTATGAACTATGTAAGAGCCATTTATAAACTACAGGTCAAACCTAGATATAATTTACTTTATTGTGAAATGTATTTGCATTTACGTTATCATTCCAACAGGATTTACCTTGAGTTCTAGTAACACTTGGTCTGGAATTCTGCTTAGAAAATAAATCTGAGGATGAATCTGTGTTTAGTGGAAAAAAATACCATGATTATTTAGCAGTAATTAAAGCAATGTTGGAAGAAGCAATACCATATACTTACTAGTTGTAACTTGTAGCTTGTAAGATGACTGTTTAATTTTTTATCCTCTTTTTGATCCCATCCAATAAGATGAAAGCACCCCAAATACTTTGGTCCTTCTTTTAGCTAAGTATGAAGATAGAGGAGTCCAATACAGAAGACCCCCACTCTGCTTAGAAGACTCACCTGGGGCAGCAAGATGATGGCAACAAATAGCTCTTGGAGGCAAATGTATAAGATACGGTAAAAGACTGAGACAACAAAATGTTTGAACAAGAACTGTTCTTCATCTATATATATATATATATATATATGGCTTTGGAGAACATTCTGAAAGTAGGCATCCATTAATTTAGAGACTCATAACTGATCAAAGTGCCAAGAGTAAAGTATAGTGGTATGTTCTGCACTAAATAGGACATTTATAGTACTCTTTCCAATGCCCAGGGAACACTGAGGAAGAGAGGGTGGAAAGAATGTAAGGGCTGAGTATAAAAGGGTGTGCTGTTAAAAATAAAAACTGGAAGCATTCCCATTGAAATCAGGAACCAGACAAGGTTGTCCACTATCCCCACTTCTCTTTAACAGTACTTGAAACTTTTGTAAGAGCAATAAGACAAGAGAAGAAAATTAAAGGAGTATAATTGGAAAAGAAGAGATCAAATTATTCCTTTTTGCAGATGATATGATATTATATCTAAGAGACACCAAAAATTCCACCAGAAAACTAGAAATTATTAACACATTCAGTAAAGTGGTAGGTTTCAAAATTAATCTACAAAATTCTGTAGCCTTTCTATATACCAATAACAAGCAATCAGAGAAAGAGCACATGGAAACACTCCCTTTCAGAATGGCTGAAAAAAAATATCTTGGAGTAAATCTGACCAAAGACATTAAAGAGATCTACAATGAAAAATTTAAATATTTAAAGAAAGAAATTGAGGAAGACATCAGAAGATGGAAGGACCTCCCATGCTCATGGATTGGAAGAATTAATATTGTGAAAATGA
>NW_008360320.1:4882980-4884871 GCF_000622305.1 Nannospalax galili
TAAAAAGACTTTGTACATCAAAAGAAGCAATGTAGGAAGTGGAGAGTAAACCCACAGAATAGGAGAAAATCTTCACCAGAAACACATCTGACAGAGGTTTAACATCCAGAATATATAACTCAACAAACAAAGAATCAAGAAAGGAAGCAACACAATTAAAAGACTGGCTAAGGATTTAAATAGAGAGTTCTCAAAAGAAGAAATAAGGATGGCTATGAAACATCTTAAGAGATGTTCAACATCACTAATAATTAGGGAAATGCAAATTAAAACCATGTTAATATTCCACCTTACCCTAGCCAGACTGGCTAAGATCAAGAAAACAAATGATACTAAATGTTGGAGAGGATGTGGGGAAAGGGGAACACTCATCCACTGCTGGTGGGGCTGCAAACTTGTTCAACCCCTATGGAAAGGAGTGTGGAGAACTCTTAAAAAACTACAAATGAACCTACCATTTGACCCAGTTATACCACTCCTTGGCATATACCCAAAAAAACTCATCCTATCGCAGAGACACTTGTACATCCATGTTAGTTGCTGCTCTCTTCACAATAGCTAAGAGATGGAAGCAACCTAAGTGTCTGTCAGTTGATGAGTGGATAATGAAAATGTGGTTCATTTATACAATGGCATTTTACTCAGCGGTAAAGAAAGATGAAATCATGAAATTTGCAGGTAAATGGATGGAACTAGAAACTATTATACTAAGTGAAGTAACACAGACTCAGAAAAAAAATCAACATATGTTCTCCCTCATATGTGGATCTTAGAACCAGACTCTGAAAAATAAGTATGCAACCAGACGTAACTACAGAAAACAGGATAATGGAAAGGAAACAGGGAGGTAAAGGAAAAGAAATAACTTGAAAGAGAAGAACAGTAGGAAACAGGCCTTAATAAGGGAGGTATGGATAACAATTGTGTTATTTTAAGGGAGGGAGGAAGAAAGGGTATATGAGGAACCTAGGGCATAAAGGGAAAGAAGGAGCTCAAGAGAGGTAGGACCATAGGAGAAGGGTATTAGTAAGGGAGAAAGGTGGGCAATGGGGGCACCTTAAGAAGGAAAACCATGATGGAGGGGTGAGAAAATGTGAGAGATAAATAATGCCTAGCTAGCTTTGAAAACCAGTGAGAACCATATTATTCCTACAACCAAATGACAAATTATACATAGCAGATCAAGAAATATATGTCCAGGTAAGGTTTATCTGAGAACAACTGGGCTTTGCCCAAGATTTATCTACATGACACACAGTAATTAAAAATACCAGACTGGTGGAACTAACCTTCTTGGGTGTTTAACAGACATACTTTGAGGTCTACACTAATTTTGTCAGAGGGACATAAAGGACAATTTTTGCTTCTTGCCCTCCTAGGTAGACTGTTCCAGGGCACTATGAGCATCTCTCAAAATGTCCTATAATGGTGGTGGGTAAGGAGGCCGAGGAGACCCCACCAGATGGACTTGAACCAGTGTGTCCAGTCTAAAGAGGAGGGTCAACATAGAGGAATCATTTCCTCCATGCTTCCAAGTGAAGCCAACCATGGTCAAGCAGGACCTTTGAGACATCTTCACATACTTGGAACCGGTAAAAGAAAGGAACCAGGGTCTCCTCCCAAGCCCATGTGACCCCTGAGGAACAGATCATAAACGACCTTAAGAGTAAAAATAAATTGGTTTATCTGGACCAACTGTATGGCCTTAAACACCCAAAAAGAAAGTATAACCAAAGATTAAAAGGGCCATTAGAATTTCATAAGAGTCCATACATATAGCCAAAGGCTACATAACAAGCAACAATGCCAGATAGGAGATATCTTCTTTTGAGTTGTTGGCCAGGGTGGCCAAAGGGACTCCGAGATAGTAACCCAGCATAGAACTGGGAAA
>NW_008360320.1:4885685-4929402 GCF_000622305.1 Nannospalax galili
ACAATGAAATAAATAAACTGAAACACAAATAGACTCCTGGTAAGAAAGTAAAATGATACAGCTATTTTGAAAAACAGTCTAAAAGTCACTTTAAACACTAAATACAGAGTTACCACGAGAGCTAGCAATTCCAATGGCAAGTATATGCCTAAGATAAATAAAAAACATTTTCCAGAAAAAAAACCAAAAACCAAAAACCAAAAAAAAAAAAAATTTTCTGAACACAAACTATTTGTTGATTTGAGGCCTCACGAAAAGTGGTCTAAAAGTCACTTTAAAAACTAAATACAGAGTTACCACGAGAGCTAGCAATTCCAATGGCAAGTATATGCCTAAGATAAATAAAAAACATTTTCCAGAAAAAAAACCAAAAACCAAAAACCAAAAAAAAAAAAAAATTTTCTGGACACAACATATCTGTTGCATTGAGGACTCACTGAAACTTGATGACCTACACAAGACTTATGCAAGATTGTGTTGTAAACATTTCATCATGATAGAGCAGAGCTCATGGAACCTGGCACCTTTGAGGACTATTGGCAGTGTATAGTTTCTGGAGGAGGGAGTATACATTTCTTCAGTGGTGTAGTCACTAAAATGTTACCTGGTCTTTAGTAAATAATCTCCCATCCATGCTCTGCATGCAGCTCTAAATAAATTCGAAGTGGAACACACACACACACACACACACACACACACACACACACACACACAACAAAAGTAGAATAGGGACTTCTTGAGAAGAGGGGTTTTGGAAGAAAAGGGAGGGAGCAATGAGAATGTAATTGGGTAAAAATGACCAAAATTCACTATATCCATATATAAGAAACTGTCAAAGGAAAAAAAATTAAGAAGGATTTCATTTGGAATAGCTAGCCTTTATTTCTTTTTCCCTAATTTTCATGACCCACATCTTCAGGATATTTCCTATAAACTTCTTTTTTTCAAAAGTAAACACCTTGTCTTTGGATAGATGCTCAGTTGGATGTTGAGCCCAAGAAGGAAATAGAGTAGAAATTAGATTAGCTATGTGTCTTCTCAGCAGATACAGAGAATTCTAGATGGAAACAAAGTTTCTAAAGGAGGATGTAATAATATTTAGTCCTTTTTAAATATTTGCTGATCTTGAGGAATTGTTCTATTGGATTTACTTATATAATCAATGTATGGATTCCTGCTATCAACTGAGTAAGGGGGGTTATTATTAGTACCTCTATTTTATGGTCAGGAAACTAAGACCAGAAATGTGTAGATTCTTCACAGAAGTGACACAATTAGTCTGTGGAAGGCTAGAGGATATACTTTGGCTTTCCAACCCCACTTTTATCTTCTACAAAATCTTGCTTCTCAAATGCACCAAAGTTTTGCACTCCCAGTGGAAGACATCTGTATTTCAGTCATTAGGACTGCTTAGCTCCCTTGTTACCTGTTATCCACTGACATTCTTTCAATAAAGTTCCTGTTGGTGAAGGCAGATAGTTTTGGTTTCTAATACCTTAAATGCTTAAAAATGAAAATAAGTGAACTAAGATGAGAACTTCATGATATAGAGTAAGAAATGAACCTAAAGAAAATCAAGCTGAATGAAGAAATTAATTAGGCCAGAGTAAATGAAATAAAGTATATCATAATAAAGTGTTGAGAATCAGCAGAATTAATGAAATAAAACACACAATTGTGTACTTGGTTGGTCTGTATAGACTGTCTAAAATGAACAGAATGTTCAACTAAACATAAGCAGTGACCTATAAATTAACTATTATAAAGCAACTGGAAAAAATATAATAATTGCTGTGGAGAAAGTCTTAAAACTGTAAAACTGTGTTTTCCTTGGCTTTTTAATGAACAATCTCTCAGCATTATTTACTTTATAGAAAATACAAGTGGTCAAAACTGACTCATGAAAATAAGTAAAAAAAAACTGAACGTAGCAATAAATATCAAAAATATTGAAAATGTATTCAGTGACCTACACTCAAAACAGTGTTAGCCACAATAGCTGTTAATAATTGTACTGAACTCCTCGAAGAAAGAATCTTTAAGTAATATTGTTTCAAAGTTTTGAAAAATGACAACTGACTGTATAAAGTTAGTAGATTTCTGTTAATATATCTGTCAAGGGTGATAATAAACTCATAGATTTATTTATGAATAAATAAAAATACTCACTAAAATATTACCCAAATCCAGCAACATCTTAAAAGAATAATATATCACCGTGATGTAAGTTTTATTGAGCACAGATACTCAATAAATATTGGCTAGAAAAGCACGAATAGTCAACATTAGAAAATCCATGAATGAAATTTATTAAAAATTTAAATGACATTATCATAGAACCCAAAAATTGTTTGATAGAATTTAATACTTCTTTCTGACTAAAACCCTTAAAAAGTCAGGGGTCTTCTATAAACAGAAGCTATTCCAGGTATTTCACAGAGGAGCTTAATATCGGAAATTGGTCCTTTTCAAAACTGAAGTATGTACTTTGCTGTATTTCTCCCACTGAATATTTGAGAAACACATTAGTTGACTGTACAAGAGAGCTAAATCCTATAGAAAGACTTTTATTGGATTTCAGAGCTGCTGTAGTTTCCAGGAAATGTGGAAATTCCTGCTAACATCTTAATTAGGGGCTATAGGAAGCCAGAGCTGTGGGTAACAGCTGGGGCTGCACTGAGTAGGTTGGCTCAGCAGGGAAGCCAGGGGTTCTTGCAAAACTTCAAATATGCTCAAAGCTCAGGATTCTGCTCACTACTACTGAATGGTCCCCACCCACCCCTGACACTACTCATCTCATAAAAATGCCCCAACGGTGCAATCAAAACCAGAGTATTGTGGGCAAAATAGTTTAGGGAATGCTTTTCTCAGTCCTTCAGTCTCTGTAGTGTGCAGAGAGTTTCAAAGAGAGTTAGCATTGTATTAATTTGGACAAAACAATACACAAAGTACAGCAATCTTTGCAACCCATGATGAAGCAGTGAGAATATACATATTGACATCAGTAACAAAAAATATCCACTGATGCTGCTACCTTCAGAACTCAATCTCTAGGAAATGAGATGAGATGGAAAAAGCATTAAAGGCATCGTATGTCTAACGTAACATGTATTTTGTTAGGTGCTAAACTATACTTAACTACACTAATTAATATAATTATGTATATTATACTATAAGAGGAAAGGGATCAATGAAGTCTGTCTTTATGAGTAATGAATTCATGTGAAAAGTACAGCAAAATTGGTCAGCACATTTGACAAATTTCTTCCATGTTAAGGATGTAGCTCAGTAGTAGACTGTTTGCCTAGTTTGTGTGAGATCTTGTGTTTCATAACTAGAACTACAAATTAAAAAAAAAATCGTACTTGATAAAAAAAAATCAGAACTTAAATTAGAAAGTAAAAATAAATTAGCGTGTCTTAGAAGAAATAAAAAGAATGAATAAACAGTATTTTGTTACTAAGGAGTTGAAAGTTTAAATAAAAATGGGAACCAAAATTTGCCCTGAAGATTAACAAATACAAATATATTGATAATACCTGGGATTTACTACATATGAAAAAACACATCTATTCACATTTGTGATGGTGTTATCAGTAAGCAGAGCATTTTCTGAGAAAAATTTGTGTCTATGAAACATATGTTTGTTGTAGCACTCCTATAAGGCCTACTTTATAGGAAACTCACTCATGTAAAAATATGCACATAAAGGAATGATAATTGAAAAAGTGCTTTTAAGCACACCAAATGGAAATGTACTGTGTCTATCAGTAGGGCAATGTTTAAATTAACAATGACTTATATACTGTAAAATGTTATTCAGTCATTTAAAAAAAAATGAACCTTATGTTTATAAACCAACTTGGCAAGATTCCAATTGTATGTTGTCAAGTGAAAGAAGTCAGAGGAAGGGTAGCCCTTATAACATGCTTTACTGTATGTTAAAAGCATACATTTGCATATTTGTCCAGTATTACTAGGGAGATGTTCTGAAAAAGAAAGGTACCAAGTGGTAATTTAAAATACATTGATTTAGGAGAGGAGAGTGAGATGGGAAAAGATGGCGCAAATGGAGAGGGGCAAAATGAGATTTTAATTTCTTATTATTTCACTTTTTAATTTGTTTGAAATTTCATAAATGATAATGCAAAACTCAAGTGATTGTCAAAGCCCAGCATTTGAATTTTCCAGTTCTTACCCTTCCCTTTTCATTCTTACAAGCTTTTGAAAACATTTTATTTGTATTCTATTTTATAAACGTGCATGTTTAAGGTATGCCCTGGAATGCACACTGTGAAATTATACAGTCAAGCTAATTGGCATATGCCTCACCTCACAGTTGTGCTGACTCCTCCTGGGAGATGCAAACAAATAGGATGTGACACTGACAAAAGTAAGGGTTCCACAAAGCCCAATTTGGCAAGCCAGTGAGTTTATTGAAGTCACTTGCAGGAATCTGGTGGAGGGGTTACTCACAGGAGGTGGAATGACTGAAAGGCAGCTGCCTCAATGGAAAGCAACCTTATTTTGGGTGATGACTCATGAAAAAGCATGCCTGGAGCTCTCTGCACAGCTTGCAGATAACAGGACAGGTCTGAGAGGCTCTCTCTTCCTGGTAATCCTGACTGCTTATATAACCTTGCAGGGGCCTTAGGGATCTTGTAAATTTAGGGAGTTCCTGAGACTTATGAATTGTTTACTTCCTGAGTGTGTCAGTTTTGTTTATTCCTGGGAGCCTCCCTCTATTATGGATTGTTTCAATTTGGAGGAAACAGCCACACAACATGCCCACAGTTACCTTTTTGAATGAATATGTAGACAGAATATTTAAGATTTATACAATCTTGGTTATATAGAATACTGAATACTTTCCAGCAATTTAATGTACAGATGTCATTATAGTTAATAATACCTTATTATATACACATGACCTTTTTTACTTTGTGCTGAGAAACAGCACACAAACCCTTGATCATGATAGGTAAGCAGTCTGCTACTGAGTTGTATCTCCAGCCATGCCCGTGAGTCTTCATGAGATAATACTTCACGCTACCTGGAGAAACAGGAGATAAAGCCTAGAACAAAAGGCTTTTCCCTCTATCTTCTCTAACTGGACTCTGATAGAATCCATTTTGAGTTTTGTAAGTTCATTTCCTTACCTTTAGTTTCTGACACTCTATGCAGAGAATTTCATTGGAACTTGGGACTAGGTTGCTCAGTATTCCCAGGAATTTGTTGAGATTGAATAGTTAAGTTGTAGTATCCATGCACATTGTTTGTAGTCCAGTACAATAGGTTACCATTTTAGATGGACATAGCACTTCTATGGAATCTACTTATGAAGAGAGGAACTGTGTCTCAGAGAGCTTAACTGACAAGGGGGTATGATTTCGTGTGGTCTGATGATACTGGAGCTTCTTTTCTCATCTGTCATAATGGTTAATATTGATTGATTGTCAACTTGACAAGATCTAGAATTGCCTAGGAGACAAACTTCTGATCATATTTGTGAAGAATTTCTAGATTGAGTTACTTGAGGTGAGAATTAGGCAGGATAGATGCACAGAATATTATGAGGACAGGGGAAAGAAAGGAATCTCTCACCAAGGAATCTAGTTGAAGCCTTTCACCAACTAAGAACCAGAAATTCTGAAACAATTATAATAGTAACACTACTTTAGGTTTTTTTGGCTGTTCCAGCTCAAAACCTACAAATGTCCAGGAATCTTACCAGAAACTCCCTTTCCAGTGAAAGGATACAGCCTAAACCCCTTGTGAAAACCTCCGGCTCCTGGTTTCAGTGTATGAGATTATATACTCCTATTTAAGTCACCTCCAGATATACTCTTCAATATCACTTATTAAAGAGAGAGAAAAAGGGAAATAAAGATTTTTAGTAAACTTTGAGATGTAACTTAAGAGTTTCCAAAATGGTGTCTCTGGCTACACTAAGACAGTTAACTGCAACTCTCCCTTGAGAAGTCCATACTCACACTTGGGCACATCTTACTTGTTCCCTGAATATTTTTCTTTCTCTTAACCCTCACACTTAAAGTTGATGTTAAAACTGTCTTTTAATAAACTTTAATTCTTTTCTGAGAAGTCTATACTCATGGTTTTGGGTATGCTTTTTCTATATTTTTAGTTTTTTTCTTTTTAAAAATTTTTAATTGAATTTTTGTGCATTTCATACAACACATCTTGATGATATTTAGACTCTCTCCCCTATCTACACACCCCATAGCCTCTCTGCTGGATTTCATTCATTCTGTCATATTTGTTAAGGCCTATTGAGTCAAATTTGTGTCACCAAATGTCCATTATTGTGAGGCCATCTGCGGGAGCCTGGTGAATCTGTTTAGCATCACTCTCTTAAAGAAGACCAATCCTCCCTCACCCAGCAGTGATCAGTTGCCAACAGTTCCTCAGCTAAGGTTGGAACTTTTTACCCATTTCCCAAGTTCTATGCTTAGATTTTGTTTGGTTTGAGTTTGTGTGGGTCTTGTGCATGCTGTCACCACTGCTGAAAGTTTATATGAGCAACTTCCCAACTGCCTGGAAAACTCTGCTTCCTTGTGGTCATCCACAACCTCTGGCTCTTACAGTCTTTCTGTTCCCTCTTCCACAATAGTCCAAGACTCCTGGATGACAGGGGTTTAATATAGGAGTCCTATCCAGGGACACAAACTATGCAGTCTCTGAGTCTCTACATGTTGTCCAGTTGTGGCATTCTGTGTTAATCACCATCTGTTGAATGAGGAAGCTTCACTAGTGAGAGCTGAGAGATGCATTAATATTCTCTCTCCTCCTGTTCTGCCATGTTCCATGAGCGTTAGGTATAGAAATTGCATTTTAGATGTCTCACTTAGGACTAGGCATCTCATAGACACTTATTTTCTGCACTTGACCAGTTGTGAAACTCTGTAATAGTCTCCATCTGTTCCAAAAAGAAGTTTCTTTGATAAGTGGTGACAGGAATGCTTGTCTGGAAATATAAGGATGCATATTTAGCATATAGTAAGGAATTATGTTTGCCAACAGATATGATAGACATAGGTTTTGATCTAGGATCTATGGCCTCTCCAGTGATGTGTATTTGGTTATGTTTACAGTACCACACATGAGTTCCCTTCCACTGAGTGGGGCTTAAATCCAATTAGATAGCTGTTGGTTGCTAGCTATGTAGACCAGGCTGGCTTCATTCTTAGAGAGACCCACCTACCTCCTAAATGCTGTGTGCTTTAGCACTTTTTCCTATTCTTTAGCACTTTTTCCTATTTTTAATAAAGTCTCAATTCTGTTTCATACTGGCTAGTCCTGGTATTCTTTTCTGCAATGAAGACATGAATCTTGGGTTTTCCAGAGTCAAGAACAGGGGACACCTCAGATTGCTGAGTGTGCTGTGCATCTGTTGCCATTGACAGGAAGACTCATCTTGAATAAGAACGAGAAAGACATCTGAGCACCAGCCATCGTCATTCCCTGCTTTCTGACTGAGGATGCTATGTGACCAGCTGCCTCCCACTCCTGCCACCATGCTTCCCCACCAGCAAGGACAGAGCCCCTTGAACTGTGATCCCAGGTAAACTCTTCCTTAAGCTTCTTTTCTCAGGTATTGCGGCAGCAATGAGAAATTTCTACATCTGTGAAATTTGTAATTACTGATGCACATGGTCTTTTAAACTTTACTATTACCCAGTTCTTGACTGATGAAAAAATCTATAGTTTTAAATGAAAGATGAATCCTAAATATTGGTAGAAATATTGTAGTTGTTACTTTTTGCCATGTGTTGTTAATAATATACTGATTATCGTCACAGTTTCTACTGAGTAGTGGCAAAAGAAGGTCCCAACTAAACCCATCTTTGAGGTCTCCAGACAGAAGAAAAAATTCTCAGACAAGATATGAACACATACACACACTGATACAGAGTTCTTTAATAGATCAATCCATATTATATTTGTTATTTGATTGCATAATAAAATAATTTCATATTAACATTTCATGATTTCTTAATATATGATCATGTTTATGAAAATGTGCTTATCAGTACACAAAAATAGTGAATTGAATAAAATCTAAACAGTGTAGACTTAAATATAACTTTTGTCTTTGTTCAGACATTAGAACTCATTTCTTATGGTTTTGGAAAGTAAGTGAATTACTGTATTCTCAGATTATAATAGTGCAAAGGAAACACTACAGTCTTCTCCTCCAAACGTGGTTTTGCCATTAATATTATTTTTTCCTCAAAATACAAATTATACTTTGGGGGCAGATACATAAATGTACCTGTTTCAGCTCTCAGCTCCTGCTGTATGCATGATAGTTACAATCCAAATCTGGTTGGGCTGAAAGTGCTGAAACAGATCAGGCCCAACTATGGATGCTGCGTCTTCACCAATCTTGGGAAAAGCAAGAGAAAACAACATTTTTTATTTCCATCAGGTGTACACACATTTATGCTGTTACTCATCTAAATTATTTATACATGTAATCCAATTCTTAATATGAGATTGGGGTATGTGTATGTGTGTTGTGGGGAAGACTCAATAATTCTCTAATTCCTGAGGAACATGGGAAGAGAAAAGTACCCAGCAACTATAAGGAAGAATAAGGAGTGGGCACCTCACTGCCAGATTCTGAAAATGATTCTGAAACCAATTAGAAAGCTAAAATAATTGTAGTAGAGTTGTGCTACTTCCAAATTAGACAGAAAAATGTAAATGAACAGAACTGAAAGCCAAGAAAGAGAACAGATACATAGTAAGCGTGTTGTACCAAATCAGTGGCAAAAGATGAAATTGTGAATTAATGACTGGTAAAATATTTAGAAAAATGTCTTAAAAGTTATTACAATTTACTTTCAAAAGAACTTCAATTTTAAGTGTAAAGCATTAATTCAAAGCAATTAGGTATATAGTTTTGTGATGCTTGACTACCAAAAGATTTTTAAATGTTGCATTCTAAAGAAAAACTGTAAAAAAAAGAGAATATTTGGATTAAAAATACTTTTAATGAGTTTTCGTGCATTTCATATAATAGATTTTAATCAAATTTGGGCTCCCTCCCCCATTCATGTCCCCCATAATCCCTCCACCAGATTTCGTGCATTTTTTCATATATGTAAAGTTCTATCTAGTCAAGCTTTTGTACCCAGATGTCCCTTGGTGCAAGTTCATCCACTGGAATTTACTCAACCTATCGAGAGACACTTACTTAAAGAAGATCTACTCCCCCTCACCAGCAGTAATCAGTTGCCAAAGGTTTCTCAGCTAGGGTTGGGGCCTGCTGCCCATTTCCCTTGTTCTATGTTGACTTTTTGTCTGACTAAATCAGCATAGGTCTTGTGCATGCTATTACCATTGCTGCAAGTTCATAAGAGCAAGTTCCCAGTGGCCTGAAGTCTTCTGTTTCCTTCTGGTTATACACCAACCTTGGCTCTTACAACCTTTCCACCTCCTCTTTCACAATGGTCCCTGAGTCCTAGGTTCTTAGGTTTAATATAGGAATCCTATCCAGGGACTTGCACTGTCTAAAACGTAGCCAGTTTTGACCTTGCCTATGCATCACACTCTGTTGTATGAGGAAGCTTCATTGGTGAGAGTTGAGGGATATATTATTGTTTTCTCTAAACCCTGTTCAGCTATGTTCCATGAGCCTTAAGTGTAGAGGTTCCACTGTAGATGGAACCTACATCTTACATTCCACTTAGGGCTGGGCATCTCTCAGACATACCAGTTGTGGAACTCTATAATAGCCTACATCTGTTGTCCAAAGAAGCTTCTTTCATAAGTGGTACATGGTATACTTGTCTGTAAATATAAGGATCCATATTTAGCATACAGTAAGAAATTTCATTTGTTGACAGATGTGACAGATAGGGTTTTCTCTAGGATCTATGACCTTTCCAGCCATGTGTATGTGGCTGTATTTACAGTGCCACCCGTAAGTTTCCTCCCATTGAGAGGACTTTAAGTCCAATTAGATAGCTGTTGATTACACCTTATATAAAATGCCACTACTGCACCAATAGAGATAGTTTGTTGTGCAGGTTGTTGTGGCTGTTAGGTTTTAGAGCTGGGTTGGGCCATTGATTAATTTTTTATTTTATTTTATTTTTTTGCCTTAGCAGCTTACATAGTATCCTCTAGAATGATGAGAGCTAATCTTCATGGAGAAGGCTTCCAGGTCAGTTCCAGCTCCTTTGCTCCAAGTCCTGTGTCCAAAGTATACCCTGTTTTCAGCAACAGAGTCTTACCTTCAAGTTCTGGGAGGTAATCGAGGCTTGTGCAAAGCCTGTATTTATGCATGTGTGCGTGCGTGTGTGTGTGTGTGTGTGTGTGTGTGTGTGTGTGTGTGTGTGTACAGCATTCATTTAGAGGTCAAAGGAAAACTTTGTGAAGTCAGTTCTCTCCTTCAAACTTTACATGAGTTCTAGGGATTGAGCTTAGGTTTTTAGGCTGCGTGGAAAGCATCTTACCCACCGAGCCATCTTTCAGGCCCAGCACAAGCTTTTAACACAATGGTCTATGAAGAACATTCTAGGTTCAAAATGCAATACAATTTAGTGATCTTTAAGTCATCATGACTCCATATATGCTATTTGCTTTCTTATTCCAGAAAGAATTCACGGTATTCAGAGTAATCCAAACCTTTCCAGGATTTTAGAGTCAACACCACTGACAACATTAAAAATTAAGCTAGTATTTGAGCAATGTATAGAAGGTTCAATTTCCTCAACATTGCTTACAAAGTATTTTGTTGTGATAGCTAGTAATTAAGTATCTGAGCCTCTTTTTAAAATTTAAAAGCTCTACTGTTTTTCTCTGAATGGTATGTTTTAACTATTTCTTATCATTTTCTAACACCAGGTGTGCCCACAAGAGCTGGTCAACTGACTAACTGGGGGGACAGGAGTTTCCTGCTTAAATAGCATGAAATGTGGAATTTATTTACAGATTTAAAAGATAAAGAGGAAAAATGAAAAGGGAAATTTGTGGCCCCACCTGCAGATTGTTAAAATTCATCCCTACCAATTATCTATTCTTTTATGGAAAATTTGAATGCTTTCTCATGGGGCCTTAGCTTTGGAAATGCCATTTGCCTTCTTTTTGCTCTGGAGGGCCGGTGCATTTAACTGTATCACTGACTTCTCTCTGTGTGGTGGGCAGCTTTTGCTAATAAAATAGTAAGAGTATTTATACAGAATATCGTCTTGGTACAGGATCAATTAGAATGGTGTGTGTGTGTGTGTGTGTGTGTGTGTGTGTATGAATTAAGGTGAACATCTTTCATAACAAGAGCTACAAAAGACTTGCTAAAGGCAGGAAAGAATTTTATTCATGTTTTCCTTGTTGCTTGGAGTTGTTCTATGTTTGAAAAGGAGGGATTAGCATTGTACATGACAACACTGGTTACTTACTATCATCAAGCACTCATAAACTTAGAACACCTGAGATGAAGGCAGGTAAGGATGGGTACACACAGGTATAGTTTTTGTAGTCAAGGAACTTCCAACATTCTGCAAGATGAATACCCACATCCTTGGGTGACAGCCTATAGAAGAGGCTTCCAACTTTAGTGCTGAATGTTTGGATTTGATACAGATAAAGTTAGAGCAATCATTAACTATTGCTAATTCATAGACTCTATAGATCAATCAGAGCAGTTTAAAAGTATGTATCAGGATGGCTTGAAGGGTTAAGTATAAGTAAACACCAGTAAAGACTTGCATTTATTGACATTGGTCAGTTTTCAGAAACAGCCCATAACATTGGTCAATACTTAATTAGCACTACATGTCAGATCTCTTAGTACCCACACTGTGTTATGTCATAAACTTCATGTAACTCCATGACAAAGGCATGCTGTTACTGGCTTTAGAAAAACTAGGTCTCAGAGAATTGAAGGTTTAACTCATCTTTAATTCTAACTTTAAATCTGTTAATTTATAAATTTATGTGTTTTCAGTTTGCAAATTATGAAAGGAATTGATACAGAAATTAATGATATTTAGCAAGTATCTATATCAAGTTTAGAATAGCATCGTTTGAGGCTGGAGAGATTGCTCAGTGGATAAGATCACCAGATGTGCTTGCAAAAGACTTGAGTTTGGTTCCCAGCACCCACATGGCAGCTACTGACAACCTATAACTCCAGTTCCAGGTAATCTGACACCCTCTTCTGACTTCCACACGCATTGTAAATACATGAGGTACTTGCATACATGCAGGCAAAGTACTCATACATATAAAATTAAAAAAACATATAGAGAGAATAGCATGGTTTAAACTGCCTGCTGAATTTTAGATGTGTGTGAGATTCCTTATTTGTTTGAAGGTACAGTCTGATAGACTGGCCAACAACATATAATGTTACTCTCACCATATGCACAGTGATTGTTTAGCCAGCATCCACGTCTTCAGTTAACCATGCATGCTATTAATTACTATGTGTTATGCCTTATAGACTTCTGTGTCTACCTTTAATGAAATCATAACTTAAAAATGCAAAACAAACACGGCGGTCTGCAGATAAAGATAAATAGGCTGACCCCAGTGGAGTGGATCTAGGCTCTTTGACGCATTTATAAAAGTGAGTTGATGGCCATTGTGAACTTTATCCTTCACTTTGGTGTGTGATACTTGAAATGCAAGAATTAATAACTTATTTCTTTTTTGAAAATGGTATTTTTGTTGATTCTTGGAGAATTTCATGCAATGCATTATGGTCCTATTCAGATTCCTCCCCTTTTTCTCTCAGATCTATCACCATTTTTCTACCCCCTACTTCATGTTCTCTATTATTTTAAGGCTTATGGAATCTTCTTTGTGTTCCCCAAATACTCTTGAGTGTGGGGCCTCCCCTATAGCTTGGTCCACCTACCTACTAAAACAACCTGAAAGAAAACTTAATCTCTTTCTCCTTGAAGCTATCAGTGACCAGTAGTTTATCAGCTCAGAATGGGTCTTCTTGCTTTCCTCTGCTCTCTGAGCTGAGATTTTTCTCTGACTTGTGCTTATGAAGGTCTTGTGCATGCTGTCACAAGCACTGTAGGTTCAAACATCCCCTGAACTGCCCTGTTATGTCTGGAAAACACTGCTTCCTTCTATTACTCCACCACCTCTGGCTCTTACAATCTTTCTCCTCCTTATTCCACAATGATTTCTGAGTTTTAGGAGTGGAGAATGTGATGTAGGTATCCCATTTAGGGCTGAGACTCTGAAGCCTCTTTTACTCTGCACGTTCATTGTTTATGGGTCTGTGTTAATCATCATCCGCTGCAAGATGAAGCTTTTTTGGTGAGAGTTGAGAGATGTACTATCTATGGGTATAACAATGAGTTATTAGGAGTCTGTTAAATATTATGCCTGTTTACCAGAATAATAGTAGTAGGTTTTCCCCTATGGCCTTTGATCTGCCTAGTCAGAGTTCTTTGGTCTCAATAACAGTGTCAGATATGGCTCCATGTTTTGAAGTGGGCTTTAAGTTGAATCAGAACCTGGTTGGTTACTCCCATAACATTCATATCAATATTGCACCAGTGGACATATCTTGCTGGGGCAGTCACTACTATAGCTCCCAGGGTTCACAGCTGGATAAGACTGATGATTACCCTTCCCTTTTGGTAGCATGTACAGTACCTTCCAGCACTAGGAAACTAGTCAGTTGGGAGGAAGATTCCAGGTCAGTATCAACTTGCTTTCTTCATGTTCTACAACTCATATATATATGGTCTTCTGCAATAGGGTCTTGCCATCAGGTTCTGGTGTGTAACCAAGAGCAATGGAAATATCCAGTATTGTTTGAAGGTTTATGGGACCATTCTGGTCAACAACTGCAAGACAGGGAACCCATTCCTGGCATTGGGTTATTTATTTGGTAACCTGTGGTCTCTAGTAGGGACACTACCCCCTGCTATAGGAAAACTCTGGTTAGCCTATTTTTATATATGCATATACATATATTTTAGGAAGTTTCTCTAGTAGCAGTTTTCCATATGATATTTTTCACAAAGGCCTTTATTGTTAGTTACCCTTCTTCATACACCCCTCTGCCCCACCCTCCCATCTCACACCCTATTTAACCATTCTATACTGTTATTCTCCTTATCCCCCTTTATAACACTGAAGCCTATCTCTGGTCCCAGGAAGTCCCACTGCTTCCATGACCTCATTCTTGTTTTCTCATCTCTATGGATTTTTCCAGTTGAAGCACACGTATCTAAAGATCCAGAGCCAAAATACACATATGAGAGAGAACATGTGACATTTGTCTTTTTCAGGCTCAGTTACCTTGCTCAGGATGGCTGTTCTAGCTCCATTCTGCAAACATCATCATTTTGCCTTTCTTAACAGATAATAATTAACTATGTAAATGTACCATATTTTCATTGTCAGTCCATGAGTTGATGGACATCTAGGTTGTTTCTATTTCCTGGCTATTGTGAATAGAGCAGCAGCGCACATAGATGTTCAGGTATCTCTGTAGTAGGATATAGAGTCCTTTGTGTATATACCCACAGTAATATAGCTTGGTCATGTGGTAGGTCTATTTCTAGCTTTTTGAGGAACCTTCATACTGATTTCCACAGTAGCTGCACTAGTTTGCACTCTCAACAGAAGGAAAGGTGTTCCCCTTTCCGCACATCCTCACCAGCATTTGTCATCATTTTTTTTTTAAATCTTATCTATTCTGACTAGGGTAAGATGAGATATCAGATGTATTTCTCTGATGGCTAAAGATGTTGAATATTAATATTTATCAGTCATTTTATTGTTATCTTTTAGGAACTCTCTGTTTAGTTCCTTGTCTCAATGTGCAATTAATTTTTTTGATGTTTAATTTTATTGATTCTTTGTGTATTCTATATACTAACCCTCAGATGAATAGATGGTAAAGATTTTTTTCCCCACTCTGTAGGCTGCCTCTTCCCTCAAATGATGGTGTCTTTTTCAGTATAGAAACTTTTAGTTTCATGAAGTCCCATTTGTTAAGGGTTGGTCTTAATGCCTATGCTATCAGAACCCTGTTCAGAAAGGTCTTTCCTATACCTATGAGTTCAAGTGCATTCCCAAATTTCACCTCTATCAGATTCAGGGTGTCAGGTCTTATGTTGAGGTTTTTAATCCATTTTTAAATGGATTTTGTACAGAATGAGAGAGAGAGAGAGAGAGAATGAGAGATCTGATTTTCTTCTTTTATGTATGACTAATCAGTTTGGCCAGCACCATTCATTGAAGATGCTGTATTTGAAAGTTAATGGACTTAGATCTGGGTTCTCAATTTTATTCCATTGATGAATGTGTCTGTTTAAATATGAGCATCATGATGTTTTTACTACCAGAACTTTTTAGTATAATTTTAAATTAGGGCTGATGATGCCTCCAGCTCTTTTTTATTGTTCAGGATTATTTGGTTTTCCTGGGTTTTTGAGTTTTCATGTAAAATTTGAGAACTTATTTCTTCAATTTCTGTGAAAGGTTGTATTGGAATTTTAATGAGTATTACATTGTAGCTATAGGTTGCTTTTGGTAGGATGGCCATTTTTACATATTGATCCTATCAATCCATGAGTGTGGTAGGTCTTTCCATACTCCTGTATATTTTTCAGTTTCTTTTTTCTGTCTTAAAATTTTTACTATACTAGTATTTCATGTCTTTGGTTAGATTTATTCCAGATTTTATTTTTGAGGCTATCATGAATAGGATTGCTTCCCTGGTTTCTTTCTCAGTGTGTTTGTTGTTGATATGTAGAAAGGCTATTAATTTTTGTGTATTAATTTTGTATCCTGCTACTTTGATGTATGTGTTTATCAACTCTTAAGAATTTTCTGTTGGAGTTTTTAAGGTATTTTATATATAAAATTATGTCATCTGCGAATAAAGATACTTTGAGTTCTTTTCAAATTTGTATCTCATTTACTTGTTCTACTGCTGGTTAAAACTTCAAGCACTATATTGAATGAACAGAGTGGACATCCTTGTTTTTGTACCTGAGTTTATTGGAAATATTATGAGTTTTTCCTCTGTTTAGTATAATGTTGTTTATGGGCTTGTTTATTGCCTTTATTGTGTT
Organism: Nannospalax galili; assembly: GCF_000622305.1. Taxonomy (NCBI): domain Eukaryota; kingdom Metazoa; phylum Chordata; class Mammalia; order Rodentia; family Spalacidae; genus Nannospalax; species Nannospalax galili. The sequence continues at coordinate 4,901,768 of NW_008360320.1, forward strand.
GAAATATTTCTCCTTTATCCCTTGATTCTCTAAGAATTTTATCATGAAGGGATGTTGAATTTTGTCAAAGGCTTTTTTCTGCATCTAATGAGATGATTCTGCGGTTTCTGTTCTTGAGTCTATTTATATGGCAGATTACGTTTATGAATTTACCTATGTTGAACCATCTCTGGGATGAAACCAACTTGATCATGGTGGGTGACTTTCTGATGTGCACTTGAATGTGGTCTGTAAATATTTTAGTGAGAGTTTTTGAGTCTTTATCCATCAGTGAGATTGGTCTATATTTTTGTTGGGTCTTTGTTGCATTTTTAAAATTTGTTTTTATTAAATATTTTTGTGTATTTCATACAGAACATCTCAAACAATCTTAATCATCTTTATACCCCCATACCCACTGAAAAGTAACTGCATTTCAAAATAAGTTGGAAAATAGTCATCCATCCCAAAGACCTAAAATTCTTAAATAACATTGGAAATATTTTTTAAAATTTGTTTTGATTGAAATTTTGTGTGTATTTCATACAGAGCATCTCAAACAATCTTAATAATCTTCATATCCCTGTACCCTCCGATAGCCCCTTCCCCCACTGGAGCTATACTCTGTCATCCCTGTTAAGGCCTGATGTATCATCAGTGTCCCCAGGCATTCAGCTGGTGTTCTGTAGGCCTTTTGTCCATCCACTAAGGTCTAGTTAGCCTTTCAAGAGTCCCTTGTTTTAGAAAGATCAGCTCTTGTTCACCCAGCAGCAATCAGTTGCCAATATTTCTTCAGCTAAGATTGGGGTCTTCTGTTCATTATCCTAGTTCTATGCTGGGTTTTTGTCTGCCCGAGTTTGCATGGGATTGTGTATGCTGGCACCATTGCTATAGAATCATATGAGCAGGTTCCCAGGAGCTTGTAGGACTCTGTTTCCATATGGTCATGTACCTCCTCCCTGGCTCTTAGAATCTTTCTGCCCTCTCTTCTGCAATGGTCCTTGAGGCTTGGGTGGGTAACATTTAATAAAGGAGCCCTGTTCAAGGACTAACATTCAGCAGACTCTTGATCTCTACGTTTTGGCCATTTGTGACCTCCACTGAATGAGGGAGCTTCATTATTTATATCAGAATAATACTGACTTTGTAAAAAGAATGGAAAGTGTTACTATCCTAATGTACCAAATAATTTGAGAAGTATATTGGTGTTAGTCCTCCTATGATGTTTAAAATTCTTTACTGAATCCATTTGGTCCTGAGGCTTTCTTAGTTGGGAGATTTTTAGTTACTGGTTCTATCTCATTGGTTGTTATAGATTTGTTTATACTATTTATTTTGGGGCTGGAGAGATGGCTCAACAGTTAAGAGCACTGAATATTCTCACAGAGGACCCAGCTTTGGTCCCCAACTCTAAGTTAACCCCTATCTGGTACTCCAGTCCAGAGGACCTGATGCTTTTAGCCCCCGTGAAGTTTGCAGGCATGGGTGTACTTGCATATGTACAGGCAAATCACTCACACACATGGAAACAAAAGAAGAATAATTTCCTCTCTGTTATTGTTTCCCTTTTCATTTCTGATTTTATGAATTTGGGTCCTCTCTCTTTCTTTGGGTTAAACTGGCTAAAGTCAGTTTGGGAGAAAGTTCCATTGGGTGTCAAGAAGAATGTGCATTCATTGGTGTTCTGTGGATTATGTTAGGTACATTTGATTTATGGTATTTAACTCCTGGGTTTCATTGTTTCATTTTTCCTCATGACCTGTCTATTGGTGATAGTGGGGTATTGATGTCACCTGCTATCACTGTGTTGTGATTGATCTGTGGTTTTGGTCTAATAGTATTTTTCAAATGAAACTGGTTATCCCTGTGTTTGGTACATATATGTTTAGGATTGTAATATCCTGTTAGTGGACTCTTCCTAAAATGAGTATAGAGTACTCCTCTTTACCTCTTCTGACTGGTTTTAGTTTGAAGTCTATTTTGTCAGATATTAGAATAACTACATCTGATTATTTCTTAGGTTCATTTCTTTGGAATACCATTTTTCATCCTTTTACTCTAAGATGGTGTCTAACATTGAAGATAAGATGTGTTTCTTAGGGGCAACAAGAAGATGGATCTTGTATTCTAATCCAACGTGTTAGTCTCTCTCTTTCTTGGGGAATTGAAGTCATTAATACTCATAGTTATTACTGGAAGATGTGTATCAATTTCTGTCATTTTTTTTTATTTTGTGGTGTTTTCTCAGATCTCTTTTTATGACCTGTCCTAATGTGGTTTATTTTTCCCATGTGGTATTTTGAGTGCTTATATCCTTCTGTTCAGATTGAAGTATTTCTTCTAAGTATCCTCTGTGGAGTTGACTTAGTAGTCACAAATTCATTCATTGTTTTTATCCTGGAAAGATTTTATTTTTCCTTCAATTTCAACAGATAGTTTTGCTGGGTACAATAGCTTGGGTTTGGGCTGGGGAGATGGCTCAATGGTTAAGATCACTTACTGCTCTTGCAAAGGACCTGGGTTCTGGTCCCAGCACCCACATCGTGGCTAACAACAATCTGTAACTCCAGTTCCAGGGGATCCAATGCCCTCTTCTGACTTCCACAGGCATTGCACAACATGGGTGCACTTGCATACAGTCAATACACTCCTACACATAAAATAAAATGAAATAATAAATAAAATATTTAAAAATAGCCTGGGTTGACTGTTTCAGTCTTTCAAGACTTGGAATGTAACTTTTTTTGTATTTCTAAATCTTTATTCTCTTTCATGTTAGAGATAGAATGCCTTAAAAAGACATCTGTCTGTTAATTTAGCAATTTCAGTTCTTGGAATTTATATACAATTTCCAAAACTGAGATCATATGTTCCATGGTATTCAACTCTTTCCCTCTTTTCCCTAAAAGAATAATACATCATCAAGTTTTGCTCTTGGAAGAAAATATTCATTTGCAAGTTGAACATGCCACCATCTGGAATATAACTTTTAAAGTTCTTCTGACTTGAAAATTTTCTGTGGAATAGTCAGGTCTTTTTCTAATGACTTTATTTTTATCAATGACTTGACCTTTCTCTCTTGCAACTTTCAATACCCTTTCTATATTCTGAGTTTTTAATGTTTTAGCTGTAATATGTTGTGGAGAATTTCTTTTCTGTTCCTGTCCCTTTGGTGTTCTGTAGGCCTTTTGTACTTGGAAGGTCATTTCTTTCTCTAGGTTTGGGAAATTTTCTTCTAGAATTTTACTGATACATTCTCTTAACCTTCACTACAGTGTTCTTTTCACTCTTCTATACTCATAATTTGATGACCATATCTTTTCGTGGCGTGCCAAAACACTTCTATGTTCCTTTCATGTTTGTTTTTAAATTCCTCATTAGGTTTACTGAACGATCCAGTTCCTCTGCTTTATCTTTCACTTCTGATTCTCTGTTTTCAACACATTTCATTCTGTTAGTGAGGATTTCTACCGAGGTTTTTATTTGACTCATCGAGTTTTTCATTTCCAACATCACCTCAGTTTGGTTTTAGCATTTCAAACTCTGCATTGCTTGAATTGACTTCTTTCTTTCATTCATGTCTTTGTTGTCTTTGAGTTGTTTGACCATATCTATAATAATTCTTTTGAATTATTTTCCTGGAAAGTTTTCCAGGTCATTTTCATTAGGGACCATTACATAGAAGTTATACTTTTTAGAGGCGATATGATATTTTCTTTTTTCAGATTTTAATTTCTGTGTTGGGATTTGTACATCTGGAGTTACTTGGTTATGTAAGTTTAAAAAAAATTTTTTTTCTTTAAGTCACTTTTCTTCTTTTAGCAAAGGTGTTTATAATGTTTAGGAGGGAGCACATTCTTAGCAGGGTTGAATGTTGATCTCTTCAGCCTGTCTGGTACTTAGGGCTATAGACTATATGGTAAGTCTGCTTGACAGCAAAAGTTTGGTGCCTCCAGTGATTTGGTTACAATGCAACAAGTTTCCCCTAACAGTGTAGACTGTCCTGGGGCTCAAATCCAGATGGAGAAACTATAGTATGCTTGTCAGGTAGCTGGTAGGGCTCTGGTGAGTCCTCAAGGGAGGGAGAGACCAAGGTCCTCCTTACAGGAAGAATCCTTGGTAGGGAGCAAGCCTGGATCTGGTGAATCCCAAAGGGAGGAAGAACAACCTTTATTTCTATTTCAGATCTATTGCACAGTTTTGGGGGTTGTGTTTCTGCTCATTAATAAACATTTTTATATATTAAAATATTTACATAAACTTTATTTATAGTTGCTTTTGATGTTTGATAGAAAAATAGGTCATAAACTAGATTTTTAATCTGCCAGAATATATCATCTTCTTTTATTATGCAAAATTTCCATTGATTTATGTATTTTTGAATCACTTGCCACTTTCCAGGAACTTAACCAACATGAAAATTGAGAGATGTTAATATATATGTCATGAGTTTTTTTGAAAGAATCGTAGCCCAGAAAAAGAAAAAATAAGACTAAATAGGAGGGATCACTGCTAGGAATTTGGAGAATGGCTGGCAAAAAGTGAACTGTGGTTAGATCATTCCTATTACCCTTAGAAGAAAATGTTAACAGTTTTTGAGGAAAATATCATTTTATTAAGTAATTCATTTTCAAAAGAATATATCAACTGACCTTATAAAAAGAACATTGAGCAATATAACATTTTCATTTACAGCTATATATCAAATGTTCAAATGGTCTTCACATGACTGCTTTTTATATCTCCTCTCAACAATAGCCTAAGATCTTAAATAAGTGAAGGTAATTCTGCTGGGAGTAAGTTAGGCTAATGAAGCTCAGAAATGAAATAATGTTGTGAAAACAATATCAAACACTATGAGGTAGTATCCAATTGCATCTTTTGCTGTGGGGGAGAGGCTCTGATCTTTGGGTATAGTGAAAAGAAGATAGAGTCGTGCTTGACATAAGGAGTTGGAGGAGGAAAAGAGGTCCTGATTTAAGGATTGGTTATAAGATGATTGAAGAAATTATTTGAGTGGGATAATTTGTACCGAAAAGCATGGGAAATACATAGCTTCTAGACTGTAAGGACCATGAGGGCACAGCTCGTGTCTAAAGGTCAAGGCCTGGGCCAGAACCATGTCTGACATCTACTAGGAGTTCTGTGAGTGCTTGTGGCTGCTCTTGAAGCCACAGATAAGGACATACTGTGGTCCTTTGTATTTGAAATTTAACCAACTTTGTATTGAAACTATATGGTATTAAAAACTACTTTTGTACTCAATATGCAGATTTTTTTTCTTCGCATTTCCTAAACAATGCAGTACAAAAACTATTTGCATAGCATTTACATTATATAAGTATATTCTAAGCAATTAAGATGATTTAAAACATACAGGAGGATGTGCATAGATCACATACAAACACCATACCATTTTTTATGAGGGACTTGAAAATCCAAAGATTTTAATATTTGTTGGAATCCTGGATCCAATCTTCCTGTAGCGACTGATGATGGCTAATGGGGTATATAAAGTGAACAAATTTGAGCTTTAGTGCAGAGGAAATATCACAGTCAACGTCACATGTCCTGAGCACACATTTGGACTCATTACCAATTAACTCTTTTACATTTATTTTTCTTAACTATGAAATGAGAATAAAAATCTGAGCATATCTTATATCCAATATATTATCAAAATGAGGAAAGGTCATTTATAGGAAAGAGCTTGGAAAGTTGGTTTAAGCTCTTTTTAAAAATTTTTAATAACTACATGATTAGAAGAAGCATTTCATTACAGCTTTAACATATTCAGTAACACACTCCAGAGCAAGAGTACATCTCTTTCACAAGTGGCTGTACATTTCTAGGTTCACAGTTGAATTAATATGGTTATACAATATTGAACACAGTGTAAGTCCTGTAAGACATAAAATTGAATGAGTTTTTATCCTTTAAAAAGATCTCCATTTCATTTTAGAATATACTGTTCCTTGCAGAAAGACTCATTGTTTTTGACCTAACACTGAGATGTTGGCATATGCATCTCTAATCTGTATGTATCTGATTATTACTAGTCATAATCAGTTACACTTGGATCCTTGGCGCCTGTGTCCATCTATAAAGTCATCGGGTAGATTTCAATGGTGATGTTTATCACCTCTACCAATTAACATGATGTAAATTTCCATGCTTCCTCCTCAAATATAATACATTTTCTTAAATTTGTTGAATTTTTTTGTGTGTATATCACACAGAACATCACAAACCATCTTATTCAATTATACACCCACTTCCCAGATGGCACCCTCCCATAGCCTCCCTCCCCCCAATAGAGCCCTTATACTCTGATATCCCTGCTACTGTCTGCTGTGTTGTCGGCACCCCAGCCATTCCCCACTACTTGTCCATCTGGTGAATCTAGTCAACCTATCTAGAGGTCTTTGTTTTAGGAAGGTCAGCTGTTCCTCATCTAGCAGCAACCAATTGTCAATATTCCTTTAGATATGATTGGGGTCTGCTGTTCATGTTCCCAGTTCTATGCTGGGTTACTATCTGGGAGTCCCTTCTGCCACCCTGGCCAACAACTCAACAGAAGGTATCTCCTACTTGGCATTGTTGCTTGTTATGTAGCCTTTAGCTATACATATGGACTCTTAAAAAATTATATCAGCCCCTTTATTCTTAGGTTATACTTTCCTTTTGGGTGTTTAAGGCCACACAGTTGGCCCAGATAAACCAATTTATTTTTACTCTTAAGGTTGTTTGAAGATCTGTTCCCCAGGGGTCACATGGGCTTGGGACGAGCCCCTGGCTCCTTTCTTTACCAGTTCTGCCTATCTGAAGATAAGTCAAAGGTACTGCTCGACCATGGCTGGCTTCCCTTGGAAGGATGGAGGAAGTGATTCCTCTGTGTTGACCCTCCTCTTTGTAGACTGGATGCTGTTCAAGTCCATCTGGTGGGGTCTCCTCAGCCTCCTTGATCAAGAAGACAGGTGGCCCACCACAATTACATGACATTTTGAGAGATGCTCATGGTCCCTTGGAACTAGTCGACCTAGGAGGGCAAGGAGCAAAAAGTGTCCTTTATGTCCCTCTGACCAAATTAGTATAGGCCTCAGAGTATGTCTGTTAAACATCCAAGAAAATTAGTTCCACCAGTCTGGTACTTTTAATTACTGTATGTCATGTAGCTAAATCTTGGGCGAAGACCAATTGTTCTCAGATAAAGCTTACTTACACATATATTTCTTGATCTGGTATGTATAATTTGTCAGTAGGTTGTTCGAGTAATATGCTTCCCTCTGGTTTTCAAAACTAGCTAGGCATTGTTTATCTCTCTCATTGTCTCACCCCGCCATCATGGTTTCCCCAGTTAAGGAGCCCCCATTTTCTCCCCTTCTCCCTTAGTAATACCCTTCTCCTATGGTCCTACCTCTCTTGAGCTCCTTCTTTCCGTTTATCTCCTAGATTCCTTGTATACCCTTCCCTCACCCTTCCCTTAAGCTAACCCAATTTTTATTCATATCTCCCTTATTAAGGCCTGATTCCTACTATTCTTCTCTTTCAGTTTCTTTCTTTGCATTTACCTCCATGGTTACTTTCCATTATCCTGTTCCTGCAGTTATGTCTGAATACATACTCACTTATCAGGGTTTAGTACTAGGATCCACATATGAGGGAGAACATATGTTGATTTTTTTTTCTGAGTCTGTGTTATTTCAGTTAGTATAACAGTTTCTAGTTCCATTCATTTACCTGAAAATTTATGATTTCATCTTTCTTTAGCCCTGAGTAAAACTCCATCATACAAATGAACAACATTTTCATTATCCATTTGTCAATTGAGGGATACTTAGGTTGCTTTCATCTCTAAGCTATTGTGAAAAGAGCAGCAACAAACATGGTGTACATGTGTCTCTGGAATAGGGTGAGTTCTTTGGGTATATGCCAAGGAGTGGTATAACTGGGTCAAATGGTAGGTTCATTTGCAGTTTTTTACGAGCTCTCCACACTGCTTTCCATAGAGGTTGAACAAGTTTGCAGCCCCACCAGGAGTGGATGAGTGTTTCCCTTTCCCCACATCCTCTCCAACATTTGGTATCATTTTTACTCTTGATCTTTTCCAGTCTGACGGGTAAGATGAAATCTTAAAGTGGTTTTAATTTGCATTTCCCTAATTATTAGTGATGTTGAACATCTTTTAAGATGCTTCATAGCCATCTTTACTTCTTCTTTTGAGAACGCTCTGTTCAGCTCCTTAGCCCATCTTTTAATTAGGTTACTTCTTGTCATGATTCTCTATTTTTTGAGTTCATTACATATTCTGGATATTACACCTCTGTCAGATGTGTCACTGGTGAAGATCAACTTGTCTCCTTTGATGTAGAGAAACTTTTTAGTTTAATGAGGTCCCATTTGTTAATTCTTGTCCTTGTTTCCTGAGCAATTGATGTCTGGTTTAGAACATCCTTTCCTACACATATATATATTTTAGTGTTTTCCAATGTTTCCTTCTAATAGTTTCAGAGTTTCAGGCTTTACGCTGAGGTCTTTGAGCCATTTGGAATTGACTTTTGTGCAGGGTGAAATATAGGGGTTTAGTTTCATTCTTCTACAAGTGGAGATCCACTTTTGCCAGCACCATTTGCTGAAAATGCTGTCTTTCCTCCAGTGGATAGTCCTGGCCCTTTGTCAAATATCAGGTGGCTGAAATTGCATTTACTCATATTAAAAAATTGGGTCTTCAATTTTGTTCCATTGATCCATGGGTCTATTTTTGTGCCAGTACCATGTTGTTTTTATTACTATAGCTCTGTAATACAGCTTAAAATCTGGTATTGCTCTTAGTGCTCAGTGTTGTTTTGGCTATCTGAGGTCTTTTGTGTTTCCATATGAATCTTAGGATAGTTATTTCCAATTCTGTGAAAAATGTCATGGGTATTTTGATTGGCATAGCGTTGAATTTATGAATGACTTTTGGTGGGATGGTCATTTTCACAATATTAATTCTTCCAATCCATGAGCATGAGGTCCTTTCATTTTCTGATGTCTTCCTCAATCTCCTTCTTTAAAGACTTGAAATTTTCATTGTAGAGCTCTTTAATGTCTTTGGTCAGGTTTATTCTGAGGTATTTTATTTTTTTTGCAGATATTGTGAAAGGGAATGTTTCCATGTACTCTTTCTCTGACTGCTTGTCATGGGTATATAGAAAGGCTACAGACATTTGTAGGTTAATTTTGTAACCTGTCACTTTACTGAACATGTTGATAATTTCTAGGAGTTTTCAGGTGGCATTTTTGGTGTCTCTTAGGTATAATATATCATCTGCAAAAGGGTTAATTTTATCTCTTCTTTTCCAATTATTACTCCTTTAATTTCCTGCTCTTGCTTACTGCTCTTACAAGAGTTTCAAGCACTGTGTTAAAAAGGAGTGGAGGGGTTGGAGAAATGGCTCAGAGATTAAGAGCACTGACTGCTCTTGCAGAGGACCTGGGTTTAATTCCCAGCATCCATATGTTGGCTACAACAACTGTCTGTAATTCCAGTTCAAAAGGATCTGACTCCCTCCTCTGACATCCATGGACATTGCAGGACATGGGTGCACTCACATACATGCAGCCAATACACTCATACACAAAAAAGGAAAAAGAATGGTGGTGGTATTTATGACATTTATTGGCTTATATATATTGAGTATATATGTGTATATCCTTACATCTCTGGGATAAAGCTGCCTTGATCATGGTGGATGATCTTTTTGATGTGTGTCTGTTTGCAGTTTGCAAGTATGCTGTTGAGAATTTTTGCATCTCTGTTTATTAAGGTCTATAGTTTTCTTTTTCAGTTGTATCTTTACCTGGCTTTGGTATTAGAGTTATGCTGGCTTCAAAGAAGGAATTTGGAAGTTCTCCCTCCATTTCTATTTTTTTGAATAAATTAAGTAGTATTGGATGTAGATCTTTTTTAAATGTCTGATAGAATTCTGCTGTAAACCATCTGGTCCTGGGCTTTTTTTAGTCAGGAGTTTTTTTATTATTGTTTCAATTTCTTTTTGTGTTATGGGTCTATTGATATTCTGTTTTCCATTTCACTCATCCTATTAGTGAGGCTTTCTCCTGTTGTTTCTAATTGGCTTCCTGAGTGTTTCGCTTCCTTCTTCATTTTAGCCCGAGTATTCATCAATATTTCTCTTTTCTGAATTCCTTCAGAAGTTTATCCCTATCTTCCTTCAGTTCTTTGAGTTGTTTGTGTGTTCTTTAAATTCACTGAATTCTTTTTTCATGTTTATAACTGTTCTTTTGAGTTCCATGTCCTGTATTATCTCCAGGGGATTCTCATTGTACTCCTCTAGAGGACTATTGGTATTTCATGGGGATATGAATTTCTTTTGTAGTTTCTGATTCTTGTGTGAGACTCAAGCCTTCAAATTTAGGTCTGCTTCTTTTTGTAAACTTTATGTGTCTTTGTGGTTTGCTTTTTGGGCATGGAGAGATGGTTCCTCTAAGCTTCCAGTTCTCTCTTTTGATTTTATATAGGAGTGGACAGACTGCTTTTGTCTTCAGGAGATCCCACAGAGGCCCATGTCAGATGAGGATCAGCTGCTTTCAGGCTTTCTCCTAAAGTCTGGATCCCTCCAGGAAAGATTTTGGCCTCAGTAATTTGCAGGTTGGACTGGCCTGGGAGTGGGGCCCAGGAAAGACGTTGATCTAGGGCAGCTGGTGGCGGTGCCATCCAGAGATGCAAAGGGAGATGGGGGCAGGAAACATCCCCAAGGGGTCCTGGGGACTGCACTGAGGAACTGGGCTGGTCTGGATGCAAAGGAGCAGGAAGCAGACAGTTCAGTCCAGGCATCCAAGAAAGAGGCTGGCAGGTTGTACAGCCCAGGGAAGCAGAAGGAGGTGATGGCGGGTCCAGGTCCCTAGGGCTCCTGGGAGAGAGGCTGGCGGGTTGTGCAAACCAGGGATGCAGAAGACTGTGAGGGCGGGGCCAGACCCAGAGGGCTCCTGGGGACTCCAGAAGGAACTGGGTTGTTCAGGATGCAAAGGATCAAGAAGCAGTGGTGGTTTTCCTGGTGTCTGGGGTGCCAAGAAAATGAATGGGACAGTTCCCTGGCTAGGAGGAGAGATGGGCAGGGGAGATGGGAGGGTGAATGAGTCTGGGGGAGTCAAGGCAGGGAGGGTGCAATTGACTTACCACGGAGAGAGGCCTGCGAGTTATGCAGGCCCAGGGAAGCAGGAGGTGAGGGTTTGAACTCTTGTGAAAAGGAGAGGCCTTCCTATTGAGTTGAGTGAGTATGCTTCATCCTGTACCAGGTATTATCTCCAATGAACAGATGAGAGATAGAGGAAAGGGAGGCTAGAGACACGTAGTAAGGGAGGAGAAGTGCTGATTCAATTTGGATGCTTGGGTTCTAAAGCCAGTATTTTTATATCATATTACAGATACTCTTAGGAAGAGGAAAATAAATGAGAGAAAATTCAAATATAATTCTTTGATTTTTGACCAGAGTGAGAATTTAGAATCTAAAGAGAAATTTACTTTGGGTGAACAAAGGATGTTTGACTTATTACTTGAAGGCACAGTGATCCAGTGGTGTTTGTCAAAGAAGAAAGCTGGAAAGAAAGTTGAAGTCTTCTTTGTGGTCAGTTTCAGAGAAAGTTCCATTGGGTGCTGAGAAGAATGTGTTTTCTTTAGTGTTTGAGTGGAATTATTCTGTAGATTGTGTGTTAGGTCCATTTGATGTATGATATTATTAAACTCTTGAGTTTCTTTGTTTGTTTTCTTCCCTAATTGTTGTGTTGTTGCCCTGTCTCCTGTGCTTTGTACACACACAGCTAGATTACATTTCCCAGCATCATTTGTAGTCGGATCATGTGATACAGTACAAGGAAATGGTATATGTATACCACTTAAAATCAGCCCCACAAAAACTTGTGACATATCCTTTTGCATTCTTTTTTCCCACTTCAGTTGAATAATGAAAAGGACAAAAGAATTAGGTAGTAGAAGCAGATGGTAAAAGGAACTTGGGCCATGCCAGCACTCAATGGAGATACACATAGAAGGGCAGTTGACAAGGAATATTTACACTGGATAGCTGTGTGGACCAGAACTTCTATTTTGTTTAGCAACCTGAGGATTCATTATTTCTTTTATAGCTGTGCCCCATCTGACTTACAAAAAATAGAGTGGACAATCAGTCAAGGTAGTGGTCAGACAGTGTCAAGTAGAAGGTAGTATCTGAATGAGTAATTGTGCAGTGATCATGGCATGAATTAAGAAAGAGATCTGTAAGTGGAGTTCTTATAGTGATTAGGCATCATGTTGTGGGGTGCTTCACCAGAGAAGACCACTCAGACAAAGTTCTGCTGAATGAAAATTGTTGCCGGCCAGGGCTACTACACAGGGTGCCAGAACCAAAGTGTGTCAGAACCCAAGTGTGTTGAAACCCAAGTGTGTAGTCCTGAGCCATCTCTAGGGTAAGCTTTTATACAGAGAAACCATAACCAGGTGTGAAAAGTTTAAGTTCCTAAGCTTACAGGTGCAATGCCCCCTTAACAATTTCTATTCTATTAAGTAAAAATTACTATTTTGCAGAAGCAATTCAAGTATAACCTACAGAAGCCATAAATCTTCAGCTGTCAGGTACACTCTGAGGCACACTGACCTGTTCTCAAGACAACTGGGTCCTGTTGACATGTGTTCCCATACCCTAGGCCAGCTGCCAGATAGTTTCAGAGACTAAAGTCAGCCTAACCTTAAACATGGCATAGCTATCTATGGTCAAGAAGGTTCCTTATTACTATCAGTTGCCTCAACTCTATGAAATGGTAGAAATGGTGGCAATGAGTAAAGGCAGAAGATGCTTTGAGTCAGGACTTAATTCTACACCACCCTGAGAAGATAAGATCTTGGCAGATTAGTGATAGAAGCTACAATTTAAGAAAATAAAACAACTTGGCCCAACAGGGTCCACAAAGGAGCCCTTTCTTTTTCCAACTATGAGAACTTGGTTGGTCTTAGAGTTAAGTAACACCCATCAAAGCATATCAATAACCATTCTTCATATTAAGAAAAGCAACTTATCTATGGTAAGAAATCAATAGACAAAGAGAATGTTTCATATTCCAATCTTCCTGTGCTGGGCACCAGCAATGTGCTATGAATTCTTTCACATGGCCTGGCTATCTTTCTATAAGAGCCTCCTTTCCTTTTCCCTTTATTTTTGTTTTTAAACATTGCAATGTAGTTTTTAAAAATCAAGATTGAGAGTAAGCTAAATTTGTGTAATTTAATTTGCAAGATGGAGAGCATTCTAGAAAGAATTATTTATCAGCATAGGAAGGTTCACTGACTTCACAAGACTCCTTCATTCATGTTAATAGGCATTGTGTGTAAACAGCAAAATCTAAAAAGGTAAGCAAGAGGAGTTTTCCTAATTTTCAGAAGGTATTGCATATCTTTTTGAAAGATTCTTTGACAAAAAATTATATGGAACCCTGATCTAGTAGGAAAAGCAGACATGCAAACATATAATAAAATTGCAGCATAAAAAGAAGTTGAATGTTCTGAAAATTCAGTAGGATGATGAATAATGAATTGAATTTGGGCAGTTGAAGAAAGCTCCCTATAGGAGAAGAATGACGATACTGGTGTTAGTGATGGTGATGATGGTTATGATGGTTGTTAAATGGGAACCAACAAAAATACAAGGAATATATAGAATCACCATCTAAAAATGATTCAGAGAAGACAAACAGCTTGGAAATGATCAGCAAACTAATAAAAAATGACACAGATTTAGACTCATATGTATCCCTTTTTAAATATTTCAGTTCTACAAATAGCAGGTGCATTTGAGGATTGGTTATTCTACCCAATAGGAAGAAACACCAAAGAATGTTGTGAGCCAGAACATAAGGGAAGGTGAAGGGAGCTCCTCTTGCAGATGTTGGATGAGATTCCAGCTCCAGCAGTGCAGTGCTGCTTATCCTTCTATGCAATCACAGCTTCATGGTGTCTAAGCTTTCCACAGTTTGTAGATCCAACATGAAGTTCTCAGGGGGTGCTCCCAACCATCTTGCAAGGAGTTACAGGATTTTAAAAAGATAGCATGTTTAAAAATAAAAGCATGCTGCCATGTTTGAGCAAAAATTTCCTCTAGCTTATATGAAATCAAAGTTCATCTCTATTAAGAACAAGTTGTATTCTGTGTACTATGATTTTCTGTGGAAGGCCCTTCTTCATGAAAGATCACCTCATTGTTGGATCAGTGCTAGTCTAAGGTACCACTTGTACACACTCCCCGCAGCTGATCAATTCATTTCAGCAGCAAGAGTGAAGAAACCAAAGGTCATAGGAATTTGGCTTCATTTATTTTCTGGACTTAAAATCTGTTAATGAAAGACCTTTTACTTTCAAACTTCAGGAAAAAATGCTTTCCACTTTTAGAGTTTTAAAATGTGTTTTGGTAAATTCTCTCTAGCTCTATGGAGGGAACAATGGCGTTTCAGAGATTTAATTATGCATAATTTTGTCAATTTCCATGTTTTATGGAGCATTGTGCCTTAAGTATTTAATGTAACTGTAATACAAACGATTAATTAACAAGTAGCTTTATACTTGCATAAGATCTTTATACTTTGCTTGTTTCTGTCATGAGAGTAGATGGGCCTTTTAAAAAATGATCTTAACAGCAATTGCAAGTTACTGACTGTGAGTTTAATCAACTTGTGGTCTGATTTTTATAGTTTCCAAAGTTTTACTGGAACCCATCCATACTTATTTTGTCATGTGCTTTCCATGGTCACTTTCATGATACAGTGGCCAATCTAAGCAGACCACATTGTCTACAAACCTAAAATACTCTCTGATCTTCTATGGCAAATGTTTGTCACATTTTCATTCCTAAGATTATGATTCAGAAATGTATTTTGAACTTTCTTTGTCTATTACCACCTGCAGGAGGAATTTGAATATTTATAAGCAGAATTGATGCATCTCTGCCCATTGATGTGAAGTATTGAGAAGACACATCTGTGAAGATGTTGGGGCTTGGCCTGAATCTTGGCTTAACTTTGTTCTACCTGTACCGCTTTAGACACATTGTTCATCCTTGCTAAGCCTTCACTTTCTCTCTGATGTACAATCCCTTTCTCACATTTTGGGAAATACTAATTTTCAATAACATCTGAAGTCAGTATCCTGGTTATTACACCCAAGATAAATAGTTTAACCTGCTGGGGGAGGGAGGGTCAGTTTTCTTCAGGGCTGTGGCCTCCATAGGTCACCCATGCTCCAGTGGTGGCCCTGTACTCTTGCACAAATGGGCAGCACTAACTGAACTCAGTGGTTTGTAAAGAAAAACAAAAAAGTAGAAAAGGGTGTGAAGTTGGCAGGAGCCATGGGGGATCTGAGAGAAATTGGAGAGGAGGAACAGAAGTAGATATGGTCAAAACCCATTATTCCACATGTACGACTTTCTCAAAGAGCAGACAAAATAAAAAATCTTTTAGAAGCACATTGACTCAAATTAGTGATTTATAATTAGGATTTAGTAATATCTTATGAAATTCTTGGTAATGAAGTATGGCTATGGTGGGCTTCTTTGCATACTTATAGGTAAAATTGCTATGCCACACATTATTGTGGAAATAGTTAAGGAAAGCATCTCCAAGTCAAATTAAGAGTCTGTTTATTTATTTCTTTATTTGATTTTTTTGAGACAGGGTCTCCCTGTTGCCCCACTGGCCTAGAACTTGCTATGTAGACCGGACTGGCCTTGAGTCAGAGAGCTCATCTACCTCTGCCTCCCGAGTACTAGGATTAAAGGTTTGTGCCACCATGCCTGGCCTGAGTCAATTTAAATGAGAATATAATGAAGACAGAATTTGTGGTAGGCATTATGTTTGGCACTAGTCACATAAAGACAAAGTAAGACCTTGATCTTAAAAATTATAGTGCACAGTTGGTATGTTTAGAGGCAGGTCACCTACTGCATTGTTAAGGCCCTGGAGCAACCTCTGCATCCCACAAAAAGGCTATAAGCTGGGAGACAAATGTTTGAACATAAGCTTAGCTCATTATCAACACATAAGAAATTGCATCATCTAACAAGGAAGATATTATCAAAAATCTTGGAAAAGTGTCCTTGGAGTATATAGGTATTAGATATAATTTATAAAATTAAATTAAGATTTTTATAGACTTAGAGCAACCTTACATAAACCAAAGGAAGAAGGAAAAGGAAACTTTTCCTTGGAAAAGAGATGCCAGCAAATAAAAATATACAAGGACAAGAGGTCTTCATCTCAAGAAGTGGTGTTCTGATTGGGATATATACACACCTGTCATATTGTGGAGAGATAATGCCAGAAGGGAAATATGGGACCAATGTACTTGAGAGCTCTTAAGCTAGAGCATCATGTATTTATCCAGGTGATCTCTAATAGTGCTCAAATTGTGTAAAGATATAAGAAACGCAAAAAGGGACAGTTTAAAAAATTAACACAACGTTCTAGACAGCTTGCAAACTCGCTAGGGTTTTCCCACTATCTGGTCCTAGGTCCTCGTGACTTTCCTGTACCAGGTATTATCTCTAATTAGCAGGTCAAAAATGGTGGAAAGCGAGGCTGGAGACATGCAGTACTTGAGAAGTGCTCTTCAAATCAACTGCTTGACTTCTATGTCCAAGATTTAAAAATTTTTTAAAATTATTTTTATTTTATGTGTATGTGTGTATTGCCTGCATGTGGGTGAGTGCACCCATGTCATGCAATGCCCGCCAAGTCAGAAGAGGCTGTCGGATCCCCTGGGACTGGAGTTATGGACAGTTGTTAGCTGCCATGTGGGTGCTGGGATTCGATCCTGGGTCTTTTGCAAAAACAACCAGTGTTTATGTCCAAGATTTTTATCTCATGTCACAGGTGTTGTTAGGAAGAGGAAATCAAATGAGAGAATATTCAAAAATAATTCTTTAAATACTTCTAAAGAGAAATGGCCTAGTGGGAGCAAAAGATGTATTTGATTTATTATTTGAAGGTACAGTGTTCCTGTGGGGTTTGTCCAAGAAGAAAGTAGGAAAGAGAGTTGAGGGCTCAGCTGTCCTGGCAGAATCTCTCTTCAGATCTACAAATACAGCTAACTTCATGTGTCTCCTGTCATTGGGGCTGATCTGGCACTTGTTTATTCATTTCTCATTGACTGAGGAGCCATAGAACTTTATCGAGAAGAGAGGGAAATGGAGACGAATGGGAACATGCACATTCTTGGCCCACAATGCATGTCTTTCTTCTCCCCTATGGAGCTGGAGACTAGGTCTTAGATTTTATGTGAAACAGTGTAGATTTTGGGGGAGGCAGCCTTGGATATGAGATTGATTGGCAGAAACTAGCTCCAGAATCCTGCTTTCTTGATTATACCAGAGATTTGGTTTATTTATTTATTATTTATTTATTTATTTATTTATTTATTTATTATTCATTCACTCATTTATTTTGAGACTTACTGGGGAGACCCAAGGTATTTTGTGGGAATGTCTAGGGAAGTAGAAGTTAGACAGTGATGACTGGACTTGGTGGTGCATGCCTGCAGTTTCAACTACTGGGGAAGCTGAGGTAATCAGTTGAATACTTAAGTTTAGGTAAATATAGAAAAATTTTCTTAACAGAAAGTAGAAATAATTAAAATGGTCACATAATAGAAGGCATCTTGATTATCATATAGCTTAAGAATGGACAACCAATAGCCAGAGAATTCTCTGAATATTTTACTAAGTAAATTGTGGATAAAGTTCTTAATCCATAAAATGGAACATGATCAAATGAAGAGCCAAGAGATGTGGGTTTTACATCTGGAAGTAAGGAAAATTAGAGTAATAATTATTCTGAAGTTCATTTTCTGTGAAATAAGGCCAATCTGACAAAATTCTTTGAGTTGCTACAAAATAAAATATTACAGTAAAGAGTGAAGTGTATTTATTTGGAGGAAACTCTGCAGGGAAGGAGCTCTTCGAATTGTTTTGACAAACCCTTACATTCCTGTACTATCCTAATCCCTTTCATCTTTGTTCCCCCTTTTGAGTCTCTCATATTTATGCCAATTCTTCCAGATATGAGCCAAGTCTTACCAAAATGTACCATCATCCCTGCATCTCAACAACATGAAAGGGTCAAAAATGATGCAACAACGACTTGCTTTGAACCCACATTATTTCTTTAAATAAAAGGCAAAATCCAAATATAATCCTATGGCATTGACATGGGAGAAAATTACTATAATTATGCAAATTAAAATAAATCAACAAGATTCTGAACACAATGCACGATAAGTAATGTTTTTAAAAATAACAGTCACCAAGCCTGGTCATTTGCACTTAATAATAGGCTCAGGAGGGAGCCTGGTGTCTGGGGAGAACAGCTGTGGTAATAGATGCATTATGGCTTTGATAGGTTCTCTCTAGTAGTTTTATTTGTGTGTTTGCTTTAGATTATAGAATGCTTCCAGGGTGCCCTGCTATTGAAATTCCCATCATTCCCAGGGCTTTAATTAAGTGATCGGATTTGACAGAACTTGAATCAAGGAGGCCTACCACTATGTCAGTTTATGCCAGGATGATAGTATCAGGTCCTTGGCAAGTACATGCTTAGCTTTAATTTACATCTTGGGCTGTCTCACTGTGAAGCATAAGAAACATATGCCTCTGTGTAATTTTAAAAGGCACTGGATATAGCATATAGCCTAGAAGATAGGATGACATATTTCTTGTTGTGGGGGGCAAATTTGGCCACAGAAGCCCAAGGTTGACTGAAGCTGTAACCATTTTCTTTAAATTTTGGAAATAAATTAAACACCATTCACAGCAGTTTAGCATTCAGCCTTCCTTTAATCTCTCCATCTATCCCACATACACCTTGCTAAATAACAGGTGTCAGTGTTTTATTTTGGCAGAGCTAGGAGAAGCTATAGCAATAGGCTATAGGATGGTGAACACTGATCATGTGCAGTTTTGTGGTTTTTCTGTCTCTTTTGAAGCAACTTCATGTGGACCATCTACACCTTCCTAGATAATAGGTAACACATCTTTTTCTTTATGAATAACTGAATTTCCTTTATCATAAACCAAACCTAGTATCAAAGTTTGCACATACAGATAGAAAATGGTTGCTTTAGTAGTTGTTCCTCATAGCACAAGCATTACAGAATCACATTTTGTTTGCTACTTTTCTCTGTGTAAGTATAGAACTTTGCCATGGGCTTCATGATGGTTGAAAGAAAATACATACTAAACTTGAACACACTGGATCAATAAGTCATTGTTGTAGCAAAGAGAAAAGACAATGGAGACTATCTCATGTCCAGTTGTATTATACACCTTCTAAAAGAAGGTGGAGAGATTTGTCCATAGCAGCCCCCATGAATAATGTCCTATTGGCCATTATGATTCTCCCCAGTGTTTACTCATGTGGAGAGAGAAAAGTGAAATGACTGTACTTACTGCTGTGGCCAAAACTGTGATGCAGGGAAGCTACATCCGCTTGTGGTATTTTCTTATGTTGTGCCTTTCCTTCTGTTTGCCTTGGTGCCCATCTTGAATATGGGTTTGTGATTCCCTCCCTAGCATGACTCAGACACATATTTTTCTATTTCACTTCTCTTATTAAAGTCTGATCTTTGTCATCCTCAATGCCAATCTTCTTCTGAAGACACTGATATATTAACAGTGATGATTTCCTGAATATATTTCTTATAGTTGGATCTTAAATAACAGGTATATGTGAATAAAACACTTTGAGGCAGGCGTCCTTTTTCTACATTATTCAAATCATTTCACAAAAGATAATAAGATGCCACAGAAAAATGGAGACAGGAGTTGCAAACTTGTTTTATGAACTTGCACTTAAGTTGCATTCTTTTAAATTGTGATGACTGCTTAGATTAAAATCTTGTCATAAAAGATCCCAAAGTGCATGATATATCAGCTTATTGCTGAATAAGACTCCCACTGAGAATGACAGAAAAGTTGGACAAGATATAAGAAAAAATTGTATAAAAGTTTAGAGAGTATCTGAGGCAACTTAGGAGCCAAGTTATTGCCAGATGATAGATAGATAGATAGATAGATAGATAGATAGATAGATAGATAGATAATGGATAGATAACAGATAGATGATAGAAGATAGATGATTAATAGATGATAGATAGGTAGGTAGATAGAGAGATAAAGATAGATAGATGATAGATAGATGATAGTTTCTGGTCCTAGGGATTGAATTGAGGGACTGGACTTGCTAAACAGGTGCTCTGCATGGAGCCCCTTTCCTCTCAACCCCAAACCCTGGCTGGTATTTTGTTAGCTGCTTTCCTTCTGGAACATTCATCAATTCTTGATCTGTGAAGGGAGGTTCTTCAGGAAGCTGAAGCTAAGACACAGAGAAGCCTGCAGAACCCCTGATTATTTCACAATGTAAAAGAAACAAAATTTGAAGCTCAGCATTATGAAGGTTGCCAAAGCTTGAGAGACCCAGAGCCCAGAGAGAGACGTCTAGGTAAGCCAGTGTTTCCCTTGAATTTTTGTGGTTTTTTTTTCTTTTTCTTTTTTTAAAAGAAAGATTTATTCATTTATTTAATTTATGTGAATGCACATTTTCCCAGATGAGTTTGTGTGAGCCATATTCATGCCAGAGCTCTGAAGGCCAGAAGAGGGTGTTGGATCCACTAGAGCTCTAGCTCAGGTGGTTGTGAGCCACTCATGTGAATGCTGGAACTGAACCTTGGTACTGTGTAAGAACAGCAAGCCCTCATAATTGCTGTGCTATCTCCCTAGCCCTTTTTGTGGAATTCTTAACTAAGTAGAGTCAGATATTAAGAAACAAGCCAGAAAGCAGATTGAGATCTTGGAAGGATATATACACTAGAAGGGTAAACCACAGCTTAGAGAAGTTATAACCCAGGCTTGAGTTAGCTGAGTCCTGACTTTGTTTAAAGAGATGTAAATCTAACTCAGGTCATTGGGACCTCAAATCCACATTTTTTTTCTTTATGGAGAAGATCTTGATTGGATTCTTTAATTTTTAGCCAAACAAGAGACATGAAGGGATGGGAAATGAGGGAGTAGGGTGGGGGCTGGTGGATAATGGAAGGGTTTATGAAAAAAAAGGGGATATGAAGCCTATTTGAAAATCTATACTTGGTAGAACAATTTAAAAAACATAAAAGAAGCTGGTATGGTGGTACATGCCCTTAGTCCTGGCACTTAAGCGGCAGAGGCAAGGAGATGTCTGTCAGTTCAAGACCAGTCTATTCTACATAAAAAGTTCCAGGCCAGCCAGAAATATATAGTGAGACCCTGTCTGGACATAACAACAACAACAACAACAACAAAAAACAGAACAAAACAAAATAAAACAACAGAACCCTCCAAAAAATAACCATAAAAGAAAATTTGAAGGCAGATATCCCACAAGGTTAGACACTGACAATTTTAGAACTAATGGGTAACTGAACAAAATCTCCAGTGTCAAGTATAGGATACCGTCACAGGAGTTGCTGGTCAGGAAGATCTCAGAGGTCCACCAAAAAACAAAAGTTCCTATTTTTCTCTTGGTTATCTACCAGAACTAGTTGATTGCTGAAGACATCACATGTATGCATAAGACACACTGAAATCAAGCTGAAACTGAGTCAAAAGCTTCCTCCCCAATAGCTAGCTTTCATGATGCC
This sequence comes from Nannospalax galili, assembly GCF_000622305.1. NCBI lineage: Eukaryota > Metazoa > Chordata > Mammalia > Rodentia > Spalacidae > Nannospalax > Nannospalax galili. The sequence goes on from NW_008360320.1 coordinate 4,923,453, forward strand.
AGATGGTGCTATGCAGACTGCTGGAAGGTGCATAAAGGTATCATTGGTGTTACCCAGCTGTTAGTTCTATAAACTACAATATAAACCAGTGAGGCAAGATATGCTCATTGGTGCAATAGTGACATATTTGTTATGGGGGTAACTGAATGCTCCCAGATTGATTTTGAGGCTTGATCTACAAGAGGGCATCTATGCTCATTACCGAAAACCTGGTCCAAAATTCATGAGTAAGGAGGTCTTAAGCTCTAGTGGGGAACCTAATACTTCTGCTTACTGACATTGCGTCAAACCACCTTCTAAATATCTATGTTTATATCCATAGACAAAGGTACTATAGTACTTAATCATAGAAGCCTCTCATTGCAGTGAATGCAAATGAATGCAAAGACACCTACCTGGCTGCACAAGAGGCTGAGAGGGCTCAGCTCTAAATAAGACATTCACACAATGCTCTTAAGGCTCAGGGAACATTATGGAAGAGAGGGTGGAAAGACATAAGAGCTGGAAGATAGAGAGAAGGGCTGCAAAATGCCATCTTCTAAACATGGCCACGGCAAACATGAACTCATAGCAGCTGTGCCTATTGGCACTGGGCCCACACAAGCTGGGTCTTTATAACAGTCAGCTATGGATGGGGAAGGTTCACACAGGGCCCTACCACTTACTACTGATTTAACAGATTCCATGAGAGAGGGAGGCTTAGTATCCAGTTGTATAGCCGCTAGTGAGCATGCCAAGTTATAATAGATAGTTCTAAACCCAAGGTCACATATATGACCCTAGTAAATTCTGTGGGACACAAAACAAAATAAAAAGTGGTCAATATGGAGAATATATTTGTAAGGAAGGAGGCAGGCTGGAAGAGGTGGGGAAAATAAGAAAGGGTTGGGGAGAAGAGTGACCAGAATGCGTTACATGTATGTATGAAATTGTCAAAGAAAAAACTTATTAATAAAAATGTTTAAGTAGAAAAAGAATTGTTTTGTTGAACATAAAGATTAATCTCTGGATTTTAAGGGTATAAAGGCTAACCTGTAGCCTGCATGAGTACTGGAAGATGATGATGTACTAGCCTGTGGACATTGGATAAACCTCTTCATCTTTAATGCCTAGAGTTTTATGATCAAATATAAATTGGTTATCTGTATCTAGGTAAACATTCTGTCTTCTCCAACCTTTTTTCATTACAACGTAAAAACATTTTTTGAGCCATAAGGACTAACGTTGGCTTGTGTTTCAGTTTCTCCCTGTGTGCTACAAGTCCTAATGATATATTCACTCCACCATATGTAGCAACATCTGCAAAATATATGAGGTAATGGAAAGAGAGGGTTTCATAATACTTAGAGAATGTCAGGAACTTAGTGAAGATCAGTAGTTTTTATTACTTAATTAGGGAGTGGAACACACTATGGCCTATTTTGCATAGAATTGGCTATACAGCACAGCAAGTGGGCAGGGATCCAATGTGGGTGAAAAAGACTAGGCTGTAGAAGCCAATAATTTAATGTACAAAAGAAAAATTTACAAAGGTGGTCATTTGGGTAACTATGTAAAACTAAAACTAACCACTGAGACATATGGTCTGAGTGGAGGAGTGACACCAGCATGCATCAGAGAAGCAAGACCCAGACAACAAAATGTCCAGATCTTGTATTTTAAGCACATATGCCATTGTAATTTTAAAAGTAAATTAAAACAATTTTAAATGAAAATAATCAGTGCCTACTGTTGAAATCAGGTTAGGCAAGACATTGACTATGACAATTCCTTGAACAGTTTGGAATGCAATCCTTGTATCTACAGTAAAAGAATCTCTCTACAATTCCTTAGGAGCTGTTCAGTCTGGGACAGGCTGTGTGTCTATGAATCATTTGAATCTATTTCTTCTGAATGATAACACTTAAGGATGAGAAGTCACAGTGTCTTACCTGGTACACCATAAGGTGACAGTTGTAGGCATCTACTTATTCACTAGGAGTAAGAGAATGTTGCAATAAAAGCACAATGTCATAGCACATACATACAGTCACATTAAATCCAGCCCTGGAGGAGACTCCAGTTGCTCCAACTTCTTAATATAATCCCTTTACACAAATGACACTTCTAGTAGAATTGATTCAATAGTACTATAAGCCAAGTTGGATGCTTTGGGGATGAATCATAGACATTTAATAGGTTTAAGTGTGGTCATTTATTCTTTAGAACTGTGCTATCCATTCCAATGGGAATGGTATCAAAAAACAACAAACTATAAGCCTTTGTGTTTATTGTTTTCCCCTATTGTATATGTTTGTCTGTGTCTATGACCAGTAACATCTGACCATGGAAATCAGCTTTCCCTAAAGATTATCAGCTTTGTTAGTTTCAATAATTGGAATTCCTAAGACAAATCTGGCTATACCTTTATTCTGTGTCTAGGTGGTGTCTGGCACATGCTTGGGACTCATTAAGTGCTTGATTGGGCGAATGAAGAACAAAAAATGAAAATGAACCAAGTGTCAAGGTTTCAGTCAAGGTGACTGGGACAAAACAGGGCACTAGTTTTTACCAGAAGGCTGAGAAGGCAAGGCTGCAAGCATTCTAGCAGCTCTAATGATGGCTTAGTAAACTTTTGAAGTAGAAAATAGTATTCCTTACATTCTCACATACAAATAGTCCACGTGAACCCTGAACTCACCTTCTTAAGGATCAGAGCAAGTGAAGTGTATAGGGAGAGAAACATGCTATCACATAGCATTATACAACTCCAGGAAGTGTGTTTCTTGTTATAATTTTTCAAGGTTTCAAGTCTTGCTAGAACTTTCAGAAAAGTTTTGACACATTGAACTTTTAATTTTTCTCCACCATTCATGTATAAGTTGCTGGTCTTGTGCTCCAACTGCCCTGAACATTTTAGCAAGTTTTTTTTGCCCATCACCTGAAAATTTCTTCACATAAGGAAAATGGCATGATGGATCACTATTATATAATTTTAGACCCATGTGAGATTTACACTTATTCCAGTCATCACTTATCAGAGCAAAAAAGACCTGGTTCAGAATCATATCTCACATTTACTGGTTATGCATTGCTTGTCTCCTTCAATATGAAATGATTACTTCATCTTTCTTGTTGTGATCATGACACTTCTGGAGATTATAGACTAGTTATTTTACAGGATATCTTTGAGGTTATCTGATAGTTTCTCATGAGTAGGTGCAATTTATACATCTTTGGCATAGACGTACAGGCATGATATCATGTTCTCTTTGTATTGTATCAGGTATATACAATTTTGATTTATCATTCTACCAGTGCTTTACAAAGATGGTGTTTGCCACTATTCATCATTGTAATATTATTCTTCCATCCTTTAAATTTATAAGTATTTGGTTCAAAGACATTTTGAAACTCTATTAATGTCCAATTTATGATAGAACTTGTCATTCATTCATTCATCTTTTCCCTATCAAAGTTTTAAATTACTCATTTATTGATATTAGTTAAGATTCATTATTTCCTTATTCAGCTAGAATACTTTATAATTATTGTAGTATTTGATTTGTTCCAGATTCATCCAGAGGGAAGGAGTTCCTTTGCACCAGCTACTTTTCTGTGTCCTTTTTTTCACATCATCATTTTCTGGGCATTCTTTTGCATTCTGGTGTAAAAAAACTATTCTTGACTGATTGTGTGGTTTGCTGTTTTACTTCTCAAATTAGTCATTTCTCCAAAGGACCTGGTTCCATTTAGTGGTGAACAAGCACTTATTAGGATAAGTTGTAAGTAAAGTGCTTCAATTTGTAGATTTATGCAGATAGATTTTTCTAGGATTTGTTTCAATAAGATATGGAGCAGCAGAAGGCATCACCCACTACTTTTCTCATTCCTATGGTGCATCCTCTGTCAGGTGGCCAGTTCCACATTGCTCACTCTGCCTCCAGGTTCTCTCCTTGCCTCTGCAGATCTGAAGGGTCAATGGTCTCTATTACTTAGGCTCCCCCATGTTTTCTTGTAACTTCCTCACTCTACTTGTAATAAATTCCTTTGTTGGAACCTGGGGACATAGTCCTAGTCTCACTGAATTGCAGTCTAGCTGAAGAAGAGATTAAGTGATCTTAAGTATGGGAAGTATTAGAAAGAAATGCATATTTCTAAGTGAGCTTCTGAAGGATTTCTTTACTGTAGGAAATGGGCAAGGAGCTGGACAAGAATCATTGAAGAGTTACTGTGAAGAAATACTTAAGGTGAGACCAAAAGATCAATTGGATGGTGAGGGATGGGGCATGAGGATGAGGAGATATTTTGTCAACAGAGAATATAGCCTGAATAGAAGCCCTGTGGCAGGAGAGTGTAGGGGATGTTCAAGGAGCCCACAGAATGGCAGCATGTTGGAAGCACAGAGGATGAAGTAGTGTGAAAGCTGATGGTTGGAAAGGCCATAGGATGGAAGCATGGAAGGTATTTAAATATCAGGGACCTTAACATTATCAACCTTGAGCTTTATAAAGAAGCCTCTTGGTGTTTTGTGAGTAATGAGGTTACACTGGTTAGTTTTTGTGAGGTTAATACAAACTAGAGTTATCTGGGAAATGGGAACTTCAGTTGAGGCATTTCCTCCATGAGACTGTCCTGTGCGCATGTCTGTGGAGTGTTTTCTTGACTGCTAATTAATGCAGGAGGGCCTAGCCCACCATGGGCCTGGGCTGTATAAGAAAGGAAGCTGAGCAAGGCAGGGAAGCAACCAGGAAGCAGCATTCCCTCCTGTGGTCTTTGCTTTAGTTCCTGCCTCCAGGTTCCAGGCATGAGTTCCTGTGAGGATTTCCTTTAATGATGGACTATGACTGTAAGCTGTAAGGTGAAATAAACCCTGCCCTCCCCCAAGTTATATGACAGAAGTAAGAAAGCAAACTGGGACATAGGGCATGTCAGTAAGAGATGATAAATTTGAGCTCCAGGGAGTGGGTACTGCCTAATCAAAGTGAGAGATGCCAATCATTTCAGGTAGGGCATAGGCATTTGGTTAAAGATTAAGAAATGAATGTATAAGATACTGAGACTACAGAACTGGGAGAAGAGAGTGCTGATATGTGAATGGTGAGGGACCCTGCACATGCCAACTTTACCAAGAGGTCTCCACAAAGAAGAATCAGCTGATGGATGCTGCTGACCTGCCTCTATGGTCAGGAGGAGATGAAGCATCCTGAGCTACTGAGGTAGAAGACATCAGCACCCCATCCTCAAGACCAACTTGATTGTTACAGGATGGACACCTGACTCAAATCAGCCCACTAGAACCAACAGGTTTTAATTTCAAGACCTGTTTGTACTGCCAAGGAAGCTAACTCTTTATCCGTGATTTCCACGATTTTCACAGTTCAGAGGATTAGGAGAAAGAACTAATATCTGAAATCCTCATAATATTATGTGAATCATAAAGCCATCTCAGGTCCTTTCTTCTGCACTTTTTGAATATAAACCTCAAAATAATACTTGTGTATTTTCAAGGATTAATTTTTGTTTATGTGTATGTGTCTATCTGTATGTATATATGTAGGTTCACATGAGTGCAGGTGGCCCACAGATGCCAGAAAAGGGTGTTGGATCCCCTGTGACTGAAGTTATGGGTGCTTGAGAGCCACCTGATCTGGGTGTTGTGAATTGAACTCTAATTCTCTTGAAGAGCAGCAAGTGATCTTAACCACAGACTGAAACATCTCTCTAGCCCCCAAGTTATATTCCTTATAAGACCACTTTAAGATTTGTTTAGTATAATTTGCAACTGAAAGTATCTTCCTTGAGCCACTTTACCATTCAATGTAAATGAATATTAACAATTAAATTCTTCAAATTATATATATATATGTATAGATTTATAAATATGTTTTTCAGGTATATGCTATGAGGTTTTTTTTTTTGTTTTTTTTTTTTGGAGACCCAGTCTCCCCGTAGCCACAACTGGTCTGGA
>NW_008360320.1:4929415-4951100 GCF_000622305.1 Nannospalax galili
TTTGGAGACCCAGTCTCCCTGTAGCCACAACTGGTCTGGAACTCACTATGCAGATCAGACTGGTCTCAGTCTCACAGAGATTTGCCTACCTCTGCCTCCTGAGTGCTGAGATTTAAGACATGGGCCACCATTCCCAGCCAACTGATATATTTGAACAAAGTTGATATACTTTATGTTGATTTGTTGTTCAATATTCATGCCTTTAGGTCCTAACTTGTATTCTTTCAGAACAATCTTTAAGACGAGGCTATAGCTATAAATACTTTGAAAAGTCATCACAAGAAACACTGGCAGGAAATAAAAGACATAAGATAGAGAAGGGAAGGAAGTGAATAAAATAAGAAGTTAACATGGTAGGTACCTGGAGTCTAATACTGCTGAAGAAACAGTGTAGAATAAACCTCATTGTAATCCTAAAATAGGGTGAAGAAGCTAGGGCAATGACCTACCAATTCTTCACCTATCACATAGTAGGGAGCATTAACTGTGGTACTCTCAGCCCTATATCAAGACCAACCATACTTGTTTTGGCTTCAAGAAAATAGTGCTGATGCAGAGACGTAGGTATTCTTTAGCTGTCAGCCTTCTGTGTGAATACAGGGAGGATGTGGGCAGAGCACCAATAGTGTCTGGCACGATCTTGCTTCTCTGGATTCCAATTTTGATTATTAAAGCCTTAATTTCAGAACTTTATGTATATCTTGCTTTTTCCCCAATGGCAATCATTTCATTTCTACTGCTTGATTGACTCCCATCAATATATAAACCTCACATCTCTTCTACCTTAAAAAAACTTGTTTCTATATTTCTTTTTAGTTTCTATATCACTTTCCATGCTTCATATCAACAATTTTTAGAGTTCTGTTAGGTATAGTTCTATTTTCTAGCTCTGCTTTTTTCTATATTTATCACTATACTGAAACTGCTTTTATGAAGCTGGGCATGCATTTCTTTGATGCCCAAACCAATGGCCACAACCCTACCCTCATCTCACTTAACCCTTCAGCAGTGGAAATATGCCTCTACTTTGAAAATGCTCCTTTTTTTTTTTTTTTTATTCTAGTAGCTCCACCCTTACTGCTTTCTCGGCTACTCCTTGTCAATCTTCCTTAAGAGCCTGTTTTGTGGTATCACAAGTGATTGTGTCAAAGTTCAATTTGCTTATATATTCTCCCTAACACTAATTCATTCAGAGTTCTCCACCATTTCACTGAGCTGTAGGCCAACACATGCATCTGTCTACTTAGAACTACTGTTGTATATTGAGCAGGTGTATTAGTTACTTTTCTTGTTGCTATGACCAAATACCTGGCAAAGTTACTGAGGGAAGGAAGTGTTTATTTTGGCTGACAGTTTAAGAAGGTATACGGCCCAGCATGCTAGCAAAGGCACATCAGCTGGGGTGTGAGGTGACTGGTCTCATGGTATCTACAGTTAGAAAACAGAGAGCGAACAGGAAGTAGGGCCAAACTATAAAAGCCCAAGGTCTGATCCTAGTGACTTTTCCTCTAGCAGGATGCAACTCCTAAAAGTTACACACCCATCAAAAACAGCTCTGTAGACTGGGCACCAAGTGTTCAAACACACCTTTCAAATCACAGTAACAGGCATATTGAAATGTCCACAAACAAAACTCCTTTTTTTTTTCCCTCTAGAACCTCTTCATTGTCTAATCTTTTCTATCTCAGAAAATAAAATCTATCATTTGTCTAGTTGTTTAAACAGAAACTTGTGACCTCTACAAATTTTTTTTGTCCTTTTACTCACATCTGACTCCATGAGCAAATTCTACCTCCATCTCAGACATAAATCCTGAACACACTAGTTTCCTCATGTTAAACTTTCCCTCTTGAGCTCAAGGTGTTATTGCCACTCCTTAATCTACTTATAAATAGCTTCATAACTGTTGTCTAGTCCTTCACTCATTCTGTGTCCTTAAAATACATTATGCATATAGAAAACCAAATGATATTTTTAAATCATACATTAAATTATATTGCTTCCTTCTAGAACCATCTGAGAACTTCCCACACACTTAAAGACAACAATAACAACATCTGACTCCTCCCTGCCATATTGACTCAATTCCAACTACTTTCCTTCCTGAATTTCTACACTTATCCATACTTGCCTTCCTTTTTTAATGGTTCTTAAACAAGGGCAATGCCACTATGTGGGGTGGCATTCCTAACAGCATATGGGGATCAGTGACACCAGAAGTCCTGATACATGTAGCTCATTCTGTGAAGGGGGTCACAATTCTATATCATGGATGATGCTGAATGTTCATATCATTCAACACTCATAAGTTAAAAGTACACTTATGATGATTTGCACATGAAACTTAAGTCCATTTTACATATAATCTCAAAGTACTGCACAGTTTTAATATGCACTGAAATTTCTAGGAATGCTACTATATTGCATATTGAGGGAAGATTGTTTTGTTAGAAACTATCAAGAGTTGCTCAGTGTTTCATAAAATTACATCACCAATGGCAACGCCATTTGTGATATTGGAGTTGCCAATACAACACACCTGTACCTGACTCCATTTGTGGTTGTCACATTCGTTTGGATTCTAAGTATAGACACAAACATCTGACTACTTCATATGGCTTCTTGTTATGATAGCTGAGCACTTTCCTATAGAAATGTGTATAATTGTACAACAAATTATCTTTCTATTCTTTTTAATTTTATATTATAGTCAAGGCACTATGCCAACATCATTGAGAATTATTTATGAAAATAAGTATGAATTGCAGAGTAAAGGAGGGATTTTATAAATTATTTGTCATAAAAAGAGGGCTCTAGGCCTGACTGGGTGAGAACACTACTCTAAGATGCTAAGCTTTGTCTGACCCTGTATGCTGTGTGTTCTATTTCCATCAACTGCTATGAACAAGGGACATATTTTTTTCCTAGACATATAGCAGGAAGGTAAGTCCAGCTCCTGTGCAAATTCTAATATCTTTCTAGAATTAATCAAGGAGAGTTGTAATTTGGGTGGAAATATCAGCCATTTATCAAAACTTTTAATTTTTTTTCATTAAGTAGATCACATTCCCTCACATCCTTTGCTGCTAGCATGGCAAAGTGACTAGGAGAGCAGGACAGAGAAAAGTATCATTTTCAAAATTTATTGTTTTTGCAATTCTTTCTGTCATTGTACCACCCTTTGCTTCTTGAACCTCAACTTTCTAAGGTATAGTGAACATTGGTGGCCCCCCAAACTTCCTTTATAATTATTTCCTCTGAGTTGCTTTTGTGCAAAGGGTTGGAAAGATTTTACCGTTCGGTGGTGTGTGTTAGAAGCAGCACTGGAACTACTGAAGAACGTGACATGACAGAGTACCATATTTTCTTTCACTGTTTTGATTTTCACTCTTCTATTAGGTCATACAATGACCATACAGAAAGGCCTGGTTTGCAGTCTTTTTTCCTTGTTTATATAGTCTTTTTCTTCAAGTTTGAGTAGTCTTTTTAGGTCAGATATAATTTTATTATATTTCGTTTTTATTTCTCTATGATTGCGGCACTGAACATCCCATAAATCATTATTTTCAGTGTGGAGGACGTTTTGCCTTTTAGGGAGGGGTGCCCTTAGATGTGTTTCATAAATTTTGAGTGTGGCTGTATGGATGTTAATCCTATAGATCCATTTTAAATCAAGATCAACTGTTTCTTTAAAATGCCAGATAATGAGAATGGTTGACATAGGGTGACAGTATCCATGGAAGAGTGCTCATAGACAGAGGAAAAGAACACACATCCTTTGCCATAGGTAAAGACTACAACTTGAGTTATATGGACAAAAGGCATGAAGAGGCATGCTGATCTTAGAGAAAGCCAGCTTCAACAGATCCCATAGTAATGACCTGCTTCCAATGAGAACCCACTAGCCTCAATGAGAACAGGTTGTTAAACACCTTCTTTTGCCATTTTATTAGGGTATCTGTGTGTAAGAATGACTTTTACAACATGGAAATAATCTGGACTAATGACTTTTACTTAACCTTGCAACAAAAACATTATAATGCAAACAAACTCACTGATCCATGTGCTTTTCTTATGATCTGGACACCAGACTATAATCCCTCAGGATCCCACCTTTATCCTCCACCCAAGATAGTGAATGAAGGTAGGGTCGCTTGATTAGCATATCAAAGTCCTGAAAGCAGCATGATTTTCTTACTGAAAACAATGAGAAGATTCCAGAAGTCTGTTTGTAATTGTGAGTGTGCTATTCTAGGCCTATAGGTCAAAAGGCAATATTCCCTGATAAGAGTGGGTCCTAGCTTCTACTTCTCCATTTCATGTTGGAAGTACTGTTTTCAATAAGAGCAAGAGCAAAGCCCAGGCTGGCAAGCACAGTTCCATGAAACATCTGAAGGAACAGGTACTCTGAAGTTCAGGTCCACTGTTGGCATGAAAACTAAGAGTCAGGCTGTTTCTTTAGTCAGGTATAACCAAAAAGTGGCTGGAAGTGGGGCAAGGCTATACACTCAAAGCCTGTACTCAGTGATGTGCTTTCTCCAGCAAGGGTATACCATCTCCCCCAACAGTGTTTCTACTACCTGGAAATGAGGTGTTCACATATCTGAAGTCTATGGGGGACATTTTTTATTCAAACAACCTCAGGGCCCCTGCATTGTCTATCATATTGCAGTCAGTTGCTTATCACCTGTTAGTGGGGATGGATTTCCTCAGGCATGCGTGTGTAAATAAATGAACCAATTCTGGTGAAAGCTGAAGATGGTTTCTCCATACCAGGTGTTGAATAGATTACAAATCCTATATAAATGGACAGATTATAGCTTTCCCATGATTATAATGATTTCAGGTGTTCAAAGTAGGAGAAATGCATTACAAGTGTATTTTACTAGATTCCAAATTTCCCAAATATTGAATTTTATATATTTTTATTGAATTTTTCTGTATCTCATGCACAGCATCTCAGTTGTCTTTATACCCTCTTCTCCATTGGCACCCTCCTATAGGCCCCTCTCTGGATTTCATGCATTCCGTCATTTCCGTTAAGGCCTATAAATTCAAGTTGATATCCCTGGACATCCCTCAGTGCAAGTTCATCTACTGGGTTCTTGTCAGTCTATCTAGAGTTACTCCTTAAAGAATATCAGGTCTTTCTCACCCAGTAGTAATCAGCTGCCAATAGTTCTTTGGCTAAGAATGGGGCCTGCTGCACATTTCCACCGTTTTATGCTGGGTTTTTGTCTCTTGAGTTTGCATGGGTCTTGTGCACTATTGATGTAAGGTCCCATGAGCAAAGTTCCAGGAGCCTGTAAGACTCTGTTTCCATATAGTGATATACTTTCTCCCTTGGCTTTCACTCTCTTTCCACCCCCTCTTATCCAATGGTCCCTGAGCCCTGGGTTCATTGCCCTTTGTTGCATGAGGGTGTTTCATCGATGAGAGTTGAGAGACGCATTAGTATTCTTTCTACCCCTTGTTCCACTATGTTCTGTGAATCTTAGTTGTAGAGGTTCTACTGTAGATGTGTCACTCTGGATTGGGTATTTCACAGACCCTTAATCTCTATGAGTGACCAGTTGTCAAACTCTGTAGTAATCTTCATCTGTTGCAAAAAAAAACTTCTTTGATGAGTGGTGATTGAATTGTCAATAAAAAGGGACAAAAGTAAAAGTTATGGAATAAACAATGGGTGTGGTGGCACATCTGTAATCCTAGCACTCAGGATGCAGAGGCAGGTGGGTTTCTGTGAGACAGGGGCCAGCCTGGCCTATGTAGTAAGTTCCAGGTGGGCTTAGGGATATGGGAGACCCTGTCAAAAAAATTCTGAAGTAACATAAGATATTGAATAGTCTTGGCAACAAAATTTGATCTTATTTTACATGATTATTTAAAAGTGTGGCAAATTATATGATTGCATATATTCTTCAGAGAAATTGCTATTTCCATTAGCAAAAGTCAACATTAGTATAACGAAGCCAGACTCCGAAGATCATGAGTGAAGACTAGGCTATGTGTTTGCTGGTTTTCATTGTATCAGTTCTCAGCCCAGAAGAAAGAGCATATTGTGTTCTTTTTTTTTAAGCAGTTTTTTTTTAAATTTTATTTTATGGGTATGAGCATTTTCCCTGTATGTGTGTAGGCATACCACATGTATGCATTGCCCACAGAAGCCAGAAGAGGTGTCAGACTCCTGGAATTGGAGTGATGGACCATTGTTAGTCACCATGTGGGTACTAGTAATAGCAGATTATCTCTGCAAGAGCAGTCAGTGTGCTTAACTGCAGAGCCATACTCCCAACCTTCTATATTATTTTCTTAATAATAATTGTCAAATAAATAAATCAATAAATAAAACATTTTAAATGTTACTGTGGTTTTCTTATCAGCAGCTTTTAGTCAGGATCCAATTTCTTTGAAAAGTTAGCTATAATAGGAGCCAGAGAGATGACTCAGTGGGTTAAGAGTTGGATCCCTGGGACTCACATGGTGGAAAGGAGACAGTAGGCTCCTGAAAGTTGTCCCCTGACCTCCACATGTGCACTGTGGCCTGCACACACACACACACACACACACACACACACACACACACACACACACTGTAAAACAATATAAAAATAAAATTAGCTGTAATAACAGCTGCACCCACAGTTTTGGTTGTCCAATCTCCTCTTTTATTTTTTCTCAAAGACTGAGCACTGGGGAATGTGAGTTCTTTTAGCAGAGGTCTCCAGTACAACGAATGCCTCTTGACTCCAGCTGCCTGGTGCTTAAGCTTAAATGTTCTTTCAAGTGCTTCCCTAGCACGTTGTCCACAGCACTACTGTAGCACTTTTCACACATAATTGCATTTGCAAAAGTCCCTTACCATATGCAATTTCCCTTTCATCAAATTGCACATATGTGGATTTACTTTTGTGCACTTTTCCACAATCAGGAAAATCTTACTTTGATTAGATGCACACCTGTTGGGGATAATTTGGAAAAGGGGGAGTAAGAAGGTAGGAAACTGAAAGGGCAAAAAGAGGGAAAGCAGGTGGCAGAACAGGAGAGGGGATTTTAAATGCAGCTTTGGGAGAAATTCAGGTGGCCTAGGCAAAGTGAGTGCTGAGTTCCAGTGACAGCAGGGAGCCAAGGCACAGGTATTCTCACACAGAAATGTGAGCAGAGCTAGAGCCATGTGGGCAGGTAAAACACAGGCCTGACAGGTACTTGTTTGTGATATCTACTAGCTTAGATAAGAGTTGCCTTGGACTTTTCCAGCCAAGTTACTGGACCTATTTGAGGTCACTTGTGGGACTCAGGAGATAGAGGTCAATGATTCAATCATCCCCACAAAGTTGAGTTTTATGTGACGTACAGTGTGTATAGAGCAAAACGAACATAGAAGCATGTTGTTTAAAACATTGTTAAGAAATGGTGGTGTGCTAGCCTTGTTCTGTTTTAAGAAGGACGAAACTTTATACCATAACCTTGCTGGCCCAGTCTTGTCTTTCTCTTAAAGGCTTATTTACTGTTTTGGAATGTGAATTCTCTAGGCAAAATGATCTTAGAAGTGGAAAATGTATATTTATGTAGCACTGTACAAAACTGTGTGAGTCACAGAGATGCAAAATATTACTCTGTCATTCTATAACCGGACTTAATGTTGATCCTAGTCCTCTATTTTCAGCCTCAAGCAGAAAGATTCATTTGGTTTTAGTGGTTTCTCAATGATTTTGAATTTAAATTCAGTCAAATTTAAGATTTTCCCCTCTGATTCCCCCTTAGGCTGATATTAACCATAAACCCATGTAACATTTATGGCAAGAGGATAATCAGTCCTCTATATTGATCTTCCCTGTTCTGATTTCCACTGAGTCTGACCATACAAACTGTAATTTACATGAGCTCCAGTTCCCACGTGGACTGATATTATAGGATCTACCCTATAGCAATTTATTGTTCCCATGGCCACCAGAATCCTTCCTTTCTATTAACTTTGCTTTGTATCTAGGTCATTATTTGCCACATGAGAAAATAGTTGGTAGTCCTTGATTCTGACTGGACCCTTGAACATAACTATGAGACTGTAGACGGAATCAAATTCATCCATATGTCCATCCATTCACTACCCTTCACTCATCCATCTATCTAGCCAATTATTGAGTACTCAGTACTTACTAAGCCTTCATTGTAGAATTTCCTTCCAGGGAGGATTTTATTTTCTAGCAGGATGCAAGAAACAAAATAATTTACCTTCTTAACCACAAAACTTAAATGCTGAAAACTAAATGTGTTATCCTGCAAATTAATTTATTTTTCACAACTTTATTTTTCTATGAAACTCATGCCCAGACTCATGGCTTTAACTCTTCATTGGAAAGTTTCAATGGACAATTTGAACTCTTAAATGATGTAAACCTTTTAGCCCCCCAAATCATTGCTTCACTGTTTCATGGGGTTTTATACAACCCTAATCATCCTCCCTCCTTCACTCAACTCCCAAATTGAAAGATCCACCTTAAACCATAACTTGTCTCTCCAAGACATGGTGGAAAGACTGTCAGGGTGGAGGAGTCCTCCCTTACTTTGTAAGAAACAAAGTCTTATTAATGGTGCGTTGGTGGTATTTGGGGAGCCTGTGTTGGACAATGGTGTTATCACAACTCAGTTGCAAAGCAGGCATCTAGAAAAGAGCTGGTTGGTACATGTCATTAGCTCTATTAGTTGTGAAATATTATTTTATGTTTATGCAGGAGCAAAAGTCAGGTTTTTATTGCTAATTCATGATGTAGTTTGGATACCCAGAAAATATTGTTTCTTAATAGCTATTAAAAATGTGATCTTTAGCCTGGCGTGGTAATACACACCTTTAATACCAGCACTTGAGAGGCAGAGGCAGGCAGATCTTTGTGAGTTCGAGGCTAGCCTGGTCTATATAGTGAGTTCTAGGACAGCTGGGGCTACAGAGAGACCCTGTCTCAAAAAGACAAAAATAAAATAAAATAAAATAAAAAAGTGATCTTTACTTTGTGCATGGTGGCACATATCTTTAATCCCAGCACATGGTGGGCAGAGGTAGGCAGATCTCTGTGAGACTGAGGCCAGCCTGGTCTACATAGTAAGTTCCAGGCCAGCTGAGAATACAGGGAGACTCTGTCTTTGAAAAAATGTGATATTTGTTAATTGATATATTAAAATAATACAAGTGTTAGTCAGCCTTCAAGTATTGCCTTTTGGTCTTCCCAAAGATGTCAGATACTGGGTGCTCCTCAGTTGCCCTAGAAACATGTTCTACTGAGTCACCTGCTACTGGAATTATGTCCCTAAAAATATGATACAAGATACCTTTTATAAAAATGTTTGACTAAGGTATTTGTTAGGTCTTCTCTTTATCGGCTGACCTACCCAGGTGAAGTGGGCTGAACAATAAAAAATAGTCTAAAGCTCCTTTGTTAAGTGTATATAAGATCCATGTTGGCCAGGGTTCTTAATTGTAGGCAACAGAATCTGACCTAACAAGTTTACTTGGAATGAGATTTATGATAGTTCACACAATTATTGGGAGAGTTAAAAGTACAGACTCTAGGCTGAGTTTCTGGGAACAATGCCCAGAACCACACAGAATCTGGCTCACTGAAGGAACTGCTGCTGCCATTGGCCTCAGAACCCCAGTGTGTCTGCCATATCAGGAGGATGTTGCACTGGGCAAGGATTGCCACCACTGCTGGTCTCAGAAGAATCAACCTTCCAGCCCCCCAGGGCTCTGCTGCCTGAAAATGGTTTTAAAATTGTGATCTCTGGACGAGCAGCATTAGAACCACCTGGTAACTTGTTGGAAATGCAAGTTATCAGGTCCCAACCCAGACCTATGGAATCAGATGCTCTGGGCATGAGGCCTAATGATTTGTGTTTCTGATACAGGCTAATGTCTGAAAACTGCTGCTTTCTGGATTGTTCATTTTATTTCTCTAAGTCTTGTGTACAAGTAGGCATAACTACTTTGTGGTAATGGGTCACACAAGGAAGCCAAGTGATAAAGGACACTGGGAAAAGGAGCCTGAATTAATAGTTCTCAAAGTAGACTCTACAGCTGAGTCACCTGGGGACTTGTTAAAACTGCAGATTCTGGGCTTGAGACCACTCAGGGGTTATGAGCATATACTACTCTTTCGGAGGGGCAGAGCACCATTTCCAGTGCCTACATGGAGGACTCACACTCCTGTAACTGCAGTTCCTGGGGATCTGATACCCTCTTGTGGACTGCATAGGCACCGCACCTGCACAGAGGTACCTATAACCCACATAGACACCTAATTTAAAAAATTGTAAAAATGCATATTCTGATTATTAAGGCCTTGGGTCAATGCCAACAAGTTCACAGATGATGTTGATACTCAGTTTAATAGAGAAAGATTGCAGTACAGAAATAATGCTTGGGGGGAAGTTGGAGCAACGTGCCTAGCACAATAAGCAATGTCTTCTATAGGCCCTCTCTTTTAATAGAAACCCATGCCAATATTTAGGTGAGTGTGTGTTAAAGGCTTAGTCCCTTGGTTTGTACAATTGGGAGGCAGAAAAACCTTTAGAAAGTGGAATCTAGTGGGAAGTACTTTCACCACTGGAGGCATGCTCTCCAGGGGGATTTCTTTTACTGTTTTCTTTCTGGTCTTGAGGTCTGAGATTTTCCTCTGCCACATTTACCTGCTTTGATAATGCTTCCTTTCCAAAACAACAGCTAATCAGTCATGACCCCAAAACCATGAACTAAAATGAAACATTTCTCTCTGTAGGTTAATCATCTCGCTCAAGTATTTTGCTTATTTACTAATTTTAGTAGAAAATTAACACAATCTATATAATCCATAAGATTTGTAACAGTAAGTTTCTCCACACCTGGAGGAAGCTGTTGGATCTTCATAATTTGTCTGTTCATGGTCTTTATATGAATAGGAAGTCCATCATTTATTATGTTCAAAATTTTTGAGATGGCTGGACATTTTACTTTAGGAGGCAGGTGGGTTAGTAGAAAGTTCCTTGACTGTACGTCAGTTTCTTCAGTGTTAGGAGACTAGCTCTCAATCAGAAAATCAATTCATTCAAAAACAAGCCTCCACCAAGACTTCTCTTATGACTACAAACATAGAGTGCTTTCTAGCCAAGATAACTTAGTACTTGAGGATTCGACCGCCTCCTCATTTTGCTTCCAATTCCATGACTAAGGCAACTGACTGGAATGAGTTTCATTAGCTCCTTTTTCTTCTTGTTTCTCACTGTCCAACAGGAATCATGAGAAGGTTGTGAGGGAGGTATGAGGGCCTTAAGTTGAGCAGCTTATTCTTCTGGTCACCTGTGGGTTTGCATGCTAGCTTCTTCCATAAACCAGAGGTCATAGCCTCTGCCACACAGCCCTTCCCAGGCTGCTCACTCTGCCCCCACACTCCCTCCTTGCCCCTCAGATCTGAAGCATCCATTATTTATGCTTCTTTGTGTGTTATTACAACTTTCTCACTTTACTTGTAACTGACTCCTTGTACTGTGGCTAAGAAGTGCTCTCCCCCAAAAAGCTCTTGTGTTGAAGGCTTGGTTGTCAGCTGGTGGTGTTTTGGGGAGGTAATTAGATTATGAAGGCCCTAACCTAACCAGCGGATGAATCCATTGGTGGGCTAATAATATGATGGCATTGTTGATAGTAGTGGGAAGTAGGGGGTAGAGTGTGGGTGGAGTGTGGGTGGAGTGGAGGAGAAATGTTGTGGAGGCATGGCTTTGAAGGTATACTTCACCCCAAGGCCCTTCTTTTCTTCCTCTCTCTCTGCTTCATTTCTACACGTGCTTCCTCTACCCTGATGCTTTGTCTTTCCTCATGCCAAATAATGGAACCAGCTGACTTTGAACTGAAAATGTGATCCAAAATAAACCTCCATTCCTTTAAGCTGATTCCTCTCAGTTATTTTGTCACAACAATGAAAAATAACTCCTTTATTAAATTCTTTTCAAATCAGCCATCTTGATAGTGACACCTCGGTCCGACCATCTAAGTTCTGGTGAGGTTTGGTAGCTTCTTTTCCGAAACAACTTAAGTTTGAGTTCTACTGTCTCCTTTTGTAACTGTAGAATGGGTTTTCATTTTAGTTTCAGATCATTTCCGGTAATATTCATCCATATAGAAGAGACACCCTTTCAACACCCCACTATTTCCATGAATAGCGGTGGTATAGAACTGGGATTCAGGAGACTGAAACAGGTGAAGGGCTCCAGCGAACAACACAGTCACCAGTGTGTCAGAGTGGCTTCTTAGTCTACTCAGCGCTGGTTCTTGGCTGTGTGTGTATTCTGTTGTTAGATGTCAGTTGCAGGAGAGGTGCTATTTTCTATTCAATTTTATTAGACCATGTTTTCTTACTATATTCTTAGTTTGAATTTTTAATTTTATTGGGAAACAAGTTGTAATTAAATATTTAATTATGTGACTTCCTACTAAACTAAGTTTCTTGAGAGGCCAAAAACTGGATCTGTTTTGTTTATTTGCTGATATCCAGAAAGAAGACACAAAAATGTATAACTCATTTCTGGATAGGAAAAAAAAAAAGGTATTGGCACCCTAATTTGGGTTAATGTTACTGATTTGTCTATCATATAAGTATCAATTATGTGATTGATTTTTAGGCTACCTATGCAAATTTGACCACAAACTCTCAATGCTTTCAGTATTATTGTATGCTTTATCCTTGAGTGAAGGAATTAAAACTAGAAGAATTTATTTTTTATTTGGGAATAAAGTGGGTCATAAATTAGTTATTTGCATATAAATATGAACAGATATCAGCTCTTAGAGAAGAAGATACATGAGACAAATAGCAGCATTGTGGCCTGGGAGAGGTGGTTCAACAGAGCAAGTTGGCCAGCAGCTATTCTTCAGGGTGAACCCTGCAGAGGATGCTCTATTCAGCTCACTTTTCCACTCACTCACTTTGACTTACTGCTGTGCTTAGTAAACACATTTATGAGCCCTGTTGTGCCAAGCATGTGTTCAGGTGAGGGGCATGTCAGTCAATCGACAGAACATGTTCCTTCTTTCATTGATTGTCTAGCCAGAAAAGATTCCCTTGGATATAAAATTCAGTGCTGCGTTTCTTTTCTCTAAACTTGAGGTTGATTGATCATGATTCCTGCAGAGACTAATAATACTTTTTCTGGTATGAGAGAGAAAAGGTAACTAGGAGTTTTAAGTTAGGGGCAAAGTTTGATTCAGAGAAGCAGTTACATACACCTGATTCATAAAGATTGATGAGCTAATGTGAAAACTGGTCAAAGCATCATGATTTGTTACTAAGTTGAAGCATATGGTTGTTTTGGTCAAGTCGATATAGACTTATTGAAAGGAAATTATGTCAAGGATGAAGAGATTATAAAAAAGAAAGACATTAAATTGCTTAAAATGAGCAAGGATTTTTTTAAATCCCAGATTTACATATAAACTAAATGAATTTTGATCAGGAGATTTAAAAGGAAGACTGCAACTGGAATAGGCAGTTTGGCAGTGACTTTAAGTGACTCTACATTTGGCAGCTTTTTAAACTGTAGCCTGTGACCCCAGAAGGGGGATTTTAAAAGATTTGGCAGTGATAAAAGGGTTTTGAATGTGCAGCAACCAAACATTAAATAAAAATCAAATGCTTATTGAACCTGAGGTGTTTCTGCAGTGCTTGTCTGAGTTGCATTGTACCACTTTACTGCAACCTTGGTTCTGAACATATAACATATGCACTTTCCACTATGCTGTTATACTATGTGCTGTCATACCACATCAACAAACAGCCTGAAACACCTCAGTTTAGATTCAAGATGATTGTATATTATAATTTGTAGTATTTTCGTTGTATAAACATTTTTGTTCTTAAAGAAACATAATGGTTTAATTATGGAAAATCTTGTTTTGTTGTTATTTTTTGTTTTTTTGAGATCAGGCTTTCTTATAGCCACAGCTGGCCTAGAACTCACTATGTAGACCAGGCTGGCCTAGAACTCACTATATAGACCAGGCTGGCCTCAATCTCACAGAGATCTACTTGCTTCTGCCTCCCAAGTGCTGGGATTAAAGGTGTGCACCACCATGTCCAGTTAAGGAAAAAGGCTTTTAATTTTTCCTGTTGCCATTCTGCAGCATCTAAATATCAAATTAGTATATCTTTAAATTGTTTTTTATTGAAATGTTTTATTTTAAAAATTATTGCTTGATTAGCTGACAAGTTTCATGAAAAATAATTAAGTAAATTTTGACTTTGGATTAAGACATAATTTTTAACAGTTTCTGAAATGGCCTTAAACATACTTCTGCCATTTTGTACACATATGTGTACAAAGCAGTGTTCTCAGTCATGGTGATTAGAAAACTAAAATATCTATCATAGGGCCAGGGCAATGGTTCAGTGGGAAAAGCACTTGCTGACAAGCCTGAAACGTTTTAAAATACATTTCTTTATGATTTTATTAGCAAATATTTTCTTTTATGTACTTGGGATCATGTTAAAATGTCTCTGAAAATAAATAACAAGTGGAAAAACTTTATGAAACCTGACTTAGATATAGAATACAGTGTCAAGAAAGAGTCCTTCCTTCAACTTGCAGAACCTAATTTCCCTTCTTCAACTGTGACTGTTTTAGAGATTCACGGCTAATAAACTAAAGTGTTAATGACAGTGTACAACTTCTGACACTAGGTCTCAAAAGCAGTGTGCTTCTTCCTCCCTTTTCCCTTGGATCGTCAACACTGGAGGAAGCTACCATCTATATGTAAGGACATTTATACAGCCTGATGAAAGGTCCATGTGGGAGACCCATGTGGGGCGGTACAGAGGTCTTCTTACAGTAACCTGCAATAAACTGAGGTCAACAACCAGTACCTTCGCAACTGAGCAATCTTGCAAACAGACCAGTTGGCCCTAGTCAAGCCTTCAATTCCCATCCTGACTACCAACTCCTGTGACTCTTTGAGTCAGAACTAACCAGCTAAGATGCTCTAGGTTTCTTGACCCAGAGAAACTGTGAGATATAACGCATGCTAAAAATGATGCTAAAAATGGGGGTAATTTGCAGCACAGTAACAGATAACTAAACAGATAGACATATACATCTGTGGGCTTGTCATTGTGCATATGAGTTCCTGCATGTCAGAGCAGTTTTAAGATGCCATCTGTGAGATGCAAGTCTTGCTGTTTGGATGAAAGCAGAGCAGTCACGCTCGGCGTTCTTTGAGTACAGAAGGTAGAAGGGCAAAGTTGAGTGGTAATAGAGGTCACCACAAGAAAGCAAGCAGGAAAAAGCCTCAGCCGATGAAACTAAAGAAAGAATTTTTCTACGAAAGCAAATGGCATTTGGGGATTTACATACTCAAAAAAGTACATCTAGGGACATATTTTGGTCCCCCGTGATTCCTCACAAGAGTTCATGATTGGTAATGAAATGGAGAGGGTGAAACATTGAGAGGTGGTGTAGGAGGTGTGTAGGGGAAGAATCGTTCTCCCCCCTGAAAATGGATATGCTAACATTCTTTCATCTCCAGCATTTCTTTTGAAAAATTATATTGACTTATTTTATTGAATTTTTATGCATTTCATATAATGCATCTTGATCATATTTAGACCCCCTCTCCTATCTGCACCTCCTATAGACCCCCGCCAGATTTCATGCATTCTGTCATATATGTTAAATTCTATCCAGTCAAGTTTCTGTCCCCAGCTGTCCCTTGGTGTGAGTTCTTCCACTGGAGCATGCTCAGTGTGCCTAGTATCACTCTCTTAAAGAGGATCACCTCTCCCTCACCCAGCAGTGACCACTTGCTAATAGTTCCTTGGTTAAGGTTGGGGTTTCTTACCCATTTCTCCAGTTCTATGCTGGATTTTTTTTCAGGTTTGAGTTGGCATAGGTCTTGTGCATACTGTCACCATTGCTGCAAGTTCATATGAGTAAGTTCTCAGCTTCCTGGAAAACTCTGCTTCCTTATGGTTATCTACTACCCTTGGATCCCTCTTCCACAATGATCCCTGAACCCTGGGTGACAAAGGTTAATGTAGGCATCCTATCCAGGGATATGCACTCCATAGTCTCTTATTCTGTACATTTTGGTCAGTTGGGGCTTTCTGTGTTAATCGCCACTGGTGAGAATTGAGAGATGGATTAATAGTCTCTCTACCCCCTGATCTGCTATGTTCTCTAAGCCTTAGGTTGCATTGTAGATGTGTCAGTTAGGGCTGGGCATCTCACTGACACTTATTCTCTGTGTTTGACCAATTGTGGAACTCTGTTATAGTCTCCACCTATTGCAAAAAGAAGCTTCTTTGATGAGTGTGATAGATATAACTGACAGCCTAGTCTAGAGGTTTATTTATTTATTTATTTATTTATTTATTTATTTATTTATTATTTTTGTGTGTGTGGAGGGGATAAAAAGTCTTAAGGGAGTGGGAATAGTGAAACATAGGTGATACGGAGGAAAGGAACATGATGGGAGGGAGGTTTAAGTGGAGGAGAAGGATGGGAGGTTAGGGAAGAGGAGAGGGATCGGGGAAGGATAACTAACAGTAAAGGGGTTTGAAAAAGCCATATGGAAACCTACCATTTTATAAGCTTCCTAAATATAAACATATAACAGAGCTTAATTGGAGCTACCCTACATTATGCTGGGGATTATGCTCATCCCAGAAACCACAGGTTGCCAAATAAAAGACCCAGTGCCAGATGTGGGATAACCAACTTCCTTTCCAGTTGTTGGTTGGAAGTGTCTCAAAGCCCCCCCCCCCAAAAAAAAACCAGTAAATTTTGCTGTTGCTCTTGGTTACTCACCAGAGACTGATGGGAAGATCTTATTGTTGTGACACCACACACTTTGGTCACAAGACAGAGAAGTCGGGTTGGTACTGGAAGGTGCTATGAAGTCTGCTAAGAGGAACAAATGTCATCAACAGTCTTAGTCATCAGTGAACCATCTGAACTACAAGAATGACCAGTGTAGCAAGATATGCCCAATAGTGGCATAGTTGTTAATGGGATAAGCAACTACTTTCTGATTGAATTTAAGACTGATTCTACAGGAGGAACACATGCTTGCTTCGTTCTTCAAATCTGGGCAAGAACCCATGGCTGGGAGCTTAAAGGTCCCAAGTATGAGCCTATTACTATTATTATGCAAAATGGATCTACAATGGAACCCCCCTCTAAAGTTGCATCTCTATACCCATAGATTAGAACAACTCTCAGATATCATCAGAGAAGTTTCTTTGTGTAGTGTATGGTGGATAATGCAGAAACTTACAACTGGTCAAAGTGTAGAGAATAAGTGTCAATAGAGTGCTCAGCCACAAATGGGACAACAGTATCCCCAAGGCTCAGGGATCATTATGGAAGAGGCAATGGAAAGATTGTAAGATCCAGAGATCAGAGAGGACTGGGGCAAAACAGTATATTCTGATCATGACAAGACCACTGTACTCATGGACTCACAGAAGTTGTGTTTGCCTGTACAAGACTTACACAGTATCAAGCCAGTCAACATTCTAGCATGGAGTAGGAAAATGTTCATGAACTCGCACCACTAACTGAAAGCTATGGACACTTGATGGCTTCTGGGAGAGGGAGAGTCTGGTTTCTTTAAGGATGTGGTTCCTGGTAAGTCAACCATGCTCCAGTGGATGACCCTATGCCCCAGAGTACATGAATATCACAAATTTGGAGTTCATAGATTGTTTTTTGAAAAGGGCAGAAAGCCGGGAGGATAGGGAAGTGGAAGTGGATCTGAGAGGAGTTAGAGGAGGAGTTGAGAGTGAATATGATCAAAATATATTGAATGAAACACTAAAAAATTAATAAAAATAATTTTAAGAATTGTGTTTATTGGGGGCCAGAAGCTTTCCTGGGTAAGTTTGGCAGGACTTACTGCACCTTGACTCCCCCAGCCTCATTCAACCTCCTAGCTCCCCCACCCCATCTCTCCTCCTATCAGGGGCACTGGCACATTTCTTGTCCTGACACCTCAGACCTCTGGACTGACTTCTTGGTCCAGACTCCCCACTGCTCCCTGATCCTTTGCATCCAGACCAACCCAACCACTCCTTCTAGTCCCCGGGAGCCGTTGGGGCCTCTTCTTGTCTCCAACTCCCTTTGCATCTCTGGGCAGACCAGAACCCCAGCTTCGTGGGGCTAGCATCTTTCCAGGAGGGATCCAGTCCTCAGGAGAAAGCCTGAGAGCATCTGCTCCTCATCTGACTTAGGCCACTGTGGGAAATCCTGAGCAGGAAGATGAAATCAATTTAGCCTCTCCAATATAAAATCAAAAAGGAACCTGAAGCCTAGACCAAGCAGCTTTTCATGCCCAACAAGTAAACCACAAAGGCACACAAAGTTTATGAAAAGAAGCAGACCTAAATTCAACAAAAGAAGGCTTGGGTCTCACACAAGAATCAGAAACTAAAAAGAAATCCACATGTCAAAATCACAGCCAAAAGATAATAACATGAAAAACCCAAATAATATATCCCCAACAAGTACCAACAGTCCTGTAGAGAAGGACAATGAGAACCCCCTAGAGATACCACAAGACATGGACCTAAAAAGAACAATTATAAACATGATAAAAGAATTCAGTGAATTTAAAGAACACATAGACAAAGAAATCAAAGAACTGAAAGAAGATAGGGATAAACTTCTGAATGAATTCAGAAAAGAGAAATATTGAAGAATACTCAGGCTGAAATGAAGAAGGGAGTGAAACACCCAATAAGCCAATTAGAAATGACAGGAGAAAGCCTCAACAATAGGATGCATGAACTGGAAAACAATATCAAGACTAAAAGATAAAGTGGATGAATTAGACCACTCAAGCAAAGATTATGAAAAATTTAAGAAAACACAAGAATGGAATATGCGGGAATTGTGTGACACCATAAAAAAGATAAAACTTATGAATCATAGGTATAAAGAAGAATATCAGGATAAAGATAGGGACCAGATCTTCAACAGGATTGTAGAAGAAAATTTCCCAAAATTAACGAAAGATATGCACATGGAAATGCAAGAAGCATATAGAACACCAAATAGACAGGACCAGAAAAGAAACTCTCCACGGCACATCATAATAAAAACACTAAAAGTACAGAACAAAGAGACAATACTGAAAGCTGCTAAAGAAAAGTCAGTTATAAAGGGAAACCCATCAGAATTACAGCTGACTTTTCAGTGCAAACTATGAAAACCAGAAGAGCCTGGACATAAGTATTCCCAGTTCTAAATGGCCACAGATGTCCACCCAGATTACTTTACCCAGCCAAAATGTATATTATAGTCGAAGGGGAAAGAAAAATTTTATATGACATGAATAGGCTGAAAGAATTCATGTCCACAAAACCAACCTTTAAGAGAGTTCTTGAAGCAATACAAAGAGCCGAAGAAAGGAATGACTATACTCAAGGAGTTACAGAAAGAAACTTAATGAAGTATAACTGTGGAAATGCATTGCTACACCAAAAATGTGAACAGAAATAAAAATGACAGGAATCAGTACACACCTTTCATTAATAACTTTATTATCAATGGACTGAACTCCCCAGAAATGACACAGACTAGATGAATGGATTAAGAAACAAAACCTGTCTTTTTGTTGTCTGCAAGAAACTCATCTCACTTTCAAGGAAAGGAACTACCTTCAGGAGAAAGGATGGAAAAAAATATACCAAGCAAATGATACTAAGAAAAAAGCAGGCATTGCAATTCTAATATCTGATAAAATAGACTTCAAACTAAAACTAATCAGAAGATATATAGAGGGCCACTTCATTCTGATTAAAGGAAAAATTGACCAAGAAGATATTACAATTATAAACATATTTTCACCAAACTCTGGTGTACCCAACTTCAAAAAACAAACAAACAAACAAACAAACAAACAAACAGTATTGCAGGCCTTTAAGGCCCAGATTAATCCTAAGTCATTAATAGTTGGGGACTTCAATAACCCATTTCCTCCATTAGATAGATCAACAGGACAGATAATTAACAGAGAGACATCTGAATTAAACAATACCATACATAAATGGGTCTAACAGATATCTACCAAATATTCCACCCAAGCACCAAAGGATACTCTTTCTATTCAGCACCCATGGAAACATCTCCAAAATTGACCACATACTGGGACACAAAACAAGCCTCAATAAATACAAAAAGATTGAAATAATTCCATGCATTCTAATCAGACCACATTTCAATAAAGTTTAAAATCAACACCAGTAGAAACCCTAGTAATTACATGAATACATGGAGATTAAACAACACACTCCTGAATGATGAATCGGTCAAAGGAGAAATTAAGAAAGAAATAAAAGTATACCTGGAACCAAATGAAAAGGACAATGCAACACAGGAAAACCTCTGGAAGAGGTTGAAAGCAGTCCTTAGAGGGAACTTTATAGCTCTAAGTGCCTACATTAAAAAATCAGAAAGAACACAGATTAATGACTTAACATTGCAACTCAAGACACTTGAAACACAATAGCAAATGAAGCCCAAACCCAGCAGACAGGAAGAAATAACAAAAATCAGAGAAGAAATTAATGAAATCTAAACAAAGAAAACAATACAAAGAATCATCGGATCCAAGAGCTGATTCATTGAAATTATAAACAAGATTGACAGACTGCTAGCCCAGTTATCCAAAAAATAACTCCAAATCAACAAATTCAGAGATGAAAGGGGAAAAATCAAAACAGACACCAAAAAGATCCAGAACATTATAAGGGAATGCTTTAAAAACCTATATGCTACCAAATTTGAAAACCTAAAATAAGTGTACAGGTATCTAACAGCATGGGAACCACCAAAACTAAACCAAGAATAGATCAACAGCTTAAACAGACCTGTAACACATAAGGAAATTGAAACAGTAACACAAAACCTCCTGACTAAAAAAAAGCCCAGCACCAGACGGATTTACAGCAGATTCCTACCAGACATTTAATGAACATCTATATCCAATACTACTTAATTTATTCAAAAAGATAGAAATGGAGGGAGAATTTCAAATTCCTACTTCGAAGCCAGCATCACTCTAATACCAAAGCCAGGTAAAGATACAACCAAAAAAGAAAACTACAGACCCATATCCTTAATGAATAAAGATGCAAAAATTCTAAAGAATACACTTGCAAACCACATACAGAAACACATCAAAAAGATCATCCAATATGATCAAGTTGGCTTTATCCCAGAGATGCAGGGATGGTTCAATATATGTAAGTCAATAAATGCCATAAATCATATAAATGGACTCAAAGACAAGAACCATATGGTCATCTGAATAGATGCAGAGAAGGCGTTTGACAAAATTCAACATAAATTTATGTTCAAAGTGTGAGGGAATGGGACTGGAGGGAACATACCTCAACATAATTGAAACGCTATGCAACAAACCCACAGCCAACATCATTCTAAATGGAGAAAAACTGGAAGAATTCCCTTTAAAATCAGGAACCAGGCAAGACCATACACAATCTCCACTCCTTTTTAACATAGTGCTTGAAACTCTTGCAAGAGCAATAAAAAAAGAGCAGGAAATTAAAGGAGTAATAATTGGAGAAGATCAAATTATCCCTTTTTGCAGATGATATGATATACATAAGAGATGCCAAAAATTCCACCAGAAAACTCCTAGAAATTATTA
>NW_008360320.1:4951455-4953067 GCF_000622305.1 Nannospalax galili
GTTGGTGAATACATCTCTAATCTGTATGTATCTGATTATTACTAGTCATAAACGGTTGCACTTGGATCCTTGGCACCTGTGTATGTTTATAAATTCATCGGGTAGATTTCATTGGATATGTTTATCACCTATACTAATTAGCATGACATAAATTTCCATGCTTCCTCCTCAAATATAATGCATTTTTGAAAATTTGTTAATTTTTTTGCATGTGTATATCACACAGAACATCCCAAACCATCTTATTCAACTATACACCCACTTCTCAGATGGCAGCCTCCCATAGCCTCCCTCCCCCAATCTAGAGCCCTTATACTCTGATATCCCTGCTACTGTCTGCTGTGTTGTTGGGACCCCAGCCATTCCCCACTACTTGTCCATCTGGTGAATCTAGTCAGCCTATCTAGAGGTCTTTGTTTTAGGAAGGTCAGCTGTTCCTCATCTAGCAGCAATCAGTTGTCAATATTCCTTTAGATAAGATTGGGGTCTGCTATTCATTTTCCCACTTCTATGCTGGGTTACTATCTAGGAGTCCCTTTGGCCACCCTGGCGAACAACTCGAAGATATCTCCTATCTGGCATTGTTGCTTGCTATGTAGCCTTAAACTATGCATATGGACTCTTAAGAAATTATATTGGTACAGTTAATGTTTGGTTATACTTTCCTTTTGGGTGTTTAAGGCCATACAGTTGGCCCAGATAAACCTTTCTTTTTTTTTACACTTAACTGCGTTTGAGGATCTGTTCCTGTGAAGTTAAGTCAAAGGTCCTGCTTGACCTTGCCTGGCTTCGCTTGGAAGCATGGAGGACAGGATTCCTCTGTGTTGACCCTCTTCTTTGTAGACTGGACACTGGTTCAAGTCCATCTGGTGGGGTCTCCTTTCCCTCCTTAATCAAGAGGACAGGTGACCCACCACAATTACAGGACATTTTGAGAGATAGTCATAATTCCCTGGAACTAGTTGACCTAGGAGGGCAAGGAGCAAAAACTGTCCTTTATGTCTCTCAGACCAAATTATTATAGGCCTCAAAGAATGTCTGTTAAACATCCAAGAATGTTAGTTCCAACAGTCTGGTACTTTTAATTACTGTGCCATGTAGATAAGTCTTGGGCAAAGACCAATTGTTCTCAGATAAAGCTTACCTAGACATATATTTCTTGATCTGCTATGTATAATTTGTCAGTAGGTTGTAGGAGTAATGTGGTTCTCTCTGGTTTTTAAAACTAGCTAGGCATTATTTATCTCTCGTATTGTCACACCCATCCACCATAGTTTTCCCACTTAAGGTGCCCCGATTACCCCCCTTTCTCCCCTACTAGTACAATTCTCCTATGGTCCTACCTCTCTTGAGCTCCTTCTTTCCCTTTATCCCCTAAGTTCTTTGTTCCTTCCCCCCTCCCTTACACTAACCCAATTTTTATCCATATCTCCCTTATTAATACCTGTTTCCTACTGTTCTTCTCTTTCAGGTTCTTTCTTTTCCTTTACCTCCCTGGTTCCTTTTCCATTATCCTGGTTCCTGGTGTTATGTCTGAATACATATTCACTTATCAGGGTTGTGTTCTAAGATCCACATATGAGGGAGAACATATGTTGATTTTTTTTCTGAG
>NW_008360320.1:4954205-4961110 GCF_000622305.1 Nannospalax galili
AGTTTTGCCAGCACCATTTGCTGAACATGCTGTCTTTCCTCCAGTGAATGTTCTTGGCCCCTTTGTCAAATATCAGGTGGCTGAAATCATATTTACTCATATTTGCATCTTCAATTTTGTTCCATTGACCTATGGGTCTATTTTTGTGCCAGTACCATGTTGTTTTTATGACTATAGCTCTGTAAAACAGCTTAAAATTTGGCATAATAACCTCCTCAGCATTGCCCTTAGTGCTCAGCATTGTTTTGGCTATCTGAGGACTTTTGTGCTTCCATATGAATCTTAGGATGGTTTTTCCCAATTCTGTGAAAACTGTCATGGAGATTTTGATTGGCCTTCTATTGAATCTATAAACGACTTTTGGTAGGATGGTCATTTTTACAACATTAATTCTTCCATTGGCATAATAACCTCCTCAGCATTGCCCTTAGTGCTCAGCATTGTTTTGGCTATCTGAGGACTTTTGTGCTTCCATATGAATCTTAGGATGGTTTTTCCCAATTCTGTGAAAACTGTCATGGAGATTTTGATTGGCCTTCTATTGAATCTATAAACGACTTTTGGTAGGATGGTCATTTTTACAACATTAATTCTTCCAATCCATGAGCATGGGAGGTCCTTCCATCTTCTGATGTCTTCCTCAAACTCCTTCTTTAAAGATTTAAAATTTTCATTGTAGAGCTCTTTAATGTCTTTGGTGAGGTTTATTCTGAGATTTTTTTTGCAGCTATCGTGAAGGGGTGTGTTTCCATGTGCTCTTTCTCTGATTGCTTGTTATTGGTGTATAGAAAGGCTACAGACTTTTGTAAGTTAACTTTTTAACCTGCCAATTTTGGAATGTGGTAATAATTTCTAGGAGTTTTCTGGTGGAATTTTTGGCATCTCTTAGATATATTATCATATCATCAGCAAAATGGGATAATTTGATCACTTCTTTTCCAATTATTACCCATTTAATTTCCTGCTCTTGTCTTACTGCTTTTGCAGGAGTTTCAAGCACTATGTTAAAGAGAAGTGGAGATAGTGGGCAGCCTTGTCTGGTTCCTGATTTCAATGGGAATGCTTCCACTTTTTCTCCATTTAGAATGATGTTGGCTGTGCATTTGTTATATATGGCTTCAATTATGTTGAGGTATGTTCTCTTCAGTCCAGTTCTGTCCAGGACTTTAAACATAAATGCATATTGAATTTTGTCAAAGGCCATCTCTGCATCTATTGAGATGACCATGTGTTTCTTGTCTTTGAGCCTATTTATATGATTTATGATGTTTATTGACTTACGTATATTGAACCATCCCTGCATCTCTGGGATAAAGTTGACTCGATCATGGTGGATGACCTTCTGGATGTATGTTTGTATGTGGGTTGCAAGTATCTTAAGAAATTTTGCATCTATGTTCATTAAAGATATGGGTCTATAGTTTTCTTTCTTGGTTGTATCTTTACCTGCCTTTGGTATTCGGGTGATGCTGGCTTCACAGAAGGAATTTGGAAATTCTCCCTCCATTTTTATCTTTTTGAATAAATTCAGTAGTATTGGATGTAGAACTTCTTTAAATGTCTGCTAGAATTCTGCTGTAAGTTCATCTGGTGTTGGGCTTTTTTTAGTCGGGAGCTTTTGTATTACTGTTTCAATTTCTTTTTGTGATATGGGTCTGTTTAAGCTGCTAATCTCTTCTTGGTTTGGTTTTTGTGGTTCCCATGCCTTTAGATATCCATCCGTTTTTTTTAGGTTTACACTTTACTAGCACATAGATTTTTAAAGTATTCCCTTATAATGTTCTGGCTCTTTCTATTGTCTGTTGTGATGTTTCCCCCTTCATCTCTGATTTTGTTGATTTTGAGGTGCTCTTTCTTTCTTTTGGTTAACTGGGCAAGCGGTCTGTCAATCTTTTTTATCTTTTCAGAGAAGCAGCTCTTGGATTTGTTGATTCTTTGTATTGTTTTCTTTGTTTCAATTTCATTAATTTCTGCCCTGATATTAGTTATTTCTTCTTGTCTTCTGGATTTGGGTATCATTTGCTGTTGCTTTTCAATTGTGTTGAATTGCAACATTAAGTCATTTATTTGTGTTCTTTCTGATTTTTTGATGTAGGCACTTAGAGCTATAAACTTCCCTCTAAGGACACCTTTCAGCGTGTCCCAGAGGTTTTGTTGTGTTGCATTGTCCTTTTCATTTATTTCCAGGAATACTTTAATTTCTTTTTTAATTTCTTTTTTGACCCATTCATCATTCAGGAGTGTGTTGTTTAATCTCCATGTGTTCATGTGGTGATTAGGGCTTCTTCTGGTGTTGATTGTAAGCCTTATTGCATTGTGGTCTGATAGAATGCATGGAATTATTTCAATCCTTTTGTATTTTGAAATTTGTTTTGTGCTCCAGTATATAGTCGATTTTTGAGAAGTTTCCATGGGGTGCTGAGTAGAAAGTATGTCCTTTGGTGCTTGAGTGGAATACTTGGTAGATGTGTGTTAAGTACATTTGATATATGGTATTGTTTAATTCAGATTTATCTCTGTTAACTTTTTGCCCTGTTGACTTATGTGATGGAGACAGTGGGATATTGAAGTCCCCTACTATTAATGAGTTGGGAATAATCTGGGTCTTAAAGTCCTATAGTATTTTTTTATGAAGAGTGGTGTACCAGAGTTTGATGAATATATGTTCATGATTATAATATCTTCTTGATTTATTGTTCCTTTGATCAGGATGAATTGGCCCTTTTTATCTCTTCTGATTAGTTTTAGTTTAAAGTCTATTTTTTCAGATATTAGAATTGCTACACCTGCTTTTTCTTAGTGCCATTTGCTTGGTATATTTTTTTCCATCCTTTCACTTTGAGATAGTGTCTGTCCTTGAAAGTGAGATGAGTTTCTTGTAGACAACAAAAAGATGGGTTTTGTTTCTTTTTTTTTTGCCTTTTTGAGATTGTCTTTGTACTGGGGAGTTCAGCCCATGTTATTAATTAAAGATGGGTATTGAATCCTGTCATTTTTATTTCTGTTTACATTCTTGATATAGCTGTACATTTCCACAGTTATACCTTCATTGAATTCCTGTCCACAACCCCCTGGGTATAGTCATTCCTTTCTTCAGCTCTTTGTATTGCTTCCATAACTCTCTGAGGGGCTGGTTTTGTGGACATGAATTCCTTCAGCCTATTTATGTCATGGAAGATTTTTCTTTCCCCTTCAATTATAATAGACATTTTGGCTGGATATAGTAATCTGGGTTGGCATCTGTGGTCATTTAGAACTGGGAATACTTTGGTCTAGGCTCTTCTGGCTTTCATAATTTTCACTGAAAATCAGCTGTAATCCTAGTGGATTTTCCTTTATATATGACTTATTGTTTCTTTTTTACAGCTTTCAGTATTGTCTCTTTGTTCTGTACATTTAGTGTTTTTACTATGATGTGCCATGGAGAGTTTCTTTTCTTGTCATGTCTGTTTGGTGTTCTATATTCTTCTTGTGTTTGTATGGGAATGTGTTTCTTTAATTTTGGGAAATTTTCGTATATTATTCTGTTGAAGATCTTATCCATGCCATTATCTTGGGATTCTTCTCCTTCCTTTATGCATATGACTAATAAGTTTGGTCTTTTTATGGTGTCAAACAATTCCTGCATGTTCCATGCTTGTGAATTCTTAAATTTTTCATAATCTTTGCTTGAGTGGTCTAGTTCATCCACTTTGTCTTCCATTCTTGATACTCTGTTTTCCATTTGATTCATCCTATTGGTGAGGCTTTCTCCTGTCATTTCTAATTGGCTTATTGAGTGTTTCACTTCCTTCTTCATTTCAGCCCGAGTATTCTTCAATATTTCTAATTTTTTTCTGAATTCATTCAGAATTTTATCCCTTTCTTCCTTCAGTTCTTTGATTTCTTTGTGTTTTCTTTAAATCCACTGAGTTCTTTCATCATTTTTATAACTGTTCTTTTGAGTTCCATGTCCCTTATTATCTCTAGGGGGTTCTCATTGTACTCCTTTAGAGGACTATTGGTATTTGGTGGGGATATGTTATTTTGGTTTTTCATGTTATTATTTTTTCTCTGTGATTTCGACATGTTAATTTCTTTTGTAGTTTCTGATTCTTGTGTGAGATTCAAGCCGTCAAGTTTAGGTCTGCTTCTTTTTGTAAACTTTATGTGTCTTTGTGGTTTGCTTTATATTTCTTAGTGGGCATGAAAAGCTGGTTCCTCTAAGCTTCCGGTTCTCTCTTTTGAGTTTATATTGGAGTGGCCAGATTGCCTACAGGAGTTCCCACAGATACCCAAGTCAGATGAGGATCAGATGCCTTCAGTCTTTTTCTTAAGGTCTGGATCCCTCCAGGAAAGATTATGGCTTCAGGAATTTGGTGGTTAGACTGGCCTGTGGGCTGGGCCCAGGAAAGATGCTGGTCTAGGGCAGCTGGTGGCCGTGCAACCCAGAGATGCAAAAGAAGATGGGAGTGGAAGCTGCCCAAAGGGGTCCTGTGGACTGAACTGAGGAGCTGGGTTGTTCTGGATGCAAAGGGTCAGAAAGAGGAAAGGTAAGCCCAGGCATCCAGGAAAGAGGCTGGTGGGTCATGCTGGCCCAGGGAAGTAGAGGGAGGTGAGGGTGGGGCCAGGCCCAGAGTGCTCCTTGGGATCTGAGAAGGAACTGAGTTTGTCTGGATGCAAAGGATCAGGAAGAATGGTGGTTCCCCAGGTGTCTGAGGCACCAAGGAATGGAACCCAGAATAGTAGGAGAGATGGCAGGGGAGATAGAAGGGTGGATGAGGCTGGCTGAGCCAAGGCATGAAGAGCCCCGATCGACTTAGCCTAGAGAGAAGCCCGTGGGTCAGAGAGAGACCTGTGGGTCATTGAGGCCCAGGGAAGCAGAGGGAGGTGAGGGTGGAGCCAGGTTCAGAGGGCTCCTGGGGACCTGAGAAGGAACTGGGCTGGTCTGGGTGCAAAGGATCAGGAAGCAGTTGTGGTTCCCCAGGTGTCTGGGGCACCAAGACAAGGAATGGGACAGCTCCCAGGCTACAGGAGAGACGGTTTGGGAGATGGGAGGGTGGATGAGGCTGGGGAAGTCAAGGTGCAGAGGGCAAGATTGACTTACCCCAGAGAGAGGCCTCTCTACAAAGAAATTTTAAATCTTTAAAGAAAGAGATAGAGGAAGACATCAGAAGATGGAAGGACCTCTCATGCTCATGGATTGGAAGAATTAATACTGTGAAAATGACCATCCTACCAAAAGCCATTTGTAGATTCAATGCAATGCCAATCAAAATTCCTATGACATTCTTCACAGAGTTGGAGAAAAACCATCCTAAGTTTCATATGGAAGAACAAAAGACCTTGGATAGACAAAGCAACCCTGAGAACTAAAAGCAATGCTGGGGGAGATTACTATACCAGACTTTAAACTATTTTACAGAGCTATAGTCATAAAAATAACATGGTACTGGCACAAAAATAGTCCCCATAGATCAATGGAACAAAATTAAAGACCAAAATATGAGTACCTGCAATTTCAGCAATCTGGTATTTGACAAAGGGGTCAAGAACATTCACTGGAGGAAAGACAGTGTGTTCAGCAAATGGTGCTGGCTAAACTGGATCTCTATCTGTAGAAGAATGAAACTAAACCCCTATCTTTCACTTTGCACAAAATTCAACTCCAAATGGATCAAAGACCTAAATGTGAAGCCTGAAACTCTGAAACTTTTAGAAGAAAACATTGGCAATAACCTACAATATATAGCTGTAGGAAAAGATTTTCTAAAGCAGACATTTGGTGGCTCAGAAAACAAGATCAAGAATCAACAAATGGGACCTCATTACACTAAAAAGCTTCTGTACATCAAAAGAAGCAACCAAGGAAGTGAAGAGAAGATCCACAGAACGGGAGAAAATCTTCACTCGCAACACATCTGGCAAAAATTTAACATCCAGAATATATAATGAACTCAGAAAAGAAATGACCAAGAAAAGAAGTAAGCCAATTAGAAAATGAGCTAAGGAGCTGAACAGAGAGTTCTCAAAAGAAGAAATAAAGATGGCTAAGAAGCATCTTGAAAGGTATTCAATATCATTAGTAATTAGGGAAAGGCAAACTAAATCCACTTTCAGATTTCATCTTACCCTAGTTAGACTGGCTAAGATCAAAAGAACAAATGATACCAAATGTTGGAGAGGATGTGGAGAAAGGGGAACACTCACCCACTGCTGGTGGGATTGCAAACTTGTTCAACCCCTATGGAAAGCAGTGTGGAGAACACTTAAAAAACTGCAAATAAACCTACTATTTGATCCAGTTCTACCACTCCTTAGCATATACCCAAAGAACTCATCCTATTGCAGAGACACTTGTACATCCATGTTTGCTGCTGATCTTTTCACAATAGCTGAGAAATGGAAGCAACCTAAGTGTCCCTAAACTGACATATAGAAAATAAAATGTCGTTCATTTATATGATGGAGTTTTACTCAGTGATAAAGAAAGATGAAATCATTAAATTTGCAGGTAAATGGATGTAACTAGAAACTGTTATAGTAAGTGAAGTAACACAGACTTGGAAAAACATACAAACAAACAAACAAACAAAAACGATGTATGTTCTCCTTCATATGTGGATCCTAGCACCAAATCCTGATAAGTGAGTAGGTATCTAGAAAGAACTACAGGAACCAAGATCAGTAAAAGGAACATAGGAAGTAAAGGAAAAGAAAGAATCTGAAATAGAAGAACAGTAAGACACAGGCTTTAATAAGGTAGATATGGATAAAAATGTTATTTTAAGGGGAGGGGAGGGAGGGTTATACAAGGAACTTTGGGGATAAAGGGAAAGAAGGAGCTCAACAGAGGTGAGACCATAGGAGAAAGATTTTAAGGGAGAAATGGGAAAAATGGGGGCACTTTAAATGGGGAAACCACA
>NW_008360320.1:4961519-4971287 GCF_000622305.1 Nannospalax galili
AGGTATCCTACTTGCTGTGCTGTGATTGGACCACTACCCCTATATAAGCTTGTGCCTTCCTGCAATAAAGCAGACCTGTGTCACTGAACCTGATCTCCTGTGCCTGAATGCGGCTCTGCTGACACAGTCTCCTCACCAGCCCTGGGGTCCGGGACCGGGCAGAAGCAGTGACGACAGGAAGCAGCACAGGGCAGGCAAAAGAGCTACCTCAGCATCAGGCAAGCAGAAGAGAGGCCTCAGCCCAGGGCAGGCAGAAGAGCAGCCTCAGCCCAGGGCGAGCGGAGGAGCAGCCTCGATGCCCATGAGAATGAAGGAGGAGCAGCCACCGCTGGCAGTGACCACAGGAACTGACCTTGAATGTTTAACAGCCATACTTTGAGGCCTATACTAATTTGGTCAGAAGGACTTAAAGGATAGTTTTCTTCTCCTTGCCCTCCAAGGGTGAATAAGTTCCAGGGTACTATGAAGTATCTCTCAAAATGTCCTCTAACTGTGGGGAGTCACCTGTTGTCTTGATCAAGGAGGCCACGGAGACCCCACCAGATGGACTTGAACCAGTATCCAGTCTACAAAGAGGAGGATCAACCCAGAGGAAACATTTCCTCCATGCTTCCATGTGAAGCCATCCTCAGTTGAGCAGGACCTTTAACTTATCTTCACATAGGTGGAACTGGTAGAGGAAAGGAGCCAGGAGCTCCTCCTAAGCCCACTTGATCCCTGAGGAACAGATCCTCAAATGACCTTAAGAGTAAAAATAAATGGTCTATCCGGGCCAACTACATGGTCTTAAACATCCAAAAGAAAAGTATAATCAGAGATTAAAGGAATCAATATAATTCTTTAAGAGTCTGTGTGTGTAGCTAAAGGCTGCGTAACAAGAAACAATGCCAGACAGGAGATAGTTTCCTTTGAGTTGTTTGCCAGGATGCCCCAAGAGCCTCCCAGACAGCAACCCAGCATAGAACTGGGAAAATGAACAGGGGTTCCAGTATTATCTAAACAAATATTGGCAACAGCTTGTTGATAGATGAGGAAGAGTTGATCTTCCTAAAGCAGGGAACTATAGATAGGCTGACTAGACTCAGTGGACGGATAAGCACTGGGGAATGGTTGGGGGCACTGACAACACAGTAGACAGTAGCAGGGATGACAGAGTATATGGACTCTAGTTAAGGGAGATGGGAGGGTATCACTTGGGATATGGGTATATAGATGAACAAAAAAAAATTGTTTGGGATGTTCTGTATGAAATACACATTCAAAAAATCAATCCGTAAAAAAAAATGAGTTATATTTGAGGAAGAAGCCTGAAAATTTTGCTTCATGTTTATTAGTAGATGTGAAAAACATTACCATTGAAATCTCCCTGATGACTTAATAGCCATGCTCAGGTGCCAAGGATCTCAGAGTGTAACAGACTGTGACTAGGAATAATCAGATATATAGAGATTAGAGATGCATGTGCAAACATCTAAGTGTTAGTTGCATTAAACTGAGTTTTTCTGTATGAAACAATATTTTTAAATAATGAAATGGTGATCTTTTTTAAAGGTTAAAACTTCATTCAGTTTTATGTCTTATATGGTTTATATTGAGTACAATATTATATAACTGTATTAATTCAACTGTAAACCTAAAAATTTACAGCCAATTTTGAAAGAGACACATCTTAGCTCTGGAAATTGTTATTGAATATGTCAGTGCTGTTGTAATGAAATGACATTCTGGTTATTAAATAATTTTAAAAATTGTGTTATTTTAATTTAATTTTTGAGAATTTTATACATCATATTATGATCATATTTAGACCTCCCCCCTTATCTACACCACTTTTATAGCCCCCTGAAAGATTTCCTGTACTGTCTACTGAGTCAAGTTAGTGTTCCCAAATGTCCTTTGGTATATGTGTCCCCTTTCATGAATAGAGACTGGAGGAGGACACTAGGTATTCAGTTCTATCACTCTGACCTTTATTTCTCGAGACAGGGTGTTTCACTAAGCCTGGAGCTATGCCTACACCAGCAAGCCCCAGTGATCCTTTCTCTTCACAAGGAGTTACAAAGGGTCAGCATCCTCTCTGACTCACTGAGCTATCTTCCCATCCATATACCCAGCTCTTATGCACTGTCTTTTGTAAGTCATATAAGAAGAGGAGGACACATTCATGTTTATGAAAAAAGTGAATGAATAAAGGAAGGAAATCTGATTAAAGAACCAGAAAAGATGGAACAAGTGTAAGAAATTAAAGAAGGATAGAATGGATGGGGAAAAATGGAGAAGAAGGAGGCAAGGAACAGAGAGAGGGAGAAAGGGGCATGGAGAGGGGTGAAAAGAGGGAGGAGGCAGGCAGTGCTCTTCCAGAGGCCTGGAGGAGGGTGAGCCCAGAGCAGAGAGCTGGTGTTCTCAGGTCCCTGCGGAGCTGCAGGCAGTAACACTGGCCTTTCCCTTTGTCAGCCTGATGGGAGCCACAGCATCCCCCTCCTCCACTGCAGGGACTTGGTAACATCCCTGGCACTTTCGTGACTTTGCCTTCAATATGCAATTCAGAATTTTGAGGCATTTTCTCACGAGTCCAACAAAAGGCACACTATCTTCCTACAAGCCTTTTGTTGCTTCCTCTCTTGACCTTTCTTATGTTGCCCCATTAGTTCCTCCTTTGTTTTTTCTGTTCTCTTTCTTCATTCTTCTTTTTGTACTTGTTTCTTGGAATGTGTTTCCAAACTTTTAGGATCATAAGTCATGAGAGCTTTAAAACTGGATTCCTGGACCCCATCTATGATGTATTGAATCACAACCATTCATTGTAAGACTCTCAAAATATCTTTCTGTTTTGTACTGCTCGTGAGAATTGTCATGAAAAATGTCTTGCTCCAAAAATGCTCAAACCTTTATCTCAGTCCAGACTAAGTCTCTGGGATTAGTGCATTTCCTTTTTCTGTTAATATAACACTGGATAAATTAGAGCAATGAGGCCAGCAAGGTTGCTCAGTGAGTAAAGGTGCTACTGCCAAGCCTGATGATGACATGAGTTCAATCTCTAGGACCCACATGATGGAAGGTGAGAACCAACTCCTGGGACTTGTCCTCTGACCTCCACATGGCTGCTGTGGCATCATCGTGATGAAGACTACACTGACACACTCATGTCACACACACATAATAATAATGAATAAAATAAAATATATTTTTTCAAATTATAATAATAGAAGTTTATATGGTGATACTTCAGGAGGCTGGGAAGGCCTAGATAAGAGGGTGCATTTGGTGAGAACCTCCTGGCTGTATCACTTACAACATGGTAGACCATCCTAAAAAGTTTGATCCTAAAAGTTTGGTAGAGCAAGTAAACATGTGAGAGGAAAAAAAGGGAGCCACTCCTGTGATAACGCTAACATCAATCCATCATGAACCCAGAGACTAATGGTATCTTTAAATTCACACTTTTAATATTCTTACAACAGCATTAAATTTCAACATGAATTTTAGAGTGAATGTTCAAGTTACAAAATGCTCTAATCCTACTTGTTAGCAAAGGATCCATTTTGAGGTCAGTGTGTTTTAATCTATGTGTAGTAAAAGACCAGAGAGTTTTTATTTGTAATTTGAAAATTGTCACAGATAATAGATGTATTTATTTGTGTGAGTACATTCATATATATATATATATGTATATATATATCGACTATAAAAGTAATAGAAAAGTGAAGTAAAAAGAAATGCAAGAACAGATATATAAGGTCTGTATAAAGGTTTCTTGCTATTTACTCTGAATTACTGTATTTTGTTCATTGAGAATTGGGAAAAAAGCAGTGATAAAGCTATTTTGGAAGTCCTATTCCTAGTTGAATATTTGCACACATTTCTCTTGCATCAAACAACATTTACAACTTCAGCTTAATTTTTACAAGGAGCAAAGAATAAATTCTAAAATTCCCACATACAGCTAGCTACCAGGGGCAAGTATGGGAAGACTGAGACACCAGCCACTGCTCATTAGCTGCCTGCCACGTCTCTTCACTGGCTGATACTAGTTTTCTACCCTCAAGCCAATCTGTAATCCATTCTAAGAGTCCTCCCCTAAGCTATGTTTTTGATCTTGTAAATCAATCTGTGTGTCATGTATTTGAGTCACATGCTTCTCTGATATTCAGCTGTCCAGTGTTTCACCCTGATCCGGTCATTAGGCAGAAGTCTCGAAAGACCGAAGCCAATTAATGCAGAGGGGGGACACAGTTTCTCTAGAGACTCTCACTTGTGGGTTGATGCTGGGAATCCTGTAAATTATCAACTAACATGCTTTCTCTCACGGCCTTCGGATGTGAGTTTTCAAATCATCTTCATGAACTTTGAAGTCCACAGGGCTAGGTTTCTCTTTGGCTTTCTTACTAAACATTGGGAACGTAGACTTTTATTTGTGCTTTATTATCCACACATGGACCACATATTTCCCTATTTTGAAATTTAGGGAAAGCTGGTAAAAGAGACCTCAGTTTGGTTTTTGGAACATGCACAATACATGATAATGTAGAAGTGAAATAAAGAAATGTCTGCTTGTTTGCCTTCATTGATCTTCCTGGAAGTTCACTTACCATCTTGCTTCAGATCACATTTAGATTCTATTTTTCTTAGGTCACTTTATGGCTACCAGCTCATCCCAACATGTGAATGCCTTAAATTCTACAAATATCTAATAAATGTAACATTTTCATTCCCCAAAGAGCATTTTATTTACTAGAACTCAGATCAAAATCTTGGCATTATCGCTGAACTGACTCTATGAACCTCTACCTATGGAAGGCATGTCTGCAAAGTGGAGTCCCCAACTAAAACCTCTACACTCCTGCCCATTTTTTAACCTAGACACTTGGATTAAATAATGTCCCCACCTTCAGTCATTCCAAAAATTAACCCAACTCTCAGATAAATGTTTTTATTTTATTTTGTATGGCATATATGTGTGTGGGTTCATGTGCATGTCTGCATGTATGTGTGGATGCCATAGGTTGACAATGAGTTTTTTCCTCAATCACTGTTTTTTGTTTGTGACAGCATCTCTTACTCAACCCGGAGTTCACTGATTCAGCTAGACTGTTTGGCTAGCAAGACCCAGGGATCCTCTTCTTTCTGCCTCCTCAATACTAGGACTATTGACAGTGTGTACTGTTCCCTCCTCCTTTATTGAGTGCACTGGGATTGAACTCAGGTCATCATGCTAGCACAGCAAGCACTTTACCAGTTGAGCCATCTTCATAGCCCCAAATTTATTTTATCTTAAAGCACATCAATTTTAAAACACGGCTTGGCCTTAGGTGACCACCATATTGTCTGTGGAATACAATTCACAATCCTTAACCTGGTGGTCAAGACTTCCTATCCCTAAAATTACCTAAATTCTTACAAACAAAATCAAGGATTTAAAAAAAATACGTATTTCATATTGTTTTGTCCATGTGAATTTATATTCCATCTTCCTGGAATGCCCACATCTCAATTTCTAGATTATTTTACTATTATGTTGACACATAGGAATTTGTCTTTATCATTTTTAGCTTTTTAAAATTTTATTTATTATTTTTATTTTGTGTGTATGAGTGTATTGATGGCATGTAAATAAGTACACCTGAGTTGTGCAATGCCCAAGGAGGTCAGAAGAGGGCATTGGATTCCCTAGAACTGGAGTTATAGACAGCTGTTGGCTGCCATGTGAGTGTTGCAAACAGAATCCAGGTCCTCTGTAAGAGCAGCCAGTGCTCTTAACTCCTGAGCCATCTCTCCAGCCCCATCATTTTTAGCTTTGAAGTAAATTTTTATTTATTTATTTTTATTTTATGTATTTGTGTGTTTTGCCTGGAGGTATGTAAGTGCACCCATGCTGTGCAATGCTTGTGGAGGTCAGAAGGGGGCATCAGATCCGCTGGTACTAGAGTTACCAAAGGTTGTTAGTTACCATGTTGGTGCTGAACACTGAATCTGGAACTGTGCCTCTGGAAGAGCATCCAGTACTCTTAACTGTTGAGCCATCTCTCCAGCCCCTTTAACTTTGATTTTTAATTCTAATAGTGTCCAGTCCACAGGTTTCTATGTGAGTATGTATAAGACTCAAATGAGATTCTATATTAAGACCTTTGACAGATCCTTAT
The DNA here is from genome assembly GCF_000622305.1 of Nannospalax galili. Lineage (NCBI taxonomy): Eukaryota > Metazoa > Chordata > Mammalia > Rodentia > Spalacidae > Nannospalax > Nannospalax galili. The sequence goes on from NW_008360320.1 coordinate 4,967,660, forward strand.
ATGTAGTGAGTGATCAATTACTGCTGGCCAGTCATAATATAGGAATAGGGATAAAGAAAGACAATAGTTAATTTATACTCTAAATATATTCATATTGTAGTCTATATGGTTAATTATCTGGGATTCATGAAGAGTAAGAGAATATAAAGAAACACTACAGAATCCTTATTGGAATTATTATATAAGAAAGGTCGAAAAAACTCAAATATGACTGTTTCTATAGAAAATGTTTGGACTCTTTTACGTCTTGCTGTGGCGTTCCTCACATGACACATTCAACTCCTAGACAAAGATGACTCTGCAATGTGCCTTGCCTGCATGGGTGTATAATCTAGTTGGGGAGAGAGCTCTAAGAATATGTAACAGTCATGCAAAGCAGATCACAGTTCCAAAGAGGAATGGCCATAAAGGTTCTGACTGATTTCAAGGAGTAAAGGAAATTAGAGATGGTTGTCCCTGTTGGAAACAGCCAAGAACGTCACAAAGGAAAAGGAGTAGAAAAGCACACTCTTTCTTGAGAGGTTACTGTATGAATATTTCTAAATATTTTTTGTTTTTGTTTCAGACAAGGTCTTTCCCTAGACATCCTGGAACTCATTATGTATACCAGGGTGGCCTCAGTCTTACAGAGATCCACATGCCTCTGCCTTCTGACTGCTCAAATTAAAGGTGTGTGCCACCAAGTCTTATTTGTGTGAATATTTATTCCTCTCAAATGAACTTAAAACTTCTAAAAGTTAGACACACTGGGAGATAATATTGTCTAGGAAATCCACTCACAGGAACTCTCTGTATATCCAGAGTTCCATTTCCTCAATAAATGAGCATAGTGCAAATGTGTCCTTCAATTGCTTCCTCTGTAAATTTTGCTCTATGAAGTAATTATGATGATGGCAAACTGTTGAATAGTACAGACAGACAAAATGCAATGCTACATGTTTATTGTAAATACTATATGTTCATCAGCACTCATGAAAAGAGTATGTGTCACCTGCAGCAGTGTCAATATCTTTTAAAGCAATCGGAAAAGCGTGTGACATGCACACCTATAATAAAAACTCAGGTGAGGCTTGGGTATCATTCTTCTAGATATATTTATTGCAGTGTCTATGCATTTACTGTAACTGATAGTAGATCTAATAAAATGGTCATGACACTAATTTGTATAGCTATGCTCCCTATCCTCTGTAAGTGCTTTGAATATTTCATTTTCTTTCACTGACCCAGTTTCTTAGAGAGCTGTGTCTAAGGAAGCCTTTTTAAAATAAAGATTACAGAGAAAGTGGGCACTTTTCTCTTTAAAAATCACCTAAAAAATAGGACAAAGTACTTTTCCAGCTATGGATATTAACATGAAACACATGGAAAGTGCTGCTGTCACAAAATAGCAGACTTTTTCTTTTCCTATGGATCCAACTTATCACAGTGTTCTGAATTTGAACATAACTTTTTCAGTAAAAATGACTCTTCACTCATCTATGCGAACAAATGGGACTTTAGGCAAAGCATCCCTAGAGGATTTCCTATGCTATGTTAAGATCCCAATATAGGGACATTCCATTGTGAATATAAATAACCCCAGTCTCTTTAAACATGCCTCTCCATATGCTTTTGCTTAACAATGTGGCAGATGTCATGAATGGAAACCACCTCTTTAGCTATAGGCAGGCCAATGTGCTTCCCTTCCGTTGCTGCATTCTTACTAATAGGTCATTGAACATGAACACCAACAGGCAATCGCCCTGGCAGTTGAGTTTACAGGTGGTTTACAGATTAGGGGATATTTTTGGACTTTTCTGCCTTAGTAGCCTGGCAGGTTTGTACTTTGTGCAGTGAAGTTGCTTCCAAGAAATCTCTTGGTATTAAAGGTGGGGAAGAAAGGACTAGATGAAGACACAGCAGTGACATTGACTTTTTTTTTTCCATCACTATTTTTGCATTAAAATTAGTAAAATTTTAATTGAAACCAATTTTGGAATTAAAGTATTTATGACAAATGCACATATTTAGGGGTGCAACATAGTTTGATTCATGTATGTGTGTACATATGTATGTGTTTATATATAATATATTTAGGGTGATTAAGTCAAAGTAATTAGCATATTCACAAACTTGTACACTTATTCTTCTTAGTACTGGGAGCATGTAAATTCTTTTTATCAAACTATTTTTAAAATAACGTAAAATTATTTTTATTTATTAGACCAGGCTGGCCTTGAACTCACAGAGATCCGCCTGCCTCTGCCTCCCGAGTGCTGGGATTAAAGGCATGGGCCACCACACCCGGCTCTGTTTTTATTCTTTACTTGTTTTTATTGAATTTTTGTGTATTTTATACAGAATAGTTCAAACAATCTTAATCATCTTTATACCCCCATCCCCACTGGCACCCTCCCATATTCCCCCACTGGAATCCATATACTCTGTCATCCATGTTAAGGCCCAGTGTGTCAAGTCAGTGTCCTCAGATGTTCCCCAGTGCAAGTCCATCCACTGAGGTCCAGTCAGCCTGTCTAGAGTCCCTTGTTTTTAGGAAGAATCAGCTCTTCTTCACCTAGGAGCAATCAGTTGCCAATATTTCTTCAGATAAGATTGGTGTCTGCTGTTCATTTCCCCAGTTCTATGCTGGGTTTTTGTCTGCCTGAGTTTGCATGGGACTTGTGTATGCTGACACCATTGTTATAGAATCATATGAGCAGGTTCCCAGGAGCTTGTAGTCTGTTCCCATATGGTCCTGTACCTCCTCCCTGGCTCTTAAAATCTTTCTGCCTCCACTTCTGAGACGGTCTCTGAGCCCTGGGTGGGTGAAGTTTAATATAGAAGTCCTATCCAAGAACCAGCATTCTGCAGACTCTTAGTTTTTACATTTTGACCATTTGTGACCTCCCTGGCCCTCTGTTATAAAAGGGAGCTTCATTAATGCCAATTGAAAGATTCATTAGTATCCTCTTCTTTATCCTTGTTTTATGTTCCGTGTGCTTTAGGTGTAGAGGTTGCACTGTAGATATGTCACTTAGGCCTGGGCAATTTGTAGACAATGTCTGTGTGTGACCAGTTGTGGTACTTGGTAATAGTTTCCAACCCGTACAAAATAAGCTTCTTTGATGAGTGGTGCCTGGGATATTTGTCTGTAAATATAAGGAAACATTTTGCACATAGTAAGAAGTTACATTAGTCTACGGATGTGACAGACTTGGGGTTTTCTCTAAGATCTATGATCACTCCAGCCATATATATTTGGTTATGTTTACAGCACCACACTTGAGTTTCCTCCCACTGAGTGGTCTTTTAGTCTGATTAGGTATGCTGTGCTGGCCATCGATGTGGTTATTTGGTCTTGAAGCTGGTGTTGGACCATCAATTGATGTTTTCCCTTGGCACCTTCATATTGCTCTCCAAAGCTATGAAAGCTAGCGTTCAGGGGAAGCCCACCAAATTTTAAAAATTCAAATGAACATTGAGAATCTGTGAATGTATGTTTTCAATGACTGTCTTCCTGATTAATTCTGCTCATTATATGTTGACAGAGGCTCTAGAAATTGTTTCCTGGGCATGGGAAATTCATTATATAAATCCTTAAGAGACTGTGAGGTTTCTGAATAATAATGAGATCCAAATTCCATTGGGG
>NW_008360320.1:4971426-4985698 GCF_000622305.1 Nannospalax galili
CCAACCCGTACAAAATAAGCTTCTTTGATGAGTGGTGCCTGGGATATTTGTCTGTAAATATAAGGAAACATTTTGCACATAGTAAGAAGTTACATTAGTCTACGGATGTGACAGACTTGGGGTTTTCTCTAAGATCTATGATCACTCCAGCCATATATATTTGGTTATGTTTACAGCACCACACTTGAGTTTCCTCCCACTGAGTGGTCTTTTAGTCTGATTAGGTATGCTGTGCTGGCCATCGATGTGGTTATTTGGTCTTGAAGCTGGTGTTGGACCATCAATTGATGTTTTCCCTTGGCACCTTCATATTGCTCTCCAAAGCTATGAAAGCTAGCGTTCAGGGGAAGCCCACCAAATTTTAAAAATTCAAATGAACATTGAGAATCTGTGAATGTATGTTTTCAATGACTGTCTTCCTGATTAATTCTGCTCATTATATGTTGACAGAGGCTCTAGAAATTGTTTCCTGGGCATGGGAAATTCATTATATAAATCCTTAAGAGACTGTGAGGTTTCTGAATAATAATGAAATCCAAATTCCATTGGGGAAACCCCTGAAGTCAGGAGATAACCTTTATGGAGATGTTAGGTGTTTATCAGAACCTGGGCTAGGCAGAGTCCAAATGCTGCCTTCTTCCTTAGCTCACCTCTTGCCCCATAAAGACGTCTATTTCTATAGATTCTTTTTGATATCGATTCTAGCTTCTTAGTATGCTGCCAAATCCTTTCTCCCTATACACTAATAAAGACTAAAGAGCATAGATTTAGATACCTGTATTTACTCATTTTACTAAAAGTAGAATTACTGGCATTCTAAACCCTGATTGTCTAATTCTGAAACTATTAGCATTTTTTTATTAATTCTTGAGATTGTTGTAGGTTTTATGTAGATTAGTATGTAGATTAGTATGTCTTTTGAGTATGTAGATTAGCATGTCTTTTAAGTAAATAAAGGCGTTTGCCTGTTCAGAAATAGTTATTTTTAAAAATCGTAGCAACCTGACCATTTCTTATATATTTTTTTTTGTAATTTTGTACCTTTGCCAGCTTAAGTTTACTATTTGTGCTTAAAATGAGGAAAAAGTCCACAAGAGTGTTATCATTGTGGATAGTGAATCAAAATTTAGGACTGTCCAGATCTCCAAACAATATTAACAGAAAACCAGAGCTTTTGATTCCTAGATAATAATTTTCACCTGAAAGATTCCTTAAAACACAGATTCCTGAGCTCCATTCCATTCAGGTTAGGGGATTCACAAGAATTTGCATTGGTTACAGATTACCAAATACCACACTGGAGAAGCATTATCCCAGAGTAGTATTTCTTTGTCTTATACTTATTCAATATTTTATATTTTTACTGTTCTCCTTTTCTTTGCATCTCTGAATGGCTCCTTTGTAGTAACAGAACTAACTGAATGCAACTTTCAGGAAAACTTGTGCTGTAAGAAAAGGCTGGATATGCCAACAGCTATGATACTATAAGAGAGGATTGGCTCCAGGTTGACTCTTGGACTGAACAGTGGGTTAAAAATCCTAAAAAATATTACATTCAACTGAAGTAAAGATGGTGAAGGGAGTTACTATGCATCTAAAAGCATGTGCTGCCTTTCCCCTCCGTGCTTTCCCATTGCACTTTGCACAGCATATAGTTCTGTAGGCAGAAGTGTTGCTTAAGGATGGATGCTAGGGTTACACTTTGGAGGGTCTTAGGACAGTAAATGGTTTTCTTTACTTGCAGGTCTTCTCAGAACACTTGTGTATTCATGTTCATTATGACTCTGCAAGAGAACAGTTTGTAGTGTTTTCAACAGGTTGTACCTTATTACTTTCCTTTACATGGATGATCATAAATTAGCATGGCACATGCTGCACTGGGGAAGCCCTTGCTTATACAAAAAGTCCTTTTAAAGGATTAGTATCTCTTCATCTGTGAACGATGCCCTTCCATAGGAGGACTATTTTTTTGTAAGTATTCTTAATCATACTAAAACATTGTGTAGCTTAAACAATATTACTATTATTTATTTCTCTTTTACAAACGGAGCTGCATTCCAAAATTATGTATTCACATAATTCCTAATGTAGAGTAAGTTTCCACTTTTTCTTCAGAAAGCCGATCTTTCCCTCTAACAAGGTATTGTAAATAGATGATTTACTTGTAAGTCAGCATACCAAGGCTTTCTTTACCTAGCAAGTTATATTAAACATAGAAATGCAGAATCAGCAATGAGTTTAGACAGTGATTTTTTTAAAGAATGTTTTTAAGTATTTTTAAACAAATTTAAAAATGTTAAAGTTTTAAACATATTATCCAGGTCTAGGGAGATAGACAGTTGGTAAAGCCCTTGCTACGTGTGAGGACCAGAGTTTGGGAATCTGGCACACATGCAAATGCCAGTTGGGCATGGTGGTCCACCTTTAGTGCCAGCATGAAAAATATGGAGACAGGATCTCCAGAGCACACTAGGTGGCTAGACCTGCTGAATCTACAAACTTTGAGTTTGAATGAGAATCCTGCTCAGTAAATACAGGTGACGAGGCATCAAAGTAGATACCTGATCATCAGCCTTTGACCTCCACAGACATGCTAACACACATGCACACGTACAGACACCCACACATACGAACACATATACACATGCAGGCACACAACACTCACATAACACACAAAAATTTATTATGTATATTCTGTTCATCTAGAGAATTTACAGTGGATTTTCTACATCTGGAAATGTGTATGCTTAGCTCCATATTTTTCATAAACATTTAACTCTAAAATTCTGAGTTCTGACTCATGGTTTTTCAGTCCTGGAGTCTACAGATTTGTATTTTGCTAAAAATTCTCCATGTTGTGGAAATCCAAAGAAAGAAGAGTTAAATTGTGATGAAAATGTCTTATTTAGAACAGAAAAAGAAAATTTAGCTTAACTGCCAATATTGAATTTCAGTTATATTATTTAAATTGTTAATTCCAGGTTATTGAAAATTCTTTTACTTTGTACTACTTGTTTGTTTATTTATTTATTTATTGTGTGTGTGTGTGTGTGTCCACATGTGTGAGTGCAATAGTGCACATGTGGCGGTCAGAGGACAGCTTGAGGGAGTTATTTCTCTCCTTCCACCATGTGGATTCCAGGGATCGAACTCAGGTTTTCAGGCTTGGTGGCAAGTGCCCTTAGCTCATGAGCCATTCTGCCAGGCTTTCTGATAAATTCTTAACAAAAATGATCTGCATTTGCATCTTGAGCATTTTCTAGCTGATGCTATTGAATGTTTTCTTTGTGTCAGAACTGTGCCAGGAGCTTCACATATGTTATCTCTAAATTTTGCCACAAACTAGAAAACACAGAAGAAACTGAGTTCTGGTGAATTAACCCTATGTGGGCAAAAATTCTAGGAAATAGTTAAATTGTTTTGATGCTTTCTCTGTAATTCAAATCTTTTCATTCTATGTTCATTTTTCAGATCCATTTATCTGTAACCTAAAAGTGACTTTATTACTATCTAGATTTCTCTATTGGATTTGATATTTTTGAGAGAGGATTTCTTTTTACTGTTATAAAAGGTCTATGGCCAGTGCAAGTATACATTGTCAGTGAGTAGTGAGTTCTCAATTTGCAAAATATACTGTACCATCTTTGAGTCAGCTTCTAGTTGCTAAGTCCTTAGCATTATCCTTCCTTCTTCCACAATGCATGTTCACAAGACTAAGCCCACAGACCCAACCATCTGCATTGCCTAAAGTTGGGCAGGGTAAAGAATGGCTGAAGTCTACCTTCAACACATGGACGAAGATCCAACCATCCTAAGAGGGTTCCCTAGGGAGACCAGACAAAGGAAACAGATCAATCTTTCATTAGGTTCAACAGAAACTCTATTGACTTTCCGTAAGAATTCTTTGTTCATGTCAAAGGCCAAAAGCATTTGCTTTTTTGATCTTAAGCCAAAATATTTGGACACATATTAGGTCAACTAAGTCTCAAATCTTTTGCTATCAACCTGTTAGACAGAATATCCATATCTGAGGCATTTTGAGGATTTAACATGAAATGGCAATTTTATAGTTTCTACTTGAGAGAAATGATATTTAAGAAGAGTCCAAATGCCCTTCTATTCACCTGCTTTTTAGTTATAGCCTGAGCGTTACTCCTATTGTGCGTTTTAGTGGAAAGTTCATATTAAGTTTTTATTTCCCATTAGGCAAAAGGGTAAATGCTTTATATAATTTATTTCATTTAATCATCAGATCAAGTATTTATTCACATTGTAGTTACTATTATCACACTTTGCAAATGATGAAACAGTATGAGGAGCTGAGCACAACTTCAGAGAACCATTCAGTCAGTAATTAATAGAGAGACTGAGCATGTGCATTTTTAACACCCAAGTCTTGGTCTGGCTAAGTATATTGTGTTGACATAAAAATCACAAGCTGCATTTAACTGTTATGTATTCTGTTTCATTGAACTTCAATATAACATATAAATATAAGGAATATTTATTTCTCAGTTCTTCATAAAATCATCACTGACATTTTATCATTACTTTTTGATTATACTAGAGGTATCACTTAATTTAATAAATAAGCTCAAATTTGATTAGAAAAGTGATTTATCATTCTGAGAATTAATGTTTTATTCTATTATAATAAGTGTAGATATAGTTTAATTAATTAGTTAATTAGCATTTGCTTTGTTTCCAAGAAACTCAAGATGAAATTTTAAGGCCCAAGCATGGAAAATGTTTTAAGAGCTTAATATATTGCCCTCTTCATTACTTAAAAAGTCTTTTCATATTGATAGTTTTCTTTTACTGTGAGAGTCTAAAATTCATTTTTGAAGTAGAGGTTTAAACTATAAATAATTTATAGATATACAAATAATTTCCATTTTACAAATGATAGTTCCAAAGTTTTTGCCTGTCTGTCATCATTCCTCTATCATCTGTATCAGTCATCTGTCATCTTGTTCTTATGTTCCTATTGTTTTTGTTAAATTTTGAAAACTGAACTTTTTCTTATAGCAAACATCTTAAGTAGTTATTACTTTTTCAAATCTTGGAAATTACTTAAGGAAATTCCTGCAATATTCTCTTAAAGGACAGAACTTACTAATTAGATTTTGGTTTAAAATGATGAAATGCCAAGTCTTAGTTCACAGTTTATTTTAAATTTCACGAGAGTTTGCACTTGCCTTCTTTTCTCCTCCTGTCCTTCCCCGAAACACTCTAGTCATTATCACATCATATTTATAGCAATCTTTCTCGGGAAATGTGTTCATGGAACACTGACCATGTTTCATATATAAAAACGAATCCAAAGTAAATTGATTGAAAATATGCATATTGTGTTTGAGTTAAGATGATGTCAAAGCAACTGGGTGACTTGGTGGTTACCTCAGCACTTCAGATGTGTAAGGCATATCAGTATTTGGCTGAGTCTGTGCTAAAATGAGTTGGGTAGTTTCTTGGCATTGCAGAAAACAGAACAACTGCCCAAATTTTGCACTACTTCTTTAGTCCTGTTGGTTTCCCTTAGATAATGAACTTCAGGTGTTTTCAACTACATTTTAACATAGTTTTCATGTTTGGTACAATTTACTTTTCTGACTACATGAGGAAGAGGGAATCATATGACCTGAGTCCCAAGATATGAACCATACATTACTAGCATCTAAAGCTCTAATATTTTAATTAGCATTTAATTAATGCACTGTAAATGTGTATAGTTACCCTCTAATATTTGTACCTATTTTGTGCATTGAATTGGCTTTATTTATGAAGTATCATTTGAGTTTTTGACTCCTTTTCCTTTTAGAGTTTAAGAAGTTCTTTTTTACATTACTAGAGGGTCTTAGAATAGGTACAAGCCAGTATTATTAGTCCTATAACAAGATGAACTGATTTGTTAAATCTGAGACTATTGGGAATGACAGACTGAATGTCGCCTTTCAGGACAAATGCTGAGAATAGCCCAAGAAAAGAAACGTAGTTTAAAGCTGCTAATAGTTTGAAAAGTTACTTGAACTGTGATGAAACAGAAAGAATATTATTTTTTGCTATTTATTATTAAGAAGGTTTGTTATCTTGTGACAAAGAGCAAATAATACTCTGTGTGTTCTAATTACAGCAGAGTTCCAGGGTTTTTGTGCCTTTCTCCAGCTTACTTTCCCCAAATGTGTTGTGAGTAATGGGATCAAGGTGATCCTCTAGTGTAAATAGCTCCTATGGCTGAATGTCTCTATCAGTAATATCCTGATGCTTCAAAGAGGCAATATTGAATAATTATGTTCAGAATTGTGACGTTTATTGGTTGTGCTGACACTGTTGTATTTATTAACAAGTTAAATTCATCAGTATAGATTATGAAGTGAAGTGGAATTTGGAAATTTTATGGTGTATTGATTAACATAGGTAGCACAGAAAGATAATTTAAGACTTCAAGTGAGCTGGTTAGCTGGACTGTAAGTACTGATCAATTATTCTGATGACTCAGAGTACATACCTTGATCTCTGCCATTTACATAATCCCTGAAAATATGATCAAGATAGATAAAAGAATAACATTATTGGGATGTTATTTTTATAGGAACTGAGCTAATCAACTTAACACTTTCACCCCATTCCTTGTGAATTATGGGTTATGATAGAATGTCTTTCACTGTGCCTTCATGCTGTGCTTAATGTATCTCTAGTTTTGGCCTCCCCTGGATTGGAGGAGTGAAGTTGTCCCTGTGACCAGTTGCAGGGTGGCCAACTCATTTGAGTTCTACACTGAGGGGAAGGACTCTTTTGTTTCACATTCTTGAAGCATTTTCCTGGCCAGTGTTGATTTGGCAGAACATAATTTGGCTGTTGGGCTCTTGCCAGTCACTTGGTCCTGAAACTGGAGTTAGTAGAATCTTGCCAAAGATTAGACTGAGAAATCTGGATGCAGGCTGGCAATCCAAGCAAGCAGCCCCAGCCAAATTGGCACAGTTGGGAAAACCTTGGAGAATCACAATTATTTTAGACAAAATACAAAGTTTGTGAGCTTTCTAAACATTATGCAAATCAGCCTTGATTCTTAATTCACAGAAGCACAGAAGGCCATTGCTTTCAGGAAGCATGTAAATGTATTAGTGCCCCGATTCATGCCAAACTGAACCTTGGTTACCAAGAAGAGACTGGAAGGTGCTGCAGCGGGGGTGTTTTAACATCAGCAGTCACAAACAGAAAACTCAGGTGCCTTAAAGCTTTCCTCTGAATTCTGTATCCTTTCTCCATCTGTCTGTGGGCATGCGTATGTATTAAGGAAGCTGATGTGGAGTATTAACAGTATCTGTTCCTCACGGCTCATATACATGATCTTGCTGAACTAATCCTCACAATGATGTTGTGAGGCAGTCACTGTTCATTCATTCCTAGTTTTGTCTCAGAGAGCTGAGATTCCAGCCTTGTTTCCCAAGTGTGAAGCTTGTCATTTTACCTTTGTAGGTATCTTGTGGTGCTTATTAAAATTTGATGTACCTAGAAATCTCTAAGTGAGCTAAAAGTTTGATTCCTGATCCCAGGGAATGCATTTCTTATGTTTTAGGTCTGGGGCAGAATCTTAAATCTACTATGTTAGTAAGTGGCACCGGTGACTGAGGCCCATAGTTAGAAACACTGCCTTAAATTTCTTTTTTAAATTATAGTGTTAATTTTGTGCTGTTCTGAGAGTTTATGTGCATATACACACATGCATATACTATATTTGCTTATATAAATACAGGGAAATGACTTCTTGGTATACCCAATGGAAAGTCCCATGCGTTGGAGGAGAGCACAAGTTTCCCTTTCAAACGTCTTAGAATGTGTGATCCCAAAGCATCAGCAGCAGTCTATTGTGCACAGTCTCCTTCTCTTGCTTCACACTCCCAGATCAGACTCTCTTGTCCTTCCTCTGTGGGCCCCTGGTTCTTTGCTTACCCTTGAATATGAGTTCACCCTTATTTTGAGTATCATTGAAATACATTTAGTTAGAAACCTGCAAAGTAATCTGAAACAGAAAGCATCCATGTAAAAATGTGTACACTTGAGTTGTTTAGAAGTAGAGAAAAAACAGATCAACTCAGTTCTGATAACTTAGTTCAATATCCCAGTTAATAATGCATTTCTCTTCTAGGAAGAGAGGAATTACCCTATGATACCACTGATAGTCCACAGGAGTCATTGGAGATCTTCATTGAAACTCTTAATACAAGCTTCTTGTCCACTGCTGATCTGAAGAACACAATTTTTTTACAAATCATGTGGAAGTGTTCAGAGCCCCTAATATACTGTCAGACTCACCTATGTCCTTTTTTTTTTCATTGAATATATGGTGGTTCTTGGTTAGCAAGGAAAATCTTATGAAAAGTACAGCATGCTTGTTTCTTAGCCTATGAAGAGTTCAATTTAAAAATGTGAGAGTTTTAAAGAAACCAAGATAAATAAATACATAACACATAAGAGGATTTCATGTGCATCAAGAATAGTATCCTTAAGACAAAAAGAAAATTTCTGTTTGTTTTGTATTTTACCTGATACAGATCTAGTTCCACAAACTCCCATTGAAAACAAAATTCAATTTCTAAAATTCTTCTGCTAAAAACAAAAACAACTTAAAGTTATGACATCATTTCATTTGGCTTTGAGTCTCTTACAAGCAAAGCTTTTCTATAAAAATTGGATGTACTTGAATTAATCAATGTAATTTAAGGTTTATATTTTCTCTGAAATTATGGTGATTTCAGAGGATATTAAATTTTATTTGATTTAACATCAAGTTATAGTGGCTGCATATCTTTAGCAAGTAGGTAGATGAACTATGGCAATTTCAGTGATAAATTATTATTTGAAATAGGGGGTGATCGAAATGTCACCATTTGATTTAATTTTGCCTGGACAGTGTTGCAGTTTGCAATGCTTCTCTTAAGGTCTTTCCTACAAGCTGTATTGATGGAAGGTATTTGAAAGTTGCAAGCTACAAGGAGTTAGAAGAAAAACTGTAATATCCCTGAAACATTTGTGGCTTATGGATTTTTAGTTTTCAATTGAATTAATTAATTTTACCATGCAGCATATTGGTATGGATACAGGAAAGATCAAAACTGAAGAGCAATAAGTGAGAATAGAAAATATGAGTCATTTCATGGAGAACTTTGATTCCAGTCTTTAGAATTCAAAATCTTTTAAAAGATTTATATTTATTAATGTGTATGTACCTGTGTGTAAATGCCACCTGTGCACCAGTACTTGCCAGGCCAGAAGAGGCCATTGAATACTCTGGGTTGGTGTTACAGGCAATTACGAGTCACCTGTAGTGGGTACCAGGGAATGAACTCTGGTCCTCTGGAAGAGTGGCAAGTGCTCCAGTCCTAGAATTCAGATTTTTTAAATAGGAAGTATGGTCAGCAGAAGTTGTGATAGAAGATTCTAGGATTTGAGTGTATAACAACACAAAAAATTGCAAAGCGAGTACAGAGGCAATGTAAAGCCTGCATTCCTCCACAATAATAGAGCCAAGTAGAATATGCCAACTTTAGATGGGGCATGAGCTCTGTGGCTAGCCAGTTGTGGTTCCCAGCTCTACCCCTTTAGTCATTTATATTATCTACATTGCTCCGTGGACATCAGAGTTGGTTACTAAAGAATCAGGAATTAAAAGAAGACAGAATTTGGAACTTATCAGTTATTTGTGCAGATGACAGGTGATATCCAAACACTACTAGACCTCCTGATATATTTCAAAACTACAAGACTCAGTGATGGATGTCTGCCTATGGCCCACAAATCACCTGCTGATAGGAAAATGTGAGTTACTCGACTGCTTGTTTTGAATGATATAAAACTACTACCATGAAGTTTTCATGTTATTGACAGAACTTGCCATTCATTGTGTTGGCAAGTAGACTGGAGTCCATATTTGATGTCAGAGCTTGATTTTACTGGTTGAGAGAGATTCCTCTGGAACACTAGCCTTAAGAATCTTCTTTTAAAAAGTCATTATGCCACAAGTATTATACTATAGGTGAAAACTCTGACCTGTATTTCTTCCTGAGCAGAGACTGGCTTTAACTTGTTTGAGATTGGGTCAAGAATCAGTATTTGTAGAAATCTTTCCATATAACCAGATAGCCACTGACACCGGTATGTGCTTCCTTATTGTGTTTCTGACATAAACAAAGCTGGGTAATTGCACAAGATGTCATTCTAAGGTAGAAGTTTCTTAGAATCTTAGAACTGAAACAGGGAAAAGAGAAGACTCTAGAAGTCACACAACTGGGTTTAGATAATCAGAATCTGTAATTGATATAAAAATAAATCAAGCTTGCAGTTAGAACAAGCACTGAAGAAATAAGTCTGAAAATTGAGTTGGGGCAAAAATGGAAGGAAGAAGTTGGGCAGGTTAGAGTAAAGGCAATGGACAGACACCTTGAAGAAAGTCAACAGGAAACATGAACGGAGTGGAGCCCCTTTCCTGGCATGCTCTTTGCCTTTTGTACAGGCAGCAAAGTTACTTGTAATAGCCTGGGCTTCATAAGATTGAAAGCTCATAGTGTTATTGCAAGGAAAAATATAGAAAAAGGGATGAATTTAAACTCGTTTCACCTGAACAAATATGTTTAAAGCATTTAATTTAAAAGGTTCCCTTTCCTAAATTCATGTAGAATACCAGAAATCAATGGATCTAGTTCATGAATTATCTTCCTTATCTTAAAACATTATTTGAGCAACATTTTTCTTATCCTACATTATGTTTTCCTTTGAATTCATTACTTAAAAAACTCCTGAGCACTAAGAGAAACACTGGGGGGATTACTATACCAGATCTCAAAATATGCTACAGAGCTATAGTTATAAAAACAAAATGGTACTGGCACAAGAACAGACACATAGATCAATGGAACATCATTGAAGACCCAAACCTGAGTACATGCAATTTCAGCCACCTGATATTTGACAAAGGTGCCAAGAACACACAATGGAGGAAAAACAGCATCTTCAACAAATGGTGTTTGCAAAACTGGATCTCCACCCGTAGAAGAATGAAACTAGATCTTTATCTTTTGCCTTGCACAAAAGTCAACTCCAAATGAATCAAAGACCTCAGCATGAAACTAGAAACCCAGAACTATCAGAAGAAAATATTGGCAGTAACTTACAACATATAGGCGTAGGAAAGGAATTTCTAAATCAGACAGAAGTTGCTCAGGAATTAAGGTCAGCAATCAACAAGTGGGACCTCATCAAACTAAAAAGCTCCTGTAAGAAACAATAAAAAAAGTGAAGAGTAAACACACAGAATGGGAAAAAAATCTTCACAGCCCTGATACATCTAACATCCAGAATATATAAAGAACTCAGAAAACAAAGAATCAAGAAACTAACGACCCAATTAAAAGATGGACTAGCTCTCTCCAGGGTAAGTCAAATGGGCCCTCCATACCTTGATGCCCCCAGCCTCCCATCTACCCTCCCATCTACCCTCCTATCTACCCTGCAGGTCTCTCCTAGCCTGGGCCCTGTCCCATTCCTTGTCTTGGCACCACAGACACCTGGGGAACCACCACTGCTTCTTCCTGATCCTGTGCATCCAGACCAACTCAGTTCCTTCTTGGGTCCCCAGGGGTGCTCTGGGCCTGGCCCCACCCTCACCTTCTTCTGGCTCCCTGGGTCTGCACAACCTGCCAGCCTCTCTCCTGATGCAGGGGCTGACCTTTCCTCTTCCTGGTCCTTTGCATCCAGACCAACCCAGCTCCTCAGTGCAGTCCCCAGGAGCCCTTGGAGCTGCCTCCTGCCCCCATCTTCCTTTGCATCTCTGGGTGCACTGCCACCAGCTGCAGTAAACTAGCATCTTTCCTGGGCGCAGCTCCCAGGCCAGTCCAACCCCCAAATTCCTGAGGCCAAAATCTATCTTGGGGGGATCCGGACCTTAGGAGAAAGCCTGAGAACATCTGATCCTCATTTGACCTGGGTCTCTGTGGGAACTCCTGAAGACAAAAGCAATCTGGCCACTCCAATATAAAATCCAAAGAGAAACCTGGAAGCTTAGAGGAACCAGCCTTTCATGCCCAAAACTTAAACCACAAAGACACATAAAGTTCACAAAAAGAAGCAGACCTAAACTTGAAGCCTTGAGTCTCACACAAGAATCAGAAATTACAAAAGAAATTCACATGTCAAAATCAAAGAGAAAAAACAACGTGAAAAACCAAAATACCATATCGCCACCAAATACCAATAGTCCTCTAGAGGAGTACAATGAGAAGCCCATAGATATAATGCAGGACATGGAACTCAAAAGAACAATTATAAACATGATAAAAGAATTCAGTATTTAAAGGACACACAAAGAAATCAAAGAACTGAAAGAAGATAGGGATACAATTCTGAATGATTTCAGAAAAAAGTTAGAAATATTGAAGAATACTCAGGCTGAAATGAAGAAGGAAGTGCAACACTCAGTAAGCCAATTAGAAACGACAGGAGAAAGCCTCACCAATAGGATGAATAGAGTATCAAAACTGGAAGATAAAGTGGATGAACTAGACAACTCAAGCAAAGATTATAAAAAATTTAAGAAATCACAAGAATGGAATATGCAGGAATTGCATGACACCACAAAAAGACCAAACTTACGAATCATAGGCATACAGGAAGGAGAAGAATCCCAAATAATGACATGGACCAGATCTTCAAAAGGATCGTGGAAGAAAATTTCCAAAAATTAAAGAAGGACATGCCCAAGAAGGATACAAGAAGGATATAGAACACCAAACAGGCAAGACCAGAAAAGAAATTCTCCACGGCACATCATAGTAAAAACACTAAACATACAAAACAGACAACACTAGAAGCTGCAAAAGAGAAACAACAAGTCACATATAAAAGAAAACCCAATAATATTACAGCTGACTTTTCAGTGCAAACTATGAAAGCCAGAAAAGCCTGGACCAAAGTATTCCCGGGTCTAAATGACCACAGATGCCAACCCAGATGTCTATACCCAGCCAAAATGTCTATTAGAGTCAAAGGGAAAAGAAAAATCTTCCATGACATAAATAGGCTGAAGGAATTCATGTTCACACAACCAGACCCTCAGAGAGTTCTGGAAGCAATACAAAGAGCTGAAGAAAGGAAAGACTATATGCAAGCATTGCAGAAAGAAATTAAATGAAGGTATAACTGTAGAAAAGTACAGCTACATCACAAATATAAATAGAAACAGAAATGACAGGATTCAATACTCATCTTTATTTAATAACTTTAAATATTAATGGACTGAACTTCCCAGTCAAATGACACAGACTAGGTGAATAGGTTAAGAAACAAAAGCCACCTTTTTGTTGTCTGCAAGAAACCCATCTCACTTTCAAGGACAGACACTATCTTAAAGTGAAAGGATGTTAAAAATATACCAAGCGAATATTACTAAGAAAAAAGCAGGTGTAGCAATTCTAATATCTGACAAAATAGACTTTAAACTAAAACTAATCAGAAGAGATAAAGAGGGCCACTTTATTCTGATCAAAGCAACAATAAATCAAGAAGATATTATAATCATGAACATATATTCACAGAACTCTGGTGCAACCAACTTCATAAAAACAATACTACAGGACTTTAAGACTCAGATTAATCCCAGTTCATTGGGCACTTCAATACCCCGCTGTCTCCATTAGATAGGTCAACAGGGCAGAGAGTTAACAGAGAGACATCTGAATTAAACAATACCATATATCAAATGGACTTAACAGACATCTACCGAGTATTCCACACAAGCATCAAAAGACATAATTTCTACTCAGCACCCCATGGAATCTTCTCCAAAATCGACCAGATACTGGGGCACAAAACAAACTTCAACAAATACAAAAAGATTGAAATAATTCCACGCATTCTATCAGACCACAATGCAATAAAGCTTACAATCAACACCAGAAGAAGCCCTAATCACCACATGAACACATGGAGATTAAACAACACACTCCTGAATGATGAATGGGTCAAAAGAGAAATTAAGAAAGAAATAAAAGTATTCCTGGAAATAAATGAAAAAGACAATACAACACAACAAAACCTCTGGGACCTGCTGAAAGCTGTCCTTAGAGGGAAGTTTATAGCTCTAAGTGCCTACATAAAGAATCAGAAAGAACACAAATAAATGAATTAACATTGCAACTCAAAACACTTGAAAAGCAACAGCAAACAAAACCCAAACCCAGCAGACAAGAAGAAATAACAAAAATCAGGGCAGAAATCA
>NW_008360320.1:4986134-4989995 GCF_000622305.1 Nannospalax galili
AAAATACCAAAGCCAGGTAAAGATAACAGCCAAAAAAGAAAACTATAGACCAATATCATTAATGAACATAGATGTAAAAATTCTCAACAAGATGCTTGCAAACCACATACAGACACACATCAAAAAGATCATCCACTAAGATCAAGTCAGCTTTATCCCAGAGATGGAGGGATGGTTCAATATAGGTAAGTCAATAAACGTCATGAGCCATACAAATGGGCTCAAAGATAAGAACCACATGGTCATCTCAAGAGATGTAGAGAAGGCCTTTGACAAAATTTAACATGCATTTATGTTCAAAGTCCTAGAGGGAACTGGACTGGAGGGAACATACCTCAACATAATTAAAGCCATATATAAAAACCCACAGCCAACATCATTCTAAATGGAGAAAAACTGAGAGCTTTCCCACTGAAATCAGGAACCAGACAAGGCTGTCCACTATCTCCACTTCTCTTTAACATAGTGCTTGAAACTCTAGCAAGAGCAATAAGACAAGAGCAGGAAATTAAAGGAGTAATAATTGGAATAAAAGAGATCAAATTATCCCTTTTTGCAGATGATATGATATTATATATAAGAGATATAATATTCCATCAGAAAACTCCTAGAAATTATTAATAAGTTCAGTAAAGTGGCAGTTTACAAAATTGATCTACAAGTCTGTAGCCTTTCTATGTACAAATAACAAGCACTCAGAGAAATAGCATATGGAAACACTCCCCTTCACAATAGCTGCAAAAAAAAAAAAAAAAATCAGAATAAAGCTGACCAAAGACATTAAAGACCTCTACAATGAAAAATTTAAATCTTTAAAGAAACCTCTACAATGAAAATTTTAAATCTTTAAAGAAAGAGATTGAGGAAGACATCAGAAGATGGAAGGACCTCCCATGCTCATGGATTGGAAGAATTAATATTGTGAAAATGGCCATTCTACCAAAAGCCATTTATAGATTCAATTCAATGCCAATCAAAATCCCCATGACATTTTTCACAGAATTGGAAAAAAAAAGTCCTAAGATTCATATGGAAGCACAAAAGACCTCGGATAGCCAAAACAATCCTGAGCACTAAAAGCAATGCCAGGGGGATTACTATACCATATTTTATGCTGTATTACAGAGCTATAGTCATAAAAACAACATGGTACTGGCACAAAAATAGACCCATAGATCAATGGAACAAAATTGAAGACCCAAATATGAGTAAATACGATTTCTACCACCTGATATTTGATAAAGGGGCCAAGAATAATCACTGGAGGAAAGACAGCATGTTAGCAAATGGTGCTGGCAAAACTGGATCTCCACCTGTAGAAGAATGAAACTAAACCCCTATCTTTCACCCTGCACAAAAGTCAGTTCCAAATGGATCAAAGACCTCAGTGTAAAGCCTGAAGCTCTGTAACTATTAGAAGAAAACATTGGAAAAAACCTACAAGATATAGGTGTAGGAAAGGAAAAGGATTTTCTAAACTGGACATGAATTGCTCAGGAAACAAGGGCAAGAATTGACAAATGGGACTTCATTAAACTAAAATGCTTTTCTACATCACAAGAAGCAACCAAGGAAAGGAAGTGAAAACACACAGAATGGGAGAAAATCTTCACCAGCAACACATCTGACAGAGGTTTAACATCCAGAATATATAAAGAACTCAAAAAACAAATAATCAAGAAAGCAAGTAACCCACTTAAAAGATGCGCTAAGGAGTTGAACAGAGAGTTCTCAAAAGAAGAATTAAAGATGGCTATGAAACATCTTAAAAGATGTTCAATATCACTAATAATTAGGGAAATGCAAATTAAAACCACTTTAAGATTTCATCTTACCCCAGTCACACTGGGTAAGATCAAGAGAAGAAATAATACAAAATGTTGGAGAGGATGTGGGGAAAGGGGAACACTCATCCACTGCTGGTGGGGCTGCAAACTTGTTCAACCCCTATTGAAAACAGTGTGGTGAACTCTTAAAAAACTACAAATGAACCTACCATTTGACCCAGTTATACCACTCCTTGGCATATACCCAAAGAACTCATCCTATTGCAGAGACCCTTTGTACATCAATGTTTGTTGCTGACCTTTTCACAATAGCTAAGAGTTGGAAGCAACCTACATGTCCCTCATTTGACAAGTGGATAATGACTCCGTCATATGTCATCCCAGAACCAAACTCTGATAAATGAGTGTGTATCCAGACATAACTACAGGAACCAAGATAATGGAAATGAAACAAGGAGGTAAAGGAAAAGAAAGAACATGAAAGGGAAGAAAAGTAGGAAACAGGCCTTAATAAGGGAGATAGAGACAAAAATTGGGTTATTTTAAGGGAGAGGGAGGGAAAGGTATACAAGGAACCTAGGGGATAAGGGGAAAGAAGGAGCTAAAGAGAGGTAGGAACGTAGGAGAAGGGTATTATTAAGGGAGAAATGGGGGAAATGGTGGCACCTTAAGTGGGAAAACTATGGTGGGGGGTGAGACAAGGTGAGAGATAAATAATGCCTAGCTAGTTTTGAAAACCAGAGAGAACCATATTACTCCTATAACTTACTGACAAATTATACATAGCAGATTAAGAAATATATGTCTACGTAAGGTTTATCTGAGAACAATTTGTCTTTGTCCAAGATTTATCTACATGACACACAGTAATTAAAAGAACCAGACTGGTGGAACTAACCTTCTTGGATGTTTAACAGACATACTTTGAGGCTTATCATAATTTGGTCAGAGGGACCTAAAGGACAGTTTTTGATCCTTTCCCTCCTAGGTTGACTAGTTCCAGGGGACTATGAGCATCTCTCAAAATGTCCTGTAATGGTGGTGGGTCACCTGTGCACTTGAACGAAGAGGCCGAGGAGACCCACCAGATGGACTTGAACCAGTGTCCCGTCTACAAAGAGGAGGGTCAACACAGAGGAATCATTTCCTCCATGCTTCCAAGCAAAGCCAACCATGGTCAAGTAGGACCTTTGACTTATCTTCACATAGGCAGAACTGGTAAAATAAAGGAGCCAGTGTCTCCTCCCAAGCCTACGTGACCCCTGAGGAACAGATCCTCAAATGACCTTAAGAGTAAAAATAAATTGGTTTATCAGGGCCAACTGTATGGCCTTAAAAATCCAAAAGGAAAGTATAACCAAAGATTAAATGACTAAATGTAATTTCTTAAAAGTCCATATGCATAGTTAAAGGATACATAACAGGCAAGAATGCCAGATAGGAGATACCTTCTTTTGAGTTGTTGGCCAGGGTGAACAAAGGGACTTCCAAATAGTAACCCAGCATAGAACTGGAAAAATGAACAGCAGACCCTAATCTTATCTAAAGGAGTATTGACTACTGATTTTTGCTAGAAGAGGAACAGCTGACCCTCCTAAAACAAAGACCTCTAGATAGGCTGAATAGATTCAACTGTAGGGCAAGTAGGTGGGATTGGCTGGGGTGCCGACAACACAGCAGACAGTTGCAGGGATATCAGAATATAAGGGCTTTAGCGGGGGGAGAGAGGCTATGGGTGGGTGCCAACTGAGAATTGGGTGTATAAACGAATAAGATGGTTTGGGATGTTCTGTGTGATATACACACACACACAAATCAACACATTTTTAAAAAATGTGTTATATTTGAAGAAGAAGCATGGAAATTTACATCATGCTAATTAGTAGAGGTGATAAGCATTACCATTGAAGTCCACCCAATGACTTCATAGACATACACAGGTCCAAGGGTCCAAGTGCAACCGATTATGACTAGTAATAATCAGATGTATACAGATTAGAGATGCATGCGCCAACATCTCAGTGTTAGTAGCAAAAACAATGAATCTTTCTGCAAGGAACAATACTAAAATGAA
>NW_008360320.1:4990033-5000771 GCF_000622305.1 Nannospalax galili
GGTTAAAAACTCATCCAATTTTATGTCTTACAGGGCTTATACTGAGTTCAATAAGTTCAATATTGTATAACTCAACTGTGAACCTAGAATCTTGCACCCACTTGTGAAAGAGATGTACTATTGCTCTGGAGTATGTTACTGAATATGTTAAATTCGTAGTGAAGTGCTTCTTCTAATCAAGTAGTTATTAAAAATAAAAAAAGATTAAAAATAATAATTAGTAGATTTGAAAAACATTACCGTTGAAATCTACCTGATGACTTTATATCCATGCGCAGATGCCAAGGAGTTCAGAAAGTAACCGACTGTGGCTAGTAATAATCAGATATATAGAGATTAGAAACGCATGTGCGAACATCTTAATGTAAATTGCATTACAAATTTTAATAATGAAATGGAGATCTTTTTTAAAGGTTAAAACCTCATTTAATTTTATGTCTTATAGAGTTTATACTGAGTACAATATTTTATAACTGTAACAATTCAGCTGTAACCCTAAAAAATCTAAGGCCAATATTGAAAAAGATTCATCTTAGCTCAGAAAATTGTTATTGAATATGTCAATGCTGTTGTAATGAAATGCTTCTTTTAAGTATGTGATTATTAAATAAATAATTAATTGGAAAAAAAAGATGGACTAAAGTTCTAAACAGAGAGTTCCCAAAGGAAGAAATAAAGACAGCTAAGAAACATCTCAAAAAGTGTTCAACATCATTAGTAATTAGGGAAATGCAAATTAAAACCACCCTAAGGTATCACCTTACCCCAATTAGACTGGCTAGGATCAAGAGAACAAATGATACCAAATGCTGGTGAGGAAGTGGAGAAAGGGAAACATTCATTCACTGCTGGTGGGATTGAAAAGTCATGCAACCTCTATGCAAAACAGTGTGGAGAACTCTTAAAAAACTAAAAATGTACAACCTTGTTTGTTGCTGCTCTTTTCACATAGCTAAGGTATGGAAGCAACCTAAGTGCCCCTCAACTGACGAGTGGTTAACAAAAATGTGCTATATTTACACAATGGAGTTCTATTCAGCAGTAAAGAAAGATGAAATAATGAAATTTGCAGGTAAATGGATGGTTCTAGAAACTATTGTACTAAGTGAAGTAACACAGACTCAGAAAAACAAACCACATATGTTCTCCTTCATA
This sequence comes from Nannospalax galili, assembly GCF_000622305.1. Taxonomy (NCBI): domain Eukaryota; kingdom Metazoa; phylum Chordata; class Mammalia; order Rodentia; family Spalacidae; genus Nannospalax; species Nannospalax galili. The sequence continues at coordinate 4,991,189 of NW_008360320.1, forward strand.
TGTGGATCTTAGCACCAAATCCTTTAAAATTCCAGGTCCTTTTAATAAGATGATGAAATACAACAGTCCCTTCTGCATGAAATAACTACCGTCATCACGACTTCAGCTGAGCCTGATTACTAAGCATAGTCACAATTGAGCTTGCTGACGGTTGTGCTCATTCATTAAAGGAGGACCAAACAGGGTCACTGGACCCTCACTGGAGTATCCAGCCACTCTTTCCAGCCAGCTGAATGTAATTTGACCCTAATAACATATAACCTCCTGGATTTGAGGAGGGCTAAAGTACACTGTCTGCAGAAGGCTAAGGAGAGAAGACATGACCCATGCTGGGTAAAGGCTTTCCAATGTGCATACCCTCAGGTCATACATATACCTCAGCATTACCTCAGTTATATCAAAGCCTTTGAGAGGGAACCGACACTGATTCTAACTACTCCAACAGCTCTCACAATACCTGAAAGCAAATCCTGAATCCATCATTCTAGAGTCCAGCCTTGGAAGACAAAAGAAAAATGAGGAAGAACGCAATAGAGGGATGATTTTGGAAGCCCTTGTCAAGAACTTCCAATGGACTCTCATATGAACACTTGAAAATTGCCCTGTTCTAACTTTTTTCTAGTTCCCTGTCTAGAACCTGTAATCCTAATTACTCTTACCTTTACTTCTTCACATCTCCTATTCATGATTCAAGGACTTTCGTTTCCTCTTAGAGATAAGAGTTATGCAATTTGGGTCTATCTAAAAGATAGACCCACTGAAGGGGTACTCCATTGCCTCACCCTGCATCCCTGTTCAGCATGGAAGAAGTTAGTGGTCTGTGTCCCTATTCCCTATTGGCAATTTGGGTAACCCCTTCAGAGGATGGCATGATAAGAATAGGAGGTAGGAATTGGCTAGGCAGTTAGGGTAAAAAAGACCCCAAAGAAAAGTAGCCAGTTTCTTGGCTAAAAGTCAAAACGTCCTTGGGCCTGTTAGCAACATACTCTGTTCCAAAGGCCAAAAATGTCAAAAATATTTGGGAACTTGTATCTCATCCTTAAAAGATTTTAGAGTTACCTTTTCAGAGGGGGGAATGTTAGAGTAGCCAAAAGCCCCATAAAAATAAATAAATGAAAGAAGAAGTAAAAAGTGATGGGGAGATTTGGGAGGTGTTGGAAGGGAGGGAGTAGGCATGGATTTCATCAAAACACCTTATATACATGTATGAAAGTCTCAGTAAATTTTTTGTAAAAGTTAAAAAAAATAGCTCTGATTTTTTTTAATTGAATTTTTGCAAATTTCATACAATATATTTTGATCATAATTAGACCCCCTCCCCATCACACCTCTTATAGCCCCCAATCCCACCCATTTCATGTACTCTGTTATCCATGTTGTCCTTTCAAGTCAAGTTTGTGCCCCCAAATGTCCAAGTGTGCCCATCTACTGGAGTCTGGTTAACCTATCTAGTGTCACACTATTGAAAAAAACCAGCTCTCCATCTCTCAGTAGTTATCCGTTGCCAATAGTTCATGCTTCTGACCCATTCCCCCACTTCTATGCTGGGATTTTGTCTGGTTTGAGTTTGTATGGGTCTTATGCATGCTGTTTCCATTGCTGCAAGCTCATATAAACAAGTTCCCAGCCATCTGGAAAACTCAATTTTCTCATGGTCATTAACCACCTCTGGCTCTCACACTCTTTCTGCCCTCTTTTCCAGTTTATATAGGTCTTCTTTTCAGGGATAAGCACTCTGCAGTATCTTATTCTCTGCACTTTGGCCGGTTGTGGCTTCCTGGGTTGCTTGAGAAAGCTTCACTTGTGAGAGCTGAGAGATGCATTAATATTCTTTCCACCCCCTGTTCCACTCTGTTCGATGAGTCTTAGGTATAGAGAATGCATTTTAGATGTTTTCTTACTCCTGGCACCTCACAGACACTCTCTGCATTTGACCAGTTGCAAAACTTTGTAATAGTTTCCATCTGTTGCAAAAAAGGGGCTTCTTTGCTGAGTGGTGAGAAATACACTTGTCTGAGGAATTATTGAAATTTTATGGTTCCTCGGGCAGGGAGGAGAGGGAGTAGAGACAGTTTTTCTTAAAGGTGTAGCCCTTGGTAGATAGGCTATGCATCAGTGAATGGCCCTACACCCATGTGTACATGATCAGCACAAATTGGACTCAGTGTGTTATTGAAAAATAAAAGAGAAAGTGAAGTTTGAAGAGGTTGGATTGTGGGGAGTGAATCTGGAAGGAACTAGAGGGAGGAGTAAGTGGTGAATATGGTCAAACCATATTATATAAAATTGTCAACTAATTAATAAACATTAAATATTACAAAATGTTCTAGTGTTGCCAAGTCACCCCCCTCCTCCTGGAAGAGCTTTAAAATCAGAATGGATTCGAATTCCAGCTTCATTCCTCATGCTTTGTCTGGCCTTGCTCAGGTAGCACAGCCCCTCCTGGAGCCAAGGTTCTGAACTGTAAAGTAGGGCACGTTGCCTGTCTCTTACTGTTGCTGTGGTCACTGGAGGAAGTATCTCCTTCCATGCCTATGTACTGCAGCTACTCAACCTTTGCTTTGGTCTAGTGACCAGAGACTAATACAAATGCCATTGCTGCACAGGGTCTTTAATCAAAGGGGAAAGAGTCAATTCTCCTGGGAGTCATCCATCAGCAGCAGTCCGTTCTGATTTAAACATTTTCCCATCAATTTTTGCCTAGTTCCTATGCTGCAGAAAGTGAGTAGTTAAAGTTGGCAGAGGGTGTGATTTTGATGGATTATGCCCAATTTTCTTTCACAATCTTTCCATCCACCAGTAGTGAGATGTAGATAGCATTTTAGTTTGAGGAATGCAAACTATTGGAAAATCACAGCCTTGACACTTTGTATGAACAGACATTATTTCTAACTTTCATTTAAAATACCAATGCATGGAATTTTTTTTACCTGAGATTTTAAGTATTTAAAAATTTCAAAAGAGTGTTAGATCACATTTGTTTCTGAGATGACAGTACATTAAGGCTTTGCCCCCTTCTTTCTCACTTATGGAATTGGCTGCCTTTGGCATTGAGTGTCAGGGTTACTTGATTTGAAAGTATGTCTTTGGCTACTTGGATGCATCTGTTTGTGTTGAGGGTGCCCATTTTCATATTTCAAGATGTGGATGGTATCATATTGTTTATGCAGCTGAGAATTCAGAATGGAGTAGGAACAATTCATTTTGTTTTGGTTATTCATTTATTTGCACACCCAGCAGATATTTATTGGAACTCATTTTCTGTTTTTTGCTATATCTTGTGAGGACATAGCTCTTCTAAGTGATATAAGTCTAGAGACAGAAGACTTACACACTGCTTTCATGATCTGTCAGTTTAAAAGATGAACACTAATATCACCTAAAACCACATGTATTCAGAAGCACCACTGTATAGCTAAAAGCATGGCTCTAATGTCAAGCAAACCTAACTTTACTACCAACTCTACCATTCCCATAGCACTGGCTTAGAGCATCCTGATCCCCCCAAACAATTTCTTCTGTGGAAAGCTGAGTCCTAAGAATTGTCCTATAAAGAGCAGCAATGTGAGACCAGCTCATCTCCTCTGCATTGAATGCACCTTTTATTTTCTATAAAAAATGCTTTAAGTAGTGCAGATAACTAAATTTTAGGATAACCCAAACTTTTTCCATTTGGAAGAGAGAATTGATAGAGGTCAATTACATATAACTTATCCCATAATCCAAAAGATAGGAAATCAATCATCACAGCATACATAGATCCAGCATCTGATCTTGATCCTCTTTCTTCACATTCACATCTCTCTGAGAACGCTCTCCTCATCTTTGGTGTTTAGGCTGTTCATATGCGAAAAAAAAAAAAAAAGAAAGAAAAGAAAAGAAAGAAAGAAAAAAAGGAAAAGAAAGCCCAAACGTAGTGGTCAAAGTAGTTATTGTATTTTGTTCATAATGGTGTAGGTTAAGAACTTTGAAAAGATTGGTTCCCATAGTGCTAGCTGAGGACAGAGGACTAACATCCAAGGTGGCTTGACTTACCTGTGTGGCTTCTCTGCTCTCTCTCTCTCTCTCTCTCTCTCTCTCTCTCTCTCTTTCTCCCTCTTCACAGGATTTGATATCCATGGACCTCTTGGTTTGGCTTCTTTGTGCTACCTCATAGCATGACAACCACTTTTCTCAGAGCTGGTGCCCTAAGCTGGTGAATTATCACTTCCACCATACCCTATTGCTCACATGAGCCACAGTACCTCAAGTGAGGTCTGAGTCAAGGAAAAGAATCAGGCCTTATTTCTATATGGAAGATGGATCAACAAGTGTATTCAATATAATAATGCTGTTGGTTATGCAAAGTGGGCAATATTATTATTTTTCACATTTTCATATTATGAGTATTCACATTTCAGAACATGGATGCCATGATTCTATACAGATCAGTTAACAGTTGAAAGTTTCATAGTTTCTAAATGGCAGATGATTTTATCGTCTGGAAATCCTAAAATGCTTCTAGGATTCTCTAGGACTCTTTCCTCCTTCCTAGTAGCATGTTTGGCAAAATTCGTGCTACTCATTTAAGTCAGTTCATGAGTTATAAACTTGCTTTTCAGTTCTCTTTATTGTCTGGCAGGTAAAACATGACACCGATTTATAGGTATACTTTTCAAAGCATACATTAATTCCCTAAGAAAGCAATTTAAATCTTTGTTTTTTCTTCAGAGCTGAGGACCGAACCCAGGGCCTTGTGCTTGCTAGGCAAGCACTCTACCACCGAGCTAAATTACCAACCCCACAATTCAAATCTTTAAGAAAGAAAACTACTTTTTGAATATCCTTCATAATTTATAAAGCTGATCGTTCATAATGGAATTATCTCCTATTTTCTTGTGAAACAGTTTTTGTTAGTTTTCTTGAGCCAGTGTTCATCTCATTGCATCAGTGCCTTCACACTGATGTGAAGAACAAGGAATCAAATCTTGGCTAAGTCAAATAGCCCTTAAAATCCAAGCCATTAGAACAACAAGAGAGAGAAGTATAGACCAAATTAAAACTTGACATGGCTACAAAAAGAGTGAGGTAGACCAAATAAATCTCTTCTCATGCCCATATTTGTATGAGAGGCAAAATTGTATTCCTTTAATTAGAAATAGCATTTAAAATTTTATAACATCTTGAGTTTAAAGAGGTAAAGTACCAATATGTTGAAAATCAAATAGCATCAAGGCTTAATAAGACCTTGAGAATTTCTGCCTCATTGTATTTTAACCTTTAAAATATCAGCATAATTCTTTTTTTCCAATTTTAATTGGTAGAAAATTTTATATTCAATTAAATAAAATTAGCTTTAAATAGTTTGTACAAAAGAAAAGTGGCTCTGGTTTAAGTTGAAGAAATTAGAGGTCCTGGCGTCCCAGCCATACTGGCCTCTTCTCTATCCTTCTTTCCCTACTACAAGGTGGCTTGTGAGGAGCTTTCAAGAAAGCTTAAGATTCTGTGAAGCGCAATCTACCTTCACACATAGAGTGTGGATGAATCCAAGGTCCAGTTGGACTGAATGACTTGTTATTAGCAGCAAGTTCTGGGAATCTAGTGGTGAGCCTGAATGAGGTGCCCTTCTAAGTCACTGGCAGGGTTTCAAAGCATCATCTTTACATTAACTCTACTGACCTTTCGCATTGCTAGGTGAGGTTGTCAGTTACAAAGACTGTGCTTGAGGACAGCCCCATGAAGTTAAAAAAACTCACACGAAAACCTCATAATGCTTCAAGTAAATTTACAATTTTGTGTTGGGCTACATTAATAGCCATTCTTGATGAAATGTGGCTTATGGGCCATGGGTCAGATACACCTGGCTGACATTCTCACTTCTCATCTTGTAGGTGAGGAAACTGAGGTGAAGGACTTAACTAATTAAAAATAAAGAGATTAGACTTCAGGTGTCCTTTATCCTCAGGCCAGGCCTTTTGCCACACCACTATTCCGCGTCTCTCATGAAACACCTAGCAAACCAGTCTTTGATAAGAACTGAATTTTAGCACCAACGAGAGCATACTATGTGTCTTTAGTTCTCTTTCTTCCTTAGTTGTGTCCCCCATTCCCCACAGGAAACTAGTATGGTTGAGAAAGGCTTAACAAGCACCAGAGAGGCTTAAAACTGACATTGTCACAGGCCTTCTGAACTCAAGTTCCATGATGCTGTAAGTAACATGTTTCAGTACTGGTAATGCTACCTTGACCCTGGTCAAGAGTGGGAACCTAGGAACATAAAACCCACTGAGGCATGGTGGAAATGACAGAGAAAAGAAGGACTAGAAAGGCCAGTTCAGAATCCATAGACAAAATTAAATTCATGTACAATGTTTCTGAGATCAGATTTCTGTACCTTTTTGGTAATTGGGACTACCTTTGTGCACCCATTATGGTACGTGGGGACAATGCGATCTTTTCTTTCTTTTCATTTTTTTCTTCTAGTTCTCTAGAGTAGAGCCTGGCTAGAAATATAACTTGATGTTCCCCCTGTGTATATCAGGATTTGAATACATTTTTGTTCAACTAGTGGACAAGTTGTCAGCACCTCTTTTCCTCTAATTAACCAAGTGACTGAAGCCAAATAGCACTCACTCATCCTCCCTCCTCAGACCACTTTGCTATTAATGACACAAGGGCAGCTGCAGAGTGACTGGGACAGCCATCCACAGATTAGCAGTTAAGGAGGAAAGACGAGGGCCAAGACTTCTGAACGACTTACCAATTGGAGAGTGTACTTGCAGTTGAGAACAAGATTCACTTAATAACGTTTTTTACATTGCCCATCTGAAAAAGTTCAATAAATTTAAAATCATTAAATTATGTACTGCTGGTACGTGTACACGGTTATGCTTTTAGGTGAGCAAAGTAGTTTGTGTCTTATAGTGTGTAACAGTCATGAACTTTCTTGTCTAAGGCCAAAATTGTAAGCTGAGTGAAGCTATGAAAAATACTCTAATTTTGAACAGAAAGTTCGAGTCATGTGAATTTTGACGTGTGCATGTGTATAACTAAGGAAACATACTTTTAAAATACTAGCACTTTAGGTGGCAGAAAGTCTTTAGTTCAAACTTTTAAACCCAATTTAGTCAAATGTATAAATGATGGTTCTGTCTCTTGGGGTGGCTTTTGCAAGAGAATATTTTCTCAACATTTTAAGATCCTCAGATTGAAAGTGCTGTGTAAATACTGGGCCAGATTAGCTCGCCATGTGTCTCCCTGTGTGCACAGAGCTTTTACTGACTTCAGCGGGTGGAATGGAGGGGGAGAATCTGGCTCGTTATTAGCTTTCCTATTTTGATTTGATCAACTGTTGTCAATTACAGACATTGGTAATTACCCACAGAAAAGGAGAGGAGGGAGAAAAAAACTTGCTATCATAATATTTATCTTATCAGTTATGGTATTTTCCTATATTGAAAAAAATATTGTGGTGAATTGTGTAACACAGCAAGTACTGATTTTACAGTGCCCTCGTCTCAAGTGTATTTTACACAGATTTTTTAAAAGTTTCTCAAATAAAATTCACATTTATAATGTGCAGCTCCTTCCTTCACCATGGTGCCCGGTAACTCCTTTATTTCTCCTTTCCCAATTCAGATTTGCCCCTTAAATTCTATCCCCCTTAACTATACATCCCAAACCCTTGCTATCCAAACATTTTCTGTGTTGACTGAAATGATTTATGTCTACACTGTGCAATATAGTTGACAATACCACCTGTAACTGTTGGGCATTTGAAATGTGGCTGATGTGACTGGGAAACTGAACTTTTAATTTTTATTGAAATAGATGCACACAACTCTCAGCTACTATGTTTTCGTGAAGTACAAGCTCATATGTCCTAAAAATTTGGAATAACTTGCTGATGGCTTTTCCAACCAGAAAAATATTTCTTATACATGTCAAATTAAATTCCAATTTAAATTAAATTATAACTCTAAATTTTGCTTTCACCATTAAATTCCCCATTTATAAATCTGTGGAGGTTCATGTAGTTCACTCCAGTAACCTCTAAAGCACAACTTACTTCACTTGTGGCTGCCAATCAGAACCACCCCGGGACATAATGGGGAATGTACTATTGAGTACAGGACAAAGCCTAGGAAGCTGACTTTGATGCCGGTCTACTTTACAAATTCCTGGTCTAATGATCTCTTTTCTTCATTTCTTTTGTTTCTAGATAAATATATGAACATTTCTTACCTGGAATTCCAAACATTCATCCAGCTTTATCTCTGTCTTCTTTCTTGCTATTTCTTTAACACCCCATACGACGCAGTCTCCAAATAACTGAAGTGATATTTTCTTTTCTTCTTTCTCTCTCTCCCCCGCCTTCCCTCCCTCCTTCCTTCTCTTCTTCCCTCCCTCCCTCCCTCCCTTCATCCATCCCTCTCTCTCTTTCTTTCTTTTCTTTTTATAGCTACATCTGGCAGCTGTCCTGGAATAGCCCAGGCTGTCCCCCATTTCACAGAGATCCTCCTTCCTCTGCCTCCCAAGTGCTCTGACTAAAGGCATGTGCCACCATGTCTGGCCGGAATTGATCTAAACGTTAAAAGAGAAAATAATATTCAGTAATTCAGATCCTCCAAAGGCTTCCCCTTGCCTACACATTGAAATGTACTTTTTCTTATGCTCACGTTCCACGAGGTTGACATGGTATTCTTCCTGCCTTCCACTGAAACCATTTTTCTTTATGAACTCACAGCAATGGTGACAACACCCACAATTCCTATGCAAGCTCAAACATCTTTTTGCATCTTTGTTCTTCAGGGAGACTGACCTATAATTTTCTTTTTTTGATTGGGTCTTTGTCTTGGTTTTAGTATCAGAATAATGCTGGCTTCTTAGAAGGAATTCAGAGGTGTTCCTTCCTTTTATATTTTACAGAATAATTTGAGGAGTATTGGTATTAGTTATTTGAAGGTTTGGTAGAACTCTGCTGAGTCCATTTGGTCCTAGGTCCTTTTTGGGATATTTTAAATTGTGAATCAATTTCATTTATTGTTATGAGTCTCTTTAAATTATTTACATCTTTTTATTGAACTTCAGTAGGCCATACATATCTAGAAATCTATCCACTTCTTTTAGATTTTCCAGTTTGGTGACTATAGATTTTTACAGTATGCTCTTATGGTTTTCTGAATTTCTTCAGTGTCTATTTAATGCTTCTGTTCTCATATCTGAGTCTATTAATTTGATTCCTCTCTCATTTTGTGGTCGACCACTTCTGGCCCATGCAATCTTTCTGCCACCTCTCACAGTAGTCCCTGAGCCTTGGGTGGCAGAGGTTTGATATAGGAGTCCTATTCAGGGATAAGTACTCTGTAGTTTCTTATTCTCCGCACTTTGGACAGTTGTGGCTTTTTGCATTAATCACCATCTATTACATGAGGTGGCTTGTAACTTCTATACCTAAGGCTCAGGAATCAAGAAATATTTTTAAAACACAGATGTACAAAGTAGACACGAATGTGTTTCTTTATAGACATTGGTAAAGCTTATAAATTTTTTGTAAGGTTGATGAGCAACTTCTCCCCGAAAGAGAAAACACTATATACTATAT
>NW_008360320.1:5000795-5035485 GCF_000622305.1 Nannospalax galili
CTTAATAGTTTAATATTAACTAAAGACATCTAATTAGTAATTCAGAGTTTTTCATAAAGAAAAGCTCATATTATATTATATAGCTTCACACATTAATTATATTGAAGATTTAAGTAATATACTTTCCTCAACACTAAACTCTGGCAGAACATAGACTAGGCAGGATCACTTTCCTCTTTGTTCTATGAGTCAAATTGCCTTGATGTCAAAACCCAACAATGCTATTAAGAGAAAATAATATTTAAACAAAATATCTCCCATGATTGCAACAGGAAATCCATAATGAAATATCAGCAAATTACATCTAGCAATATATAAATGGATATTATGCCTGAATATTACCTTAGGAATACAGGTTGCTTTAACATTTTTTAAAAAGTTAACATAATTTATGAGAATAAATCAGAAATGTTATTGAATTTCAGCTAATATAGAAAAGAATTTGAACAAGATCTTACTGTTTTATCACATAGAATTTTAATAAATGAAGAATAGATGGAAATAGAGATTTGGTAAAGAATATCTATAGTTTCATATTTCCTGATAAAACAACAATCTTATTTCTTCAGCTTGGAATCAAAACAAAAATATATACATTTATGATTTCTAGTTAATACTGAATTAGAAATCTGAGTAAGAGCACAAGAAAAATAAATAAAATTAATAGTAGTAATTCATAAATAATACGTATTAGGAAGAAACAAAAATGATGTTATTTGTAGACAACTTGATTGTGTACATGAAGATCTAGGGGAACTGTGGTGGTTTGAATGAAAATGTCCCCCAGAGGCTCCAAGTATTTGAACATTTTGTTCCTAGCTGGGGGCACTGTTTTGGGAGGTCTTAGAAGGTGTGATCATGCTGGAGGAAGCAGGTCACTGGGGGCAGGCTTACAGAGTTCTTAATCCTTGTTGGCTCTCCAGTTTCTCTCTGTTTTCTGTGCTTGCTAGAAGATGTGAGCATCTGCTTTCTGCTCCTGCTTTGGTTACCTCCTGCCACCATGCCTCCCCACCATGATGGACTCTAATTCCCCTGGAACAGTAAACTCAAACTCTTCCTTTTGTAAATTACCTTGGTCATTATGTTTTATTACAGCAACAGAAAAGTAACTAAGACAGAAATTGGTACCAGGACTGTGGGGTATTGATGTGACAAACCTGATCATGTAGGTTTTTGGAGGAACATGGAAGACTTTGGAAGTTTGGACTAGAAAAGCAGTTAAATACTGTAAGCAAAGCTTATTGGGCCATTCTAGTAGGAGTCTGGAAGAAAGTGGTGCTGAGAGAAAGAGAGAGCAAAGTAGTTCCAGACTTAAATCACAACTGGTATATTTTAGCAAAGAGCCTGGCTGCTGACTGCCCATAACCTAAGAACTTGCCTGAGGCTAAGTTGAAAAGCAATGGACTAATTTCTTTGGTGGAAGCTATTTCAAGACACCCTAATGGTGGTGTGCCTATTAATGGTGAATATTATGCAAACCTACAGTGTAAAAGAGCAAATGGGGCAGGAAAAAATGCAGAATGTGCAGTTTGAATTGAAAAAGAACACTGGGAAGCTTAACTTAGAGTTGCAGCATGTGCTGAAGGAGATGATCCCTTTGATAATGAGATGAAAGTGATTAAGAAGAGGCCTAGATACTGGCAATTAAACAATGGAGAGAGTGCCTTCAGGCAAAGACCACACCCAGCTATGCCTGCAACTTGTGAAACGAAAATGCTGGGGGTGTTTTCTACTAACAAACCACAGCAAAGAAAAGTGTTGAATACGGTTGAAGCAGGCTAGGGTCCATACCAAACTTGTAGTCAAACTTGGCAGTGTTGTTCACATGGTTCTGGCTTTAGAGACATGAAAGATGCAACAGTGAACTTGTCATTGGTTCTTCCTCCAAAGTTTCAGAGAGGCTCTGAGGTCAGGCAGAGTGCAGCAGGGGCATCCCTGTATAAAGAAAGCCCTGATAGGGCAAGAGACCCTGAAAATACCATTGTGTGAAGCTGTAGAGGTGAAGCCTGGTTGGCAGTGGAGACCCCAAGAAGACATTCATGATGCCAGAGCTGTGAGACATCTTCCAAGGAGAGCTGCATACAGGAAGAAGTACTAGCCCAAGAGAGAGATGTATGTCGCACATTCAGAAAAACTGGAGAGACTGAGCCACCTAAGCCCTTTGGAAGTAAAGTCCCAGAAGTGAGAAGTGGAGCTACTACATGAATTTGGTGTTTGTCCTGCTGGTTTTTAGTCTTGTTTTGGACTGGTATTTCCTCAGTATGCCTCCACTCCTCCCTTTTGGAATGGGAATGTGTATTCAGTTCCACTGTATGTTGGAAGCATGTAACTTGTCTTTTGATTTTACAGGGGTTTACAGTTAAGAGATTACCTTGAGTCTCAGGAGATACTTTAAACTGTGAACTTTTGAATAGTATTGAGACTGGTAAAGACTTTTAAGTTTGGACTAAACACATTTTGCATTTTATACAATCATGAGCCTATGGAAGCCAGGGAGTGGCATGTGGTGGTCTGAATGAAAAACTGCCCCATAAGTTCCAAGCATTTGGACATTTTGTCCCCAGTTGGTGGTGCTGTTTTAGGATATCTTAGAAAGTGTGGCCATGCTGGAGGAAACACGTCACTGAGGGTGGGCTTAAGAGTTCTTAAACCTTGCCAGGTCTCCAGGTGCTCTCTGCTTCCTGTGCCTGCTTGAAGATGTGAGCTTCTGCTTTGTGCCTTTGCTCAGACTACCTCCTGCCACCAGGCCTCCCTCCCCACCGTGATGGACTTTAATTCCTTTGTAAGCTCAAATAAACTCTTCCTTTTATAAATTCTCTTGGTCATGATGCTTTATCACAGCAACAGAAAAATAACTAAGAGAGAAACTGAAGAAAACAATGCTATTATTAACAACTGAATTTTGTATAATTGAAAATAAATATTGGTATTAAAGTATTCCATTTTGGGACTAAAGAGTTGGCTCACCAGTTAAAAGCACTGGCCACTCTTGCAGAGGATCTGGATTTGGTTCCCAGCATCCACATGGTAGCTAAAAACTGTCTGTCACGCCAGTTCCGGGGAATTCAATGCCCTTTTCTGACCTCCAAGGGTATTACATGACATGGGTGCACTTACATACATGCAGGGCCAATACATTAATAAAATGAGAAAAATAAATAAAATAAAAAGGATTCCAATTTATATCTGTCAATAAACTAAATTAAAAAAATTTGTAATAATATACCAAAATGTTAGCAATACTTGGTAATAAATTTTGTGAGGGTATGATGTTGACAGTTCTAAACTGGAAATTGTAAACAAATTATAGGTAAATTAAAGAAATTATAGAAATTATAGATTCAAAGATAATGTTATCATGATTGTATTACCTTCAAATTGATCCTTAAATTCAAACAGACTCAGTTAAACCTTCAATGTTTTTCTAAAACAGCTATCATTATTTAAAATTTATATTGAAATTCAAAGAAACTGGACTACCCAATATAATACTTCCGAAGAAGAATACGATAACAAACTATACATTAACTGATTTCTAAGTTGTTATACTCTATTTTAAGTTAGAATCATAAGAACTATATTGACTGCTAGTGTAAGCAAACAGAGGCTAGAGATGGGTCTTTGATTGGATATCGATCAAGATTTCAGTTATGTATTCTGGATATGAATCTTAAATATTTCTGCAAAAGACTCAGAACAGATTAAGACATTCAAATATTGACAGCAAAAGGCGAACAAGCCAATGAGTAAATGGAAATTACACTTGGTAAAACATTTCACCTAAGAAGATACATGGATTCTCAGCCACTGTGTGAAAACTATTACTCATCAAAAAGTACAAATTTAAGCCCTATGACATCCTGTAGACTGTCTAAAATCAAAGTGACTGACACCACCAAATGCTGGTTGAGATGCAGCGCAAACAGAAATCTAATACGTTGCAGATTTCAATGTCAAATGGTACAGTCACTTTTGAGAACTGTTTGGCATTTTTAAATAGGGTTAAACTTCCCTCTACTCTATGGCCTAGCAATTCCAGTGTTACCCAAAAACACTTGTACAAGAATGTTGATAATGGCTCTGTTCATAGCAGCCTCAAACTGGAAACAAGAAGACAAATGTCTTTTAACAGAAGAATGGATCAGTAACATATTTATAATTGGACAGTGGAATACTACTATTTGACAAGTAAAATATAAACTGGTTATATATACAGCAGAGATGAACATCAAAATCGTTGGAATGAATCTATACTTGGTGATTTCATTCATGTGATATCAACAATACATGAAATTATTGTGTGGGAATTGAAATTGGAATTATGTCACCTCTACTCAATATGTGCATGAATCAAAACATTATGAAACACTTCATAAATATATACATGAAAAAAACATCATGATATACTTCATAAATATGTACCTGAATTAAAACACCATGATATACTACATAAATATGTGCAAATATTGTGTGTCAGTCTGAAATACATAAGTATACATATAAGCAAGTAAGAAGGTTGTTGACTATGATGAGTGAAAGTGGCAATAGAATGCTGTAGTTATATAAATGCTAAATAATGTTAGTTTCACAAATGGATACAATGGTCAGAAATTTTCATACTCAACTGTTGGGAACTAGGCATTTATTTATGTGCAATACTGCTGAATAAGAAATGTTCTTCGGTGCCTTCCTCAGGAGTTAATTTCTTCCCAGTTGTACTTTGGCATTCTTATTTCACAGAGATTTTTTTTTTTTAACACTACTCAAGATTCTAATTTGGATGTTATCTTTGTACCAGAAAGTTCCTTTTGCCCTCTGTACATATTTTGTTTACTATAACATCTTTAATTTTAGGGCCATGGTAGGACATGCTGTTGGTAAATGGCAGGAGCTCATTTTCCCAACATTGAAACTCCCGTTCCATCTTCATATAGAAGACGATGGAACACCTCCCTGGCCCATGCTCACACATTCATTGCTGTGGTCTCCCAAAGATCTCTGTGGTTGCCCTCGTTCCTTTTCCATCTCTGTGCTATTACAGTTTGGGTGTCAGGAAGCAATTGGTTAATCTGCTAAATTTCTTCACATGTGTTTATATAACAAATCACTCTAATGATTGTCCTCAGCTTTCTGGGTGTGGAACAACTCTGAAGCCTCTTCTTTTTGACAGTTCTTTTCTGTGCACATTCATTCCACCTGCTTTTCATTGGAGATTAATTAAAATTCCTGGCCAGAATTTGACTTCCTTATGGCTTTTCAATTCTGTAATAAAACTTACAGCTTAAGAAAATGGGTGTGCCTCCTGTCATTTGGGAAGATTTGGGTAAGGATTTAGAGACAAACACATTTGCTGTATTTGCCACCTTAATTCAATTTCCCAAGTCACTTTTAATTAGCAGCTTGTTTGATGCTTTAATGCTGATGCACCTGGTAACTCTGATTTATGGGGCCCATCTCACAGTCTATGGACTTGCCAGGCAGTGGCCTGGAGTCTTGCTATTTGTAAGGTAAAAATTTTACACAAGCTCACAAAAGGAGAATGAATAAGGCAAGGACTGATCTATAAGGCACAAGCAGTTTTGAGGAAAGAGAAAATGAACATAATATGCTTATATTGGCAAGATACGTGATTAATGTTTTAGAATCTACCATGAGATTCAGCTCTAAAGGCAAGCAACCCCAAATTGTGGGAAAGCCCTATTCAGCATTGCCTAAAATCTCCCTAAGCACCTGGCCCCTGACTATTTATCATTCTAATGTTGACCTAACACTTTAGGAGGCTGTGTCTATAAATGAAGGAAGTGTTTGTGCACTAAATTCAAGTGCTATTTGCTGAGGATACTGTGACTTCCGTTTGACTTTCTTTCCGATAAAAACAGATGGAAAGGTTTTCTTTCGTTGTTTGCGTTCACATTAAAAACAAATACTTACTGCCAAAAACATGGATTGAAGTACGGCAGTCCCCCCTCACAGCTGTTATTTAGAGGTAGTCCAAAACTCTTCAAAGAACATTAGATAATGCAGTTCTACAGCAAGCCAAGTGAAAACAGCACTTGCTAGTTTGCATTCTTCACCTACCATTACTGGTCATTTATAACACATAGGGATGAAGTGGCATAGAATTGACAGATTCATGAAGGATACAGTTTTATTGAGAACCTTTCCAGAAATTGAATGAAGCACAGAGTTACTAAGTAACTAGGATATTTATTTTATTTATTATCTTTTTTATTTTTGGAATATTTGAGCTTTTTTTACATTTTTATTTGAATTTTTGTGATTTTTTTTAATCCAATATAATTTGATGGTATTTAGATCCACTCCCATAACCTCCGTCTTCCCTTATTGCCCCCTGCCCAATTGAATATACTCTATATATGTATGTGTGTGTGTGTGTGTGTGTGTGTGTAATAAGGCCTGAAGAATCAAATTTGTTTCTTCTAAATGGGTTCACCCACTGAAGCCTGGTTAACCTCCCAAGAGTCCAGTGCTTAAAAGAGACCGTCTTTGCCCCTCCCAGAAGTCATCTGTTGACACGGTTTCTTTAGATGGGGTTAGAACTTCTTGCCCACTTCTTCAGGTCTGTGTTGGAATTTTTTTCTGGTTTGAGTTTTTCCGGGACATTTGCATGCTGTCACTGTTGCTGTGAGTTCATATAAGTTAACTGACCAGCTTCCTGAAAAACTCTGCTTTCTTCTGGTCATCCACCACCTCTGGCTCTTAAAATCTTTTTGCCCCCTCTTCTACAATGATGCCTGAGCCTTGGGAACAGAAGTTTGATATAGGTGTCCTATTCAGGGCAAATTGTTTATGAAAATTTAAGGACTCTACACAGAGGCCTTTGAAGGATACTTTGGTTGTTAGTACAAACTGATGTTAAATCAATCATTGAATCAGATGAAGTTTTGGGTACTAAGAATTTCCAAAAATGTACTTCAACCTAAGAGACTCTGCTGACTTATCATGAATGTACATATTCATAATAGAATGTTAAAAAAATAGACCCATAATTTCACAATCTGGTGTTCAGTATCATACGTCCTATTGATATATTTGTTAAGCTTTTATCAGTGAATATTTACTTACTAGTCTATCTTTAAATGCATTTAATAGATATACTAATATACAGCATAGGTAAAAAAAATCCTTTTATATTGGCTAGTTTTATTTTTCTCTTTCCTATTATAAATTGCAGGAAATTATAATTTCATATTGTAAACCAAGATCTTTGCAAAGGAATCTATGGTCATCTAATATGATTACATCTTAGGAGTTGATTCTGAGGCAAATGAAGAGCTTATAAAGGGAATATAATGATTATCTAGATTCCATTTCTTTATTCCCAGGTTCTGCTGAACCAAGAAGCAGGGTGTTTATTCACTTATATCCAAATGGTATTTCTAGGGAAGATGAAGAAAGTGGCCCTTCTTCCCTTAGGAATATATGAATGGCTGTAGTCACCCACTGAACTCTAAACAAGTCCTTAGAATTATGTGTATGATTTGAATAGTCTTTCAGCCTCCTGATAAATGTGATGGAGTTGTTTCTAGAAATACTCCAGTTCATAATTTTACCAATGAGGTTGTGAACATTACTGGATAGTATCTCTTTGGAAATTCTAATAATGTCTCAAAAAGCAGCGCATGTACTCTCATTTTAATTTGGATTTATGTATCTATTTATACAATTTTACCATCCATGTCTTTTTCTTGTATGAAACATAAATTAATGTCTTTCATCCATTGAGGTTAATTAACATATGATGTCAGCAAAGTAAAATTATATGCAAATTGAGGAAAAAACATTGCCATGTTTCCATAAAGTGTTCTAATTTAAAGTATTTAAAATTTTTGTTTTAGGTGCTGGAGAGATGGCTCAGTGGTTATGAACACTGGCTGCTTTGCAGAGGACCCAGGTTTTGTCCCCAGCATACACATGATGGTTAACAATTATCTATAACTCCAGTTCTAGGGGATCTAATGCCCCCTTCTGACCTCCCTGGGCATTGTACAACATGGGTGTGCTAGCACACATATAGGCAACACACTCATATATATAAAATAAAAATAATAAATACAATTTTTTTTGAGATAGGGTCTCCCTGTAGCCCCAGCTGGCCTGGAACTCACTATGTAGACCAGGCTGGCCTTGAGCTCACAGAGATCCGCCTGCCTCTTGAATACAATATTATTAAAAATGCTTTATATTTTTATGAAATATAAATGATTCTACATATTGTTGCAAAGTATATTAACCTTTTCTGGTTCCTTTTAATTTTAGGTAATGTTTAAAATTGTGAAATGTTTTCTTTTCTTTTTTCTTTTTGGTCTTTTTGAGACAGGGTCTCCCTGTAACCCCAGCTGTTCTGGAACTCACTACGTACACTATGTAGACCAGGCTGGCCTTGAACTCACAGAGATCCGCTTGCCTCGGCATCCCAAGTGCTGGGATTAAAGGCATGCGCCACCACACCTGGCATGAAATTGTGAAATGTTTTCTTTTTAATGATATTGATATAGTTCATGCCAGCTACAGTGTCATGTGTTTTGATAAAATAAAGAGATTCAAATTCAGTGAATTAATATTTTTCTAGATTCTTTCTTCAAAGAACACCCCTTTACATTTTCTCTGTTATTTAAAATTAATTATAATATAATTTAAAAACATTTCACATGAGATGATCATTAGGTAATGATTAATGATGGACATGCAGTTTTTATGATAAGAATCTTTTCCCTACCAGCTCTTAACCCCAGAATTGTGTAATTTCCAAAGATAGGCTACTCCAGATCAATTTTATCTTATGACTCCCAAAAATCTTATTGCTTGGTTTGAAGTTACCAGATGAAGTTCAGCCACAGGTTTGAAGGGAAGGATCTGATGATGGGATTCCAGGTGCTGAGTTGTTTTGTGGTCAAGGGCTGATGTGACACCATCCATCCTGCATGTCAAGCACACGATAGCCCAGTTGCGCCCAGGGATCTGTCATCAAACACAGCTCAGATTTCAGCTTTAACTTCTCTAAATATAGGCTTACTGTGAGTGATAAGACCCTAGTAAATGACATTCTTTGCCATCCTCTTTGATATTGTTTCTAGTCAGATGACTCAGAGCTCTGCTCTGCCCTAGAAAATGTTTAATTACACCAGGGGCTTTTCATTGAGCAAAAGCCTTATTGACAAATCAGCTGCCTCCCTGACGACTTAGATTGTTTTTCTGCTCTCTGGAGATCACACAGTACTTACTTTTCTAACACTGACCATCTGAAGGGAATTTCAGTTGGATTTCTAGGCAGTCAAATATTGTCAGGTGGAAAGACAGTTGGAAGTTCAGACATGTGTACAGAAATATCTAGATTTCTTGGTGAGATCCTATTAAGTTCTCATTGTTAAATAGTTTAAATACTTTTATGTCATAAACTTATCAGAGGACATGTTAAAAGCTAATCTTTTAAAGTATACACTTATTCAGTTAACAAAAGCATGTGCAATCCACTTCGATACGAAACTAACTTGAAGAAGTATGTATGACAATGGAACTGAAAAATGCTGGGACATGAATCTATTAAGGACACAGTTCCTTCGAATAACTTATGTCATCAAACCTCTAGATTTGGGTATTTGAGGTTCCATCCAAAAGGGCATCTAGTTGATAGAAAAGGTCTTGAATCTCTCCATTCTGTCCTTTGGTACAGGTGTCTATTGTAAAATGATCCCTTTTTGGCTTGAGTGACGGGTCACATCCTCATTTCCCACACAGGGCCTCTGGCAAACGCTGAGCTGAAAAGTGATTCTGGCAACAAGGATCGTGTTTCTCCTTAGCATGTTTCAGAGCAGTGAAGATGCCTTTAATCCCACAGATGGAACGCACAGGAGGCGTTTTGCTGATAGGTTTTATGACTGATGAGGTTAATGCTGCCACACACACTCATATTTTCATGGATGGGAATAGGTTCAGCAACAAGTTTGAAAGTCATGTAAATATTTCAGTGAGAAAGCAGTTCTGCACTTTATCTTGGTTGCTAAATCCCAATGAGCTCCTCATTCTATGCCCCAAAGTTCTTGGGGGATTAAGTTCTCTTAGTTTTAGGAAACAGGAATATGGAGGTAATATCTTTCAGTTTTTATACTGCCTAAGACTCTTGTCAATCAGCTCCACTGATAGACAGACCTATAATACCATCACTTGGTTTGTAAAATCTGCCTGTGGTTGGCTACATGGGCCTATGTCTTGTCACCCATGTATTCAAGTTCTCCTCAGACATCTCTGGTCCAGGAGAAATGTGGTCCATAAACACTGTTTCCTCTGTGTACTTTGTCTTTTGTTGACACAAAAATACAATTTTTACATCAAAGAGGTTAAGAGATAGTTTATTCTGGAGCCAAATATGAGTGACCACGGCCTGGGAATACAGATTTGGGTTACCCTAAGAAAAAGTTTCATGAAGTTTTTATAGTAACAGAACAAAGAAAGTCATAAATCAATACTTTTTCAATACATTAACAGGAACACTAGGTAGGTAGGTTAAAGCAAAGCAGGAAATGCTATTTAATGACACATTTAGCCTTTTGGTTGGTGGAAACTAGGAGTCTGTTTGTACATTCCAAAGTATGTACGTAATGGTCACTATGATGTTAGCTCACACAGAGAAGGTAATAAATGGCTATTAAGAGGGCTAGAGATGGCCCAAGATAACTTGGCTCTGGATGTATAACATTCCAAATTCTCCATAATCAAATCATTGGAATGCTAATCATTTCATCATTCTCTCAGAAGATTAAGAGGAAGTTCAGCTTTCTGAGAACTTCTGTTCATACTTTCATTTTATATATTTCACAGATCCCTAAAAGCATCAGAAACCTTAGGTACTGTTCTTAAATATTTTTATTTATTATTTTTGTTTTATATGTATGAGTGTATTGCCTGCATGTATGTGATTGCGCCCATGTCGTGCAATGCTGTAGAGGTCAGAAGAGGGCTTCAGATTCCCCTGGAACTGGAGTTAAGGACGGTTTGTAGCCACCATGTGGGTGCCAGGAATCGAACCGGGGTCCTCTGCAAAAGAAGTCAGTACTCTTAAATGCTGAGTCATCTCTCCAGCCCCAGGCAGTGTTCTTAAACAAATAGATCATGCCTTTGTCTACTTGATTAAATACTGTTCTTTGTTCTGTTATTCAGATTATAGGTCTTTTCTAGTTTCATGCCTACACTTGGCTCAAATCCTGCAGCTCATTCCATGAGCAGTGCTGCCATGAATCAGCTGATGCCTTTCGGTTGGGAGGGGCCACTCAGAGCCACGGCTTCTTATCCAGCTACAAGCATTGCTGTTTGCTAAGAACTGCCAATGCTCGCTCAGCCCTTTTGTATAAGTTGTCTTGGGGAATGACACAAACTGGGCGTGCCCATGAATTATAGCAGCTCTGCTATTTAACCACTAAATTATATTTCAAAGGGGCCAATGCTACAGACTGCTTAACTCTCATTTCCCTCTATCATTAATTAGCATCAAAACATGCCTTACTGAATAGGCTAATAACCACTCCTTGACTGCTGGCAAGATGATGTAGGAAAAACAAATAAATACATATGAGAAAATGTCCTAATTTAGAAAATAGTCTTATTCTTCTTTGTGGGAGCTTGGGCCCAAGTTAGGCTTGTTGATAATACTCTGCTCTTCACCTGACTTTCTTCTTCTAAGCTTACCAAGGAATTGTTTACTCTACCTGTGGCTACTTCAGTTCTTGCATGAAGCCCAGCAAACCCTTTCTGCAGTGGACTCTTTCTCATGAGCATCTCTTGTGCTCCTGAAGAAGAGGTACTATGACCTACATTTTCTAAGAGTGGGCACTCTAAAACTGTGGCATTGAGATGACAACCCAGTACTTTTTTGTTGTTGTTTTGGACTTTTAGTTATAAATGTAAATAAATACATTTTGTGGGAAAAAAATCTCTCAGGAGCGAAATACACTTACATAAAGAGGTAAGGGTTTGGTATTGTTTCCCTAATTCTAAACTTACTTCTCTCCAAATGTAATAACTTTAATCTTCTTATTCTTTTCTCTCTTGTTTTAAATTGTTTGGGCTCCTTTATTCTAAAATTCTTTTATCAGGTGCGACATCATTGGCAACTTAGTTTTTAATTTAACCATTTCCCCTCCTAAGAAGTTATATTTTTAAGGGGTTTTAACCCACAGATATCGTCTTATCCCTTCTGACTTGGTTTGTACAAATGTGATTGAGTTTAATGCATGGAGAATTATAATTATAATCATAATTATGTTACCTTAAGATACGTGACCCTAGTGGTATGCTTTGCACTTCTGAATACGTTTATTGATTTTTTATCCAAAGATATGAAATATTTTACATCTTTTTGGCATGGAATTTCCACTGGGCACTTGGTAAAGCATTCCACTGTACCTATAATAGGTGCTGATATCTTCTATTTATTCCTGCAGATACATTCTTTATCCTTTCATATGGCCCTGGCCCCAGAACACTGACTTCGAAGAGCTTCTTGTCTGTGGCTTTTAGTTAGGTTTGCTAGGGGAAAGCTCCAGAGAAATGGAGATGAGGAAGAAGGTAGGGGGTATTTATTCTCCAGCATCCTTCTTACCAGGGTGCTATGGGCTGTCATATTCTTCTGCTGATGGCCTCAACAGCCTCCCAGGTCATGAAATTCTCTCTAATCTCTACTGCCTCTCACTTAGCACCACTGGCCTAGAGCTTATGAAAGAGGTTGCTAATCCTGAGATAGTTCACTTCCCTTGTTACTTTGCCTAAGTCCTTCCCACACCAATAAAGAGTCTCTTTATCTTAATTTTCTTCAATCACTGATTTTGAATATGCCACTTTTCCCCTTCCAGAATCTTAAGTGATGACGTGTCTAAATTTATTCAAAGTACTCAGAAGTTATTCTTTAGATTCTCTTTTCTCTGTTGTTACAGATTTTGTTTGCTTTGTGCTTGTTTTAAAATCTCCAACTATAAGTGCTCTCATGCCCTGCCTACTGAATTCTCTGCTGTTTTCATACAGCATGGTGATAATGGTGATGAGAGGAAGATTCTATCCTGTTTATATGAAAATATCTTTTCTTTGCCGAGTCTGTGGTGAATGAAAATTCTTCAATTATAAAACTGTAGAGTATTTTCTACATAACTGTGCTAGTGAAGGGTCACCAAAGAAGAATATATGCAAACAGAACTATATATTATATATGATATATATGTATACATATTATACAATATGTGTAATTCACGTGATGTGTAATATGTCCATACATTTATTGTATATAACACACATAAGAAATATTGATTCTATTTCTTCAGAGAACACTATTTTATTTTTATTTATTCATTTATTTTATAATTTAATTTTTTAAAAAATTTTATGTGTATGCATGTATTGCCTGCTTGTAGGTAAGTGCACCTGTGTTGTGCAATGCCTGCAGAGGTCAGACGAGGCTGTCAGATCCCCTGGGACTGGAGTTATGGACAGTTTTTAGCTGCCATGTGGGTGCTGGGATTCAAACCCAGGTCTTTTGCAAGAACAACCAGTGTTCTTAACTGCTGAGCCATCTATCCAGCCCCACACTAATATTTTAATACAGGGAACATTGTGGAGCAAATGATTTCCTTTCACCTCAGATCCCAGCAAAGCAAAGACATTCTGATGTGAACAGAGGTTATAGTCTTCCTTTTACCACCGCCCCATCAGTGTAGGTTATGGAGTATTGAACAAGTCATAGATAGAATTCAACAGGGAAAGCATGGCACAACAATACACATTTAACTAATACCTATAATGTAACATATAGTAAATCTTGGTTGTATTTTTGGAGTATATATATCCATACAAGTATTTATGAAAGAGTGTGGGATTATAATAGAATTAATATGAGACATTGGTTCATGTGCTCATGTGATTACGGACACTGAGAAGCCCTCTGATCTGCTATTTGCAAGCTGGAGACCTGGGAAAGCAGTGGCGCATTGCTCAAAGGCTTCTTGGTTGCATGGAGAGCCAATGGTACATGTTGCAGTTAGAGTCTCAAGAGCTGAAAACCAGAAACTCTGAGGACAGAAGATCACTGTCCAACTGCAGCAGTAAGGTAGAAGAGAGGCTCCAACTTTGATTTGCTTTCTGCTTCTGTTTAAGCTCCTTTTGGACTGTAGATGCCCACTCTCTTTCAAGAAAGCAATCTTTATTTAATCTACAGACTGAAATGCTAAAAGACTTCCAGAAAAATCCAACGCAGCCAGAATTGTATCAGATATTTGTGTACCTGTAGTCCAATCAGATATTTGGGTACCCTATGTGAGCTAGTATGTGAGGTATGGGAAGTGTGCTGTGATACCAGTACTGGACATCTATACCCTATTTATTTAATATAAAGAAAATTATTTTCTCTTTTCCATCTTACCGTCTTCTCCCATATTATAGGAAAAACAGGTCACATTTAGATAATTTAGTTAAGAGTAAAGAAAATTTTACACATTAAATTTTTCTATAAAAATGCTTCAATTTGTACATTACTAAATACTTCTGGTGTGTCTCATGATTCTTTAAATACTTTGCAGTGGTGAAGCATTTTAATTAGATTAAATTATGAAAATACTTGTTCCTTTCCATGAATATCAGATTTTTTTTTAATAAAGCAGAACTCTCTTTTCTCATGGTTCTGAGGGCTGAACTTCAAGATCAAGGCATTGACATTCAATGTCTGGTGAGCATATTTTTGCTGTACATTCACATGGCAGAAAAAGTGTTATAGCTTAGATATGAAGTCTCCTCCCCTAAAGTACATGTTGTGAAGACTTGGTCACCAATGCAAACAGTGTTCAGAGGTGGGGCTTTGGGAGAAGTGATTAAATCATAGGACTGTGGATCTATGATCAGTGGATGAATCCATTGATGTATTCAAGATTTGAATGGGCTGTGGGAGGTAGAGGAGTTATGGAAGGCGATGCCTAGTTGGGGGAAGAGAGTCACTGGAGGAATGCTCTGGAAAGGCATACCTTGTCCTGGTTCCTTCCAGTCACTCTGCTTCCTGGCCATCATGAGGTGATAGCCTCTTCTTACACGCTCTCACTACCATGACATTCTGCCTCACCTCATTGCCAAAGCAATGGAGCAGCTGACCATGGCCTGGAGCCTCTGAAACTATGGGCTGGAGACATCTTTCCTCTTTTCAAGTTGATTTCCCCAAGGTATTTGTCTCAGCAACAAAACAGTCAAGCTAACACAGGCAGACAGGACCTCAGCTTGTTTTGTCTAGCCCTTTTAGAAGGATCCATTCATGAGGATGAGGTGGTCATGACCTAATAACCACTTCCCACAGCCCTAACTCTTAAAAGCATCTCTATGTGTTTGAGATTTCATGTGAATTTTAAGGAAGATACATTAAAATCATAGTATGGGAGAAGGAAGAATAGGAATTAAAAGCTGGAGAAAGCCCCCTATTTCTTTTCAGCATCATTTATTCACTTTTAGTTCCAAAATTGCAGCTCATGTCCTTTCCTTACTCCCTGAACTCCAATTTCCCAACTGTTTGACTTTCTCTCCTTCCTGTACCATTCTGAATCCCCTTCACGCTCATGTGTGCCACTGTTATCTCCTGTTGCTTGGCCAGATGCCATGTAATATAGCAGGAGCCCCTTAGTCTTCTTTACATGGATATGTTTCTTACCTGATTTCATTGGAGAGCACTGAGCATATAGTGTGGAATGTTGGAGTATAGGAAAGGTAGAAGTTAATTTGGGGGAGTCTTGCTATTTTATTTTACAGATAATGAGTTTTTAGCAGCCAAATACAAAAATGACGCATTTGTCTGAAACTAAGAGTATAAGAGAGATTTTTGTTTCTGTGACCAAATTCCTGATAAAGTAACTTAAGGGAGGAAGGACTTATTTTAGTTCAGTTTTAGAGGTTTCATTATAACCAAGGTCAGCTGGATCTATAGCTTTAGGGCCAAGACTTCATTCAACATCATGGACTCTGGGATCATGTGGCATAAGATGCTTATTTCATGCCCACCAGGAAGTAGAGAGGTAGGTTGGGGATACCTACAAATAATAACCTTCAAAGGCAAGGCACACAGCCATTGGACTGCTTCCTCTAACTAGATCTTACCTCCCCAACTTTCCACCATCACCCAAGGTAACACTATCAGCTAGGGACCAAACTTTTAGCATATGAGCCTGTGGAGGACATTTCATACTCAAAGCATAGCACTAAGCAAAAAAAACCCTGTGGGAGACAGGCCTGAGCCTAGGGTGAAAGTCTTAATAACAGACATAGAGCAGGCCCCAGGCAACAGCCAGACCACTGGAGCCACAAGAAACACCTTGTGACATTTGCTCCCATTGGCAGATCATGAGACTGATGCCTAGAGCTAGCCACTCCCTAATCACCACACTTGAGATCCCAAATTGCAGCACTTAGCCTGGGTCATCTGATTCCCAGGAAACCAGACCCTATAAGGAAACCGGAACCTAAGTAACCTGAAACCCATTATGCTAATGAGGTGCCTGACTCGCAATGTTATGATAGGACACAGCCCTGCCAAAGATCTAAGTTGTAACTTCTTGATTGGATCTCCACCCCTATATACGCTGGTGCCCTTGTGCAATAAACTGGATCTGCTTCAAGGAACCTGGTCTCCTGTGTCTGAATCCAGCTCTGCTGACACAGTCTCCTCACCAGCCCTGGGTTCTAGGATCTGGCAGAAATCAGAAGTAGAGCCGGGTGAGCAGACTAGCTGCCTCAGCCCAGAGCCAGCAAAAGAGCGGCTACAGCTTGCAGCCCCAGCAATGAAAGAAGGGTGGTGCCCCTGCATTCACAGTCGAAGCCTGAGCAATCAGAGGCAGAGCCCAGGAGGCAGGCTCCGGTGCAATTGGAGGCTGTGCCCCTGCGAGTGGAGGAGTGGCACCTGGAGACAGCAAGCAGCACCAGAAGAGTGGAGGGGTGGCTGCAGCTGGCAGCTCCCAAAGAACACATAGCTAATTCATTTTTGTTTTTATTTGTTTTAAATAATTTATTGAGAATTTCATACAGGCATATAAGCATATAAGGTCTTTTGATCAAATCCATGTCCACTCCCTCCAACTCCTCCCATATCTCCCCATCACTTTTTTTCTGATAAGTTCATGTACTCTTTCTTCTTTTTGCTACTCTAACATTCCCCCCTCTGAATAGGTAACCTTAAAATCTTTTAAGGATTAGAGCAGAGATCCCAAATACTTTGGATGATTTTGGCCTTTGGAATGTAGTATGTTGCTAAGAGGCCCAAGGAATATCAGAATTTTTTGTGAACTACATGCTTGGCGAGAACTTTGAAATAGGTTTTATTTATATGTTTATGTAGGCTTTCTTCTATGTATTATTTTTAGGTTTAGTCTTCTTAGTTATTAATCTGAGTAATATTATAAAATATGTTAATAAAATATTGTATAATTAAGTTTTTAGGTGTTATGTTTGTGACTGGTGACATATCCCTGCTTCCCAAATACTGATTGGATATGTAAATGGAATAATCTTCAGTTGATTAGACTATCTCACTAGACTGAACATATCTCTCTTTGACCTTGTCAAATAATTAAGTTTCCTTCCTTAGATCCATCAGACACACAAGAGAATATTCAATAAATTATGTGGTTTAGGGGAATTTTGTTACTTCATGAAACACAAAGTATTGTTGCTTGTTATCACCATGACCTTCTATCTCTTTGAGATTCATCACTGAGCTTAAGTCAAAATGTATTATTGATATATTAGAAAGCAATTCTACATTCTTAGATAAAGGATTGATAAATTTGACCCACAAATCAAATCTTTGTTTTAGTGTGAGCCAAATGACTTTTACATTTTTAAAATATGAAAGCAAAAATAACATTTGAATGTTTCACTTTAGTGAAATGATACTAAAGTCACAATTTAGTGTTGACTAATGTGACTTTATTGGCACACAACCATATTTTTCCAATACATATCCACATGAACTTCCATTCAGTAACGACTAGGTATTCTTGATAGGCATTACATAGCCTGAAATATCTATCTATAGAAAATATTTATGATATCTGCTTTACATAGCTGTGTCACTTTATTTAAAATAATAACCTAACTGAAGAACTTAGCCCTTGGTCCTATGGAATTAATGATGCTATGGATATTTTTTTTTCTACAGGTTACACATTTCTAATCTAAAAATCTAAAAACTTAAATATTCTAAAACCTGAAACTACTTGAAACTTTTTGAGTGTGTACTTGATGCCACAAGTGGAAAAATTCCACACATGTCTTCATGTGATGGGTCAGTCAAAATGCAAGCATACTGAAAATGTTCTAGAAAATTATCTGCAGCCAACATATATTACACATATATGGAATACAAAATAATTTTGTGTTTAGGCTTAGCTACTATTCCTAAGATATCTCACAAATATACAAATATTATAAAATTTAAAATAAAGTGTGCAGCAATTGTGGTTCCAAACAATTGAGATAAGTGATGATCAGGAGGCATGAAAGCATTATTTCCACAGAAACAAGGAGAAGTTTTCTTCCATAACTGATGTGGGCTGATAGTAATAGTAATTTATGGGTGTCAAGCCAAATGTTTAGAAGGCTATTTGATAGGAACATCATGTGTGTTTAACAAACCAATGGCAGTTGCTTCCCCATTGTGTCCTATGACCTTCTAGTCATGTGCTTTTGCCTTGGCTTACAGAACCAGAGGTGTGTTTCTCACTGTGAAGTGGGACTTAAATCCAATTGGAAAGCAGCTGGCTTTGTAACTGTAGCAGCCATACCGCTACTGCACCAATGGGCACATCTTGCTTGGCATGTTGTTAATATAGCATCTAGGATTCATAACCAAGTGGAAATATAGGCTACAGTTCTCTTCCAGGAGCCAGGAGAGTGCTTTCTGGAGTTACAAAAGCCAGTTATCATGGAGGGAGTTTCTAGCACATCCTCTAGATTTCTCCAGGTTAGCAGTCAAAGTGTTCACTGTCTCCAGCAATATGGACCTACCATCTAGTTCTGGAATGCAACCAATAAAAATGGAAATAGCTTAATGTTTGTGAAGCCATGTGGTCCTCCATAACCAACAACACAAAGCATGTAATCCATACCTGGCACTGATTTTTACCCAACATTATAGCTCTTAAAAATGCCTTTACCCACCAATGCAGGGTGCCTTTGTTTAAAGTATTTTAACTGATGATGATTTTACTGTTATTCCACATGGTTTTTGAAATATGAAAGGCACACATTGGATAATGAAACTTTCACAGAAGGTAGACAGGTTTTCTGAAGGTCTACTGTTATCCATTCCAGAAAAATACAGTTAGTCTTGAGGAGATATTTGTAAGAAGTTAGCAAGAGCCAGCATAACATAAAAATATCCATTACTTGCATGCATTGTTTCATAAAAAAGATTAATCTTGGGTAGAACATGAATGGAAACACTAATTCATCTAGTCCTTCATAATGCACAGCCATTTTCACTGAGCCATCTGACCTCGTCATCTAGAAGTGCTGCAGTTGCAGTGGTTCTGTGAATCTCCCCAATCCAATGGCCTCACTGGGAGCTTGTGCTGCTCAGTCTGTCTCCCATGGGACAGCAGGGTTTCACTTGTGCCTACTATGCCTGTTGTTGAGCCCAGCTCCCCTGTTATGATAGGCTCAAGGCCAGTACCACCATCTGTACATTTCTATTGGTCACACTAGGCTGTAGAAAGATGCCTGGGCTGTTGAGCAACTTTCACTTGCAGTGTATTTTTTTCAGGGGAGATATGTCCACAGCACACTCTGGTGGGATAACTGCCAACCCCTAGGACTAGCGTAAATCTGTTTTCTCTGCACTACTTTATAAAGCCTTCCAAAAGCTTAATGGCATAGTATTTGGCTTTCCATCAATACTTTTCACTAGAAACTTGCTTTGCATAAATTTTGCCAGATTTTCCTTTGAACTAGTGACCTAAACAGAGTCCTTGCCTGATTTCTCTTTCTTTTATCCCCCTTTTGATTATATCATTCATATTTGCCAGAGACTTCCTAACTCATACTTATCTAGGTCAACATGAAGCCCCATACCAGTACTGAGGTCCTTGCTGAATCTACTTCTTTCTTTTCTCTCCTGTGAACAAAACACTAGACTTAGATGAACTCGACTTCATAATGTGCTGCTTGATACCCAGTTTCTTCAAGAATACCAACCTCTCTTCCATTGTCTTCCAGTTCCTCATAGTCATGGGGATCTCAGCTGACAATAACCTAGTGTCCCTAACAGCTTTTATGAGGTAGTATCAGGGACTGATGTTTCGTGTATTACCTTAGGTTACACAGCTTTTTTCCTCAATGAAGGGTTGAGTAGTTATATTATTCAATTTCTCCACGTCCAGAGCATTCAGATTGATCCCAACTGCCCACATATACCATAGACCCATCAGCAAGGCTGTGTGTATTAGTCAGGTTTCTCCAAAGAAACAGAACCAGTAGAATGAATATATATGTATAGAGATTTATCAGCTTAGCTCACAAGATAGAGTCCAAGTAGTCCAACAATGGCTGCACCACACTGGAGAGGCTGAGAATCCATAGTTGCTCAGTCCACGAGGCTGGCTGTCTCAGTAGTCCCAATCTGGTGCTGAAGGTCTGACAAATTCCAAAAGATCAGCTAGTCTTCAGTCTATAGCAGCAAGACGAACTCACCAGCGAGACAGAATGCAAGCAGCAAGAAGCCTGGCGTTCTCCTCTGCTGTGGCCTTTTACATGGGCTGCCATCAGAAAGTAACACCCACATTTAGGGTGTGTCTTCCAGGTTCAGATGATCCGATTAAGAAGATCTCTCTCATTTCAGTTAATCCCAGATCCAATCAAGTTGACACCAATGATTAGCCATCACATTGTGAGAGGCTCTTTCATTCATTAAAATTTCATTTCACTAAAATTCTCCCAAATTCAAGCAGTTCAGATACTGACTAATCTCTAATTATGATAGTTTCCTGTACTGAGTCATTATTAAGGGCCCTTTCTGCATACTGCATCATATATATTAAAGATTGGATCTCAGGGGTAGTTTTTTTTTAATCACTTTTACCTCATTCTTTTCTTCAATGTCTGAATCTCCCTATAGGTTTCAAGTCTTTGATCCCAGAAAGGGCTCTTTAGTACAGATCTAACTTATACTCTCTTTCCTTTGCACTTTGCTAGCTGTAAGAAATGGCAAGTCAACACCTCCATCTCACCTTCCTCCATCTCACCTTCCCCCTTTCCCACCTTTCTTCTTAATTTGAAGGCTAAGGTAGAGTAAAATCCACATGTCCTTCCCCTATTGTAGTTTATTCTTTACATGGGCAAGCCTTTTCTGGACAGACAGCTCAGTTTCCTTTGGATGTTTTATTGCTTATAGCAAAGACAACACAATAGCAGCCACAGCCTGTTTACTGTTCTCTTTCATACATGTTACTTTTGGGGATTGAGATGTATTCATAGTTCATTATTTGTAAAGGGTGTCTCCACACTAATGAGGTGGACCTCATTTCTTAAGGAGGTATGCCTTCCCATACCACATAGAGGAAGAAGAATATGCGGGATTCCTCCCAAGGATGGTCCACTTTCAGATAGCTTGGACGTGGTTGCTTGTCTTATGCCTCACCACAGGGAACATGCAACTGTCACTCCAGTAAGGAGGCACACCAACAACACAACATGGGGCTAGGTAGCCATATCAAGATTGTTCCCATGGATGCTCTAGACTCAGGCAGATCAGCTTCAGTTGCATGCCTTTTCAGTCTTCATAGGGACCACTCTTCCACAACTTGTCTTTGTCTCTGACACTCCCTCTTTGGGTATCAAATATATTGGGTAACTTTTCTTGGGGAGAATTTTCTGCAAAAATTCTAGTCCCAAGCATTTAAAAATGGCACTCAACCTCTGTTAGGAGCTCAACCTCTATAAGAAGACAAAAGGCACGAAGGATGTATTTCAACAGCCAGGGCAGAAACTAGAAAGATAACTAAATCATACACCATTTAGAGCAATGGCAAGAAAGGAAGCCCAAACCATTGTTGATTTCAGATTAAATCAGTCTCACCATGTATGTCATAAACTAAGGATAGTGTCATAAACACTAGGACCACCCAGGTCCAAAAAACACCTATGACTATCCTAGGACAAAGCCAATTTTTTTTTTTAAACCTACAGCATATCTGATACCAAATATGTAGGGAATTTCCCCATACCAACTAGTTTCCTACCTCTTTAGATGCTAACTATATATCCTTTAGCTCCATTCAGACACTCACTGCTTGGAGTAATCACAGACCCTACAGGTAAAGGGTGCAGTACTACACGCCTGTCATCATGGGCATTAAGTGCAAGACCAAGTTGTCACCTGTATTTCTGATTAACTGGCTATAAGCTGGAGGCTCTGGCAATCTCTTCTTATAGTTTGATAATTGGCTACAGTGGCTCCCAAAATGTAGGAAAATATTTATTTGCCTTACTGGCTTATTATAAAAGATAGTGCAGGGGCTAGAGAGCTGGCTCAGTGGTCAAGAAAACTGGCTACTCTTGCAAAGGACCTAGGTTCTGTTCCTAGTGCCCACGTGATGGAACCACCTCTAACTCCAGTTACAGGGGGAGCCTACACCCTCTTCTGGACTCTGTGGGCAATATATGACATGAGCACACTTACATACATAGAGGTAAAACAGTCATACACACACTAAAACAAAGATACTACAAAGGAGACATATGATAGTCCAACTAAAGAGCTATGTAGGGTAAAGTCTGTAGGGGCACTAAGCAGAGGGATTTTTGCTTTTGTGGAATTGGGGTATACCACCATTATGGCAAATGGACACATTACTAGAATTCAAAGTGCTCCAATTCTGACTGATAGATCTTACAGAGATTTCATTAGGAAGCTGTGACTGATTTCATTGGCCATCGTCTGTCACATCAGGTTTCAGACTCTTTTTTCCTCTTTTTTCTCACTTTCAGTAAGGCTGAAAGTTCCAGCTCTCAGGTCATTTATTGTTCTTCCTGATGACCAGTCCTCTCAATGACATAGGCTGCTCCTCACTGCATGGACTTCACAGGTCTCAGGTGCTCTTGTATCAGTAACTCAAGACTAAAATCAAATATTTTGAGATGATCTTATCACTAAAATCAATCTGAAAATCAAGATTTTAGGTGCTCTGTGTCAGAAATGAGGATGGATACTAAATATATATTTATTATTATGTCACACATAGAGTGTGGAATAATTTCTTCATCTTTGCAGTCAAAATGGAGACCAGCAAGTATGAGAACAGGTGTTTCAATTATGGTTACATCAGAAAGCTTGATTCTTGATGGACAATTGCACATAATATCTTTATTTGTTTTTTTTTCTCTTGCAATCTAGTTCCCAGCAGGAAATTTACTGAGCTGCCAAGTTGTGATCATCTAATTGACTCAGAAAGAATCTGAATGAGTTTCTAAATATCCAACTGAAATCAATTGTGACTCTCTTTATTTTAGGGCCCCAGGCAGATTGAAATTGAGACAATAAATGGAAGCACCTCATTCTGGAAGAATGAGAGTTGGCAGCTTTGTACAAGCAACATATACATACAACCACATACCCCCCGCACCCACACTCACATGCACACATACTAGATATACTCACATGCACTTTTTGCCAAGTTTTATACTCAGAAAGAATGCATGAGTGAGTATATGTTTGGCATCTTCAAAACTTTAGTGTCTTAAAACCTCTAGCTTTTTAATATCCATGATTTCAGCAATAGAAAAATATTACATACAATAAAAATAAACACAAGGACTGTTGAGTAGTGGTGCACAGCTATGAGTCATATAGGGTTTGATTACATAAAGATTTTTGTTAACTCTACTAATGGTCTTGAGTCTCTAATTTTCTTTTTACTATAGTTTCCATTTTACTCCAAGGTTCATCTATTTGTACACATTTTATGTTTAAATGTTTTCATTAAATTTCAGTTTGTGTGAAATACGAACAATAGGAATTTGAAACAGTATTGTTACAGGTTTAGTAGCCCATCTGCCATTCTAATCTCTTCTCACAGTTAAAGGAATGACGGTGAGAATAAACAAAGTATTAAACATCACGCCTCAATGCTACAGTTCCATGTATCTGAACCCTCAGAAAGGGGGACTGAGTGTTCAGTTTTCTTTGTGGCATGCTGTCATGATGAACACTGTTAGGAACTGATTAGAGGCTAAGCATTTGCACCATCAACTCCAGGGAACACTAAGTGATTAAACAAACATACACCATGAGCTATTGTTTCTCTAAGGATGTTTACTGTTGGCACTGGAGTCTTCTGGTCTGTGTAGTGAGACTTGTTCAGTTCAGATCCTTACACAGAGACTCTTTCCAGCCACAAGTTCCACAAAGCCTATCCCTGTCTACATCACAGGAAGAGTATACTGAGTTGCCTTGAGAACACAGACAGACGCTTCAGTCTTAATGTCTACAGAGAAAAGCCATTTCTGACTGCCCAGAAAGCAGAATTCAGCAGTTTGTAAACCATGGCTGGAGGGAGGACCAACACTAGGGGTCAACTCAAGCCAAAGCTTGGAAAGAACTTTGGTCTCATCACTAGTTGACATAGACAGACGACTTCACAAGTATATAGTGCTGTGGGCACCCACTGAAGAGGATTAAGAGATTCTGGACAACAGGTAGTAAAGGAATTTCTTCATCCAAACCAAAACACATTACTAAAGGTTGCTTGTAGTTGTTCCTCATGGGAAGTTGATACCAGAGTTTTCATGTGATGCTGCTGCTAAATATATTCAAAATTCATATTATTGTTTTAGGAATATAAGGACATTATTAGTATTAATGATAATAAATAACAATAAATATCAAGAACATTCAGTCTCATATTAAGAACAGGAGGAAATTCTCAGTGCTCTTTTCATTTGTCATAAAAAGTACTTCAACAAGGCATTTGTGGCCGTCACAAACCGTTGTAGACGGTAAACAAATAAAAACACAAGTAATAAGTGACAGTCCTGATAATCTCACAGAAACAACATCCGAGGACAAAGCAGTATTAGGGAAGGAGACAGCTGAGCCCTGAAGTCAAACAGTGCCAGGCTCTGAGTCCCTGACTGTGAGCAAGGTACTTGGCCTCTCTATGTATTCTTTCTTTGCCTGTTAGTGAGGAAGTATCGGTTCCCTAGGACTGCTGTAATTAAGTACCACAAACCGGGGGCTTGAAACAACAGAAACTTATTAAGTTACAGTTACACAGTCTAGAAGTTACAGGGCTAGTTCTTTTTGAAGTCTCAAAGTGATAATCTTTGCCATGCTTGTCTGGTGACAGCTACCAATTGTGGCATTCCCTGGCTTGGAGATACAGCACTCCAATCTCCGTTTCTGTCTTGTCATAGAATTCTCCCTATGTGTGTCCAAAGCAGTCTCTTTATGACCACACTGTCATGCTGGATTGATGCAGACCTGATGATATTTATTATTTATTTATTTATTTATTTATTTATTATTTATTTATTATTTTTTGAGACAGGGTCTCTCTGTAGTCTCAGCTGATCTGGAACTCAACATGTAGACCAGGCTGACCTCAAACTCAAAGAGATCTACCTGCCTCTGCCTCCCGAGTGCTGGGATTAAATGCATACACCCCCATGCCCAGCTAATGGCCTCGTCTTAATTTGATTCCATTTACAGAGAATCTGACTTTCAAATTTCATATTCATAGGCAGCAAGGATTAAGACTATTTGGGGAGACAGAATTCAATTTATTATTGTAGATAATAGCCAAATAACTTCTCTAATCCTATGGTAAAGATTAAATAGGTTAATCTTCAAAGACCACTCGGAGTTGGCTTGTGGCATATGTTGGCCTCTGAAATGTCCAGCATGTATGGTGGCTGTGTGACGTAACAGAATTAAGCTGTGGGTCTGGCCTAGTCCCTGCCTTCACTGTCACTAATTCTGTTAACTTGTCAAATTATTAATATCACAAAATTACTATTAGGTTGCCCTCAACATTACTTCTATGTGGGTGCCTTAAACTGTGTAAAACTCAATGCTGTTCATGAACTTTATCTCTATGCTAACTGTTCCAAGTTCCACTTGCAAGTGGCATCGAGCTGGTATGAACTGGATGTCTGAATGACTGTATGAACACAAAGACAGATGGCAGGATCCCCACTGGAATGTGTGGCCAGCACATGGCTGCTATTTGTTTTCACTCTCTAGTAGTCAGCAGACACGCTGTGACTGTAGTGCAGCTGCAGTCAGATTTACTTCCAAAACTTTCTGGGACCCGTGGGACAGTGTGTGAAAAGGCTTACCTGGACAGGCTAAGTAAAAGAGGAAGTGAAGAATCTACTCATTTGGGGGGAACAGGATATAAAGGACAACATCCCTTTTAATAGACATATGCTGTTTTGCAAAAGACTCTTGGAAGCGAAACTTCTGCTTGCCACATACTTTTGACTTGCTTAATTTCCTCCTCCTCCTCTTCTTTTTTTCTTCTTCACATTTTAGAGGGGCAACTTCAGGCTATGCTTAAGTTTCTTTGCATTCCTTGAAATGTAGCACACAGTTAAGTCTTGAAACTTTTCAGATACATTCTGCTGTCTGTCTTTAATCTCTCATGTTTCCAAATTTCTTGCATTCCTTACAATTATACAATTAGCTTGGGATGAATTGTCTCTTTACTTCACCTTCCTATTTTCCACCTTAAACTTAGTTCAGCCTTTGTCTCTCCCATGATGCTACTTTATACTCAGCCTCTCCTTCTTAAAATTCTGGCCATAATTCTTATTAGTTAGCAAGTTATATTAAATTCTTCCATTTTCAGCTTGGAAAATACCTTTTTCATATTAAGGCCTCAGAGTCCAGGAAAAAGTATTTAGTAACTGCTGATTGAATTTTTTAAGAATGAAATTCTTTTTGAGGCAGGGTGTCACAGTACAGCCCATGATAGCCACTAACTCATGGCAATACTCCAGACTTAGCCTTCTGCATACTGAGTATAGTCATAAGCTACCACACCTGACAAAATGAGTTATTAACTCCCTCTCTCTCTCTCTCTCTTTCCTTCTCAATATAACCAAAGATGTAAGATACTACTTAGTCCCCTTTCAAAAGATTAAACTTATTTCTTCAAATGGTATGAACATAAAACTTTCAAAGAACAAGATGGATCTATATTGTATTAGAAAGCTATTAAATCATTCAGCAAGTTTCACTCAGTGTCCTCTGTAGTGCAGACTTTGGAACTGCAAGATGAAAATGATCTTGTCCCTAAACATAAAAAAACTCAGTAGAAAGGGGTAAAACACAAGAAGGCATACTTTTGTTATGGAGGATGACACAGCAAGATATTACCCTATGTGGGCATGATCTGAAGGTTGTAAAAATAAGTAAGTCTTTTCTGAAAAGTAACAATAAGTTTCTGTTTCTACCCTCTCACCATCTACACACTTCTTGACTCTGTCCAATTTTGTTTTTTTAATCTGCTATTTCACCTAAAAGGTTTTCAACGTGAGAGGTGACAGGCATATTATTAAGTCCAATGGTTTTCTTCTTGTATTGGGTGATCTTTCAACAGAAGTTGACATATAGTTTCTCTTGTTAAAAGAAACATCCTTTTCTGTGGTTCTTTGAGATATCTCACTGTCTTGATGTTTCTCCCCAATCCTTTGGCAACTCTTTTGCTCCATCTCTTGTGGACTTGTTTAGTTAACCCAGAGTCAGACTTGCTATGCAACTGTTGAAGCTTTAGCTTCAGGACCCCTCCTTTGCATGGGCCTCTTCTAAGAACCTAGGCAGAGCTTTGCTGGCATCATCATCATTTTATACTTACTATTTATTGTAAGTAATTTATTATACTGTATCCAATTTTCTGTGATACTTTAAAATTTTTCTTTGAAGTGGGCTGCCCAGTTCACTGCTTGAGATATTATGCGTTTCCTTAGTAGCTGATTTTGTCTGTTCTTGTGGTCTTAAAAACCATTTATATACATATTTACTGATTAATTTTGATTACATAAAAACCTGGAACATAAAATAATTTAAAATCATTTTTAAAATTTGTTTTTTAAATGAAAACATTTCCTAAACTAGTGAAGCCACTTTGGGAATCAGTCCTAAGGTTTTTGAAAAAAGCTAAAAATATAATTACCATATAATCCAGCTATAATACCACTCCTGGCCATATACCCAAAGGACTTTATGTGTTACTACAGAGATACTTGCACATCTATGTTCATTTCTGCCTTACTCATGATAGCGAAGAAATGCAGTCAATCTAGTTGCTCATTAACTGACAAACTGATAATGAAAATGTAGTATATAGAGGAAATGGAGTAATACTCACTTCTAAGGAAAAATGAAATCTGCAAGTAAATGAACAGAACTGGACAAGTTATACTTAGTAGGGTTGCTCAGGTCCAAAAGACAAATATTGTAAGTTCTTGCTCATATGTGGGTCATAGTTCAAATCTTGTGTTTTATGCAGAGTGCATGTGGATGTCAGGAAATTAGTAATGGGCCAGTGGGTGGTGGAGTGAATTTAGGGTATGGGGTAGATTAATGATGAGATCAAAGTAAAGAAAGGGAATGCTGGTGGTAAAAAGGTTCGAGCAGGTAGTAGAGTGATGGGGATGAGGAAACAGGAGTACAGCTGACCAGCAGTACTTCACTTTTATGCCAATATAGGCCATTACCTTAATGTAGGATTTCATGCATGGCAAGGGATCAAGAACAGGAAGCCGATGGCTTATTTGTTAATTAAAGACTCTTAAAAACATACAAGCAATGAAAGTCATAAGACTTTTTTTGTGATTTCTAATTAATTCATATCCCAGTAATTTTGAAGGGACTAACACAGAAGAGGCAACCACCTCAGGTTGCAGCTCAAATTGTGCTTTGGGAAGTCGCCCAACCTCTTTACCCCTGCTTCAAGTCCTCTTCTGCAAAATTTCAAATTATACAGGCAGTTAGATACTGAGGAACATGATCAAATACTTTATTTCAAGGCTGACGACAGTTTCATAAATAAACAGTCCTTTTGTTTTTGTATGTTTAATTAAATTAGATTAGTGCAACCTGCCAACCCACTTAACATTTGAATTTTAAGATAAGGAAGCAGTTCGAAGTTTCAGAAGCAGCTGTACAGACATGGAAGTAGGCTGGGATTGACTGAAAGAAGACAGATTTATTGGCAGGTCTGTGAAAGTCTGGGAACACTTGGAAGGGGACTCTGATATTCTGGGTTAAAGAAGAGGCAGTCCAATTAGCAACATGGATGCACTCTGGATTCATTCCAATGGGTTGTTGTACTGATTCATCAATGGTTTTAATATGTATGCATACATGTGCTCTTTCCTGTAGTTGACTGTGGGATCTACTCATTTATATGTTGGTTTTCAGAGACCTTTTAACTTTGCAGCATGTATGCACTATATGTTGGAAAAGAACAGTGATAAATCTGTATACAGACTTTACTGCCCATTGTCACTGTATTATGTAGGTACTCGGCTTACCTTTGAGGCAGATCTGCAGCTTGTGTGAATGGGAGGCTTAGTGGAGGCTCTATATTATGAATGGGATATGGTTGAACTCACCTTCAGATAAAATTGCCCTAATAAATAAAGAGAATGAGAGGAAATTTGAGTATGCAATCTGGTGATAACTGGCATTTTGCTTGGTAAAAGGAGGTCTGACTCAAAAGTGTGCTTTATGTCAGCTATAATTCAAGCTTTCTAGCCATTTGCATTTGTGGTTTCCTCACTGCGTGTTATTGCATATCTCTGGTTTCTTTGCACATCTGTGTGAAGAATGAATAAGTGGATCCAAGTTAATTTTGAGGTTTTTTTTTAGGCCTCAGGTTCTATAACTGTTACCCTGTTTTTAATCAGTATCTATATAAATACCAGTATGTATTTTGGAATCAATATGTTTGGGGCAGTTAATTATTGCTTTGTACATTCAGATTATATTTGTAGTGAATCTCTTGAAAAATCTTATGATCTAACTAGACTTAGACAGTTGAATGTAAAACTTTTTTTGCTTTATGGCAATTATAGGAACTGTCCAAACTTGGGAATTGTCAACAATGCATCATACCTTGTGATACCTATGATAGTTGATTTTATAGGCCATTTTGACTCAGCTATGAGGTTCTAAGATACTTTACTCATGTTATTCTGCTCATGTCTGTGGTTGTGTTTTTGATGAGATAAATTTTGAAATAGCAGATTGAAGAAAGCAGATAATCTTCCTAATGTAGGTGATCCACATCCAGTCAGTTGAAAATCTCAGTAGTTGGAAAAAACAGACTTTCATGAGTAAGAGAGACATCCTTGGCCTTACTATCTTGATCCAGGGCACCAGGGTTTCCTGCTACAAGACTCAGATGGAAACTAAACTGGTTCTTCTTGGTTCTAGAGCCTGCCAGCTTTCAGACTGGAGATTTACCAGCAGCATTCCTTGTTCTCTAACCTGGTGCTTGCACATCTTAGAATTTCTCAGCACTTTTAATTAAACGAGCTGATTATTTACAATATGCTTCTGAATATATTAAACATACATCTTGTTGCTTCTGGCTGTATGGAGTACCATGATTAACACAGCACCTAAGGACCTGTCAGAATGGAGCGAAGAATATTTCTGGATGTTTCTTACGGTGGGCATTAGGGATAACATAGGGAAAGGCTAGAGAGGAGAGAGTTTCCCGTGAGTCACAATCTAATGCTATCTGGTACTGCTGCCAGGAAGCTGGTCACTTAAGTCAGAGTGTCTGAAGTTTGTGCATGGAAACTTTCAAAATCTGGGTGAAAAAAACTGCCCTGGAGTTTCATTGCCCTGAAACAGGAAATTCAAATCCTCAAATTCTAACTTCAGGTTCTCTTCTTGTTTACCTACATTTTCACAATTAAATTTTCAGAGTAGGAAACATTTGGACAAACTAAGGAATAAGAGGCTGCTTTTTGAATGGGTGGAGGTAAACATTCACACACTAGGATCCCCTAGAATTTGTAGCAGGAGGTTTGGAGTTAAGAGAGTCCCGGTGACGAGCAAACCCAAGTTCTGATGCTCCTCAGCATGATTCAAAGCCCGCTAGAATCAGCATTTCAAGCCTATCCAGACACAGGCAGTGTCAATGACTGCATCTTGTCTTTTGGTTCTTCAGGCCTTCAGGTCCTCTGGGTGATGCCACCTCTCCCTGCCTGCTTCTTGGATACTGAGAGAATGGACAGGAAAGTGGGAAATCTGAGATGGAGAGGGTAAAACCTAGAGTATGAATGTGAGACTAACAGCCAATGAGAGTAGACTTGGCTCTTGCCATTCCCTAAAGATCCATTATGCAGCGATATTACTTACTCCCAAACATTCACACACACACACACACACACACACACACACACACACACCCCACAGATACACAGACAAACACACAAAAATACAGACACACAGATCCATAGACAAATACACATACACACACACAAACACAAACACAAACACAAATGCACAGATACACATATACAGACACATACACACGTATACAGACACAAACACCACAAACACTACAAA
Organism: Nannospalax galili; assembly: GCF_000622305.1. Lineage (NCBI taxonomy): Eukaryota > Metazoa > Chordata > Mammalia > Rodentia > Spalacidae > Nannospalax > Nannospalax galili. The sequence continues at coordinate 5,032,408 of NW_008360320.1, forward strand.
CACACATATAGATATACACAGACACATCTACAGACACAAACACCACAAACACAGACACACAGAGACAAATACATATATTCACACAGACACACAGAAACATACATGCACACACATACACATATACCCACACAAACAGACGCACCAACACGTACACAAAAACAAACACACACATACACATACACAAACACAGATACACACAAACACAAAGACATATAGTCATATACACAAACACATAGACACACTCAAATGCATAAATCTAAAGTCTACATATATTAGAAAACATGCACTATTTGTCTGTCTGGATTATTTTGTTTATGATCATGCATTTTCCTTCTCACTTTTCTTATAACTGAATAAATGTCCTTGTGTATCATATTTTATTTTTTCATTAGCATGGCTGGCCTAGAACTGACAGAGATCTGCCTGCCTCTGCCTCCGGAATGCTGGCATTAAAGGCATATGCCACCATACCAGGCTGTAATTGGAATTTTGATAGGAATTATGGTGACTTTGTAGGTCACGTTCAGAAATATAGCATTTTTTCTTTAAAAAATTTATTGAGGATTACATACACATAATGTGTTTTGATCAAATCCACATCAACTCCCTCACCTCCAACTCCTCCCATATCTCCCCATAACATTTTTTTCTGACAAATTTGTGTGCTCTTTCTTTTCTTAGGGGAGGGAGTTGCTACTGTAACATTCCCCCTCTGAAGAGGTAACCCTAAAATCTTTTAGGGGTTAGATAAGAGCTCTCAAATACTTTTGACAGTGTTGATACTGCCAATTCTTGAGCATGAAAACTCTATTTTCTAGTGTCTTCTTCAATTTGTTCTTTCAGTTTCTTAAAGGTTTCATTTTAGAGCTCTTTTATCTCATTGGTTAAATTTCTAGGTAGTTTTTGTTTTTAATGAAGCAACTGTGAATGGTATTTTTCTTAATTTCTTTCTCAGTAAATTCATTATTGATAATTAGTCTACTGATTTCTGCATGTTGATTTTATGTCCTGCAACTAGGCTAAAAGTATTTATCAGGCTTGAGTGTTTTAGTCTTTTAAGTACAGAATCCTATCTGCAAATAGGGTTCTTGAACTTCTTGCTTTCCAACTTGTATTTTTTTTCATTTATTTATTTTGTGTTACTGCTCTAGATGACCCTTCAAGCACCATGTTGAATAAGAACAGAGAGCGTGAGTACCCTAGCCTCACACCTTAATTTAGGGACGATGCTTCCAGTTTTTCACTTTACTATAATAGTTGGGATAAGTATTTTCTGTCTTTAAGTGTATTTATATTGTATTTCATTTATCGATTGTGTGTATTGAATTAGTCTTGCATCCTTGAGATGAAACTGACTTGATCATGGTGTATGAAATTTATTAGAAAGTTTTGAAGCTCTGTCCATCATGGAAATTGGTCTATAGTTTTCTTTTTTGTTCTGTTCTTGTCCAGTTTTGGTATCTGGGTGATACTCTCTGTGTCTGAGTTTGCTAGTGTTCAGTATTTTTCTATTTGGTAGAAAATTTTGAGGAGTATTGATGTTAGCTCTTCCTTAAAGGTTTGGTAGAATTTGGCAGTGAATCTATGTGGGTCTTGGCCTATTCATTGTGAGAAGTGTTTTTCATTTCTGCTTCAGCCTAAGTTTTTACTATATATCTGTTTAAATTGTTTATATTTTCTTAATTTGATTTTTATAGGTCATTCATGTCTAGGAATTATCAATTTATTCCAGATTTCCAATTTCTTGGAATATACATTTTGAAAGTATTCTGTAATGATTTCCTGGTCTCCCTTGGAGTTTGTTGAAACCACTCCTTTTTCATATCTGCTGTCATTAATTGTGGTCTTCTCTCTCTGGGCTTTGTCAATCTTGTCTATGATTTCAAAGAACCAATTTTTGTGTGATTAATTCTATTAATATCTCTTTTTAATGTCTTATTTTTGTTAGTTTTATTTAAATTTTATGTGTTTGAGTGTATTGCTTGCATGCATGTAAGTGCACGTGTGTTATACAAAGCCACAGAGGTCAGAAGAGGGCATTGAGTCGTGAACTGGAGTTACTGATGGTTATCAGCCACTATGTAGGTGCTGGGAACTAAACCTGAGGCCTCTGCAAGAGTAACCAGTGCTCTTAACCACTGAGCCATCTCTCCAGCCCCTATTAATTATTCTTTTAGCATCCATTTATTTAACTTCTGCCCTGATCTTATTTTTGCAAGGTAAGCCTTTTAGTTTGCCTTGTTCTTATTTTTCTAAGATCCTGAGTTGCATTATTAGGTTATTCATTTGATACAGGGATTATCAAGGGAGAAATGGGGAAAATGGAGTTATAGATGGTATTATATTCCCCTGGAACTGGAGTTACAGATGATTGTTAGCCACCATGTGGGTTCTGGGACTCAAACCTGGGTCCTCTACAAGAGCAGCCAGTGCTCTTAACCTCTGAGCCATCTTTATAGACCCTTATTTTTACTTTTATTTATTTTATGTGCAAACATGTATATGTGTATGTGTGTGTGCTTGTGTGTTTGTGTGTGTGCAAAGCATGCACAGCACATATATGGGCTCTGGGGGTTGAACTCAGGTTACCAGGCTTAGGGGCAAGCACCCTTATCAACTCAGATATCCAGCCAGCTCCTGATACATACTTTTAAAAATTGTAAACACTCATAGTGTCCTGTTAAAACTGATTTCCCTGTATTTCAAGATTCTGCTAAGGTGTGCTTTTATTTATTTATTTATTTTTGGACTCTCCTAGTTTGGGCCCTGCGCCATTCCTAGTCTTGGGGCCCCAGACACCTGGGGAACCAATACTGCTTCCTGATCCTTCTCACCGAGAGCAACTCAGTCCCTTTTTGGGCTCCAGGAGCACCGCTTCTGGTCCTGGCCCCGCCCTCATCTCCCTCTACTTCCTTGGTCCTGCAACACCCGCCAGCCTCTTTCTGGAGCTGACAGCCTCTTCCTGGGGCTCCGAGGCTTACCTTTACTCTCCCTGATCCTTTGCATCCAGTACAACTCAGCTACTCAATCCACTCCCTGGGAAATCTTGGGGCTTCTTCCCTCCCCATCTGCCTTTGC
>NW_008360320.1:5037164-5037707 GCF_000622305.1 Nannospalax galili
GGTCACAAAACAAAGCTCAGCAAATACAAAAAGTTTGAAATAATTCCATGTGTTCTATCAGACCACAATGCAATAAACATAACAATCAACACCCAAAGAAGCCAAAATCACCACACGAACACTCCTGAGAAATTAAACACACTCCTGAGAAATTAAGAAAGAAATAAAAGTATTCCAGGAATTAAATGAAAAGGACAACACAGCACAACAAAACATCTGGGACACCATAAAAGCAGTCCTAAGAGGAAAATTCATAGCTCTAACTGCCTGCATTAAAAAAAACAGAATCAGCTCTTGGGGTAAGTCTATAGCGCAGCCCTCCACGCCGGGACTCACTAAGCCACATTCACCTTTCCATTACCCCACCGTTCTATGCTCCTAGTTTGGGCCCTGCGCCATTCCTAGTCTTGGGGCCCCAGACACCTGGGGAACCAACACTGCTTCCTGATCCTTCTCACCCAGACCAACTCAGTCCCGTCCTTGGGCCCCAGGAGCACCGCTTCTGGTCCTGGCCCCGCCCTCACCTCTCTCTGCTTCCCTGGG
>NW_008360320.1:5040687-5062990 GCF_000622305.1 Nannospalax galili
GAGGAGCTCAGAAGGTGGGCGACTGTGACCAGTGATAGTCATGTATATAGAGATTAGAAATGCATGTGAAAACGTCTCAATGTCAATTGCTTTGGAATGAATTCTTCTGTATGAAAAAAAAAGTTGTGCTGTAAAGTAAAAAAAAAATATTAGAGCAATTAAGGTAAAGAATAAGAACAAATCATTCTGGAAGAACGCAAAGGAAAATAGCTTTAGATACTTAAGTGACAATAGAATTTATTCTCATAATTGTTTTAATAGCTTTTGTATAATCCTCATCGCTATTATGAGATACAAAATGTATTTATCAAATCTGTAATCATTATGCCAAAAAATCTGAATTACTGTAATATTTTGCATATTGTTAAAACTGTAACTTTAATTGTAAAAAAAAAATTAAAAAAAAAATTCCTTCCTGATTCTTTAATGATCCACTCACTGGTTTTCCATGATCATGTTCCTAAGTGCTCAGGTGTTTGTGTACTTCCTCATGTTATTCATTTCTAGTTTTATACCACTGATAGGCTAAAATACAAGAAATTATCTTTACTCTTTTGCATTTATTAAGCCTTGTCTTCTGGCTTTGACTGTGTCATATTTTAGAGAAGGTTCATGGGCTCCGGAGAAGCATGTACATTCTGTTTCTGTTTCTGTTTGATGGATACCCTGTAGATATCTGTTAGGTCCATTTGATACATGGAGTAGTTTAACTCTGGTTTCTTCATTGGCTTTTAATTTGCGTGACTTATTTAAACATAAAACTATGAAGTACATTACTATTTTCGTTTCAGGTTCTATCAGACCTTTGCTGCCCATTCTTTGTTTTATGGAATTTGGAATCTAAATATTTATATATAAATATTTATAATTGTTATATATTCTTGATGGATTGCTCCATTTATTAGTATGCAGTGGTCTTCTTTATATATCGTCACTAATTTTGAAGTACTTTATCAGGTATCAGAATAGCCATAGCAGTTTATTTTTGCTTTCCATTCACAGAACAGATTGACTTCTATCTTTTGATTCTCTGTCTATGCGTGTCTTTGCCAGGGTGGTATGTTTCCTGAAGACAACAGTTTGTAGGATTTGTTTTTTAGTAAAAAAGATAGTGAACTCCTTATAGGTTAGTTAAAATCACTTATTAAAGTTATCATCAAGAGAGATATACTAACACTTGTAGTTTTATTTTGATTTTTTAATGATTAGTAGGATTGTTTTTCTTTTTTTTCTCTCTTACTAGTATTTTGCTGATTGACTATGTTCAACATCACCAATCCACTCCTAGCTTTCTTCTGTTTCATTAATTCCTCTCATGAAATTTATTATTTCCTGTGCTTTTATGAATGAGACCATCTTTCTTCCTTCCCTGTTTATAGAATTGTTTCACTATCTTTTCCTCTGCTTACTTGATGGCCATGAGTTCCTTAGTTTATGCTTGTTTTGAGATGTCCTTATTTCTGCATCAATTTTAAAAAGAGATTTTCTGAGTATAACAGTATTGGATGCCAGTTGTTTATTTTCAGGAATTGAAATATATTGATCCATCCTTTCCTAGTTTTCAGAACTGCTGATGAGAGATAAGATATATTCATGTGTTTACTTTGTAGGTGAATTGATGGTATTTCCTTTCATCTCATAATATTGTTTCTTTGCTTCATATTTTAACATCTTTTGAAAATTGGTTTTTACATTTATTTTTATTCATTAATTTATTTAGTGTTGTTTGTTAATGCATGTGTGTAGACATGTTCATTGTGCAGAACTCTTGTGGAAGTCAGAGGACAACATTAAGAAGTCACTTATCTCTTTTGACCACCTGTGTTCCCAGGATCAAACTCAAGTTATCAGACTTGGAAGCAAGGATCATTACCCTCTGACCCATCTTGCTGACCCAATTTTTGACATATTGATCATAATACATAGTGAAAATGTTCTCTGGTTATATATATTTCAGATTCTAAATTTCTAAATGCCCCTTGTGTTGGATGTCAATTCCTTTCTAGATTTGGAAAATTTTCTGCCATTATTTAATTGAATAGATTGTTCTATACTTCAAGTGTTTTATCTCAGATCCTTATATCCCCTGCATTCTTAGGTTTGGTCTCTTGATCATATACTAAAGTTCCTGGATATTGTAGGAATGCTTATTTATTTGTTTATTATTTATCTTTATTGATGTTTAAATGTAGCATTTTCTTGAACTTTTCCTCCATCCCTGCTACTTCATATTCTTACTCACTGAGTCTATATATAGGTGACACCTTCTATTGTTTCTTTTTTCCTTTCTTTTATTGTTCTTTTCTCTGCTTTTTTTTGAGACAGAATCTCATGTATACAAGTGTGGTCAAGGATGACTGTTGAATTTCAGATAATAAATATGTGCCACTACCTCTGATTTATGCGATGCTAGGGCTTGGATCTAGGGCTTCCTAAGTGCTAGGTAAGCACTCAAACAACTGTACTTTAATTTTTTTTCCTAAATCTCAATTTGTTTTTTGGATTTTTCTTACTCGTTGGTGACTTCTTAATCCATATTGTGATTTTCATACACATTTTCTTGACTTTTTCTCAATGTTGGTTCTTCTTTCCCAGTACCGGATTGAATTCTGTTTATTTGCATCCTTTTGAAGTCAACAATAATTTTTTTTGTCTTTTTTTTTTTTTTTGGTCTTTTTGAGACAGGTTCTCCCTGTAGCCCCAGCTGGCCTGGAACTCGCCTTTTGAAATCTTCATGTGATATATTTCTTTTCCTAGAATTCAGCACCTGAAAAATTATATTGGAGGAGTCATACTGTCTTACTTTTTTCATACTGTTTGTGCTCCTTTGAAGTAAATTATTCATTTGTTGGTTTGGATGTTTCTTTTGATTTTATTAGATGATCTTCTTACTGACCAGTCTACCCTTGAGGCTCAATTCACATAACCCTTCAGTGAGGAGAAAGCAAACTACTGCATCAGAATCATCAAACCATATAAGACTGAAATACACTTAAAATTAAGTAAACTCATGAGTATATAACCAACAACCATAAGCAAAAAAAAAAAAAAAATGGAAAAGTGATTTGAAAATGCACTATGAAATTAAAGATCATTTAAGGTAAAATGGGAATAGTAACTGATTAAGTAAAGGAAGGAGACAGGAAAGGGAACAAAACTGGAGAATCAAAGTGAAAAAGGTGAAAAGAAAAAGAAAAAAAATTAGTGAAGAAGAATGTCACTGAGGGTAGGAGAAAAGATCAAGAGATTAGAAAATATGAAAAATAAAGGAAAACTTTCCCAATAATGAGAAAGTTTAAAGCAAAATGAGGTAAGTATAAGATGGTGAATAGAAACAAAAATTTGAGGTTTTTAAAAAATAAACAACTATTTGCTAAAAATAACAGGATGCAGTATTTTTTAATCCAAGTCATAATTCCTCTATAATTTTGGGGGCCAGCCAGGATAAGCCTGAGTACATATTACCTCTTGAGCAGGCTTTGTACTCTGACATTTTTCATGAATGTTGGTCTTGGTGTCACATTAAGCCTCAGAAACAAACAAACAAACAAACAAAAACAACAACGGGCTGGAGAGATGGCTTAGTAGTTAAACGACCACACTTCCGGAGGACCAGGATTTGGGGTTTTGTTCCCACCATCCACATGATGGCACACCAGCCTCCATAACTTCAGTTTCAGGGATCTGATGCCCTCTTCAGGCCTCCATATACACTTCATACACATGGTGCACTAACATACATGCAGGCAATACTATCATATACATAAAAAAAAACCCCATAAATACCTTTCCCCCTCTAAAAAAACCACCACCACTAACATTAACAGACAAAATCCCAATAAGATAAAGTTAAAATATTAGTAAAATAATAATATAGAAATATAAAAGGAGAAAGTGTGGGGTGCAGAAAAGAAGAAAAAAATGTCTAATTATGAAAAAAAATTACAAAACAAAATCAGATGAATGTATTAAAAAAAAAAAACAGCTTCCTGGAGCCAGCAGCTGACTGGGTAAGTCTGGCTGCTCCGCCCACTGTGCCTTGACACCCCCCCAGCCTCATTCACCCTCCCAGCTCCCTCACCCAATCTCTCCTCCTGGTAGGGGACTGGCAAATTTCATGTCTTGGCACTCCAGACCTCTGGACTGTCCCCTTGGCCCAAACTCTCCACTACTTCCTGACCTTTTCCATCCAGACCAACCCAATACCTCCCTTAGTCCCCAGGAGCCCTCAGGCCTCTTCTTGTCCCCACCTCCCTTTGCATCTCTGGGATGCCCAGCCCCACAGCTTACTGGAGCCAGCAGCTTGCCTGGGTAAGTTTGGCTGTGCCAACTTTGCTTTGACTCTCCCAGCCTCATTCACCCTCCCAGCTCCCCAACTGCATGTCTCTCCCTAGCAGGGGCACTGGCCCATCTCTTGTCGTGACACCCCAGACCCATGGACTGACCTCTTAGCCCAGAATCCCCACTGCTTCCTCATCCTTTGTATCTAGACCAACCCAATACCTCCCTGTAGTTCCCAGGAGCCCTCAAACCTCTTCTTGTCCCCACCTCCCTTTGCATCTCTGGAGACCAGCATCTTTCTTGGGCCCTGCTTCCAGGTAAGCCCAGCCCTCAAATTCCTGAGGCCAGCATCTTTCCTGGAGGGATCCAGACCTTAGGAGAAAGCCTGAGAGCATCTGATCCTCTTCCGACTTGGGCCTCTATGGGAACTTCTGAGCAACAAGACAAAAACAATTTGGCCACTCGAATATAAAATCAAAAGAGAGAATCTGAAGCCTAGACCAACCAGCTTTTCATGCCCAACGAGTAAACCACAAAGGCACATAAAGTTTACAAAAAGAAGCAGAATTAAATTCAACAAAGGAAGGCTTGAGTCCCACACAAGAATAAGAAACTACAAAAGAAATTCACATGTCAAAGTCACAGAGAAAAAATAGCATGAAAAACCAAAATAATATATCCCCACCAAGTATCAATAGTCCCCTAGAGGAGTACAATGAAAATCCCCTAGAGATAATACAGGACATGGAAATCAAAAGAACAATTATAAACATGATAAAAGAATTCAGCGAAGTTAAAGAACACACAAAGAAAGAAATCAAAGAAATAAAAGAAGATAGGGATAAACTGTGGAATGAATTCAGAAAAGAATTAGAAATATTGAAGAATGCTCAGGCTGAAATGAAGAAGGAAGTGAAACACTCATGAAGCCAATTAGAAATGACAGGAGAAAGCCTCACCTATAAGATGAATGAAATGGAAAACAGAACATCAAGACTGAAAGATAAAGTAGACAAATTAGACCACTGAAGCAAAGATTATGAAAAATTTAAGAAAACACAAGACTGGAATATGCAGGAATTGTGTGACACCATAAAAAGACCAAACTTATGAATCATAGGCATACAGGAAGGAGAAGAATCCCAAGATGATGGCATGGACCAGATCTTCAACAGAAACGTGGAAGAAAATTTCCCAAAATTAAAGAAAGACATGCCCATACAAATACAAGAAGCATATAGAACACCAGACAGGACCAGAAAAAGAAACTCTCCATGGCACATCATAGTAAAAACACTAAACATACAAAACAAAGAAACAATACTGAAAGCTGCAAAAGAGAAACAAGTCACATATAAAGGAAAACCCATTAGGATTACAGCTGACATTTCAGTGCAAACTATGAAAGCCAGAAGAGCCTGGACCAAAGTATTCCCAGTTTTAAATGACCATAGATGCTAACCCAGATTACTATACCCAGCCAAAATGTCTATTATAGTAAACGGGGAAAGAAAAATCTTCCATGACATAAATAGGCTGAAAGAATTCATGTCCACAAAACCAGCCCTTCAGAGAGTTCTGGAAGGAATACAAAGAGCTGAAGAAAGGAACGAGTATACTCAAGGGGTAATAGAAAGATACTTAATGAAGGTATAACTATGAAAATGCGCAGCTACATCAGAATGTGAACAGAAATAAAAATGACAGGAATCAGTACCCATCTTTCATTAATAACTTTAAATATCAATGAACTGAACTCCCCAGTCAAAAAACATAGACTAGTTGAATGGATTAAGAAACATAACCCATCTTTTTGTTGTCTGCAAGAAACTCATTTCAGTTTCAAGGACAGACACTACCTGAAAGGATGGAAAAATATATACCAAGCAAATGATACTAAGAAAAAAGCAGGCATTGCAATTATAATATCTGACAAAATAGACTTCAAATTAAAACTAATCAGAAGAGATAAAGAGATAAAGAGGGCCACTTCATTCTGACCAAAGGAACAATTGACCAAGGAGATATTACAATCATGAATATATATTCACCAAACTTTGGTGCATCCAACTTCATAAAAACAATACTACAGGGGCTTTAAGACCCAGATTAATCCCAACTTATTAATAGTTGGGGACTTTAATATTCCATTGTCTCCATTAGATAGGTCAACAGGACAGAGAATTAACAGAGAGACATCTGAATTAAACAATACCATACATCAGATGGGTCTAACAAATATTACCGAATTGGTTAATCTGGGCTAACTGTATGGTCTCAAACACCCAAAAGGAAAGTATAACCAAAGATTAAAGGGATCAATATAATTCTTTAAGAGTCCATGTGTATAGCTAAAAGCTACATAATAAGAAATAGTGCCAGACAGGAGATACCTTCCTTTGAGTTGTTGGCCAGGGTAGTCCAAGAGACTCCCAGACAGTAAACCAGCATAGAACTGGGAAGACGAACAGCAGACCCCCAGTCTTATCTAAAGGAATATTGACAACTGATTGCTGCTAGATGAGGAAGAGCTGATCTTCCTAAAACAAGGAACTCTAGATAGGCTGACTAGATTCAGCAGGTGGACAAGCACTGGAGAACAGCTGGGGGCACCGACAACACAGTGGACAGTAACAGGGATTACAGAGTATATGGGCTCCAGTTGGTGGGTGGGAGGGTATGGGAGGGTGCCATTTGGGATGTGGTTATATAGGTGAATAAGATTGTTTGGGATGTTCTGCATGAAGCACACACAAAAAATCAACAACAAAAAAGTGAGTTATATTTGAGAAAGAAGCATAAAAATTTGCTCCATATTAATTAGTAGAGGTGAAACACGTTACCACTGAAATTTACCTGATGATTTCATATCCATGCTCAGGTGGATCTCAGAAAATAACTGACTGTGAGTAGTAATAATCATATACATAGAGATTAAAGACTCATGTGAAAACATCTAAGTGTTAGTAGTAAAAAAAATGAGTTTTTCTGTACAAAACAATATATTTTAAAATGAAATGGAGATTTCTTTAAAGGCTAGAATCTCATTCAGTTTTATTTCTTACAGGATTTTTACTGAGTTCAATATTGTATAACTGTATTAATTCAAATGCGAACCTAAAAATTTACAGCCAATATTGAAAGAGATGCATCTTTGCTCTGGATAGCGTTACTGAATATGTTAATGTTGTAATGAAATGCTTCTTCTAATCATGTGGTTATTAAATAAATAATTTTTAAAAATAAAAAATAGCTTTAATACAAGAAAGTACAAGCACTGCTATGAGTGCACTAAAAGTAAAAAGGGGGGGCAAATCACATGGGGAGAATGGCTAAGGACGGGGAAGAAAGAACCTACTCCAGGCCCCTGACGTCAGGGCTTTTCCTCACTTCCTGAGCCGAGACATTGGAGCCTGTGCTGTTCAGCTTGTCAGGGTGGGCTTTCTAGCTTTCTACAATTGCCTCCCAAGGCGGTCCCTCATGCTGAAGCTGTGACAGATTAAATTCTGGCTCCCTCTCTTGTGGGTATTCCCCATTCTCAGGCCCATCAGTTTCAACCAATTTGTTCTCCAGATGGCACCTGGCTCTGTCCTCTGAGTCCTCTTGCTATTCACCCATTTGCTGAAGGGATCAATATATCACCAAATCTCACAACTGCTTTGATACTTGTGAGTACTGTGGGTCTCTCTCTGTCTCTCTGTCTCTCTGTCTCTCTGTCTCTCTGTCTCTGTCTCTGTCTCTCTCTCTCTCTCTCTCTCTCCCTCTCTCTCTCTCGGGAGCTATACTGGTGGGATTGTACTCACGTTGATTTCTTTTCTGTGCCTTGTCCTCTCTGTACTTTCAAGTATCCTACCAATGTCTTTGTGAATTTCTGAGGCTCCCCCTCTTTCCCTAGAGTAGAGGATCTTTCCTTGTTCCAACTCTTTCACTGGGTCACAAAGAAGTGGACTATGATCATACATCTAATTCAAGTCAGATATAATATGTTTACAAATAAGTATAGACTTATCAAAATGCCTTTTGAATGTGGTTATATACTTATCCCCTTTTAATTTTTCTCTGATATCCCTAAAACAAAAGCAGAATTTCAACTTCCATTCTTAGGAAACATCTGAAAGGCTTGTGCAAGCAGATCCTTTGCCCCACCATGGAGATTTTTGATTCAGTCAGTTTGGGTTGAGTCTAAGGTTTTCATGTTTAGCATAATCCCAGGTGATAAAGGTGATGCTGATCTGAAGACTTCACTGTACCCAGAGTGTGCATTTCTTAATTCATTCAACTAACACTCATGAAGAACCTGTAGTTTGCCTGGTTTTGTACTAGGAAATGAAAGTTGAAAATAAAGTATTCCTGGGAGCAAAGTTTGTGGGTTGGTGTGGCAGAAAAGATTATACTCTAGTGGAAGTCTGTGGACCTTTTTATGCACATAGTTTATAGAAGATAAACTAGAAGATGGAGTGTGAAGGGAAAATGATGTAGTTCTACACCCTTATAATACCTGCTAATGATGTGCATTAGAAAGCTGGATACACAGCTGGCTAACATGAGACAAAGTAAAGAAATAAACAGAAGTTCTGCTTTCGTGGTGCAGGGAATCAAATCCAGGACCTTCTGCATGCTAGAGAAGCATTCTACTACTGAGCTATATCCTCAGCCCAAGTATTGCTTTTAAATTCTCTGTGCCTTTCTCTTTTTACTTGTGGAATAAAGGGGAGGAAAGCACACACCACATGCGTCATCTGATGCTGCACCTAGTTGCCTCACAGTAGGCTGTTCCCACGGAGCACTGTGTTCTGAACATTGCCTTCTCCCATGTTTGCCATCTCTCTTCGCTCCTCCTGCCAGTCCAATGCTCCAGCTTTACTGAATAATTGGAAGTCCCCCAAATGATCACAGTCTCTGTAGGGTTTGCAAATCTCAGTTTTCTTTCGCAGAAGCACCCTAACTCATTATCTCACCTGGCTGACTCCTGTTAATTACACCCTAATGACACCATCTGATACTAATCCTAGGCATCCACCTCAGAAGCTCTCTCCTTTTCTCATAAACTAGGAGGAGCATCTACCCAGGTCTGCGACCAGACTTCTTACATGCTTGCCTTTCATAGTGATGCCCATTGACCTGAACACTGTGGACTGGATCAATTTCATGTTTATATCTTATCTGTGAATGAGGTCAGTGAATGAGGTTTGGGCCTCCTTGATGCTGGCTTTTTGAAGGAGAATACAAAGACAGGAGAGGGAGTCAGGAAGGAAGGAGGAGAAACACCAAAAACAAATGTTGTTTGAAAAATGCGACAAAGAAACCTAATTGTTTGTTAGGTCATTATTATTTTTTTTTTAAGAAACTGAATATTTCCTATATTCCACTTTTCTCTTCAATTTAAAAAATATTTTAGCTGTCCCCTGCTAGCCTTAAACCCAGGCAGGCCCCAATTCCTCTTCCTCAGATCCCTGGACTAGTCTCCTAACTCTGTCTAGCTAAACTCCCTAGCATACACTCCATGGGCTCTTGATCTGTCTGACACAGATAGGCTCTCCTACTAACCTGACAGCCCAATGCTTCAGCTGTACTGAATAATTGGAAGTTCCCCAAATGACCACATTCTTTGTAGCCTACCTATTACCCTGTCCCACAATACACCCAGACCAGTCTACTACCCTCCAAGAACCTGAGCACACATCAATTTATTTTCCATACCTGAACAAAAAGCAACCAAGCTACATAATATAAACAGAACCAAAATTAAGCCAGACAAAAGCAGAGTAGAAGTTCATACTGGACATATAACCAACAAAAAACATCCATATGTCCAAATGGCAGCACAAAAAAAACCCAAAACAAATAATATGAAAAACCAAGAAAATATGTCCCCAAGAAAACCCACTAGTCCTACCGCAGTGCACTACAATGACAACCACCCTGTGGAACCCCAGGATGCTGTTGTATGGATGGTCATTTTCACAATATTAATTCTTCCAATCCATGAACATGGGAGGTCCTTCCATCTTCTGATGTTGTGATGGCTAATCCTGGGTGTCAACTTGACTGGACCTGGGATTAACTGAAATGAGAGAAATCTTCTTAATTGGATCATCTGAAGCTGGAAGATAAACCCTAAATATGGGTGTTACCTTCTGATGGCAGCCCATATAAAAGGCCATTGCGGAGGAAAACACCTGGCTTCTTGCTGCTTGCCTTCTCTCTCGCTGGGGAGTTCATCTTGCTGCTGTAGACAGAAGACTAGCTGATCTTTTGTAATTCGTCAGATCTTCAGCACCAGATTGGGACTACTGAGACATCCAGCCTCATGGACTGAGCAACTATGGATTCTCAGCCTCTCCAGTGTGGTGCAGCCACTATTGGATTACTTGGATTCTATCCTGTGAACTAAGCTGATAAATCTCTATACATATATATTCATTCTACTGGTTCAGTTTCTTTGGAGAACCCTGACTAACATAAATGTCTTCCTCTATTTATTTCTTTAAAGATTTAAAATTTTCATTGTAGAGCTCTTTTATGTTTTGTTCAGGTTTATTCCATGATATTTTATTTTATTTTTTTGCAACTATTGTGAAAAGGGAGTGTTTCTATGTACTCTTTCTCTGACTGCTTGTTATTGGTATATAGAAAGGCTACAGACTTTTGTAGATTAATTTTGTAACCTGACACTTTACTGAACATGTTAATAATTTCTAGGAGTTTGCACGTGGAATTTTTGGCATCTCTTAGGTATAATATCATATCATCTGCAAAAAGGGAAAATTTGATCTCTTCTTTTCCAATTATTACTACTTTAATTTCCTTCTCTTGTCTTATTGCTCTTGGAAGAGTTTCAAGCATTATGTTAAAAAAGGGTGGATATAGTGGACAGCCTTCCCTGGTTCCTGATTTTAATGGGATAGCTTCCAGTTTTTCTCCATTTAGAATGATGTTGGTTGTGGGTTTGTTGTATATGGCTTTAATTATTTTGAATTATGTTCGCTCCAGTCCAATTCCCTCTAGGATTGGTATATCAAAGCATGTTGAATTTTGTCAAAGGCCTTCTCTGAATCTATTGAGATGACCATGTGGGTCTTCTCTTTGAGTCCATTTATATGATTTATGAGGTTTATTGACTTAGAGATATTGAACCATCCCTGCATCTCTGGAATAAAGCTGACTTGATCATGGTGGATGATCTTTTTGATGTGTGTCTGTATTCAGTTTGCAAGTAATTTTTTGAGAATTTTTGCATCTATGTTCATTAAGGATATGGGTCTATAGCCAAAGCAAGCCTGAGCACTAAGAGCAATGCTGGGGGGATTACTACACCAGACTTTAAAATGTATTACAGAGCTATAGTCATAAAAACAACATGGTATTGTCACAAAAATAGACCCATAGATCAATGGAACAAAATTGAAGACCCAAATATGAGTACAATGCAATTTCAGCCACCTGATATTTGACAAAGGGGCCAAGAACATTAACTGGAGGAAAGACAGCATGTTCAGCAAATGGTGCTGGCAAAACTGGATCTCTATCTGTAGAAGAATGAAAATAAATCCCCATCTTTCACCTTGCACCAAAGTCAACTCCAAATGTATCAAAGACCTCAATGCGAAGCTTGAAACTCTGAAACTGTTAGAAGAAAACATTGGCAATAACCTACAAGATGTAGGTATAGGAAAGGATTTTCTAACTGGGCATCAACTGCTCAGGAAAGAAGGTCAAGAATGAACAAATGAGACCTCACTAAACTAAAAAGCTTTCAAGCATCAAAAGAAGCAACCAAGGAAGTGAAGAGAAAACTCACAGAATGGGAGAAAATCTTCACTAGCAACACATCTGACAGAAGTTTAACATCCCAAATATATAACGAACTCAAAAAACAGAGAATCAAGAATGAAGTAACCCATTTTAAAGATGGGCTAAGAAGCTGAACAGAGAGTTCTCAAAAAAAAGAAACAAAGATGCCTAAGAAGCATCTTAAAAGGTGTTCAACATCATTAGTAATTAGGGAAATGCAAATAAAAAACCACTTTAAGATTTCATCTTACCCCAGTCAGACTGGCTAAGATCAAGAGAACAAACGACGCCAAATTTTGTAGAGGATGTGGGGAAGGGGAATGCTCATTCACTGCTGGTGGGATTGCAAACTTGTTCAACCCCTATGGAAAGCAGTGCAAGATCTTTTAAAAAACTGCAAATGAACCTACCATTTGACCCAGTTATACTACTCCTTGGCATATTCCCAAAGAACTCGTCCTATTGCAAAGACACTTGTACATCCATGTTTGTTGCTGCTCTGTTCACAATAGTTAAGAGATGGAAACAACCTAAGTGTCCCTCAACTGACAAGTGGATAATCAAAATGTGGTTCATTTATATGATGGAGCTTTACTCAGCAGTAAAGAAAGATGAAATTTGCAGGTAAATGGATGGAACTATTATACTAAGTGAAGTAACAGACTCAGAAAAAAAAAAAAAAGATGTATGTTCTCCCTCATATGTAGATCCTAGCACCAAATCCTTATAAGTGAGTATGGATCCAGACACAACCGCAGGAACCAGGATAATGAAAAGGAACCAGGGAGGTAAAGGGAACAAAAGAATCTGAAAGAGATGAACAGTAGGAAATAGGCATTAATAATGGAGATATGGGTAAAAATGGGGTTATTTTAAGGGGAGCGGGGAGGGAAGGTTATACAAGGAACCTAGGGGATAAAGGGAAAGAAGGAGCTCAGGAGAGGTAGGACCAGAGGATAAGGGTATTATTAAGGGAGAAATGGGAAAAATGGAAGCACTTTAAATGGTGAAATGACAGTGGAAGGGTTAGACAATGTGAGAGATAAATAATGCCTAGCCAGTTTAAAAAATAACAGAGGGAACCATATTAGTCCAACAACCTACTGACAAATTAGAAATATCACTAGCTCAAGGAATATAATACATGTCTAGGCAAGGTGTATCTGAGAACTTTTGGTCTTTACCCAAGCTTTATCTATATCGCACATGGCAATTAAAAGTACCAGACTGGTGGAACTAACCTTCTTGGATGTCTAACAGCCATACTTTGAGGCTTATACTAATTTGGTCAGAAGGACATAAAAGACAGTTTTGCTCCTTGCCCTCCTAGATCGACTAAGCTGCAGGGGCTGTGAGAATGTCTCAAAATGTCCTGTAACTGTGGTGTATCACCTGTCCTCTTGATCAAGGAGGCCATGGAGACCCCATCAAATGTACTTGAACCAGTGTCCAGGCTACAAAGAGGAGGGTCAACACAGAGGAAACATTTCCTCCATGCTTCCAAGTGAAGCCATCCATGGTCAAGCAGGACCCTTGACTTACCTTCACATAGATGGAACTGGTAAAAGAAAGAAGCCAGGGGCTCCTCCCAACCCCATGTGACACTTGAGAAACAGATCCTCAAATGACCGTAAGAGTAAAAATCGATTGGTTTATCTGGGCCAACTGTATGGTCTTAAACACCCAAAAAGAGTGTATAACAAAGAGTAAAGGGATCAATATAATTCCTTAAGAGTTCATGTGTATAGCTAAAACCTACATAACGAGAAACAATGCCAGACAGGAGATACCTTCCTTTGAACTGTTGGCCAGGGTGGCCCAAGAGACATCCAAACTGTAACCCTGCATAGAACTGGGAAAATGAATAAGAGACCCCAATCGTATCTAAAGGAATATTGGCATCAGATTGCTGCTATATGAGGAAGAGCTGATCTTCCTAAAACAAGGAACTCAAGACAGGCTGACTAGATTCAGCGGATGGACAAGAATTGGAGAATGGCTTGGGGTGCCAACAACACAGTGGACAGTAACAGGGATTGCAGTGTATATGGGCTCCAGTCGGCTGTGTGTTTGTGTGTGTGTGTTTGTGTGTGTGTGTGTGTGTGTGTGTGTGTGTAGACTTTGGGAGGGTGCCATTAGGGATGTAGGTATATAGATGAATAAGATTGTTTGGGATGTTCTGTATGAAATACACACAAAAAAATCAACAAATTAAAAAAAGTGAGTTATATTTGAGGAAGAAACATAAAATTTTGCTCCATGTTAATTAGTAGAGGTGAAACACATTACCATTGAAATCTTCCTGATGATTTTATATCCATACTCAGGTGGATCTCAGAAAGTAACTGACTGTGACTAGTCATGATGAGATACATAGAGATTAGAGACGCATGTGCAAACATCTAAGTGTTAGTAGCATTAAAAATGAGTTTTTCTGTATGAAACAGTATAATTTAAAATGAAATGGAGATCTTTCTTAAAGGTTAAAACCTTATTCAATTTCATATCTTATAGGGTTTATACTAAGAATTTATAGCCAATATTGAAAGAGATGTATCTTTGCTCTTGAAATTCTTATTGAATATGTTCATGTTGTAAGGAAATGCTTCTAATCATGTGGTTATTAAATAAATAATTTAAAAAAGAACTGTTGTATGACATTACAAAAGCTCAATAAAAATTTAAAAAACATATATTTTATATTTTTTTATGTGGATGAATGTATTGCCTGCATGTATATAAGTGCATCCCTGTTGGGCAATGCTCATGAAGGTTAGAAGAGGGCATTGGATCTCCTGGAACTGGAGTTACAGACAGTTGTTAACAACCACGTGGGTGCTGGGCATTGCCATTGAACTGCTGAGCCATCTCTTCAGCCCCAATTTAATATCATTTCTTTTTTGTTTGTTTTTGTTTTGTAGGTTTTTTAGGTGGGGTCTCTCTGTAGCCTCAGCTATCCTCGAACCTACTACATAGATGAGGCTGGACTTGATCTCACAAAAACCACCTGCCTCTGCCTCCTGAGTGATGGGATTAAAGGTGTATGCCACATGCCTGGACAAACTAACCCATTTTCTTAAAGTCTTGTCTTCTCAAAAGTTACTAACTAGTAATTTGCAAATGTCTATTAATATTTATGGATACATGGTGCATACACACACACACACACACACACATATATATATATATATATATATATGTATATAACACATGTATATGATTTTGGAGTTATCTTATGTATTTAGTTCAGTTGTGATAAATACATTCATGTTGTGCTGTCAGTATCAATGGAGCTTTCCATCTTGCAAAACTCCAAGGTCCCATAGTTTGAGACAAAAGATAAATTAGTACTCATGAGTTAAGTTCATGCTTTTCTTTTCATTTCTTTTCACAGTAGCTAGCCTTTCTTCCTGTTACTTTAACCAATCAATATGACTATATTCATTGTGTTTTCTTAATTATTTCAGTTTTCAGGAAAGGCAGTCTAATGTTTGGGGCCTTTCTATTCCTTACCAAACATTCCACACATTGAACTTTTATTATCTTACACATTGGGCTAAGCTACTGCAAAATAATTTCCTGTTGAATGAAAAATTTTAAACATTTCTACATAATTTACTATTTCCCTTCAATTCTCTCTTCTTATGTAGCAATTATTTATTTGCCCTTCTCTTTCAGCATTCTCTAAGTTGGGAAATTATTTCCCATTTATATTTTCTTCTTCTTCTATTTACCTCCTCCTTCATCCTGGGACATGACTATGTATTTAAGCTTCTTACTGCCTTGACATTTTAAGTAATTTAACTGTAAAATAACTGGAAACCAGAATAAATTAAGACATTCTTAAAAAGATCACATAGAATGCACTTCCTTGTCAATTTCCAATGTACCCTTGGCCTGAATAGCATGTTCCAAGGTAAAGTTTTCTATCTCATAAACCAGAATTGGAAAAAATGAAATAAGATGTTCCACCTCTTGTAGATTCTCTTCTGTCACATATTATTCTGATGGCCAAAACTCAGAGAGTGATTAAAAACTAAAATCTGCTACTCATTTTCTAAGGAACACAAATGTTTCTAGACTATATTCTAGTCAGAGATTCTTTAGGGCTATGAAACAACCATATAGTACATCCAGGAAGAACATGGAGTCTAACCACAGATAAATAAGTTGTTCTCCACTTCTACCTCCTCTAAGCTTGAGACAGAATTCCTTGGAAGCCTGTGATTGCCCTGATTGGCTGCATAACCTAGGTCTAGACTAGCAGCCATTGCTTCACTGATTCCCTTTTCATCTAAAATTGATCACTTGCCCTCAAGATGGGAGACAGCACCTTTCAGTGCCTTGAATATTTTATATATTCACATGTATTGGTTTTATTTTTTCATGTTATATTTTAAAACACAAAAGCAAGTTCTCTCACTGTACAGCCCTTAGAGATCCTATTCCTGACCTCCAGATTTTCCATCTGTATTAGTTACTTTTCTGTTGCTGTAACAAAGCACCATGACCAAGGAAAATTACAGAAGGAAGAGTATATTTAGCTTATGGGTTCAGAGGTCCATAATGGATAATGGTGGGGGACACATGGTGACAGAATTTGGCAGAGTAGAAAGCTGAGGGATCACATCTTCAAGCAGGCACAGGAAGCAGAGCAGGGTGAGACTGGAAATCCTGAAGGGCTTAAGAACTCTCAAAGCCCATCTCCAGCGATGTGCCTCCTCTAGCATGTTCACACATCCTAAAAGTTCCATGACCCTCCCCAAACAGTACTATAAACTGGGGACCAAGTGTCTCAATACTTGGAGCTTATGGGGGACATCCATTCAAACCATCACATTCCACTTCCTAGACCCCATAGGCTCCTGACAAAATCATGGTACAAAATGCATTTAGTCCAATCTTAAAGGTCCTTTAACAGTGTCAAAACTATCCAAAAGTCCAGTGTCCAAAGTTTCTTCTGAGACTCAAGGGACACTCTTAACTCTATGCCCCTTGCAAAATTTCAAATTACATACTTCCAACATACAATGAAACGGAATATATATTCCCATTCCAAAACAGAGGAATAGGGGCACAGAGAAGAAATACTGGACCAAAGAAAGACCCCAAATCAACCAGACAAACAGCAAATCTGGTAACTCCATGTCTGATATCTGGGACTTTACTTCTAAAGGACTTAGACGGCTTAACACCTTCAGTTTTGCTGCATACAACATACATCTCTCTTTTGCACAGGCATTACTCCCTGTATTCAGCTCTCTTTGGCAGCTAGCTCATAGCTCTGGTATCTTCAACATCTTGGGGTCTCTGCTACCAACCAGGCTTCATCTTCACAGCTTCATGCAATGGTTTCTCAAGACCTTTTGCCATGGCAGGGCCTTCTTTATGCAGGGACTCTACTGATGTACACTGCCTGGACTATGTGACTCTGAAACTGTGGAGGAAGAATCAGTGACCCCCCCAATCCTTCACTCTTACGTCTTTAGTACCTCTAAAGTCAGCACCATATAAATGACGCTGCCAAGTTGGCCTGTCAGCCTGGAATGGGTCCTGGCTGGCTTCATTCAGTTAGCAGCTTTTCTATGCTATGGTTTTCTAGAAGTAGAAATGTCCTCTGGCATGCTCCTTTCAGGAAGAAGCTTAGTGGGGTGGGGTACCCCCTGAGGGTACTGTTTTTATTGTTAAGTGTAAATATGGAGACCTCTCCTTAAAAGTTCTAATCTCCAAAATAAGGAAGACTCTCCTTCAGTTTGTGCCTTAGCTCCAACATAATTAAGCTATTATTAAGCTTCATAGCACTCTCTTTCTCTCCAAACTATGCATTCTGTATTTCCTTGTGCTCCACTGGCTCTTTTTCACTATAGATCTGCATAATAGTCACCATTAATAGCAACATCACCAATTCTACATTAGGTTGCTTGGAAATTTCCTCCACAAAGAAATTAGTCCATTACTTTTCAAGTTAGCCTCAGACAAACTCGTAGGCTGTGGGCAAACAGTAGCCAGATGTTTTGCCAAAATATCCCAGTTACTGCTTATGTCCTTATTTCCCTCTGGAACTATACTGCTCTCAGCACTACTTTCTTCCAGGCTCCCACTAGAACCATCCATTAAGCTTTGCTTACAGCATTCAACTACTTTTCTAGTCCAAACTTTTGACCATATTCTTCCCCAAACCCACATGGTCAGGTTCTTCACAGCAACAGCTCACTTTTTGGTACCAACTTTTTTGTTAGTTACTTTTCTGTCGCTGGGATAAAACACCGTGACCAAGGCAACTTAAAGAACGAAGAGTTTATTTAGCTTTCAGTTCTAGAGGGAGATTCCATAATGGCAGGGGAGGGATGGGGACAGAATAGACAGAACAGAGAACCAAGGGATCACATCTTCAAGCAAGCATAGGAAACAGGGTCAGACAAGAAATCTTGAAAGTCTTAAGCACTCTCAAAGCCTGCCCCCAATGATGTGCTTCTTCCAGCATGGCCAGATCTCCTAAAGCTTCCATGACCCTCCCCAAACACCACAAGCCAGGGACTAAGTACCCTGATACTTGGAACCTGTCTTCCACATTCTTTATGTTATTATTTCAGGAATGCAAGAACAAAGTAAGATAGAAGAAAATGAGGAAAAAGATAAAGAAGGGAACCTGTGGGAGGACATTTTCATTCAAATCACCACATCATCTCTGCACCACTCTCTGGGCTTCACCCACTAGTTGTGTTTCCTTAAAAGTAGACAGATCTATTACTGCTAACCTGGATGTAATTAGGGGCTGTAAGCTCTAATGCCTAGGAGTCCAGGAAGATAATGTTAATGGGTGTGACAGTCCTATAGTGACTGAAGTCGACTCTGGATCACATGTTTTCTTACACAAGAGTAGGGAAAATGGGAAACTTCAAGAGAAATTTCTCAATTTAAAGATAGATTTATTAAGTGAAGCTTCTTTAAAACACATGGGCCAAATACAGCCATCTGTATTTCCTCATGGTCCCTGGTTCATGACCTTTTCTTTCACAGGCTTTATGTGCTAGATGAGATGTGATTATAGTCATTTGACTGTACCAGACATCTCAATAAAGGAACACCGTGATTGTCTCAAAGCAACTTTCCCTTCTTTAACTTTTCCTTATTTTCTTCTATCTTACTTTATTCTTGTGCTCCTGAAATAACAACTTAAAGACTTTTTCTCCAATGCCAGTTCACCATGTGTACATTTTTTATATTATGTTACAAGTACATTAATATTAACATATATGTGTGCACATATGATGTCATTTGTTTACATTTGCATCCGCAATATGCATACTCATCCTTCATTGAAAAATCATATTTTTTAATTGTAGAATAAAACTGTGAATTGTGTTAAGAAACTGCTATAAAACTTCTGTACTTTCTTTTATAATGTTAATTTTTATTAATACATATTAATTGTGCATATTAATAAGGTCCATATGATTTCTGTACATGCATGCAGCATACACTAATCAAATTCCACCCCCTTTTCACTTCCTCTGTTCTTTCTTTGCAAGGGAAGATTATCTTTCTGCACAGTCATGTAGCACATAAGTCAGCACACTGGAAGCTGCACAGTGGGAAAGGAAGCAGAGAATGATTCCTCAGCAGGCTGCACACTGCACCTTCCAAACGGAGGTGGGCTTGCATTGCCGCAGAGGTCTTCAACTGTCAGCTTGCAGGCCCAATTACAACACTTTGAAGCAATTTGAATTTAAATGACTTTCCAATTTCATCATCCTTGCAGCTCTAGTATCAGGGCCAAGCATTCCTTATGGCATGTCAGGTCTCTGAAGGCATTTGAATTTGCAACCCTTGTGTTAAAGAGCAATATGGAAAACAGTAAAACCATGCAGAGTCAGGAAAATAGAAGGGGTTTTGAAAAAAGAGATCTCTGAACTGCCAGGATCATGAGGGGAGATATTGCCCACTAGACATTTTTCCTAGCTTCAGTCTTTCTTCTAAGTATAACTTTCAGTAATGAATTGTCAAAACAGCTTTTGTTTATCAATATTGCATTTCTTTTAAATCAATGTATACTCTTGGTTTCTTCAGAATCATGGACTCTGCAGGATATGGTATGTCTCAAACTACTCTGAGGTTATATTACAATAAGCCATCATAAGATAAAAATATCCATGTGCAAGATACATTTAATACACATCTCTCTGAATACCACAGCTTAGCAGTGTGTCTCTTAGTCAATACTGAAAGTAGAGGCTGTTTTTCTCATATCAAAATTCCAAGTATGATTTCCACTGAATGTACATGGGTTTCCTACCATCTTAAAATTTTAAAAGGCCAAACCAAACCAAACCAAATGAAAAACTATTGTAAGCTATGGACCACATTTTACAGATTTTACAGAAGAAATAGATATTCGCTTCTTTTCTTGGCAGGTGTGTAGGATCTTTGGTGGACAGCCACCTTTCAGGGTTGGACAAGTCATATCTCACTTTCTTGCTTTCATACAGCTCTTTCCTTTCTGTTTGATAACTCTGGTTCTAGGAGTTGTAGAGCAGAACTCAGTGGATTTGCACATTGGTTAGTGCAAAGCCAAAACAACCAGAGCCAAGAAATGACTTAGAGAAAGGCTTAGTACCTATAGGAGTTAAGGAGAACACTGGAGTTATTACCAAAGCAAGATCTTTCTAGAACAAAGGAAGATGAGTTTTTATTCAGGGAACATAAGCATGTTCACAGAGGTGAGCCCTTTAGGGGTGGGCACATTTCTGAGCATACTCATTAAAGGAATATATTTTTGAGCATGCTCAGTTTAAGGTCATAGCTCAAGCAAGATATTAGACTAATTTTTGTACATGTTTAGCTAAAGGCTGTAAAATATTTGTTGAAAGGTTAAAATGGTATACAAGAACACCTACGGGTCCTTTCAGCTTGAATAGTACATATGATGGGCAGGAAGAGCACTGGGCATGCTCAGTTTGCATCTTAAAGAGAGCAGATGGAAACACTTTGAAGGTGGGTTAATTTAAAAGTTTATCCCAAAGGTGACTCACTTAGCAGATAATTTCTTTACTTACAATAGCTCTGTGTGAGGGTATGGAGTTTTCTGATTGGTCTGGTCTAGCTGTCCAGAGTACAGACATTCTTATTTTAAGCTGTGCTCTGTGCACACATTTGTGTGTTCATTTAGAATCCCCAAGTGAAGACATATAGAGGATAATGACACAAATAGCCAAACAGAAGTTACAATACTGGAATAAATTAAATTTTTATTTTAATCCTAGCCAAGCTTTACAGACTCTTCTTCCTACACAGCACTGAAAACTTTTAATAATGTTGCTAGAGTTTTATTTTAGAAGCTGTTAGTCTAGTACATAGACTTCAGCTCAAAGTGGAAGCAGGTTAGAACTGTGCTAGTCCTAGGGTAGCACTCTGCCTGGCAAAGCCTGTTTCCTGACCTGTGCTTGAGCTTGAGCCCCGGGTGCTCTGTCAGTGTGCCTAAACTGAGGAAACTGCTTTGCACCCAGATGATGAAGACTGTGTCCCAGGGGATTCCAAAGCACCCCATAGTCATTTTTATAGATATCTCCTGTAACCTTATGTGAACCTTCCAGGTAG
Source organism: Nannospalax galili (assembly GCF_000622305.1). Taxonomy (NCBI): domain Eukaryota; kingdom Metazoa; phylum Chordata; class Mammalia; order Rodentia; family Spalacidae; genus Nannospalax; species Nannospalax galili. The sequence goes on from NW_008360320.1 coordinate 5,062,360, forward strand.
GAAGGCCTCCTTTTTAATTATCTGAAAATTTCTCCAAAACCACTAAGCCATCTTCCCAGACCCTTTTTTAAACTACCTGAAAATTCCCCTTTTGGCTTTCCCACTGCCTATGGCCACATTTTTCCCTTGGTCCCAGGCTTTTTGCCAAGTGTGACTTCACTATTGGGCTGTTGCTGCTGCCTTTGTCTGTCAATATTGCTTTTTTTCCCCCACTTACCCAACATCAACTTTTGGTTTCCTTAGAAGTCATGGCATCTCTAGGCTATAGTGTGACTGCTAACTAGAGTAGTTCATCAAATGCACCAGTTTCTACTTTTATAGTCCTGTTTATTGATGGTAAATAGCGCTTGAATCTTTTATTTCTATACCAGAGACAATGACCTCTTTTTTTCTGGCCACAGTAGCAAGATAATTGGATATTAATGACTGATTAACCAAATATTTTCATCGTATATTAAAAACAATTTTGAGACAAGGTCTCACTATGTAGCCTAGGCTGATCTGGAACTTACTATGTAGTCCAGGCTAGACTTGAAATTACAGCAATCCTCCTGTCTCAGCCTACCAACTGCTGAGATTACAGAAGCAAGTCATCACACCTGCCTCTGTCATATTTAAAAAAAAAAAAAAC
>NW_008360320.1:5063261-5086292 GCF_000622305.1 Nannospalax galili
TAAAAAACAAATCAACCCCCCCTGCCCTTTTAAATTTAAAAAAAAAAAAAAACCCATTGGTGTTTCATCATCAAACGAGTCTAGAAATCCCTACATACTGTGCTTCCCCTGGTGGAAAAGTGGCTATTTGAATAATGTGCTGAAGACTCTGAGAAGTCCTTTAATAAATATTCCTGATTAATTTAATAGTATTTTAGAGTAATCATATATCAAATTAATTGATCAGTATGGCATCTTTCCCCCCTTATTGGTTTACCTTATATATCATCATCAAACGAGTCTAGAAATCCCTACATACTGTGCTTCCCCTGGTGGAAAAGTGGCTATTTGAATAATGTGCTGAAGACTCTGAGAAGTCCTTTAATAAATATTCCTGATTAATTTAATAGTATTTTAGAGTAATCATATATCAAATTAATTGATCAGTATGGCATCTTTCCCCCCTTATTGGTTTACCTTATATAATCTTTTAATGTTTTGCAGTCAACTGGTGCAACAACATGAATTTCATATTTTCTGCTGGCATTCTGCAATGTGACTACTTTCCAGATCAATGTTCCTTTTCACATTGTTTAAGTGACGATGTCTTTTTCCTCAGTTTTCTCAGAGCCTTTGTATTTCTCATTTTGTACTGATCACTTGAGTTTTACTTTACTCCCTGAAAAACAGAAGCAACCCAAAGAAAACTATGTGTTCATCATCATCATCGCAAAATTCAGCACATTAATTGCACTGGTGCACTAACTTACCTCCTGTTACAGGGACTAGACCTCCCAGGCTTGGCTAGGAGGCTGTCACTACCACAGGGATGGTGTAGCCCATTCCTGTTTAGCATCTTGTGTCTTTCTCCCTGTAATGATGTTATTTCTCTTCTGCATCATTATTTTTCCATTTTCTACTATATTATTTCATGATATGCAAATACTGTATTATATTAAAAACAAAGGAAAAGCAAAAAATATCCTCATTTGACTCTGATACTTCTCTCCAGTTGGTACTTTTTCTCTGCCTTGGTTTATATCCAAATAATTGAAAAAGTTTTCTATAGTCAATGCCTCTACTTTATCGCTATTTGTTCTTCATATAGTCCATCCCACTCAGGACTGGGATTTAACCCTCTGAATATATTCTGATTTGGTAACATCATACCCACATTGATAAACCAAACGGTCAGTTTTAAGTCTACAGTGTGTGTTACTCTGCCTTTGGCTCACGTGACCATCCTCCTCTTCTATATGCCCTACCACCAGGAGCACAAATAGATCTAGATCATTTGCAGCACAGCAGGTAGCATGGCATCTTGATTGCACCAACTCCCCTTAACCCCTAAATTCTGTGGTATATTGTCAAATTGAATCCAAGTAGATGTTTTCCACACTTTAGTCCATATCCCTGATTCTGAAACTTGAATTTAGGGAACCACAGTGTTTTAAAGTGGGACAGAGCAAATATGCCCAGTCTCTGCCCCCAAAGAAAAGAGGTCTTTATCTAGTTAGGAAATGAATCTTTCCTTTGCTCAGATGTGGCCTCTTACTTTCAAGGCTAGTTGCTATACAAACATCCCAGAAAAGGCAATTCCAGTGTTCTCACAAGAACAAATACCTTGGAGAATTGTGTTCTTTTCTCCTTTTTCCATAGTACCTGGATGGCTCCTTCCGGCATTTCATTCAGATCAGATCTTACCTGATTAGAATGCTCTCCCTCCCTTCATCCTCTTCATTTTTTTTAGTACTCACCTCTGATTGACAAATTTAAAATGATCAATAAGTGAATGAACTTAATGCCGTGGTAGTTATTTTCACTGTTCAAACTCAAGTATCCAGATGTTCAGGACGTTATAGTGCTCTCTCTTGAACCCCATGCCTCTGGGATAATACCTATCAGTAAATAGGTGGTGATTAAATAGTTGTAAATAATTTTGTTCTGAGTTTTATCTGCCTCCCTAGGCTTTTAGAATGAATCATTTATTCAGGTATCCTACCCACCTACAAGGGAATAAGACTATTTAAAATGCACTAAAAATATCTTAGCCCCAAGGAATCATTAACGCTTACAACTTGCACAAAAGAAAGAAATGAATGATTTGTTAATCTAATCTGTGAACCATCCATGCTCTGTGGGATTTGGGTGACATGTCTGCATTCATAAAGGGGTTTATAGAACATTTTTTATAATGCTTTCTAACAGAAGTGGCTAAATGTTTCAGAAAGTCTTGTATCTCAAGAAAAATCTTGATTATCAGGAAGATTTACTAGCATGAAGCTTTCTGTGATTACCTCAGTTAATAAAGGAGCTGTATGTTAGTGGATTATCTGGTTCAGCTATTGGCAACAAACTAAAAATATACAGAATGCCTTTTATCTCATCCAGCTTTATAGCTAGATGAACAACAACAACACACAATTTATTTGTGTAGTCTTCACTGAGTATTGTTATACATAGCAGTCAGGCATCCTATCCACAGCCTCGTAGAATGTACCATTTTTATATTTTAAAGTATTGGTCCTAGTCAAGATTCTGTCTTGACTGGTACTGTCTTGATGGTACTCTGGAGATGATGAATTTGAAGCCAGTTCAGTTGACACAGAGAGATCTAGTCTCAATCTTCACCTTCCCCACCCACCAAAACCTGAGTCAGGAGGCTTCAATTCATACTCAAATGCTTAACCAGGTAACTTCTTTTGGCTTATCTGATTTCTTACCTGACATTCAGCAACCATTTTAGTCCCAAGTATAGATCTAAGTTATCTGAGTTCTTGAGCCTGTGATAACATTCTCGTCTAGTTTTTTCCCAATAGCATTAGCTGCATCTGAGACTGATGAGTTTCCAACCACTCTACATGGGTTCTTCAATGAATGAGAAACACAGGAGTAGGAAGACAGCATTTCTGAAGCAGTGTCGAAGCCTACACTGCTGATTGAATCACCTGTGAGCCAAGCCACTAGGCATGCCAGTTTCAGGCCACCATATGTGCGTGAGGCCTGGCTCTGTCCTTCTCCTAGACTTTTCCTAAGGTGCTAATTGCTTTAGTGAGATAAATTGTGCAAAGCAATTAAGCACCCCCCCCCCTTTTGCAGTCTTAGCTCTCAGAAGCAAGGGGCTGGGGGAGGGTTCCCGCTCTCTCAGTAGGTTGCAAATTGCTCAGAATGAATAAATACATTTGTTCACTTTTCAAACTGTGACCAGCCACCTGGTTCTCTTGTGTTGCTCTCGGAGCAGAGAAGGCAGATGACGGGCTCGTTGCTGAACTCCAGCCCATAAAAATGCTTCACCGCATTCTGAGCTATTTTTGCAAGGACATCTGTTGCCAAAAAAGAATTTTAATTAAGCAAAAACACATCTCTGTTTTGTCCATGGCAAGGAGGCTTGTGAAAGCTTTCTTGTCTCAGATGCATGCTAAATCTGGAGAAATGGAAGCCTTAAGGTATTTTGTGAGGGACATTTTGCTGCTCAATTTGAGGGACACAACAGATTTTTCCATGGAAAGGAAATTATTGGAAGCACATGTTTGTGCTTTTCAAAATAAGGCCCAGACTGTATTAATAATTAATTGTACGTAATATAATCTGACATGTTACCCCATGGTTTGATAAAGTCAAAAGCTATTTCTACAAGGCAGCTTGCCAGTTTTTCTGCACGCCTCCAATCTTCTTCCCAGGTGATATTCATCATTTTAACATCAAGCTTCCAGAACACCACATTAACACATAAATTAGAAGGCCTGGCGCTGCGTTAGCTGTTATAGCTAGTATAGATAAAATTGCTCAATCAAAAAGAAAAAAGTAAAGTGATCAACAAAATCAGAAAGCAGTTGTAGACATTAATATAGCATAAATTGCTTATGATTGGGCTAGAGAGGGTCCTTTCTGCACTTTTCAAAAATGAAAGTGTATTGAATACTTTTTCGCTCATCAAACAGGAACATACTGCCAGATACAACTTCTTCAAATATGAAACTGATTCTGTAATCATATACCCTTCAAATCCCTTAAGTGCCTTTAGGGGCGCCCTGTTTGGCAGCACACGTGTATTAAATGAGCTGATTACTAGAGGGTACTTTCAAGTAGCAGACCCTGTGGGGCATTGCTGGCAGTGTGGGAAGATGAATTACCTGCTAATATTCAGATTGTTTCTGGGTACTTCTATTATTGGATGGGGTCACTGATTTGTCCTCTTGGCAGGTGGACAGAGAAGACTATCTTGGTTGAGGCAGTCAAGAGCTCCTGTTTCTTCAGGATAGGATCTTTGCAGACCGGAGTCTAGCCTGTGTGTTAGAGAGTGGAGTGATGTCTCTCACGTTGTGCATTGTATTAGTACCTTTTCTGTCACTGTGATGACATATCACTACCAAAAGCAACCCAAGGAAGAGTTTATTTTGCCTTATGGTTCCAGAGGGCAGGTGTCCAGAATGGTGGGAAAAGCATGGTGACAATGACAGGAAGCTGAGAGGTCACAGCTTGACCTCACATAGAACAGAGTGAACTGAAAGTGGGCCAAGGCTATAAACTGTCAAAGCCCACCCCCAGTGACATACTTCCTTTAAAAAGGTTCCTGTCCTAAAGTTCCATAACCTTCCCAAACAGTGCCACCAACTGAGGACCAAATGATTAAATACATGTGCCTATGGGGGACAGTTCTTATTAAAACCACAACATACATCAAGCTGTAATGTTTCTCTACGTCACAGGAACTTGTTCATGATTATAAATCATTTTTGAAGATTTCTTCACCATGGGGCTACATGGGGGAAAGAGTTTTCTTTTTTTTTTTAAAGAATGAGGTAGCCACTCTGCCCAAGATTACTGGGACACCCTGACTCTGCCTTTGCTCCCAACATTTAACAATAAATTTTGTTCTATAAATTAAACACTGATCTCTCATGTACCTGTTTCATTACAGAAAGAAGTATTTAGCATATATGGTTTGAGCACTTACCAGCTCTGTTCTGATTCTTTTGCGTGACTGATGGCTGCTCATACAAATTTAAATTTTAGTTTTTGACTTGAACTATTTTTAACTTGCTCTTTCCTGGTTTTATTTAGAGTATTTTGGTCCTAAGTAAGAGGAATTCAGTGAAAAGCAGGTTAAGAAGGAGAAAATATTAGTCAACAAAGCTGTCAAGTCTCAGGTTATAGGCTTTAGCACTGATAGGCCCAAAATCTTCATAGTATGGAAGACACTCAAGTCTATTTTACAATCTTCTTTCTCCTACAAGGACCTGATGGTGTTGAGTATTTCCTCCTCAGTTTATCTCTCCAACTCTTCCTTGGCAATGATTCTAGCACAGGATAAGGTTCATAGCACCATGGTCAGTTAGATCACAGAGTGTATGGACTGTCTAGCACCGTACCCTGACTACCACGAAGGAGCTATGAGATCTCCAGGGAGCTTCTCTCTGTGCATGATATCCTGGCCTACAATAGAAGACAACAGAGCACCTTTCTCACTCTTTGGCTTGTTTGGAAATGCAAGTGAACTTGATATACGTTTCAATCCCTAATAAGTTTCAACTGCCTTCATCATTGTTATATACTCTGTAGGAAAAGCATTACTGTAGCTGGGGAGAGAATGTGTTGATTGTTTAGAGTTGGTCCATGTGTCTTATTTGGAAGTTAGGACGGGATCTTCCTTGCACCTAAACCACAAGGACAGAGAGTAATCCTCTAAAAGAAATGCAAGAATCTAGTATAAGACCAAGTAACCAATACCAACAATCTGAGTAATTGGTAGAGTTAGATAGGGCTGCTCAGGCATTGGTGTTGCTTAGAATCTAACCAAACAAAATGAAGTGAAGGTGAAAAGACCTTTGAAATAACAAAGCACAATAAAATTTCAATGCGATCATGTCAATACCATGTGTTTAAAACGGAAAGCAATAAAGGCACAGCACCGTCCTGAGTCTTAAGTGGGACATGGCAGTGTTGGTCCTTCTCACCAAAGACTTTACTATATCATTGAGAAAATAGACATTTGAGGTATAGAAGAAAAAGAACTTCAGTAAACTAAGAAACAAAGACAAAAGAGTTGTACATAAATTAACAATGGTGAGGTCAATACCTGTATTAGAGTAGCTAGTTCTAATCATAAAAGATTTATCAAAGGAAATCATTTGCTAATGGAAATTTGAAACCACAAAATAAGGTAACATTGAATTATTGACCACCAAAATAAATTGCCCACCCTCCTATGAAATTAAGCTCAAGATATCTCTTGCTTTGTGTTCAAATTAAAGGAGCAATTCAACCACACACCCAATCATGGAAATGTTTTGCTTGGCTTAGGCACTTTCCTCAGTGAATTAATAGAATTTAGTCAAATCCTTTTCTTAGGATTAATCAGAGCACCATACTGATTCTTTGAAAAAATTTAGAATAGTTTGAATGGATGGGATGGAGGGAAGCCATTGCACACATGTTCAGCATTTGTTACCACTTTCTCATCTTGGATAATGCATTCTTTGAATTAATAGTAACCTCTTCTTTCATAGTAATAGATGAATGGGAAAGCAGGGTTCTTACCCATTGACCATATGTCTTCATGTACTTTTGAAGGCAGACTGCTTGGCTAATTTTATATTAACTTTGGTCAAGATTATCTTTAGGAAGTTTTGTGCTAAAAACTACTGTCAATTTACCTCCAAAGATAACTCAGCACAGAAGGTGAGTCCTTGGATGGCTGGCCTATCTCAGAAGTAATCTATATAAAACAAGCAAAATAGTCTTCATTTTGCCTCTGGCCTTTGCTGCAGACTATTTAGTCTCAGATGTTACCCTTTGTGCAAGTTGTTAAAAATCACTAAATATTTACAAAGCATCCAGCTACACCTCCTTTTGTTCAGTTTCTTCGTTTTGCTAAGGAATTTGCTCTCCACTTCTTTCTTATACTGATAATGCCAGGTAAGTGGGAACAGCTGCTATCCCAAAAGGTAGCTTGTTGGGGATTAGCAGCTGCACTTACACAGAGACCGTACAAAACCTGGCATGTTCAAGATTCCCAAAGTGTATTTGCAAAGTGGATAACACCTCTAGTCAAGGACCCTACCAAGTCACACAAATAAGCATACAGTCTATAAATAAAGGACATCCTAAGTATGTAGTCTTGAATTCAGTACCAATTTCTTGGCTCTCCAGATAGTCTATTCACCCCTCCATTGCATCTCTAAATAGAAACTGTGGAACTGCTACTGAGAAGAAGCAAATAGTCTAATAATCACTTTAGCACTAGACAATCTGAGACAAATTTGTGAAAATTCAAATAGTCACTTTCTTTACTCTGTTTTATTTGCAATAATGTGTCAGTGCTGTAAATAAGATGTTGGAGCTTTGATATGGAGAATGACAATAGGCATTAAACACAGGGACACAAGGGAGTTTTAGTCATATGGGGGATTGAGTTGCTGGAGTTTGAGCTGAACTATGGAAGGTTGTGATTTTATCAAGATTTAAGTGACAGTGGTCAGACTACCAGAACCATGGAGTGAGAGCCCCAAAGATCCATTCTGCTGTAAGTGCCACAAGAACAAGGCAAAATGACCAAATGATCGCAATCAGGTTTTTGAGAAATCTTGGAATTAGTGAAAGTTTAAAATGATCTTCAGACTTTATTCAAAAAAACCATCTAAATCTTGATTTTAAAAAGCAATAAAAAGGAATTTTGTGATTTGTTTATTAGTAAATAGTGCATAAATAACATACAATGATTAAAATACACAAAATAAAAATTTCCTATCTTATTATGTACAGAACAGTTTAGATAGGTGAGTTAGGCAGAAATTAAGGGTTGGAAGGCCTTGCATAAAGCCTCACAAACTTAGTATTTTCAAAAAACCAAGTTGGCAAAGAGAAATGTTGAAAAAGTTCTGGTCAGGGGTGTTTAAAACTAACACAGGCACATAGGTGCTCCAGTAGGTGACATTCTAACACTAAAATGTACACCTGTGTGGAGACTGATGATATTAACAAGAGATGAAACACACGATATCATATATGGCTCTAGATATGGCAGATGGAACATTCAGGAAAACCCACACTATACAAATAACCCCAAAGACCACCTTATGTGACATGAAAATGCCAAGTCTCTACAGCATGGCCCTGTGAGCTACTAAGCTACTAAACTCCCTTCACTCTGGCTCTCTTTCTCCATTGGAAGTGCATCTTTTCTTTTCTTTATTAGCTATTTGAGAGTTTATTTGATGTATTTCGACCATATTCAAGCCCTCTTCCTCCCCATATCTCCTCCCGGTTCTATCCTCATGTACTTGTACCCCTTGCTTTCCCACACTCCCCCACTCCACCATGCACACATTTTCTTTTTACACCTGTCGAATCCAATTTGCACTGCCCATGTACTCCTGAATGTGGGCCCATTCACCGGAGCATGGTAGATCTACAAGAGCCATACCCTTAAAGCAAACTGACTTTTCCCCAGCAATTATCAATTGCCAGTAGCTTGGGGTGGGCTTTGTGTCAAATGTCCCCTCTATGCAGGAATTTTTGTCTGGCTTGATCTTGCACAGATCTTATACATGCTATCGCAACTGTTGTGAGTTCATGTGTGCAACTGCCCTATTGTGTCTGCAAAACACTTTGTATTCATCCACTATTCCTGAAATTTACAATCTTTCTGTGGTTTTATCCAATGATTCCTGAGCCTTGGGAGGAGGGTATGTAATACAGATGTTCCATTTAGGTCCATGTCTCTGCATTTACAGTTCTAATTGTAGACATACACTTAATTGTTCATAATTCTGTCTTTAAAATCTTGTTTGTTTTTGTGACATTGATTGTAATGTTTACTTTTTCATTTCTGATTTTACCATTATTTTTGTAGTCCTAGAGACCAAGCCTCAGCTTCTTGCATTATAGGCAAGCATTCTTCCATACTAAACAACAACCCCAGCCTGAATTTTTAATTATTTCAGCTCTCTTTTCTGTCTTAGTAGCTTTAAATTTGTCTCTACACTAATAGTTCTCATTTCCTTCCTCTGCTAATTTATGGATTAGTCATTCTTGTTTCTTTATTGGGGTACAAAATTAGGCTATTCATTTCTGATTCTTCAAAACATGTTTATTGCTTTTGCTTCCCTGGGCGGCTCAGCCACCAGCTACCTGGTGCTACCATCTTGCCTGAGTGGGTCCTGCAGCCTTGACTCTCCCAGCCTCATTTGTGATCTTTTGCATCCAGACCAACTCAATCCCTCCCTGTGGACCCCAGGGGCTCTCTGGGCCTGGTCCCATCCCCACCTACATTTGCTTCCCTGGGAAGCTCAGCTACAAGCTCCCTGGTGCTAGCATCTTGCCTGGGTGTGTTCCAGTGACCCATTTTGCCTTGACTCCCCCAGCCTCATTCACCCTCCCAGCGCCCCTCCTAGCCTGGGCACTGGTCTAGTACTTCTCTTGGAATCACAGACTCCTGGACTGCACTCTAGGCCCAGAAATCCCCAATGCTTCCTGAACCTTTGCATCCAGACCAACTCAATCCCTCGTTGCAGTCCCCAGGAGCTCTCTGGGCCTGGTCCCGCTGCCACGTACCTTTGCGTCCCTGGGCTGCACAGACTCCCAGCACCTTTCCTGGGTAAGTCCAGGGGTGCCCACCTTGCCTTGACCCCCCCAGCCTCATTCACCCTCCTCGCTCCCCCTGCCCCTTCTCTCCTCCTAGCCTGGCTAATGACCCATTTCTTGTCTTGGCACCCCAGACACCAGAGCTGACCTCTTGGCCCAGAATCCTCACTGCTTCCCTATCCTTTGCATCCAGACCAACCCAGTTCCTCCAAGTAGTCCCCAGGAGCCCTCGGACCTCTTGCCAGCACCACTTCCCTTTGCATCCCTGGGGGACACAACCACCAGCTTCCTGAGACCAGCATCTTTCCTGGGCCATGCTCCCAGGCCAGCCAAGCCTCCAAATTTCTGAGGGCAGCATCTTTCCTGGAGGGATCCAGACCTTAGGAGAAAGCCAGAGAGCATCTGAACCTCATCCCACTTGGGCCACTGTGGGAACTCCTGAAGACAAAAGCAATTAGACCACTCCAATATAAAATCAAAATAGAGAACCTGAAGCCTAGACCAACCAGCTTTTCATGGCCAACAAGTAAACCACAAAGGCACATAAAGTCTACCAAAAGAAGCAGAATTAAACTCAACAAAGGAAGGGCTTGAGTCTCACACAAGAATCAGAAACTACTAAAGAAATTCGCATGTCAAAGTCACAGAGAAGGAATAATAACATGAAAAACTAAAATAATATATCCCCACCAAGCACCAATAGTCCTCTAGAGGAGTACAATGAAAACCCCCTAGAGATAACACAGGACATAAAACGCAAAAGAACAATTATAAACATAATAAAGGAATTCAGTGAATTTAAAGAATACACAAAGAAAGAAATCAAGGAACTGAAGGAAGATAGAGGTAAAGTTCTGAATGAATTCAGAAAAGAGTTAGAAATATTGAAGAATGCTCAGGCTGAAATGAAGGAGGAAGTGAAACACTCATTAAGGCAATTAGAAATGACAGGCGAAAGCCTTACCAGTAGATGAATGAAATGTAAAACAATATCAAAACTGGAAGATAAAGTGGACGAATTAGGCCACGCAAGCAAAGATCATGAAAAATTTAAGAAAACAAAAGAATGGTATATATGGGTTGTGTGACACCATAAAAAGACCAAACTTATGAATCATAGGTATAAAGAAGAATCTCAGGATAAAGATATGGACCAGATCTTCAACAGGATTGTAGAAGAAAATTTCCCAAAATTCAAGAAAGATGTGCTCATACAAATACAAAAGCATATAGAACTCCAAACAGACAGGCCCAGAAAAGAAAATATCCACAGCACATCGTAGTAAAAACACTAAACGTACAGAACAAAGAACTAATACTGAAAGGTATAAAAGAAAAACAACAAGTCACATATAAAGGAAAGCCCATCAGGATTACAGCTGACATTTCACTGCAAACTATGAAAGCCAGAAGAGCCTGAACATAAGTATTCCCATTTCTAAATGACCACAGAAGCCAACTCAGATTACTTTCCCAGCCAAAATGTCTATTATAGTCGAAGGGGAAAGAAAAATTTTCCATAATATAAATAGGCTGAAAGAATTCATGTTCACAAAATCAGCCCTTCAGAGAGTTCTTGAAGCAATACAAAGAGCTGAGAAAGGAATGCCTACATCCAAGGGGTTAATGGAAGGAAAGAAATTCAGTGAAGGTATAACTGTGGAAATGCACAGCTGTATCAAGAATATGAACAGAAATAAAAATGACAGGAATCAATACACATCTTTCATTAATAACTTTAAATATCAATGGACTGAACTCCCTAGTCAAAAGACACAGACTAGTTGAATGGATTAACATCTTCCATTCACAGACTAGTTGAATGGATCAACATCTTTTTGTTGTCTGCAAGAAGTACATCTAACTTTCAAGGATAGGCACTACCTTAAGGTGAAAGAATGCAAAAAAAAAATAATAATAATAATACCAAGTGAATGGTACTAAGAAAAAGGCAGGCATTGCAATTCTAATATCTGATAAAGTAGACTTCAAACTAAAACTAGTCAGAAGAGATAAAGAGGGCCACTTCATTCCGATCAAGGAACAATAAACCAAGAAGATATTACAAACATAAACATATATTACCAAACTCTGGTGCACCCAACTTCATAAAAACAGTAAGTACTACAGGACTTTAACACCCAGATTAATCCCAACTCATTAATAGTAGGGAATTTCAATACTCCATCGTCTCCATTAGATAGGTCAACTGGAAAGAGAATTAATAAAGAGACATCTGAATTAAACAACACCATATATCAAATGGACCTAACAGACATCTACTGAATATTCCACCTAAACACCAAAGAGTATAGTTTTCATTCAGTGCCCCATGGAACTTTCTCCAAAATCAACCATATACTGAGGCACAAAACAAACCTCAATAAATACAAAGAGATTGAAATAATTCCATGCACTCTATCAGACCACAATGCTCTAAGTGCCTACATTAAAAATCAGAAAGAAAACAAATAAATGGCTTAACATTGCAACTCAAGACACTTGAAAAGCAACAGCAAATGAAACCCAAACCCAGAATACAAGAAGAAATAACAAAAATCAGAGTGGAAATTATTAAAATAGAAACAAAGAAAACAATACAAAGAATCAACCAATCCAAGAGCTGGTTCTTTGAAAAAATAAACAAGACTGATAGACCACTAGCTCAGTTAACCAAAAGAAAGAAAGCGCACCTCTAAATCAACAAAATCAGAGATGAAAGGGGAAACATCACAACAGACACCAAAAGGATCCAGAACATAATAAGGGAATACTTTATAAAACTATATACTACTAAATTTGAAAACCTAAAAGAAATGGATGGGTACATAAAAGCATGGGAACCACCAAAACTAAACCAAGAAAAGATTAACAGTTTAAACAGACCCATAGCCCATAAGGGAATTGAAACAGTAATACAAAAACTCCCAACTAAACAAAGCCCAGGACAAGAGGGATTTACAGCAGAATTCTACCAGACATTTAAAGAAGATCTGCATCAAATACTACGTAATTTATTCAAAAAGATATAAATGGAGGGAGAACTTCCAAATTCTTTCTATGAAGCCAGCATCACTCTTAAACCAAAGCCTGGTAAAGATACGACCAAAAAAGAAAACTATAGACCCATATCCTTAGTGAACATAGATGCAAAAATTCTCAAAAAAATACTTGCTAACCGCATACAGACACACATCAAAAAGATCATGCACCATGATCAAGTCGGCTATATTCCAGAGATGCAGGGATAGGTCAATACACATAAGTCTATAAACATCATAAACCATATAAATGGGCTCAATGACAAGAACCACATAATCATCTCAATAGATGCAGAGAAGGCCTTTGACAAAATTCAAAATGGATTTATGTTCATAGTCCTAGAGGGAATTGGACTGGGGGGGCATACCTCAACATAATTAAAACCATATATTACAAACCCACATCCTTCTAAATGGAGAAAAACTGGAAGCATTCCCATTAAAATCAGGAAAAAGACAAGACTGTCCACTATCTCCACTCCTTTTTAACATAGTTATTGAAACTCTTGCAAGAGCAATAAGACAAGATAAAGAAATTAAAGGAGTAATAATCGGAAAAGAAGAGGTCAAATTATCCCTTTTTGCAGATGATATGATATTATATCTAAGAGACGTCAAAAATTCTACCAGAAAACTCCTAGCTATTGTTAACACTTTCAGTGAAGTGGCAGGTTACAAAATTAATCTCTGAAAGTCTGTAGTCCCCTTCACAATAGCATATATATATAATATCAGAATAAACCTGAGCAAATACATTAAAGACCTCTACAATGAAAATTTTAAATCTTTAAAGAAAGAGATTGAGGAAGACATCAGAAGGTGGAAGAACTCCCCCATGCTCATGTATTGGAAGAATTAATATTCTGAAAATGACCATCCTACCAAAAGCCATTTATAGATTCAATGCAATACCAATCAAAATCCCCATGACATTTTTCACAGAATTGGAAAAAAGCATCTTAAGATTCGTATAGAAGCATAAAAGACCTCAAAGAGCCAAAGCAACCCTGAGCACTGAGAGCAATGCTAGGGAGATTACTATGCCAGATTTTAAACTTTATTACAGAGCTATAGTCATAAAATCAACGTGGTACTGGCACAAAAATAGACCCATAGATCAATGGAACAAAATTGAAGACCCAAATATGAGTATATGCAATTTCAGCCACCTGATATTTGACAAAGGGCCAAGAACATTCACTGTAGGAAAGACAGCATGTTCAGCAAATGTTGCTGGCAAAACCAGATCTCCACTTGTAGAAGAATGAAACTAAACAAAACCCCTATCTTTCACTTCGTACAAAAGTCAGCTCCAAATGGATCAAAGACCTCAATGTGAAGCCTGAAACTCTGAAACTGTTAGAAGAAACCATTGGCAATAACCTACAAGATATAGGTGTAAGAAAGTATTTTCTAAACTGGACATCAATTGTTCAGGAAAGAAGGTCAAGAATCAATAAATGGGACATCATTAAACTAAAAAGATTCTGTACATCAAAAGAAGCCACCAGGAAAGTGAAGAGAAAACCCACAGAATGGGAGAAAATCTTCATCAGCAACACATCTAACAGAAGTTTAACATCTAGAATACAAAGCGAACTCAAAAAACAAAGAATCAAGAAAGGAAGTAACGCAATTAAAAGATTGGAGGAGCTGAACAGAGTTCTCAAAAGAAGAAATAAAGATGGCTAAGGAGCATTTGAAAAAGTGTTCAGCATCACTAGTAATTAGGGAAATGCAAATTAAAACCACTTTAAGATTTCATCTTACCCCTGTCAGGCTGGCTAAGATCAAGAGAACAAATGACAGCAAATATTGGAGAGGATGTGGGGAAAGGGGAACACTCATCCACTGCTGGTGGGGCTGCAAACTTGTTCAACCCTTGTATGGAAAGCAGTGTGGAGAACTCTTAAAAAACTATGAACCTACCAACAAATGAAGGAACAAATGAACCGACCATTTGAACCAGGTCTACCACTCCTTGGCATATACCCAAAGAATTCATCCTATTGCAGAGACACTTGTACATCCATGTTTGTGCTGCTCCTTTCACAATGTCTAAGAGATGGAAGTAAGCTAAGTGTCCCTCAACTGATGAGTGGATAATGAAAATGTAGTTCATTTGTACAATGGTGTTTTACTCATCAATAAAGAAAGATGAAATCATGAAATTTGCAGGTAAATGGAACTAGAAACTGTTACAATAAGTGAAGTAGCACAGTCTCAGAAAGAAAAAAAAAAAACAAACACTCCCCCCCCCAAAAAAAGACGTATGTTCTCCCTCATATTTGGATCCTAGCACCAAATTCTAAGTGAGTATATATCCAGACAAAATTACAGGAACCAGGATAATGAAAAGGAACCTGGGAGGTAAAGGGAACAAAAGAATCTGAAAGAGAAGAATAGTAGGAAATAGGCATTAATAAGGGAGATATGGATAAAAATGAGGTTACTTTAAGGGGATGGGGGAGGGAAGGGTATACAAGGAACCTAGGGGATAAAGGGAAAGTAGGAGCTCAAGAGAGGTAGGACCAAAGGAGAAGGGTATTAGTAAGGGAGAAATGGGGAAAATGTGGGCACCTTAAATGGGGAAACCATGGAGGAAGGGTTAGACAATGCGAGAGATAAGTAATGCCTAGCTAGTTTAAAAAAAAAAAAAAACCCAGAGGGAACCATATTAGTCCAACAACCTGACAAATGATACATACAACTATATCAAGTAATATAATAGTTGTCTAGGCAAGGTTTATCTGAGAACTTTTGGTCTTTCCCCAATCTTTATCTACATGGCATATGGTAATTAAAAGTACCAGACTGGTGGAACTAACCCTCTTGGATGTTTAATAGCCATACTTTGAGGCCTATACTAATTTGGTCAGAGGGACATAATGGACAGTTTTGGCTCCTTGCCCACTTAGCTCGACTAAGTTCCAGGGGACTATGAGCATCTCTCAAAATGTCCTGTAACTCTGGTGAGTCACGTGCCTTTTTGATCAAGGAGGCTGTGGAGCCCCAACCAGATGGACTTGAACCAGTGTCCAGCCTACAAAGAGGAGGGTCCACACAGAGGAAACATATCCTCCATGCTTCTAAACGGAGCCTGCCATGGTCAAATAGGCCTTCATCTTATCTTCACATAGAGGGAACTGGTAAAAGAAAGGAGCCAGGGGCTCCTCCCAAGCCCATGTGACCCCTGACGAACAGATCTTCAAATGGCCTTAAGAGTAAAAATAAAAGGTTTATCTGGGCCAACTGTAGGGTCTTAAACACCCAAAAGGAAAGTATAACCAAAGAATAAAGGGGTTAATATAATGTTTTAAGAGTCCATATGTCTAGCTAAAGGCTACATAGCAAGAAACAATGCCAGGCAGGTGATACCTTCCTTTGAGTTGTTGGCCAGGGTGGCCCAAGAGACTCCCGGACAGTAATCCAGCATAGACCTGGGAAAATGAACAGCAGACCCCAATATTATCTAAAGGAATATTCACAGCTGATTGCTGCTAGATGAGGAATAGCTGATCTTCCCAAAATAAGGATCTCTAAATAGGCTGACTAGATTCAGCAGATGGAGAAACACTGGGGAACTGCTGGGGCTGTGAACAACAACTGTGTACAGGACTGGGGTGACAGAGAATATGGGCTCCAGTAGGGGGGCGGGGAGGCTATGGGAGGGTGCCATTTGGGAAGTGGGTATATAGATGAATAAGATTGTTTGGGATGTTCTGTGAATACACACAAAAAATCAACAAATTAAAAAAAGATTTATATTTGAGGCAGAACCATAAAAATTTACTACATGTTAATCAGTAGAGTTAATAAACATTAGCATTGAAATCTACCTGATGACTTTATATCCATACTCAGGTGCCAAGGATCTGAGTGTAACTGACTATGACGAGCAATAATCAGATTCATATAGATTAGAGACACATGTGTCAACATCTAAGCATTAGTGGCAAAACAATGTGTTTTCCTGTAGGAAACAGTATATTTCAAAATGAAATGGAGATCTTTTTAAAAGGTTAAAAACTCATTCAATTTTATGTCTTACAGGGTTTATATACTGATTTCAAAATTGTATAACTGTATTAATTCAACTGTGAACCTAAAAATTTACAGCCAATTTTGAAAGAGATGTATCTTTGCTCTGGAAATTGTTATTGAATATGTTAATGCTGTAATGCAATGCTTCTAAAATTTTTTTAATTAAAAAAAAGTATCTCCAACTTGACTAACAGATCTGAGGTTAACCTCAAAAAAACAAAAACAAACAAAAAAAAAAAACAAAAACCTTCTGTGAACTTTATTTGTTAGAACCAGTTTATGTTTACAGAAGGACTGGACACACAATAAAACAGTTCCTTACATGTTCTGCATTCAATCTCTCCTCACATTTATTACGGCAATTAAGTACTGACTTAACTTGCAATAACACTTTCTTATTAACTAAAATCTATTGTTTCTTCAGATTTCCTTAACCTCTGTTCAACGTTCTTTTATTTAATTCAGGAATCCAATCTTGAATGCACTTTAACTATCATATATCTTTATAATCTGTTTTGCCTGTGATAGATTCTCTGACTTTTTAGATTTTGATAATCTTGACAATTTGGATGAGTACTGCTGACTTATTTTGTAGACTATTACTGAACTGTGATTAGGATGAAGCTTAATCTTCATGACTAAACTTGGGTTATTTGTTTGTGTGTAGAAATAAACAGCAATTCCTATGGAATAGTATCAATAAATGCTGTGTGATGTAGCGCTACACTTTGGCTTCCATTGTCTGGGTGAAGTACAAAACAAACCCGAAAACAACCACAAAACATGTTTATTGCTACACATCTTCTTATTTCTTCTGTTTTTTCTATATTCCATAAGTTTCAATATGTCCTGTTTTTGTTTTCTAATTTCCTTGTAATTACAATCTTTCATTCATTGGCCTAAGATGATTTAAGTGGGTTTAAAATATACCATTAAATTCCACATATATGTGAAATTTCAAATTTTCTTTATAGTATGATTCCAGGTTCATTCCATTATGACCAGAAAAAAATTGTATGATTTAAATCTTGTTTGCTGTGACTTGTTTTATGACCTAACACATGACCTTTCCTGGGTAAGTTCCATGTATGCTAGAGATGAAATATGTTCTGCCCTTAGAAAGAATATTGGCTATGTCTCTTATGTCAATTTGGCCAGTACTATTGTTCAAGTCCCCCGAGTGCTTACTGATGGTCCACTGTTCTCTCCGTACCTGTACTTGAGTGTCCAAGCCCCTTGCTGTTACTGTGTTGTCAGTTTTATCCTCAACAGTCCTCAACAGTGTCAATGTTTGCTTCATCTATTGGGAATTTTGATGTTAGGTCTTACATCATTATATTTGTTACATGTGCCTGGTAAGTTCATGTCTTATCATTATATAATATTGTTCTTTGACCCTTTTTAAAGTTTATGACTTGAATTCTATTTTGTCTGAAAAAGTTATGGCCACTTCTACTTTCAATATTTATGTAGAAAAATTGTTTCTATCCTTTCATTTCTGTATTTTCTAGAACTTTCTGTGACTCACATGTACTCTCTATACCTTGTAGGCATTTGTCTCCTTTGTTTTAATGTGTTAAGTATTTTTGTAGTCATATGCCTTCATTCTTTTTGTTTGTTTTTTATGAATTTTCTTTTGGTTAACATGGTGATTGCAGAAAACATCTTAAGCATATAATAATTCAGTTAAAAATGATAGCTTAGCTATAGCAACATATGAAATCTCTACATTTCTGTCCACCCACTTTGTTATTGACACAATTTTAATATTGTTTATTCACTATATTTGCATACATTTAAATCTAAATTCTAAAGTAGAGAGAAATGTGATTTATGTTCCACATTGCAAAACTATAGAATGCCTTACTTCTGTATTTTGTACTTCAGTAGAGAGTTTGAATTTTCATTAGCATTTACCTTACTGTCCAACATCCTTTAATTTCAAATTGAATAGCTCTTTTTAACATTTCTTATAGAGTCCTGTAACAAATGTTCCCACACTTTGCTTATATAGATCAATTTTAAATTTTTATAGCATTCTTTAAAAATATTTATTATTTTGATGTGTATGAGTGTATTGTCTGCATGTAAGGAAGTGCACCTGTTTATGCAATGCCCAAGGAGGTCAGAAGAGGGCATTGGATCCCCTGGAACTAGGGCTATGGATGATTGTTAGCCACCATGTGAGTGCTGGGAATTGAACCCAGGTCCTCTGCAAGAGTAGTCAGTACTCTTAACCAGTGAGCCATCTCTCCAGACATTATATATGAATTTTCAAGACTGTTTTTGACTGATAGACTTTTTTGATTGACAGGTTTTTCTTTTCTTTTAACATCTTGGGCATATTTTTCACCCTTTCAATGGCTGAAAAGGCTTCTACTGATTAGTCCACTAACAATCTTGGGGAGTGCCCTGAAACAGAATGTGATTTTTTTAAATTACTGTTTCCATGAATTTGTGTGTGTGTGTGTGTGTGTGTGTGTGTGAGAGAGAGAGAGAGAGAGAGAGAGAGAGAGAGAATTCTGATGTCTTTCAGTATAAAATTATTTCAGTTTCTCTGGTTCAACTTTATAGACCTTAAATTTGTCTGTCCCTTTCTTTCTCCAAATTTAGGAAGTTTGATGCCATTATTTCTTCAACTGTCTTTTTCTCTCTTGCTTTTTCTTTTGTGATTTTACTTTGTATATTTGATGTTATCTCCTAAGTCCCTTGTCTCTCTAACATTTGTCATTTCTTTTACCTCATCACCACAATTATTTCACATGACTTGTCTGATTAATTTGACAGATATTTTTTTTACTGTTTGATCAGTTCTGCAGAGAAATTTTCAACTCAGTTATAGTATTATTCAGTTCTAGAGTGCCTATTTGCTCAATTTTATATAATTTCTATACCTTTGTTCATGGTTATTTTATCTATGCATCACTTTTCTGATTCTACTTAGCTATTACTTATTTAAAAAAGCAATCACCTCTCCAAGTTTCTACTGAGATATGCTATTATTGTGGTAGGAAAGACCAAATGTTACAGTTATATTTTTGGTATCTTTTAAAATCTTTATTAGGGATATATTTCTCTGGTCTTGTGCACAGTCTTTCCTAGTTTGAAACAATTATTTCCACCTTAGGGGACTGAAATCTCTTGTTCCTTCTGCTTTCTGTATATAGTAATACAGACTCTCAGGTTGCTGCATTAGTCTTTGTTTTTTAGCTTCCCTTCAATGACCAAACTACACTGTTCTTCAATAGTATTCTGAGTCAGATTAGGTAGAAACCATATTGTTAAATTGGAGTATCTAATGTGAAAAAGAACAGGGAGCCTCGTAGTCTACTTTCTTGTGATGTCATTGTCCCAAGCTTTGGGAAATTTAAACTGTTCTATTCCGACTCTTTCCAGAATCATGGCAGTTGATAATGTTCCACATTTAAATTGGGGCAGACTAAAAGCTAGTCAAGGAAATGAAAGCTGAGGAATGACTTCTTGATGGAGGACTTTGAAAAAACTACAACATATTTCTGAGGATTTATAAAAACACATACATGTGCAAGCCTCTGCATGTTTGGGATAGACTAGAGATGACCCTATTCTTCCAATCTCCTTGAAGCTTTGTATAAACAGGAAGTGGAGCCTAAAATACAGTCATCAGTTGCTTGCATGAACTTTGAAAGGATGTTTCAACATTTATGAAAAGTCCCCTAGCAAAAGTTTAGGGACTTACAGATTTAAAGCATTTGAAAATATCTCTGTCTTACTCCCAAAATCACACAGGCTATTGCCACAGCACTTGATGGCCTCCCATAACTTAAAAGTAAGAGCCTACTGCAAAAGACAGAATATATTTTGGACACAGAATTTGGAGCAACTGACCTGAAACCACTTCCTCTGAAGACTAGTTCTCATAACTTTGGAGAGTGCTATGAAAGTGCCAAGTGAAAACATTAATGGATGATCCAACACTAGCTTCGAGACCAAATAACCACATCAGTGCCCAGCACAGCATACATCATTGGTGCAGTGGTGGCACTTTTATCTTGGGGGCAATCAACAGCAACCTAGTTGAAATAAAATCCCACTCAGTAGGAGGAAACTCACATGTGGTACTGTAAACAAAGCCAAATACACATGGCTGGAAAACCCCAAGACTGTCATATTTTTAGACTAATGTCATTTCTTACTATGTGCAAAATATGTATCCTTATATTTACAGGCAAATATCCCAGTCACCACTGATCAAAGAAGCTCATTTTGCACTAGTCAAAGACTATTACCAAGTACCACCACTGGTCTCGCATGGACATTGTATATTAATTGCCCAGGCGTAAGTGGCAGATATACAGTGCAATCTCTACACCTAAGGCTCTTGGAACATAGAACAGGGGTAATGAAAAGGACACCAATGAATTTCTCAGTCCTCAGTAATGAAGCTCCCTCATGCAGCAGAAAGCCAGGAACACAAAAGGTCACAAATGGCCAAAGGGTAGAGATCAAGAGTCTGCTGAATGATGGGCCTTTGACAGGACTCCTTTATTAAACATCACCCCACCCAAGGCTCAGGGACCATCGTGGAAGAGGGGGCAGAAAGATTGTAAGAGCTTGGGAGGAAGTGCATGACCATATGGAAACAAGGTCCTACAAGCTCCTGGTAATCTGCTCGTATGATTCTATGGCAATGGTGTCAGCACACACAAGTTCCACGCAAACTCAGGCAGACAAAAACCCAGCATAGAACTGGAAAAATGAATAGCAGATCCCAATCTTAACTGAAAAAATATTGACAACTGATTGCTGCTAGGTGAAGAAGAGCTGATCTTCCTAAAACAAGGGACTCAAGATAGGATGACTAGACCTCAGCAGAAGAACAACTGGGGACACTAATGACTCATGGGCCTTAACAGGGATG
Organism: Nannospalax galili; assembly: GCF_000622305.1. Taxonomy (NCBI): domain Eukaryota; kingdom Metazoa; phylum Chordata; class Mammalia; order Rodentia; family Spalacidae; genus Nannospalax; species Nannospalax galili. The sequence goes on from NW_008360320.1 coordinate 5,084,811, forward strand.
ACAGCGTATATGGGCTTCAGTGAAGGGGGGGGGCGCTATGGGCAGGTCCCAGTGGGTATGAGGGTACAAAGATAAGATTGCTTGAGATGTTCTGTATTAAATACACAAAAAATCAATAAAAATAAACTAAAAAGAAGAAAATATCCTTGTCTAATTGTGATGGTTAATCTCAATTCTCAGCTTGATGAGATCAAGAATCACCTGGGAGACTGATATGTGAGCATGCCTGTGCTGAATAATCATGATTAGGTTAATGGAGGTGGGACAAATCCCAACTATGGGTGCCACCACTGTGGGATCCTGGATGGTATAAAGGAGAAAGTAAGTGGAATAGAATCATTCATCTCTCACTGCTTCCTGACCATGGATGGGATGTGATTCTCTGCTTCTAGTTCCCACAGCAATGACTGCCCCCCATGATGGACTATACTCTGGAGCTTGAAGCCAAAATAAACACTTCCTTTTAAAATTGCTTTTAACAGGGTGGTTTATCACTGTGTCAGGAAAAGTAACTAAGATACTAATTACTAAAAAATGTACTAAGTTGGATTACAGTTGGACACTAACTACTGAGTTGAATACAGTAAAACAAACAGACAAAGACAAGTGAAGATGTAGATAGTTTGGATCCCTTGTCTTTGCAGGATTATAAAGTTATATAACCACAAGGAAACAAACAAGCATTTCCATAAAAAATAGCTAGGTGATTCAGAAATTTTACTCCTAATGTCATAATCAAGAGAACTTAAAACATATGTGAATGCAAAATCCTATGTATGAATGTTCCTAACAACATTGTTCATTATAGTAAAGAATGGAAACAACAAAGTGTTCATCAGATGCTACAGCATAAATAAGGTATAGTTCATTCCCACATGGAATAATACTCAGGTGTAATAGGGATGAAAGATTAGTGTACGGCATATAGAAGACAAACTCACTTGGAAAGAAATATGCTAATTGAAGAATGCCAGGCACAGAGTTTGCATGTAGCATGATTCCATTTATATGCATGTTCAGAATAATCACATCAGAAAAACACATTAGTGGTTGTAACTATGATGAGGAACGGGGGATAAGTCTAATTGGTATGGGTACCCTTCTAGTGATTAAGTGATTCAAATTGAATAGTGGTGATGACTGTACTCTGAATATGCTAAAATTGCTTTATTTTATACTCTAAAGCTATGAATTTTATGGTACATGAATTATATCACAAGAAATTTGTTATTTAAAAAATTATGACTACTATCCTCAGACCTCTTGGGGTAAGTCGAGAGCGCAGCTCTCTGTGCCGGGACTCCCTAAGCCACATTCACCCTTCCATATCCCCCCCCCCCCCACTCCCCCCCCCCTCACCGTTCTATACTCCTAGTTTGAGCCCTGCGCCATTCTTAGTCTTGGGGCCCCAGACACCTGGGGAACCAATACTGCTTCCTGACCCTTCTCACCCAGAGCAACCCAGTCCCTTTCCCCTTTCTT
>NW_008360320.1:5092448-5093717 GCF_000622305.1 Nannospalax galili
GTCTTCACTGTTAGTTCTTATACAAGAAAACCTTGACTGATGAAACAAGCAAATAATTCTAGTAACTCAGTAAACAGTGGCTTTTATTTTCTATTTGGAAGTGATCATAATTATGATTCTAATTTCAATAGAGTACTTGCTTAAGGTATTGAACTAGTTTCCCTTTTTGTTCCAGTGTTTCACTGATGGCACATATTGCATAAGTAAATAGAATTGCACAGACTGATGAAACAAGCAAATAATTCTAGTAACTCAGTAAACAGTGGCTTTTATTTTCTATTTGGAAGTGATCATAATTATGATTCTAATTTCAATAGAGTACTTGCTTAAGGTATTGAACTAGTTTCCCTTTTTGTTCCAGTGTTTCACTGATGGCACATATTGCATAAGTAAATAGAATTGCACAAATTATGCAACATAAACCCTTTTAGCCACATTTGGAACATGGCTGGTAGAGGCACAAATCAGAGCACATGCTTATCTTGGAGATCTCAGAAGTGAGCTAGCTACACCTCTTGTTTAGTATCTATTTCTCACACACCCATTTCTAGGGAGTCATTCTCTAAGAACTGGTAGACCTATTTCTACAAGTCAGGTCAGGCTCAATCTGGAGAACTAGGTCAAGTTCATGCTGCCCAGAGACTATATTCATTCATTCTCTCTCTCTCCCTCCCTCCCTCCCCCCTCGCTCTTTTGCGCTCTAGCTTTCTCAGCATCTTTGTCCAATTACTACCTTGGCAGTATAAAATTATGTGTGCCAATTTCTGAAATCCTTTATGAGACTGAGGTGAAAAAAGGTCTTGGCAAAACAACCTGCAAGGGTGATGAAGGATCAGAAAAGAACCTGGGGTGGGTCAGTGAAGAGAGTCAGGAGAAGGGGGCGAGAAGTGGACTATACACTTCTCTGGTTTCTTGCCTTAATGATCCTCACTTCCCAGGCAAAGTTAGTTACACTTCAGCGCTATGGGAATCCAAGTTTGCTTGAAACTTGGTTTGAGCACTCATTTGGTATTGAAGCTTTGTTATAAATATATTTTTGGTTTTTAGGGTTCAATTTTTTTTTCTTTTAAACATTTATGAGTCTACTATTCAGTTGAAAACTTGAATGAGTACAAGATTTTCTAGATTTTTATTACTGAGTCATTTAAGACACCAAAATTCCTGTACCGCTTTTACATAGAAAATTTCATGTAAAAAACTTATAAAAATGTGGTGTGACTTATTCAAATATATAAGAATTGAATGCATTATATAATAAGTGATACATAA
>NW_008360320.1:5093764-5108008 GCF_000622305.1 Nannospalax galili
TGTATTCAAGAGATGACTATGAATGTTAAAAGTATTATTGTGTCCAGTTGGGTAAAAAGATAGTGTTTTGATATGGAAATCATATCAAGTCATATCATTTATACTGAAGACATAATAGAAGTGACTTCTGAAACTTGACCATCTTTATCATTCTAGTTCAGAATGCTGAGGTGAGTCACTACAGTCACTACAAAGGTTGTATGAATTGGCTTACCGCTGTGATCAAGCATTTCACCAATGTCTTCCTTGCCTACTGATTTTCTTGTGTATTAGTACAACCATCTAGAAAGCTAAGGAAAGAAGGTAGAATCCACTGAGATAATTTTGGACTTGGAAGAGGCTAAGCCCTAGACTTCCACTTCCAGAGTTAACTACTATGGTGATCTGAAGGATTGTAATGGCTGGTATCAGCAGGTTAGCAGCCAGGGTAGAAACCTAAGTTGAAGGGGAGCTGGTTAGGAGGATATGAGAGAGGAAGGGACAGAACTGGGTAAAGCCATTGATTCATGAGCAGAGAGATGCAACAGAAGCCTAAATCTACTGATGGAGCTGTAGAACAAGCTCTGTGAAATAGCAATGAAGAATAAGATGAGGTCTAAGAAATCAAGGTGAATGAGCAATGTGTAATCTGTACTTAAAACTAGGTCAGAATCTAGGAGTAGATGCTGTGGATGAGCAAAATCAGGATGTACACATTTGGAAGGCAGATAAAACACATAAGGTAGAAGGTCATTAGATGCAACACTGACATCTGGCCATGCTTGTCTTTGGTTCTTGGGGAATTAGGAGTCTGTGTGTGAGAAGTACAGCTGTTATCACCATCATTACCACCACCACCATCATAACCTTCACTGTTCATTGGTATCTTATTTATCAATGTTACAGAACCTAAGAGATCACATAAATTTGTTTAATTTAGCTCTCTCAATAGTAGTTTAAGTTTTATTCTTATTTTCATAATAATAAAATCATCTGACACTCAGACAGTTTAGATCACTTGCTCAAAGCACATAGATGATAAATAATGAACCCAACATTCTGGGACACCTGTGTTGGTCATGAGATGCTGTGCCTTGGTAGCATTGCTTCCCCATTAGTATCCAAGAGGATAAAGTGCAGTAGAATCTGTGTGAAACCTAAGGGAATCCAAACCACCTGTTGCTTCAGGTAGTCATGGACAGTGGCTTGATGATGACTCCCTGTATTGGGGAGGGATTGTCAGTCTGTGGAAAAAGGCAATCAGAGTTTGTCCTGTTTATAAGATGGATTCTGTTCAACCTGATGTCACCTTCTCACTTTTGCCCTGACTCTGCGCTTGGGAAAGCAAAAGCAAACCCAATACCACATGTGCCTTTGCTTCTTAGAGTCAAAGACAGTGAGAGCAAGAAGAGTTCCTACAGGCCTCTGCCCAACTCTCACTAGATCAGATGACCTCTGAACTTAAGGCCATGCTGAACAGAAACCACAGCTGCCAAGGGTCCCCAACCCCCAAGACCACAGGCAGAGGGCATTTCTCTTTGGTGCGCCACAACATTTTTTTTCTCCTAAGGCCCTGAGAGCACAGTGTATATTTTATTATACTTTATTCTTCTTCACACTGTCCTCTTCGTCATAGTTATTGTGATTACAGTCTACTCAGTCAGAAATTTTTGAAATTCTTTCCTAAATCCTTTTCTTCTCAATGCCTATTGCCTAACACAGAGGGACAGATGGTTACCAAAATTTATTGAATTGAATTTTGTGTATGACTAATCTAAATGCCAAGATATTAAGCAATTTTCTCAAGTTGCTTGTGTTTCACAGCAAGGACTACGAAAGCTTTCTCCTGCTTTTAATTTATAACACAGTACTTACCTCTTCTTGGGGTGTGTCTCTGTCTCTTTCTGTCAAGTAGCTAAAGGTAGGGTGGAGCTACAGGTGTTAGTAGTTTATAATAGCCCTCAGATTGTTGCTCAGCTCCATTTTGCCTGCTGTGTTCTCAACTAGAGAACTAGGGTAGAATCTTAAAAATTTACTTAAGCATAATATCAAACACAGGTACTCACTGCTTTTTTTCTTTGAAGAAGAAATGGAAACTCTTAATTCCCAAACAGTGAATTGATTTCTGTAAGTCAATGAAACAGTAATGAAAATTGGAATTGAAATCCAGGTTTAATCCACCCCTAAATAATTTCAAAAAGGACTTACAAGAATTATGTTTTGAGTATAAATACTTCAAAAAAAGTATTATCCTCAAACAAACTCTGAAGAGTTTTCATATGCATATAAAATTGTGGATTTTTAAAGAGAGGGTCTCACTGTATACCTCAGGCTATCCTCAAAAGCATGATTCTCCTTTGCCAGCTTCCCAAATGCTGAGATTTAAGACAGTTGCCACTGGCCTGGCAACTGAAGATGTTTATATTAATTTGGAGGAAGATGTGCAGGTCCTTTGATATGGACTCCTGGGAAGAAGAATAATGGAATTTGAGATTTCTGTTGAAGACTTTTTTCATTCATATTTAGATGTGAAAGCACAAGAATAATCTGAAAACCTAAAACTGTGGCTGAATTTGATCTTCGCACGTATCATTTTCATGCAGTCTTGTTTCTCCTTTATGAAAGGGAACACAAGGAGGCTTGTTAAGCGTAGATAAGGAAGCCATGATGTCCTGAGGCCTTGAAGCTAACTAAGCAGAAATGCAACAGTATGTTCAGCCTGAGAGTGAGACTCTGAACTGGAGAACTCAGGGTTTCAGTAGCACCATGCAAGACTCACTAAGACAGACCTGAAGCCGTGCTCTCCGTGGGGCCTTCCATTACTTCCCACTTCCAAGTGACAAATTCTTCCCAGTTTTCTCAGTTACATTTCCTGAGATGGAGTGAGCATTTAATTTGACCACACATGTCTTGGAGTGAGTTGCCACACCTTATCATCATTATTTACCTTTCTAGCCTATCTGGGCTAAGATGTTGCCTTTTTTATTGCCTGCCCCTGGAACAATTCTCTGTTTGGGAGATGGATTACTGTGTTGTAAGTCAGGTGGATGTGGTCGGCAAGGGGTGGGGCGGATTTACTAGCTCTTGCTTTTGAAAAAACTGTTTGGTTTTCTTGTCTGGTTTAGTCCCAAAGAAGAGAGTATTCATGTATATATACTCACTTCTCATTTCAGTTCTATAGTTATTTCTAAGATGTAGTACTTTTTGCTCAACACACTACATTCTGTCAAGGTCACTTGTGTATAACTATTTCTATTACTAGACTACAGGATACAAAGAAGATTGCTTACAGTGGTACCTTGGAATCTAGAAGAATCTCCCGCTAACATCTGTTGAATTGAAAGGATGATCTGTAGCATAAGAGATTTCTCAAGATTTTGCACAACAGTGTTGTTCCATTTCTAAGAGCTTGAGTTCTTTTCTTCTGTTGATCTGTGAATGATACTTGTGTTTTGTTTGCGAGTCTGCAAAATCCAGGGCCTAGCAGGTCTTCAGAGTGTTGACATGATTCTGAGTATCTTGGAAAACAGTCCAAAAAGATGGCAGTGGTAATCAAGGTGCAGCAGGCCGAGTAATCCTTTGTGGGGTGAGAAGCTGGGTAATTGGATGGGAATAGTTGTGTAACATGAAAGACAACTCACCCATTTGGAAATGTAATTCATAAAGGAGGCTATGCAGATCATATCTATTTTTATCTCTGATCTAGAAAGCTCAGAAACAGCTGTCAAATCTTGCTTGGGACACATTCATATCCTGCCTGTGACATGAATCTTAAGGGGGTGATACCCACACAGTCATGACATTGTTCCAAGCTGCATAGTAAGTTTGCTATAGCCTTGGGCTCGCATGCTTGTTCTGACTGCTATGTTAGAGTCACTGGAACCATCTAACAGAGCATTTTTTTTTCTTGGCATAGTTTTCAGGACACTTTGAAATGCCATTTATCAATGTTCAGTTTTTTCTCATGGTACCTAGCCTGGGAAAGTACTACTCAGGGCACAATTGGGTGGGAGGCATGACGTCAATATAAAGTCACTATCTAAAGGTCAGATGCCCCTTTGTATCCAAGTCCTGGTTATGCTGAACTAGTCAATCTTCTTGTTCTCTAGTCTGTTAGGAAGGATGTCAATGGCACACAGGACACAGAGCCTACATCTGTTTTAGCCGGGGTTACATAAAGGCACCTCATAGTTTAAGTCAATGACATTTAAGAAGGGGTACAATTCTACATAGTTCTTTTTCCTCAGACTCTTTCTATCCCACATGGGTTATATTACAATTGGAAGAGAGATGGGAATTGAGTAGAAGTAGAAAGAGGTGATTATTTTTAAATATTGTATGCAATTATTGCCAAGTCATGGTGAATGAAGACAATGATATGGATATTCTTAAAAATAAATTCTTGAACTCAGCCTATACATTCTAGAATAATGAGACAAAGGAATTGAACTTGATATCAACTGTTATTTATTTCTCAATAGCCTTGTGGTTAAGCTTCAGTGTCATGAAAAGAATTTGTGTTTGAATCCAAACTTTAATACTTACTAGATGTGGGGTCTTGGCTGAATTACTTCCCAGAAGAGTCTGTGTTTCCTCATACATAACAGGAATAACTAAAACTTCCCTGCATATTTCTTGGAGGGGGGGTTAAGTACACTGAAATTAGGCACTGAAAACAACATGCATTATGGCAAATGATCAATAATTAGTAGTTTGAAATATAATCCCATTTAAGAATGTTGACTTACCAAGGGTTTAGATGCATTCTTTTTAGTATTGCACATGTTTTTATAGTGCTTCTGCTTTGTGGGAACTTCAGAGGGAATACTGAGCCAGGGCTTGCTCCCTAGGGAATACTAGACACCAGCACTGGCAAGTGATCTAGGGAACTAGGAAGGCTTATTGGTACAGTGTGTTTAAACCCATGGTGGCTGGTGCCAGTGCCTCATTGTAAAATGTGGATTTACCCACTCTCCTTGACTCACGTTTGTCTGAATGATTTAACAGCTACACCCACAGATGTCTGTCATGCTCAGTACCACATGTTACCACATGCCTTTTGTGCCACTATAAAGAACTTTCTCGCCATTTGAATTTGTCTTAAGTTGCCTTCAGTGTTTATTGACTTTGGTATTACTACTTACTCATCAGCTCTGGGAAGTCCTGGCTACTGCATCCTGGTTTCTCAGCTGTGAAATGCAACTGCCCAATTTTAAGCACCAATTCTAGTCATTTCCAATGCTGAATTAATCAACTGGCTTCTCATCTTTACATTTCCAAATACTTAACATCAAGGGTTTTAATTAATAAATACCGTTTTTACTAACAACTTCCCCACCATTATGATAATGTATATGACACAATTCAGTGTTCATATGACACAATTCAGTGTTCAGGCACAACTGGGGCATTCTCATCCTCAATTCGTCACTTACTATGTGTGTGACCTAAAGCCAGTTACTTAACCTTGTTCTGCAATTCCCTAACTTCAAGAGAGTGTTTATAAGGAGTTAAGAAGCATCTATAAGACTGAGGAGATGGCTCAGTGGGCAAAGGCACTTGCTGTACAGACCTGACAACCAGACTGTGCTAACTGGAACATTTATAAAGGTGGAAAAAGAGAAGCGACATCACAAAGTTGTCCTCTGACCTCCACACACAAACTGTGGAATGCATGTGCTCTTCTGTATCACACACACACACACACACACACACACACACACACACACACATACACATGCACATGCAATCATGCACATGCACAGACATGTGTACACACATAAACATTTATATATGGAAAACATTAAGGACAGTTTCTGAAACATCATAAATGCTGAAGAGTTATTAACTGTTAGGATTGTGTTTTATGACTCTTATATAGGCTGGTCTTTGCTCTCCTGGGAAAGTGAACTAATTAAACTTTAGTAACTGTCTTTATAGTAGTAATTCCAAGTAAGGTCATATGATGCTTCATTCTGTTAGCAAGCAGGACTGGAAGTTTGACTGACATCTGCAGAGCTGAGAATAGGGGAGGAACCTTCTCATACCCAAGGACGTGGATTTGCTGAATACAAAGTAACATCCTTGCTGAATGAAAGTCATTGAAGTGTTAGAAAATAGTGATCACAGAAGTCACAAAAGCAAATGCAGTATGTTACCCAAAACTGGTGTGAGGAGAGTAGTGAAGGTAAGGAAAGAGAGGGAGACATGGCTGGCAATGGAGAATCAGACACTAAGGACAGAAGCCAGACCCAGAGGATTCCTAATGTGGCCTGGGCGGGCAGGCAGTGTGGAAAGGAACAGAGGCTGAGCAGCATTACGTTAGGCTTGACATTTCCCTCAGTACACATGGGGGAAAGCACGGCACCAGTGGCACATTTTACATATTTCTAAGATAGAAAGTAGTTTCCCTTGGCAAATTCCTGTGGCCCAGGTGGGTCCAGGGTTTCTTCAAACAACAGTTTAGAGACATTTGAATCATATGATCTGTGTTTGTCCATTTGGTATGCTTTAACAAAGCACTACAAAACAGAGCCGCTTATGAAGAACAGAAACTCTTTTCTGACAGGTCTGGAGGCTGAGAAACCCCAAGAGCAGGGAGGTTGCCAAGTGTTTGACGAGAAAACATTTTGTTGTTCATATGAGGCAAGTCTTTCAAGAGGTAGAAGGGATGAACTGGTTCTTAGTCATGAGGATCTTCATTCATGAACTCCTACAGAGTCACTGGCTGATACTATCACCTTAGGAGTTAGGATTTCAACATATGGATTATTAGATGATGAAAAACAATCCAAATCCTAGATTTCTCCAAAATTTGGAAAACCATGAAGAACTGATAATTCATAACTACAATAGAATTCAGAAATTACATATAAATTAATACTTTGTCATGCTACTATAATTAAGTTCATACCCTATGTTTTTGTTTATATCCTTGATCCTTTAGATCAAATTAATTGTAGATTTTTTTTATCTCAAGATACCACAAACTGACTTAGGTTAGAAAATATCATACCAGGGGAAGTCAGAGCAAAGAATGAAATCATCAAGGCTAATTGGAAAGCAGCCACAGCTGTATAGATGAGAGGTGCTGAAGGTTTAGGCCTGAGGCAACCACAGTAGAAGTTATGAAAAAGAGTCAGATCCTGGATACATTTTGAGGATGGCACTAGCAGAAATTCCTGGCAGAATGGACGGCTTCAAGAGAAGAATATGGAGAATCAAGAGTGAGTCTGAGTTTGTTGGCATGAGTAAACAATGAGGCTGCCACAACTCAGATGCGAAAGCATGTTTTGAACTTCAGTTTGAGATGTATACCAAACATTCAAGTAGCTATGTCAAGTAAGCAGCCCAAAATTTGACACAGAACTCTTGGATGTGTACAAAGTCAGGACTTGAGTACATAGATAGCTTTAAAGTTATGAGATCACAAGAAGTCATCCTGGGAGTATACATAGAAAAGAGCAGGAATAAAAACAAAACACCAAAGGTAGAACATTGGGCCTCATACCTTAGACACTGGAAACCAAAAGGGATGCTAGAAAAAGAGAATGAAATGCAATGAAATTGAAAGGAAGAGACTGTGTGACAGTGGAGGGCAAGGGTAAAGGTATTTTAAGGAGAAAAGAGAGTTCAGGTGTGCACTAGTAATGGTAAACGCTGAGAACTGACCATGTGAGTTCACAACACTGAGTATATTGGTGATTTTGGAAGAAAACATTGAATAAAGTGTGTGTGTGTGTGTGTGTGTGTGTGTGTGTGTGTGTGTGTGAATTTCCAAAAGAAAAATGGGCTGATTGGAGTAAATAAAGAGTGATGGGGAAGATTTGGAGACATGAGTGGATAAAAGAGACATCCATATTGGCTTAGGTACAAGAAGTTGTGTTTGTGCATGAGAACTAAAGAGGCACACACGACAGGATTCTGATACTGATCTCCTGACTAGGTCCACTCCAACACATTTTTTGAGGTTACTATAGATTAGACATGTAGATTACATAAATTTTTCCCTTCTATCAGCAAAGAAGTCATCTCTTAAGTGTGCTTTACGTTACTATTCAACCCTAAATAGAGATACAGTAAGTTTGGTGGCATCACAATGGTGAGGTTAGTGTGTGACTGCAGAACTGACAATTTTTCTGACATAGAGAGTGAAAAATCGGTTTTCAGAGAGCTGTCTTCACTGGTCATCAAAATGAAATGGTGGTTATTCTGCGGTTTGTGAGATTAATATCAATAGCGGGAGTTTTTAATCAGGATCTTACAGACCAAGAGAACAGAGAGACATGGCTTTGACTCCATTAGTGAAGGGGTATCTGAGGAAAAAAAAACAAAGGTAACTATGGCTACTGCTTTTGGCTATATTCCCCAAATGTATAAGGAGCCATTTGGATGCTAAGAGATGAGCAACCACTACCGAGGAGGAAGTTGCTACTGGGGTTGAGAGTAGACTGCTTCTTTCTCATTGTAGTGACACAAACAATGGTGAGCCAGTTGGCTAATTTCAAGATTAACCACACGTTAGCTATTAGACTAGTTGGAATGTAAAAGTTCCCTGTATGTTTACAGGGCTTCTTCTAGATTATAAATCAATGGGAACAAAGAGCAACATTGTTCTTTTTTTTTGCTTTCACCAGTCCCTAGTTCACCTACTCAGGTATTCTGAGTTTACTATGTTTTAGTCAGCATATCTGATCAGCTCTCCTGGTATGTGAAGAAAAGGAGGTGGGGGCAGGTGCTGCCAAGCTATGGCAGCAGGGCTGGTAATCTGATAACTGGGAGTGGTGGCACAGAAATCCTCAGCTGGCTGTTGTCTTAACTGCTATCAGGGAGTGCCGCAGGTGATGCTAAGTTTTTATTTTATTTCTTAAAATTTCCCCTTAGAGATTAATCATTCCTTGTCAAGTCTATACCTGAGAAATCATCTCACCGAGACTGAAAGAAAACTCTTGGGTCTTATGCATGTTACTTTATTGTCAAGGCTATAGGTTTAGGACCCTGGATGGTTACCTACTATGACAAATTAGCATTCACATGACAATTCAAGTTCATGATATTCAGTTATTGTGAAGACTTACAGTACCTGTCATATGTAATTAATAAACTAATGAAATTCTAATTTTGTTTCAAATTGTAATAAACTGCTTTTGTTTCTAGGGATTGTTGGTTTAACTAATAGGTATTGAAATATTAAAAGAAACCTCCATGTCTTTAAGTCATTTACTTTCTGTGGTATGATGTACCCCTTTTTATTTATTTTAAAAACATATTTCTTATTTTAATAATAATATTGATTTCTCTTTTCTTTAATTTTTAATTTTTTGAGAATTTCATACATGAGTACTATATTATCATCATTTCCACATCTTTCTCCACTTGCAGCTTCTTCCAAGTAGCCTATTCCCTCTCAATTTCATGACATCTTCTTTACTTAGCATTGTTACAGACACACATACATATATATATATATACACACACATACACATATACATGTGTATGTATGTATACACAACTTACTGAGTCCATTTAGTGGTACTAGTATGTACATGTATTTAGAGCTGATCACTTAGGATTGGATTATCCATCAGGCAGTTCCTCCCTGGAGAAAATGGATTCTCCCTCTTTCAGCAGCCATTGATTGTGTGTAGTTCTTCATCTAGAGGTATCACATTGTGGAATTTTCCCCATCCACACTGGAATATCAACTGGTATTGTCACTATGTGGGTCTTGTTTGGGCAACCATATTGTTGAGATTTTATGGGTGGAGCTTTCCTGTCGTGTCTAGAAGATACTACCTAGCAGTATGGTCCTCTGGCTCTCACAATCTTTCCACCTCCTCTTCCAGAATGTTCCCTGAACCTAAGGTATAGGGATTGCATTTTAAATGTATCTTGTTGGGGTTAGGCATCCTATGGTCACTTATTCTTTACATTTTGACCAGTTGTGAAGCTCTGGAATCATTTCTGTCTCTTGCAAAAAGAAGGTTCTTTGATGAAAGGTGGACTATAGTCATTTGTGGGTTCAGGGTATTTAGACTATAATAAGAAATTATATTGGGTTAGGAAAATGGCAGTAATAGGTTCTCCTCTAGGGCCTATGACCTCTTCAGTCATAGGTATTTGGCTAGGTTTATAGTACCAAACATCAATTTCCTCCTATTGAGCGGGTATTAAGTCCAATTAGAAAGTTGTTGGTTACTCCCAAGATAAAAGTGCGACTATTGCACCATTAGGGAGCTCTTGCTGGGCCTGTCATTGTAGTTCATAGGCTTTACAGCTGGGTAGGACTAGTGACTGCTTTTTTCCCTTGGCAACTTGCAATGTGCCTCCTGATACTATGAGAGCTAGTCCTTATGGAGGAGGCTTCCAGGTCAGTCCATATCAATTTCTTCAATTCCTGTGTCAACATGCATGTTGTCTTCAGCAATAGGATCTTACCTTCTAGTTCGGGGGGGAACCAAGGGCAATGACAATAACCTATATTGTTTTGAGAATATCTTGACAAACAATTGGAAGGGAAGCTTCTCATTCGAGCACTGAGGTTTTTGCTAGATAGTCTATGGTTCGAGGGCAGCATGATCAAGTCATGTGGCATAACATATATATTATACATTATAAATATAATATATATTTTTATGTATTAAGTATGCATATAAAATATTTCCTATCCCAACACAGCATTAATCTTTCTGAGTCTTTAGGTGAGAAAGTTCTCTTCTCTATTCTTCTGTACCAGAAGAAAACAATTTAGGGCTTGACTTCCATGCCACTCTAACACTTGACAGTTTTCCCTTTTCAACTATAATTAAATGTGCATTTACAGCAAGTGGGTTAGGGTAGTCCAGGGTTTGGTAAACTCCACCCTAGTGTACTGTAAAGTACTTGGGTGATGGAAAAAAGAATGTAGACACCTACATATTTTCTGTATCATAAATAACAGTTTGCCCATGTTTGCATGCAGTGAGTCTTATTTATATGATCTCCTCATGATTTTCAGTAGAAATGAGTAGTCTACCAAGCACACTTGTAGTTTCTCCTCCACAGATCAGAAGGCAGTTCTAACAGCAGCCTGTGAGGGCAGAAGGTAAGAAGTCGACAAGAACACAGCTTAGCATCCTGTTAATAACAGAAAGGGACTTGGCTGCTAGGTCCAAGTCAACTCTGGAGTCCTGTCATTTGTATTCTGCCAGTGTGGGTTGTCTTGCTTTTAGAATGTGTTATAGTTATATAAGATTCTACTATTGGGAAGGCTGGGGAAATGTGCAAGGGACTTCTCTGTACCTTTTGCAAAATATTGTGAAAAAAATCAATATAGCCAATATTTTCAAAACCAGGTAAATATGCCTTATTAATCTACTAGAATAGCACTTCCAGAAATTTATAGTGACTTAACAAGTACATACCCAAGTGCATTATTCATCCTAGTGAAAAGATAGACACAGTGTTAATGTGCAGTAATAGTGAATGGATAAATATATGTAATATGAGAATACTATACAACTATTAAGAGGGATAGGGAGAGGAATATTTCATGACATGAGGAACTTTCACTATTAAGTGAATAAAAAATTTGAGTCAAAAACTATTTCCAATCATTTTTTTTCAAACATCCTTGGCGTTACTTATCTATCCTTCCTCCCTTTCTCTTAGTATTACTCTCCCTCTCCCTTTCTTAAAGAAGTTCCCCCTCTATTTCCAATTTCCTCCAATATAGCACCTGTGTCCTACAATCCTCCTTTCTTAAGCTCCTTATTCCCTCCCCCCATGATCTCTTTCTAGTTTTATGAGTTCTGTAGCTACTACAGGTTATAAACTCCCTTATAGATTCAGAGCTAGGATCCACAAATGAGAGAGAACACATGGCATTTGTTTTTCTGGGTCTGGGTTATCCTACTCAGTATAATGTTTCCCAGTTCCATCTGTTTATGTGCAAATTTCATTATTTCATTTTTCTTACCGTTGAATAGAAGTCCATCCATAAATGTACAACATTTTCATTATCCATTCATCAGTTGAAGGCTACTTAGGTTGTTTCCATTTCCTAGCTATTGTGAAAAGAGCAGAAAATCACATGGCTGAGCATGTTTTACTGTAGGAGGATATTGAGTTCTTTGAGTACATGCTAAGAGATTGTATAGATGGATCATATGACAGATCTACTTTTATCTTTTTGAGAATTCGCCACATAGATTTCTATAGTGGTTGCTCCAGTTTGCAATTCTACCAGCAATGAGTGAGGATTCCACTTTCCCCACATCCTCACCAGCATTTGTTGTTATCAGTTGTTTTCTTCATCTTAGTCATTCTGACTGGGGTTAGATGAATTCTCAAATAGTTTTAAATAGTATTTTCTTGATTGATAAAGATGTTGAATACTTTTAAAGGTGCTTCTTATCCATTTTATTTCCTCTTTTTAGAGTTCTCTGTTCAGATCCATAGTCTATTTTTCAATTGGGGTATTTATTTTCTTGATTGTTTTTTGAGTTCTTTACATATTTTGGATATGAATCCTCTATTTGCTATATAACTGGCAATGATTGTCTCCTACTTTGGGCTTTCTCTTCATTCATTGATTTATTTTTTTCTGTTTTTAATAATTTATTTTCTATTGATTGGATATTGATATTAATTATTGATTAAATTCAATTTTGGTAATTTCATTTTCTATTGGTTCTTAGTTTTCTACCACAAATGATGCCGTAACAAATAACACTTTAAATGTACCTTTTTATATGTAGGTATTCTTTATGATTTATTGTTAATAATTCTTTATTATGTGCCTAACAAATAGTTTCTTTCTGGGTTTTTTCCCCCTCTCCTGCCTTAATTTTTTTTTTAGTTCTTAATAGTTCAGACTAATTTCTTGTACAAACAATATCACAATTATGCACGCAAGGGCTGCTGCTGAGTTTTGCAGAACAGCTATGTAAATGGACATTCAGAACAAATACCAATTGATGTATGGATCTGCCTCTTTGTCCTAATACCAATTGTCCCTTCTAACCTCTATTGTGTTAATGTTATGATTAGGGGGGGTCTCCTCTCATTTGTTTAAATAACCTCAGGAAATTCCAAAGAGCATTAATCCTGAAAGATGATATGAAAAATTATATACAACATACAAATATTTATATGATTACTTTAATATGTTATATTTCATCTTCTTTTCACCATTTATCATCTTACTATCCTAATGTATACTCAGTCTTTCCATTCTAAAGACAGCTGGACTGGAAAGCCTCAGAGAGGTGGTCCTTGCTGTGCTTCACTGGTCAGTATAGAGTTGTTTCATTCCTTAACGAGAAAGTACACGAACTGTGACTGTATTTAGTTAAATTTGTCACATGTAGGCAATGCTGTGAGAAACTAATACACATATCAGTCATTTGTTCTGTGCTGCTTATGCAGAGATTTCTTGGGTTAGCTTAAAGATGAATAAGACCAGAATCCTTACAAGGGATCATAACAAATATCTACTCTCTTCTTTTTGCTTACCTTAAAGGCTGTTAAAGCCAAGAATAGCATTTGGATCATTTGTCACAGGAAGCATAATTTCTAGAATGAAAAGGTCAGGTGGAAGCTGAAAAAGGGATCAGGAACAATGGGGTGATGACTTTTCTCCCTTTTACCCACAAGCCTGTGATATGTGGAGTTTCTTTTAAATGGAAGTAATAAGGGTACAATTGTGCAACTTCATCCTCAACAGTGTATCCCAAATATTAAAGGACTGCAAAAGGATACAATGAAGCCTTACTTCATCCTGAACATATGGTCTCATTACCACTAAGCCCTTTCTGTTGTGCCCCATGTGGCTCCCAAAGGATGCCCCATTGTGCCATATCCATTCTTGCTGCTTGGGATTTTCAGTTGTTCTCCTTTCTAGATATGTGCTACATAAATCAAGAATTGATTTACAGACAGTGAATTGTTTGTTGGAGCAAAAATTCCCTTAACATGAAAAATGTATGCTTAAGCAATATTGCCTTGTTCTATATAAGACCAATTTTGATTCTATGAATCAGTTATTTTATCATTAATAAGAAAGACAAATATAATTTGGTGTCTTAATGAAGAATTTTAGGCTGATTCCCAATCCACTTTGCCAGAAACAGTAGCTGTATGTCTACATCTGACAATTGAAATGAAAAAGAAAATTATTGAGTGAGGCTTTCAGTAATTTCATTTAAAAAGGAGGCAGAAAACAAGGGTAAGCTTTACACACACATACACACACATACATACACATACACACACACACACACACAC
>NW_008360320.1:5108028-5130710 GCF_000622305.1 Nannospalax galili
GCCCTTTGCAATTCATTCCTGTGGACTGTTCTGGAGATGACCATTCGCAATTCATTCCTGAAGGCAATTCTGTAGATGTGATGAACAGGGTTCTAGCAGGCATCCTAGACTGTCACTGAGACTGGGAGTCACACATGAGGATAGGTGGACAGAATGGTAGACAAACATATCTCTGAGCACCACAGAGCTGTTAACTGATCCTGGACTGTCTAGTTCCAAACATTTTTTATGTGAAGAAATCAACAAATACCTTGTGTATTAGTTGTTTTCTCCTGCTATGATAAAACACCATGACCAAGGCAACTTGTAGAAGGAAATGTTTGTCAGGCTTACATTCAAGAGGGATGACTACATCATGGCTAGGGAGGTAAGGAAGGAGGCAGCTGGAGCAGAAAGCCAAGAGTTCACATCTTCAAGCATGCAGAGGAAGCAGAGATACAAACTGAAAGTTGTATTAGGCAGTGAACTCTCAAAGCTCCCATCCCAATGATGTGCTTCCTCCCCCAACAGTGCACCAACTGACCAAGTGTTCAAATACTTGCAGCTGTGGGGTTCACTTATTCAAATCACTGCACCCTTTCCTCTAAATATGGAACAAAGGCAGCTTTCTTTTATAGTTTTGAAACTTGTGACTCTACTCTTTTGGAGGCCTGGGCATGTTAGTTATATTTTTGTTTGCCTTTGGACTATCTAGATAACCAAGGACACCATACACTTTCTACATTAGTCTTATCCTGTTTGTCTTAACTGATTTCTATTGCAGTGATGTCCAAAAATACATCTGCAGTTAGTAATTGATTTGTTATTTGCTTCTGACACTTACCAGACCACCACCAACCATTAATGAATCAAACACTTTCCATATCTCCTAGGAATTATAAAGATGGAGACAGATAAAAACACTAGGCTATACAGTTGTGTTGATAGGGGCAGTGATACATACTAGCCCAGCTATTAGTGGCACAGCATCTTCTGCATCCTCTGGCTGTTTTGCAGATGGAAGGTACCAGACCCTGAGGGAACTGCCTATCACCAGTATATAGCATGTGGAGGACTAGATGGATCTCTGCTGGATGCACAATGAACATCTGGAAATACCGCAGGGCAATCGCCTCAGCAATTCCTTGTTTCCATTAGTGTGTTATTTTCATTAATTTTAACAAATTCTGCTTTCTTCTGCATTTTCATTCTCTTTGCCAACTTGATATAAAAAATGCTCCACAGGGCTTGGCTCAAAAACTATAAGCAAAACTGAAACTAGGACTGAACTTTCTGGCAACCCTGAACTGGATGAAGAATTAAATTACCTTCTTGTCCTGGAAATTATTGATAAGCTGTTAATCTACTCCATATAGATAGCTTATTCAGAAAATCATGTGTTCATGTGTGCACACATCTTTTATCATTCACCTATTCACATCTGAATATGCTTTTCAATTTTCCATGTTTCTGTGCTTTTATTCCAATTCTTTTCTCTAGCTGATTTTTCTCTTTTGGAACTTCAGACCATATTTACATATATTTATGCATGTATCTAAGTTTTTACTCTCTTTGTGTTAGTTAACAAAATAACTCTCTAATCTCATACCCTTTGTCTATCTCTTTCCTATCATCTTTGGTCTGTTTTCTGACCCTGATGTGACTATAATAGAACTGAGGGGTAATATATTATTTTGTAATATATACAAATAATATTTTTTGTATATTTTATATAAAAGTACAAGAGTAGATTTAAATTTTCAAATGTCTGTTTAAATATGTTGCTTTCTCCCTCTCCCAATCTTAATAAAATAACATGAAAATATTAAAAATATTATTTGTGTGGCATCATGAGAAAGAAAGATAGGATGATATCCTTGGACCAGGCAATAGACTCATTCCTGAGATACAAGCTAAGAGAATCAACTCCAAAATACATGATATCTTGTTCAAATTCTAAAGTAGTTTAGCATCAGAGAAAGTAGCAATTGGAAAGAGGAGGACACAGAGTTGGCTGAAGAACAGCGGTGTCAGTGCCCTTCTTAGACTAGCTGTTTCTACCATCCCTGGTTGTAAACTGCCTGTACATCACCTGCCAAATGCATCTGGCCTTTCTGATATAAAATATTCCCAGAATGGGAACTCTGGATATTCAGAGACAGTTCTCTATCTACTTGGAGTCTATGAGGAAAGAGAAATCAATATGAAAATGACAAATCAGCAACACATGTTACAAAGTACCTGCTGAGTTCCTGTCTTCTTTACTTTCCACAAAAGCACAACCTAGGTTCTTCTTAAAAGCATTTTATTTATTATTATTTTTATTTTATGTGCGTGAATGTATTGCCTGCATGTATGTAAGTGCATCTGTGTTGTGCAATGCCCACGAAGGTCAGAAGAGGGTGTTGGATCTTCTGGAACTGGACTTACAGATGGCTGTTAGATGCCATGTGAGTGCTGGGATCCAAACCCAGGTCCAATGCAAGAGCAGCCAGTGCTCTTAAATGCTCAGTCATCTCTCCAGCCCCTCACCCCAGGTTCTTGTAATTAGAATGTTTACTCAAAGCTATGGAAAGAGATATTTATCCTTTATATATATCCTTATATATATCACATATATATATCCTTATATATATCACAGACACAATTTTTAAAACATGCTGGGCATGGGTACATACCTTTTATCCTAACTAGGATAAAAGGGTGTACATCTTTTATCTTAACTAGGAAGCAGAGCCAGGTGTATCTCCATGAGATCGAGGCCAGCCTGGTTTCCATAGTGAGGTCCAGGGAAGCTGAAGCTACAGGGAGACCCTGTCTTATAAAACAAAACAAAACAAATCAAAAAGATTAATCAAGGTCTTCATTACTGCTTTAACTATGGATCAACTTAGGACCTACAGTTATTAAAAAAAAATTTTTTTTAAGAAAGAATACAGAAGAAGGTCTCTACAAGCAATAAATAAACACTCTTTGTGGTAACAAATGATTAAGTAACTAGGCATTATCCTAATGAATTTTTGGAGACATGACAAAATGTATCAAGTCTGCTATAAACAACAATAAAACTAATAACAGGTTTCTCTGTAACAGAAATTCTCAGTATTTATGAAGCAATCTTAAAAACACCACCACCAAAAATAAAACAAGAAACAAACAAACGAAAAACAAAAACACCACCATCAATACAAGATATAATAAGCTACTACAATGGATATAGCTAAAATGTGAACTTGTGACGTGCAAACAGAAGGAAGGAATTCTTCTATCAGATACTCAAAGATCAAGAGAGCAAAGACATAAACACAAGGAGGAGAATAGGTCAACGATTTCATCAGTAGCCTAAAAAGAATTTGAGAAAAAATAGAGAAAATCAGCTGTAAAACATTAGCTGACTTGTTAAGATGTAAAGGAATTTATGATGTCAATAAGGAAAATGGAAAGAGAATGCCTAGATTTTCCCTGGTGAAATTTCAGATGCGAATGACAGAAAGAGATGGAATGGAAATAACACTCCAAACATCAGCTGACATGTTAAGATGTAAGGGATTCATGATGTCAATAAGGAAAATGGAAAGAGAATACCTGAATTTTCCCTGGTGAAGTTTCAGATGCTAATGACAGAGAAAAAAATTATGGTTCAATACAAAGAAAGTTTCTTGGAGTGACATCAAAATTTCATCTATAGAAAAGGTGTTAAAGCAAAGATTGCTTTCAAAATGTTGAGGGAGTATAATTTACAATGTGAGTTTCTTTTGGGTAAATTTCAAAAGACAGCCTTACATATAAAAGCTTTCAGAGAATTTATCACCAACAAATAATTTTATCTGAGTTGTGAAGATATATCCTAGGAAAATTTAGAACTTAAAATTCAAATTCTTATGATAAAAAAACACAGTAACATTGACAAAAATGAGAAATTAAAGCATGTTAAAATTTATTTTGTATTTGTCAGTGTTTGGTTATGTTTCCAGTACCACACATGAGTTTCCTCTTGTTAACTAGGCTTTAAGTCCAATTAGGTAGCTGTCGCTTACCCCCAAGAGAAAAGTGCCATTACTGCACCAATGTCATTTGCTATGCCTGTCATTGATGTGGTTATTAGGCCTTGAAGCTGGGGTTGGATTGATGTTCTCCCTTAGCACTTTGCATAGTGTTCTCCAAAGCTATGAGAGCTAGCCTTCATGGGAAGTGGCTTCCTGGTCAGTTCCAGCTCCATTGCTCCAAATCCTGTGTCCAAAGTATTCCTGTCTTCAGCAATAGGGTCTTACCTTCAAGTTCTGGGAAACAATCAAGGACTGTGACAATAGTCTGTGTAATTTTGGAAGTCTCTTGGGCTACCCTGGCCAAGAGCTCAAAGGAAAGTTTTTGCTGTCTGACATTGATTTTTGTTATATAGCCTTCAGGTATACACATGGACTCATGTAGAAACTGTATATGTAATTTATCAATAGGTGGTTGGACTAATACAATTCCCTCTGTTTTTGTTTTTTAATTTACTTCAAAAGTAAAATTTCTCTTTTTTTATTATAAATGTTATGTATTTTTACTTTTTAAATTCATTTTATTGTATTTTATTTACATTTTCAATTGAATTTTTGTGTATTTCATTCAGAACATCTCAAATCAATCTTAATCATCTTTATAGCCCCTTCCCCACTGGCACCATCTGATAGCCACCCCCGTTGGAATTCATACACTCTGTCATTTGTCTTAAGGCCTATTATGTCATTAGTGTCTCCAGACGTTCCGCAGTGCAAGTTCATCTACGGAGGTCTAGTCAGTCTATCTAGAGTCACTTTAGGAAGATCTTCTCTTCCTCATCCAGCAGTAATCAGTTACAAGTATTTTCTCAGCTAAGATTGGGGCCTGCTGTTCATTTCCCCAGTTCTATGCTGAGTTTTTGTCTGCTTGAGTTTGCATGGATCTTGTGCATGCAGCCACCATTGCTGTAGGTTCAAACAAGCAGGGTCCCAGGAACTTGTAGGACTCTATATGGTCCTGAACCTCCTCCCTGGCTTTTACAATCTTTCTGGCCCCTCTTCTGCAATGGTCCCTGGGCGAGTGAAGTTTAATATCGGAATCCTGCCCAAGGACTTCCCTCCACTTTTTTCACACTAGCTAGACATTATTTATCTCTCCTCTTTCTTTCCCTGTCTAACTGTCCCTCCATGCCCTTCCCATTTAAAGTATTCCCATTTTTCCTATTTCTCCCTTGATAATACCTGTCTTCTATGGTCCCCCATCTTTTGAGCTCCAACTTTAGCCGTATAACTATTAGCAGCTGATTACTGCTGGGTGAGGAAGAGATCTTTAAGGAAGTGATTCTAGATAGAGAGACTAGCCCTAGTGGATGAACTTGCAGTGAGGGATGTCTGGGTACACTAACCTTACTTGATAGGCCTTCCTTAGCACATATGACAGGATGTATGAAATCTGCTGGGGGGGTTGGGGTGGGAGTATATAAAGTTGATTAAGATATCTTATATGAAATGCATGAAGTCAATAACTATATTTTTTAAAGCTTTGATAAAATATGATTAAAAGGCAAAGGAGAAAAGAAAAAAGACTGAGGATATAGGTCCAAGGTAAAGGGTTTGCCTAGCTTATGTGAGGCCCTAGGAAAGGTCCATCATTAGCACCACTTGGGAGGGGATAGGAGAGAAAGAGAGCGAGAGTGAGAGCAAGAGTGTGTGAGAGAGAGAGAGAGAGAGAGAGAGAGAGAGAGAGAGAGAGAGAGAAAACACCTTGAGTAAATGTAAAAAAAGGTGTTTAGATGTTCGATTGAATATGACTAAATATCATTTGAAAATTCACTGTCTAAGTTTAATTTAGCTTCAATCACCATCATCTCCTTTATTCTTTTCTTCGTTTCACATTTTGAAGTAATTTTAAACTTTCAGAAAAGTTTATAAAAGTGGTACAGAATTTCCATCTACCTTTCAGTCTGCTTCCCCTTAGGTTAATAGTTTTTATATAACGTTGCAGCATTTATCAAAACTCTGAAATGAGCTTTAATACAGAGCATTACCAAAATAGAGGACTCCTTAGGTCTCACTGATTTTCTCTTCCATGATTCATTCCAGTCACCACACTGTACTGCCGTGTCGTCTTGTCTTCCTTAATCTCTTCCAGTTTGTGATTGAGTTATTTTCCCCCTGTCATTGTGACTCTGACACTCTGGGGGAGTATTGGTTCTGTCTGAGGTTTTCTGTCACTGTTTGGGCTGCGGTGCTGCTGGGAAGGCTGCCACAGAGCAATGTGCCTTCTGAGCACATGATGTTAGTTTGTTTTAATGGTGATATTAAACTCCCGCACTTGATTCAAAGGGTTTATGCCAGGATTCTGCACGCTCAGATAGCTATTTACCCCTGTTATAATTACCAAGTTACTGAATAGATGCAGTATGAGTATGTTTTCCTAAGTTTTACAGCACGGGGTAAAAGTTCTTGTGTTTTTAAAATTAGCTAGTGAGCTTAAAAATTAGTAAATTTCATTTGTTTCCCTAAAACACTTAGGTCAGTTTGCTTTTGCTCAAGTTCTCATCCAGGTGGATCTTGCAATGATGATTGACATAGTGTTCTCCGTTCTCCCTCTGCCCTGGGACTGCATCCGGATGAGGCTGAGCCAGTGTTATGAGCTGAATTTTCCCAACTCCCAACTTATATGTCACAATCCCAATACACAGGACCTCAGAATACAGCCATATTTGCAGGTAAGCTCTTCAAAGAGTTAACTGAATCAAAGTGGGGTCCTTAGGGCTAGACATTATTCTTAACTGAATGCTGTCATTACGAAGAACAACTAATAAAAGAGAAAATCAACATACAGAAACACATGTGGGGAAGACTGTGTGCAGACACAGAAGACAACAGTCTAGCAAACAAGGAGGGAGGCCCGAAAGGGGTGTTTCTGCCGTGGTCCTTAGAAGACACCAATGCCATCAATATCTTGCTTTCTACACTCAGAACTGTGAGAAGATATATTTCTGGTAATCTGTGATTTGTTATGGCAGACTTACTTCTTTGTTACAGCACCTGACTTCTCCCAGAGCTATGCTGTTTCCACATATGTGCAAGAAAGAACCAGTATCTAAGATTTCTACTTAAAATTCATGAGTTCCATTTTGACTACATCAGTTTTAAGATGCATATTTCCCTTTACATCTCATCACTGTTGTCACCAGAGGTGTTAAATGGGCCCATTGCTTTAACCTAAGTTACAAGCTCTATTGCTATGACAGCCTCATCCCAAACTAACAGAGACTAAATAGAATATGAGCACTGTGCTGGATAGCTTTAGTGTCAACTTGACTCACCTGGGTTGAGGGAGCCTCAATTGGGGAATTGCCTTCATTGGACTGGCCTGTGGCCATGTCCATGGGGCACCTTCTTGATTGTTGAGTGATGTGGGGGGGCCCAGCCCACTGTAGGTGGTGCCGTCCCTGGGCAGGTTGCATAAGAAAGCAGGCTGAGCAGGGGTCAGGGGAGCAAGCCAGTGAGCAGCGTTCCTCCGTAGTCTGTGCTCCAGCTCCTGCCTCCAGGTTCCTGCCCTGAGTTCTTAACTTGGGCTCCCTAATGAACTGTGACCCAGAAAGTATAAGCTGAATAAAACCCTTTCCTCCCCAAGTTGCTACTGGTCAGAGTATTTTGTCACAGCAATGAAGAAAACAAACTAGGACAAGCACCATTAGTAATGGGAAGCAAGGAACAGTGGCAGCTAAATGTCTTCCCTGTTAGGTGACCCACAACTATTCTTCCTGCCAACTGAAGGCACACTAAGTTCCAAAGGGTACATGTGAGCTTTTTGTTATAGCTATTCTTTATTACAATGAAAAGTAGACCCAACCGCAAAGTCATCAGTAAGATCACAACTGGCTGATCTGTGAGATAGCCACAGAATGGATCAGCATGCCTTTTACGCAGATGTTTAAAAGGCTGAATAGTTTTACATGGTTTGAAATGGAGAGACCAGATGACTACATTGAAAGATGTGACAAGTAGTTAAACAAACAAATATGTACTCATGGGCACATTGAGCACATGCCTAGAAGGACATCTCCCTAACAGAACAGTGGTTATGTCACAGAAGGGCTTGAAGATTAGAATTGTGAGATTTTTTGCTTCAAATATGATTTTTCTCTAATTATAAGAATACATTTAAATACTTAATTACTGTAAAACTAAGAGTGATAAAGTGCTTAGTGCCTTATCTAGAATGTGGTAGGTATATAGAAATGTTAACTATTGTCATCACTGATATCAAGGATCTGTGGGAACATCCCAAATCAGATTCCTGGTCCTGTGTACATTTTCAAATAGAGAAAATAGAACTTCATAAGATTGCCAAACAATTGGATTACATACATATGCTATGTTTGTATATGGGCATACAAACACATAAAACAAATATAGAAAATCCTCACCACATGTATAACTGTGAGAAACAGTGTGCATATGTGTGTGTATGTGTGTATGTGGAAGGGAGGTTGAGGAGATGTGTAGAGCAGGGACAAAGAAGGAAGATGGCCTTTTCTTTTGTTGAACCATATTTCACAAAGATGTATGACTTTGGTACTATTTGAAATAATCGGACTTACGTAATTCCTGGTTCGCTTTTGTAACGCATATCCTCATTTACTTGAAAACTGTGAGGAAGAGTACTGTGTAAAAGTCCTCACCAAGGCCTGTTTGTGTTCCTCTATTCCAGGCGCTTGGAGGAGATGAAGATTGTTTGTCAAAGCAGGACCAGCTGGGATTCTCTGGCTGACTCCCAGGTGCAACTGTGAAACAGCGGATATTGGGTGCTCTCCCACCTCGTCGGGAGCAGTGTTCTCCTGTCTGCTCCTGGCATCACAGAGCATCCTGTGCCCTGCAAAGGTGTTAACTGACAACTGACAGATTTTACTAAGTGCCTATTCTCCTCAGTGGTATTTTCATTTTTAAAAGTTGACTTTAAAACTTTAAAAAGCAATCTTCTGTGAGTCAAGGCATAGCTTTCCTTCATCACAGCCCATAAATTTGATCACACTCTCATCTTTAGAGGAAAAAAGAAATGCTTCCTTGATACCTGACGTCTTAACTAACACCCAGTGTTCATCAATTTTTAAGCAAATGTTTCAAAAAGCTGTTCATTGTCCACTCTAATATTCCCATTATTACCAGTGCAATGTAATCTGGCTTTTACATTCTCTTTGTAACTGTTCTCTTTAAGGTCACATCATTAAGATTTAATTGCTAATTGGAGGAACTCTGCTTCTATTTAAGCCAGTACTCTCTGGAAGAACCGTGTTGTAGCAGTTATCATAGTTTTTAATTTGCCGTTTGTGTGTCTAACCATCTTGATGGTGAATGTCTTTCTGTTGACTCTCTGCCTCATTCATCTTCAGATCATTTTTGTCTTGCCTGATGGTTAGTTCCTGATAATGCTATCTGAGGTCTGTTGAAAACTGGGCAGTTTGGAGGGCCCACTGTGGGTTACACAGTATGACTGAATATAGTGTTACCACCGGAGCCCTGTTCATCTAGCAGCCCTTCAAAAACACTGCCTGTTTGCTCTTAAGATTGGCTCTGATTACAAGATTTAGAGAGACACAAAGGGATACCTGGGCTAATATAATAACCAGGCCTCATAGAAGGTTGGGTTGAAAGCAAGCAGTACTATCTCCATTGTGGCATTAGGTAAAGTAGGGAAGTGATAGAGAAACAGGGAACTATTCTTATATCTTACTGAGAATAGTACTCCATTTTAAATAAGACATACTTATCCCTTTACTCCAATGACACAGAATGGGCTTGTTCAATGTAACCAGTATACATAGCCGTGGCAATGGAAGGGAGGTAGCCTTTAAGTCTTTTTCAATGACATCTCTAAGCATGTAAGGATTTTTTTCTTCTTCTTTTTTTCCCTTTTAGTTTTTTTGAGACAGGGTTTCCCTGTAGCCACAGCTGGCCTGGAATTCACTATATAGACCAGGCTGGCTCAAGCTTACAGAGAGCTGCCTGCCTCTGCCTCCTAAGTGCTGCAATTACAGCAATGAGGCACCACAGCCATCTAAGTGAAGGTTTTTTATTTTAAATTTTATTTGTTATTTATTTATTTATATCACTAATGGGGGACATGCACGGCACAGAGCAGTATATGTAAGTAAGAGAATGTATTTATGGAGTCAGTGCTCTCCTTTCATCTTTATGTGGGTCCTGGAGTTTGAACTCAGGTTGCCAGGTTTACACAGCAAACACCTTTACCAACTGAGCTGTTTCATTGGTCCCTGGGCAAGTGAGTTTTGTGCAAGAGAAAAGTATAGGATTTCAGTTTTGAGTAGGAGTTTTTAAAAGGTTGCAGTGAGAAACACCACAGTCAGTGATTGACCCATGATGTCAGAAACTCCAGTGTTGTTTTAGGGAGTTCTGGGAAGGGAACTAGGAGGAATGGAGAAGATTTCAGTAGGTTTCTATACAGATGATAAATGTGCTCAGCTTAACCATGAGCAAGTTTCTTTTGGCTGAACACGTCTGAAATTGGAAAAGTGTAATTTTAGGTAGGGTCTGTTTGGACCATAACAGAAATAAAACTAGTATAGTGTAAATGTGTCATGAGATCAATGCCTTCCATGTCTAAAAGACACATGTTGGACATGCCTCTGTGTTTGTTTTGGCTTTTGAAGCTGCGTCCTTTATCAAGCAGTAGGAGATTATTTTCTGAAGATGATGTATATTGATTCTGTTGTCGTTATCTTAAAACTGGCTTCTTTTGGGCCTATCCTTTTGCTATGTTTGTTTAATGACATGTTTAAAAATCATCCTAAGAACTGTATTAAAATGATAGATATTTTATATTCCCAATATAAACCACAATCTCTAAGGCTGAGGATAAGCGCCAGTCCTGGTCTCACTACTGTATGTTTTAGAGCTTTCTGTTGTTTTACAAATGCTGGCGCGGTTGTCAATCATTCCGTATCATACTTATTTTTTGTGTGAGGAAGCCGTTTGTCAAATTGCAGCCTCCTCAACTCAAAGAACATTTACCAAATGCTTTCAGATAAAATGCCACCTTATTCTGTAAAATATGAAAAAGCTTGCAGGAGGAAGAAATACCTGAGGGAAACAGCAAATTGCAGAACAGAAGAGTGACATTAACACACTTTTCCATTCTCCATTGAGCTTGTGATAAGAACCAAGAAGGGCACTTAATCACTCTAACTTCCGGAGTGCTGCTCATTTGACTAGGTAACTGTCTTTGGGAGAAGGAACTGATGTTACCACGTTGGTAGCTGGCCTCAAGTTTATAAAGGTGTGGTCACTATGTGATGGTGAATCACTGTGATGACCCCCAAAGCTAAATAGCATCTCTGAATTTTCTTCACATCCCACCATTCATCTCTCCTCTTTCAATAGATCTCACTGTTCTCTAAGGTCAGATAGTTTTCTAAATTCTAGGAAATGAACAACATAGATGACTAGAGATCAATGAACATCTACTACCTAATACTTCCACCTGTCCCTTGCTCCAGCGCTGCTCAGTAGCTGGCCCCATTATTCCTGTGATATTTTCATAAATCCTCTTTGTACTTACCCTTTTTATCCTGCTCTTAACCTACAGAAAATATAGACAGGATTCCTCTGACATGCTAATTCAAATGCCTATCATTCTCAACTGTTTTTTAAGCTACAGGATCTAAGTATGTACTTGCCATATATACATATATATATAACAGCACATCCATACTGAATAAGCAATACATCTAGCAATACATAATGAATTATGAGTGATTATGTGTAATATGATATAAAATGTTTGTATATAATTTTCAAATGTATTTTTGCACAGATAAAAAGTGAAATATGTGTTAATTGCTTCTGTCTGCAGAAATAGATATTTCAAGTGATTCTATAGTTTAGTTCTCTCATTGTAAGAAAATTTACTTGAGTGGCTCTTCTTAGTTAGGCTGTAGTTAGACAAGAACATCCTATTGTTTTGGATGAATCTTGTAATACAAAACATTTTAGTTCTTGGTATCTTGGTTTTTAGAGGGAGTCCTTGGAGAGGCAATGTGAGAAGCCAAGATAATGCCTGGGGAGGTAGGGTATGAAGTCCAACCTTTATCCCTGAGGTTAGACGTTAAGGACATCTATCTGTATAGATAAAAGTCTAATGCTATCTGGTAGGAAAGAATATAAAAAGTTTTGGAGAGGACATCATTGTGAGAGAAATAGCTGGTAATCTGGTCTCACTATAGACACAGGTGTATTCAAGGGAGATTAGAGTTAGCCCACTCTGCATCTAAGTGAGGATATACCTGAGAGTTCTACCACACTTTGATCAGAAGGACTGAGCATGACTGAACCACAGAGGTGCTGCTGGTAGGAAACAGAAACTCAAGGACTTCCTTGAAGATTTCATAATGTTCTTGGACCACATAGGATCCTTGTTCTAAAGCAACTATTAAATAGCAATGTGGGTGAGTCTGACTAGATTCAGCAGATGGATAAGCACTGGAAAATGGCTGGCAGTGTCAACAACACAGTGGACAGTAACAGGGATTACAGAGTATATGGGCTCCAGTTGAGGCGGCGGGGGGCGGGGGAGACTATGAGAGGGTGCCATTTGGGATATGGGTATGTAGATGAATAAGATTGTTTGGGATGTTCTGTATGAAATACACATACAAAATCAACAAATAAAAATGAGTTATATTTGAGGAAGAAGCATAAAAATTTGCTCCATGTTAATTAGTAGAGGTGAAAAACATTACCATCTCAAATCTACCTGATGATTTTATATCCATGCCCAGGTGGACCTCAGAAAGTAACTGACTGTGACTAGCAATAATCAGATACATAGAGATTAGAGATGCATGTACAAACATCTAAGTGTTAGTAGCATTAAAATGAGTTTTTCTGTACGAAAACAGTATATTTTAAAATGAAATGGAGATCTTTTTTTAAAGGTTAAACCTCATTCAATTTTATGTCTTAGAGGGCTTATAAACCCTGAGTTCAATATTGTATAACTGTATTAATTCAACTGTGAACCTAAAAATTTACAGCCAATACTGAAAGAGATACATCTTTGCTCTGGAAATTGTTACTGAATATGTTAATGCTGTAATGAAATGCTTCTTCTAATCATGTGGTTGTTAAATAAATAATTTTAAAAAATAGCAATGTGTTAGTGGACATGGGCTGGCAGTATTTTCCAATCCCTCCACCAGATGTTTGGAAGGACTTGGTGTGATTTTGCTAAGTCCCAAAATTATTTAACAATGATGTTGGAAGTTTTGTAATTAAATACCTTCTCCATGAATTCTGAAGTCATGAGGAGTGCTGATTTCAATAGATACTTGATGTTTTCATCATGAAGTTTAATTTATAAATAAGTTACAGTAAGAGATTAACAGTAATAACTAATAATTTAAAAAATCACATATACATTTCTAAATATTCTTTACTACACATACAATTTATAAAACATAATTTACTAAAAATATTTTTAAACTATTTCATAGTTCTGGAAAGTTTCATTTGATATTTTCAGACCATGGTTGACTATAGGCAACTGAAACTATGGATAGTGAAACTATGTGTATGGGTAGGCCACTAGAAAACTATGTGGGAATTTGAAGATTTAAAAAGCACCAACAAATGAAATTTAAGGACTTAAAGAGTGTTTTACTTGAATTCCAAGCTTACGAAGTATGCTAAATGAACTGAATGTAGTTACTACCATGACTACCAGTAGGCAACATGGCTTAAACAATTACTGCATACATGATGGTCTTTTGTTTTTCTTTGAGTTGTGAATTATCTCGGCATTTTGTGTCAGCATCAAAAAGGAATCTCCAGTCTTATAACAAATTAATAAACTGAGAAGCAAATAAACTAATCTTGACTTACATGAGAATTTTCTCTGTGCTTCTTACAGATACCAAAAAATGCCTGCCTTTGATCCAGCAGCATTCATTAAGGAAGACTAAGATGTGTCCCTAAAGGATGACTGCAGGAATATCTCAAGATCCTTACCTTTTTCTTCTTTAGAGACTTAGTAGAAGTTATGATCTCCTCATGATCTTCAGAGTCCCTGGAATCATCACCTTCCTGGGTGTGCAGTGCCTGATAGAAGTTGAGAGAAGGGAGTGACTAGAGGCAACACCACTGACTTGGGCCTATTCAGTTGCAACTGGAAGCCAACTTCAACCTAGAATCAGTTTCTTTGTCATGATTAGTTTCATTTAGATGGTGACTGTTCTATTTCAGATATGTAATTGGATAAATAGATTTCTCAGGCTGGCTGTTTGTCATAATAACATTGCATACTAGCTTATTTATTTTAAAAAAGGCATACAATGATCAATGATAACCTAGTCACATATGAAGTTTACTATATTCTCTTCTTTTCCCATGGTGTTTCTTAAATTACATTTTGATTTTAGTATGCGGAGTGTTTATAAAATACCTTCCAGCTTCCTCAGGGTGTGCCTAAAAATTTTAAAAAAGCAAGTTCTGATTGTTATGATCATGGTCAACTAGATTGAGCAGAGCATAATAGACCTATCAGATTCATGAATTCATGCAAAAGTACTTACAAGAAAATGATTACACTTTCTTCCTTAGCAGAAACAGCTGGTGTCAGTGGTGCGGATGGCTGAAGTTTTATTTGGATGACAGCGGTTGGTATAACAGCAATTCTGCTGCTCACACAAAATACCCCATATAGAAAAACACATGCCACTGAAAGAAAGGGTGGCCAGGGTGGCTCTCCAGTGTGAGGCCTAAACTCCACAGTGAGAACAACAGGAAAGCCACACTTTTTGGATGGAAGTGGGAAGTGTGTTTTCTTTGTTGTTTTATTTCAGATTGTCAGTTGAATCTTCCCAGGCTTTATACATTTGTAAGTGAACACTGTAAGAATTTAACAAAGAGGATCCTTGTTTTTTAGTATTCACATTAGCTTTGAGTGACAGCAGCTTATACAGTTATTGCTTTTTGGTAAATTTATATTTTAACAGAAACTCAACCCTGGAAGCCTAAAAGAGACTAGAATTGTTAAAGTTACATCAGCAACTTTATGATATAATATCCATGTTTATCCTGCCATGATTTCTTTTAAAAATTTAAAACTTATTATTATTATCATTATTATTATTATTATTGTGTGTGTATATGTGTCTGAGGGCACAAATGCCAAAACATGTATATGGAGGTCAGAGGACAACTTTGTCAAGTTAGTTCTCTCCTTCAATCTTTAGGTGGGTTCTGGAAATCAAATTCAGGTCTTCAGCTTGCATGGTAAATTTTGGGTTTTTTTTTTTGATAAACAGTTTGGGGAAAGCAGTAACATGCTTCAATTTTTGCAATTACAAACTATTAATTGCTTATAAAAGATTTTTCTAGCAAATCTAAAATCTTTTTTTCACTAATATTCATGAAATGATTTGCCTAAGTGAAAGAAGTCTTATATTATTGTTCAATAGTTAACTGATATCTTAATCCCAAGCTATGTGTTTTCAAAAAGAATAGCCATTTTTCCAAACCTCCACTTCTTATCTATAAAGAGAATAATGATGATGTCACCACAGGAGTGCAGTTTAAGACAATGCACATTGTCCATGCAAGCTTACTGTAAGATGTTGCATTATGAGTTTGTGCAGAGATATGCCAGGCAGGAAATATGTTGTAGGGTTGTCTATGAGGCTAAGGAATCTGATTTTATTGACAATGGGAGGGAGTATCTATTCCTTTTTGTAGTACTTACATTAACCAAAACCTATGTGTTTTGTGATTAGGAAATGATGATGGTTGGTTGATAATGAGGAAATTTGAGACTAGAGAAGAAATATCAGCAGCTAATGTTCTCCCTGAAACCCAAGCCATATAAATTGTCTTAACAAGAACACTGTCTATCAAAATTGAGGTGGAAACAAGGGGAAATGGATGGTGTAGAAATTAAATATAATCTTTTACATTTCAAAATAGCGGTGACTTTGTCATTGGGCAGGTCTGCATCTATACCAATATAATGCTTTGTGCCTATTTCCACATGAAAGCCAGCATTTTAACAAGACTATGCTGTGACTACGGTTATTCTTGTCCTTCCCAGGAAGAGTCTGTTGACGGCTGCCAATATACTATCTGCCTCTTCAATTTCCATATTCTATGGTTGCTCACCCACTTTATAGTTGATAGTTTATTAATTATTCATCTCTGATTAACCATTTGAGATGCCATATTTCCAAAGGCAGGGATATATTTCTTCTGTTTTTAGGTGATTCTGCCTATTTTAACACTAATTAATTTCCACATTTAGTCTCAGAAGTTATATGACTACCCTCATAATTTCTGTTTTTGATTTGTGATGATATTCACTATACACTTTTACTATGAAAACTAATTTATAAAAGCAATGGGAAGCATAGTGGCATGCCTTGCACCTTTCAGACACTCAGCGATGTTTGTGCCTTGAATACAAGCACCTTCCGTGAGGGCTCTATCACTTTATTGTACACTTTTGTTGGTTATAGAAACCATATCATACTAGATTTTCTGGATCATTTCATCCCAATTTCAAACAATTGTTCCCATTTTCAAGTACTCATTCCTATTTTTCCCTAAGCCAACAAACTCTCCAAAAAATTCCATTTTTCAGCATCTAAACTACATTTCCTGTATGTTCTTACATCTCTGACACACAAAAAAAGCATTTTTCTGACTAGGGTACCTAATTTCAGATACAGAAAATACCCATTAGAACTTAAAGTATGGTCAAAACAGCTCTTTATTATAAAATTGGGAGTGATATATGTCACGATGTCAGGTTCTTACTTGCATTATAGTCAGATATGGTTGCTTACATATAGCAGGCAGTACTTACTGCCATTCTGCTCTTATTATAGCTTCTTGTTAATATAGATATCTTGTTTTTCATATTAGCCTCTGGGTTTTATAAGAGAAGAAATAATGTTTTATTCATCTTTGACTCCCTCAGGTCCTTAGTAAATAGGTATTGAAAAATGACAAAATTTACAAAGGAACAGCAAGGTTCTAACATTAAACCATATGAACTTGATTTCAGAATGCTTCTGTTTTCACCATATTTTTCTTCTCAAACCAATCAATGCATTTGCATCAAAGGTCTGCCACTCTTTCAGAACGGATTCAGTAGGAACTTCCTTCCCCAACTATTTCTTTTTGCTGCATTTCTATAGAAATATTTGTCAGAGAGTAATTAAAACAAGGTAATTAAAAATCATGGAACCACTTGCCAATGACTATCACAGTTGGTCAAGTCAATTCAGGGAGTTTCTGGGACATTGAGGAATAAAAATGCATCTTGTGTGACTTAATTAGGGTCATCTATGTGCTTCTTGGAGGAAGAGCCTTCTTAGGCTCTTTTGAATCCTAGTTAGACATATTTTGAAGAGAGCCTAACTATAAACATTTATAAATTTTAAACTTTTGGTTTCATAGTTATATACCAATATTATAATCAAATCTCCAAGGTGCTAATAGAGTTTCACTAGTCTATGGATCTCTGCAGACAGTTTTCTTTATGTTCTTCCTGAATACTTCGAATGATGGAGGAGTACACAAAGAGCAAGTTTACAGCTCTTAAAAATGTCCTTTTATTGCCTGTACCTTGTGTTTTTCTCTCAGAAATCAAGAAAATGCAGCATACATTTCCCTATTTGCTCTTTAAGATGTGAAAATTAAGTGACTTACTGCAGTAAGGATGGCAGTGAACCGAGTGATAACCCTTTTCATGGTCTTTGAAATTCTGTAAGATTTCATCACCCTGCTTGGATAATTTTTCACATGCAGTGATACAAAATGACATTTCCTTATGTTTTCACATTTTTCGGTCAGTGGCATTATATTTCTTAATTAGAGCTCTGTTGTGGTTGTGTGAATATGCTTGCCTGGTTTGTTATTAATGCTGAGAGAATCACCCTAAAATTTGGGTTTTCTTCTTTATTTCCTTATTTTTCCAATTTCATTGTACATTTATGAAGCTCTGGACTGAGGATATATCTCAATCTATAAAGTGCTTGAAGATCCAAGTTAGATCCGTAGAACCTGCATTAAAAAAGTTAAGAATTTTGGTGCACGTTTGCAGTCTCAGCACTGGGGAAACTGAGGCAGGCAGATTCCTGGGACTCCCTGGTAAGCTAACTTAGCCTACTTTGCAAATTTTAGGCAAGTAAAATATACTGTCTCATAAGAAGGAGATAGATAGCACAGATGAAAGAATGGCACCCAGTGCTGTCACATACACGCTCATGCATATGCACTTTCATACTCAGGCACCCTCCCACATGCACATGAACTCATACATGCACAGGCACATGTACAAAATGTATGGGGTTAAAATGGAAATATTACTGAAAATATGATCTGTGCACACAGTATCCATCCATGAATGAGAAAGGGATGGTGGAGATTCTTAAAGTTGTAAATTACTTGGCAATACACCCATCAACAGTCGATTCTAAATCCTTTCCCTTTGGGTGAAATAGAACATAGTGCTGACTCATGAAGACAAGGCCCTCAAAAGCAGGGTGTTTATCTTGACACACTTGCTCTTGGAATACTGAAATCATACTGTGAGGACAAAATTCTTGACCAAATGGAGAAGAGTCATGAAGGTGTTCTGCGATTAAGCTTCTAACTGAAGTCCCCGGCAACAACCAAACAATATAAACATCAAACGTGTGAATAATCATTTGAGCTAGCTTCTGCCATAGGAAGTGCCTGGTTATACACTTAGACTCCATAGAACTTTTTGGCTGTGGTGTATGTGTGTGTGTGTGTGTGTGTGTGTGTGTGTGTGTGTGTGTGCACGTGTATGTGGTTCCATAGAACCATTTAGGATTTTCGGGTTTTCTTCTATATTTGTGAAGAATATCATGAGGACTGCAGGGGCATTTTGTCAATTCTTGTTAAGTTCATAAACTTATGTGATGACTTTTGGTGTGCGTGTATGTCTGTTTCTTGAACTTATTTAATGAATGCTATATAGTTTTCATTGCAGACACTTCAGTTATTTTATTAAATCCATTCCAAGGTATTCACCTGATATTTTTAGCATCTGCTGAGAGTTGGATTGTTAATTTGCAGTTCTGATAATTCACCGTATGGAGCAACACTACAGAAATGTTTGCATTGAGTTTGTATCCTGAAACTTTGCTGAATTTATTTATTAGTTCTAATAGGTTGTTGCAGGGTGTCTTTGGTTGTCTATATTTAGGATCATGTCATTTGAAGACAGTGATAATTTGGTTTCTTTCCCAGTCTGACTATTCTTTGTTTCTTCTTGCCCGATTAGGGTTCAAACACTAAGTCAAATGAGTGTGGACAAACTGGGCATCCTATCTCATTCCAAGTCTTATTCCAGAGTGATCTTGAAGAAAGAAAAAAGCAAGAGGCATTGCACTATGCAATGTTAAATATACCATGAAACTCTTGTAATCAAAGCAGCATGGTTTTAGCTTAACAAAGAAACATGAACCAATGAATCAAGACAGAGATCCTGGAAGCCAAATCACACATCTACCACATAACTGAGTTTTTACAAAGGTGCCCAGAATACACATTGAAGAAGGGCAGACTTCTTAGTAAACAGTGCTGGGAAAATTTGGAAACCACAAACAGAAAGACCCTTATGTCTCACCAGCTACAGAATATTAAGTGAATATTGATTAATACATTAAGACCCCCAAAACAATGATGTTACTAGAAGAAAA
Organism: Nannospalax galili; assembly: GCF_000622305.1. Taxonomy (NCBI): domain Eukaryota; kingdom Metazoa; phylum Chordata; class Mammalia; order Rodentia; family Spalacidae; genus Nannospalax; species Nannospalax galili. The sequence goes on from NW_008360320.1 coordinate 5,127,746, forward strand.
TGTAGAAAAAGTACTTCAGGTCATTGGAATGGGCCATGCCTTTTTTGGACAAGACCTCAAAGGAACAGACACACAAAAAAATCCAAAACCAAAAAAAAAAAAAAAAAACCTGAGATACATCCAATTTAAAGCTTCGTGTAGCAAAGGAAGCAATCAGCAGAACAAGAGACAGCCTAAAGGATGGGACAAAACATTTGAAAAATATACATCTGAGTTGTGGATAATATCCCACACTACACAAGGAACTATAAAACCTCAATAAAATAATCCAAATAATATAATTAAAGTGAATAGTGGAACTAAGTAGACATATTTCAAATGAAGACAAAGAAATGGTCCACAGGTATATAACAAAAGATTTCAAATCACCATTTGCCAGGGAAATGCAAATCAAAACTATAATAAAATATTATCACAGTATCATAGGAATGACTCTTATTATCATTTCAGCAAGTGCATCAGCTCTCTGGAGATTCTTCTGGAAAGGATGTGGGACTAGCTTCTGGGAATCACTGAGAAAACTTCCCGATGTCCTCTTACTGAAGAAGGGAACCTGTGTAGTAAGAACATATGAGCAACATTCTGGGAGAGTTTGTAAAGGTGATGTGGGAGAAATCAGCTCCATGTTGTGAAAGTGGAATTGAACTAGTCTAACTTTTCCCTGTATAATAGTCCCTCCCCTAACATGCACAAATGAAATATTTAGCCTACTAAAGGATCATTGGCAAGTGCATTTTCTATATTTTTAAGGACTTTGACATCCAGAGAAGCCAGGGAATATACAGAAAGAGTCAAACTATTTACTGTCTGTTCTTTTACAGAAAACATGGTTGATCTCCTGTCTAAAATAAATTGATCATGCATGCTAATGTTAATGCAAGGAAAACTGAAACAGCCATACTAATATCAGACAAATTATGTTTTAAGGCATGCTTTTCTCTGTGGATAAGGACATTATTTAATATAGCAATCAGTCAACTTCTGAAGAAAGCATAAGAATCCTTAGTTTATAAATGCAGTAACCAAGTTAAAGCATATATGATGATAATTTGGTAGAATTACACAGAAAGTAAATCTGCAAGTAAATTTTTAAACTTTTCCTTCAACAGTTGATAGGAACACACAGATGAAAAGCTAGTGAAAACATTGAAAAAGTAAGTAAGACTATCAACTAACATGATCTAATGAACATTTATGCAATACTCCATCCAATAGCAGCAAAATACAATCTTTTCCAAATGAACATTATTATTTTTTCAACACAGGTCATATTTTAGCTAATGAAACAAACCTCAGATAATGCAAAGAAATTTTTAAGTAGTACAGATTTTCTCTCAGATCACAATGAAATTAAAATATAAATCCACAAGAAAGTAATGTCTGATGTTTTCATAGTCCTCTTTAATAACAGAAAAAATGGGAAATAAGTCAAAAGGAAAACTGGAAACTTTTGAAGTGAGTGAAAGTGAAGACATGACACAATTTGTGGAATGCACAAAAACAGTGCGTGGAAGAAGTTATTCTAGCACACTATGCCTACGGGAACAAAGGTTTTCAACTATGCTTTTATCACAGGAAATGAGAAAAAAATTGGAAATAAGTACAAAGAAGGAAATTCAAAAAAAGAACAGAAGTAATAAAATTAAAGTCCAGAAAATCAAAAACAATGAAATAATATCAAAAGCTGTGTTGTAGATCAGTAAAATTTATCAACTCTTAGACTATCCAAAAGAGGGAAAAATATATAAGAACTGGAGATATTAGAGAATTATCTATTGTGGGCTCCACAGATCCCACAGAATTTAAAATATGAGGAAATATGAAACAACTTTATGTTCACTGTGAGGCAGGAAGGACCTTGATAACACGTTACCAAAGTTGACACAAAAAGCAATAGGCAACTCATATAGTTCCTCTATTAAAGGGATTGATTTTGTCTTTTGTTTGTTTGTTTGTTTGAGACAGGGTATCAGGTAGGTCAGCTGACCTTGACTCCCAATTTTTCTGTCTCTATTTCCCAACTGCTGGGATTGTAGGTATGCACAACTGTACTGGCTTAAGAAACTGAATTTTAAGTATACATATTTCCACAAGAATTACTCCAAGCATAGATCATTTCACTAGTCATTTATACTGGATATATTGGAGAAATAATAGGAATTCTATATAAACTCAGAAACTTAAGGGGAAGAAACACTTTCCAAATGATTTTATGAAGCTAGCATCTTCCTGGTTGATATATAATAATATATATTAAGGAAACATAATTTGCTGGGTGTAGTGGTGCATGCCTTTAATTTAAGCAGTCAGGGGGCATAGGCAAGTGGATCTCTTTGAGACTGATGACAACCTGGTCTACATAGCTAGTTCCAGGACTGGCGCTACAGGGAGACCCTGTCTCAAAAGGACAAAATAAATAAATAAATAAATAAATAAATAAACCTAAGATCAATCCAAATCAATGCAGTTTTTCATATTAACAGACTAAAGGGGAAAACAATTCCAGAAAAACACTTCAGAAAATAAATTATCATTCATGAAAAAAAAACATCAAACCCATAGGATTATAAAAATGAATTCTTCAAATTTATGAGCAGGCCTTTTGAAAACTTACAGCTAATTATTTTCTAGTGACAAGAGTAAATGACCACCTAAGATCAGGAAAACACAAAGATGCTCACTTACACCATTTCTGGTCACCACTCCATTACAAGCCTTATTAAAAGCAACAGACAGGAAAGATAACTAAAAGGCAATGATTGAAAAGAAAGTAAAATAGTCTTTATTCATAGGTGACATAATTGTACTTAAAAAGTCACATAGAGCCGGGCATGGTGGCGCATGCCTTTAATCCTAGCACTCGGGAGGCAGAGGCAGGCGGATCTCTGTGAGTTCAAGGCCAACCTGGTCTACATAGTGAGTTCCAGGACGGCTGGGGCTACAGGGAGACCCTGCTTCAAAAAGA
>NW_008360320.1:5130722-5164343 GCF_000622305.1 Nannospalax galili
AAAAAAAAAAGTCACATAGAATGCATTAAATGCTTTTAGAATGAGTGTTTAGCAGAGAATTATGCTAAACTCATAGAATTTGGCTATTGTTGATTAGCTTTCTATATACTGATTAGAAATTTATTAGTTTTCTATATATTAGTAATAAGTACTTAGGTATTTAAATAAAAATGATACAATAACACCAGGAACATGAAATATATTTATAAATTTGGTAAAAGGTATAAAATACACTAAAACTATAGAGCATTCCTAAATGAATGAGGCTGATCTGCAATCACGAGATATGCCTTGTCTGTAGAGAAGAATCAAGACTCATCAAGATGGAAGATTTAACCAAATTGATCTGTAGATTAAATACAATTCCAATAAAATATTTTAGAGATTTTTTTGTACATATAAATTGAATCTAAATTTTATAGAAAAATAGAGTGCATCTGGAACATCCAAAACAAGCTTTAAAAAAAACAACAAAGTTAGGTAACTTCTACTATCAGAATTCAAAGATTTTAAAAATATTTTATTTATTATTTTTATTTTGTGTGTATGCATGCATTGCCTGCATATAGGTAAGTGCACCCGTGTCGTGCAATGCCCGCGGAGGACAGAAGAGGCTTTTGGATTCCCTGGAACTGGAGTTATGGACAGTTGTTAGCTGCCATGTCGGTGCTAGGATTCGAACCCAGGTCTTCTGCAAGAACATCCAGTGTTCTTGGCCACTGAGCCATCTCTCCAGCCCCAGAATTCAAACCTTTGTTTAAACTTCAATATCCAAATGAAGAACTGAAGAGAATGACCTCAACTGGCCCACATGTATCTGCAGTCAACTGACCTTCTTTGTACAAAGGTGCCAAGCTGTTTAATTGTAGCAAACGATCATTATTTTGGATCTGTGGCAATTTAACACACATAATAACAAACAAAGCTTACAATAAAACACCTCAGCCTTACTAACTGGAGGGGGATCATATGTTAGCATGTAACTGCTATGTTTATACTTTAAAAACTATTGAAAAATGTTTTAGAGACTTGGGATTGGCAAAGACTTCTCAAATATAACAAACAAGAAAAGCGTGAACTACTTTTAAAGAATAAAACTAAGCCAATAGCGTGAAGATTAAAATTTTTTTCCTTTTAAAGGCTAGTTTTATGAAAAGGAGCAGGCAGGGGTAAAAATCTCTGAAGATTATGTATCTGACAAAGGACTTGTGTCTAGAATATGCAAACAACTCCCCAAGTCAATAATAAGACAAATAATCCACTTGAAAATATTTGAACAGATATTTCATCAAAACATATACAGTAGACAGATGGAAAATAAGAATGTGAAAGTATGCTCAGAGCCAATTCATTAGTGAATGCAAATTAAGCTTCACTGAAATGTCCCATCTCATCTATTAGAATGGCTAAAATGCTTGAAACACTAGATTAAGTATTGTCATGGTTATGAAGCAGTCAGAACTCTCAAACACCATGAGTACAGATAGAAAAACGGTTCAATCACTCTGGAAAACAGAATGAAATTTTAAAAGGGGTTAAACATACACCTAACCAGAGAGTTCGTGCATTTTATTTCTCAGTGTCATTCATGATAGTTGAGGGTTATACAAACAGAAGATTTTGTTTATAAACATACTTACCACTTTTATTTATAATAATCAAGGACCAGAAATTACCCACATACCCACAACTACATGAATGGTTAAAAAATGTGCTATGCCCATTCTATGGAATACTACTGAGCAATAAAAATGAAACTACTGTTGAAGGAAGTAAGATGGATAGATCTCAAAGTAATTGTTGTAAGTGAAAGAAGCCAAATAATAAAAAGTGTATAGTCTATGGTTACTTTTATGCAAGATATTGGAAAATACCAACTACTCTATAGCAAGAGAAAGAAAATCAGCAGCTTCAGTGGATGTGGGTTTGAGGAAGAAAAAGCAGATTCCAAAGGAGTATGATGAAGCAAATGGGGTTTTTGATATGTTCATCCTCTTGATTGCAGAGGCAGAGCTCTGAGAATTAACACATGGCAAAGCTTATGACATCATTGAGTACAAACAGATTATTTTTATAAATAAATAAAAAGAAACTACTAAATGTGGTTTATTAAAAGACAAAATTTAAAGAAAAAGTATTTTCCATACATATAGTTTGCCACAGGCTTATAATGATTTCTTGGAAATAAATAATACATGAAATAAATAAGAGTACAAAGTGATTCCTTTTTTCAATGAGTAAATATTTAAATAGGCACCCCTAAAAAGGATGCTCAAATTTTCATTAAGCAGAAAAAGATGGTGAGTGTCACACTTTTCAAGGCAATAAAAATTTAAAGTGCAGAAAGCATCTTATTAGAATAGTTAATATTCAAATACTTTTTTTTTGGTCTTTTTGAGACAGGGTCTCCCTGTAGCCCCAGCTGTCCTGGAACTCACTGTGTAGACCAGGCTGGCCTTGAATTCACAGAGATCCACCTGCCTCTGCCTCCCAAGTGCTGGGACTATAGGCGTGTGCCACCATGCCCGGCCTATTCAAATACTTTTAAACACAAAGTCTTAGCAAGTATGTGGGGCAATTGGTGCCTATATTCAGGGATTATTTGATGTTTATTGTATAATTTCAAAAAGCTTTTATCACTATCTACCAAAACTAAGCATACATATATCCAATAACCTAGTAATTTCAATTTTGGGTGTTAACTGATGTGAGTACTGTTTACCTAGAGACATAAAGATAAGTCATAATACTTATATTACTTACTTTTCTGTTGCTGTCATAAAACACTGTGACCAAGGGAACTTATAGAGGAAGAGTTTATTGAGCTTTCAATTCCAAAGGGGCAAGAGTCCATCATGGTGGGGAGGCATTGTAGGAGGAGGTGTGTCTGGAGCAGGAGCAGAAGCTAAGGACTTACATATTCGAGAAGACACAGGAAGCAGAGGGTAACTAGAGATCTGGCAAGGCTTAAGGACTCTCTAAGCCTGCCCCCAGTGACATGCTTCCTCCCGCATGGCCACACTTTCTAACACTTCCCAAAGCAGGGCCACCAACTGGGGTCCAAATGTCAGGAATATTTGGAGCCTAGGGGGACATTCTCACTCAAACCACTAAGGTCCTTGTATTTATCATAGCCTTAGTCTTGATAATAAACAAAAGCATAACTAGTTTTAGCATAAACATATAATAGACTTTTATAAGACAATAGTAAGTACCAGCTTAGACAGATACATTTCACAGGCATAATGTTGAATAAAAGAGGGTGTAAACATAAAACATACACAATTCAGCAAAAATTTTCAAAACTATTGATTATGGGGGCTGCAGAGATGGCTCAGTGGTTAAGAACTCTGTTCTTGCAGAAGAATTGGGTTCAAATCCCAGTACACACATGGCAGCTAACATCTGTCCTTAACTCCAATTCCAGGGGATCCGACAGTCTCTTCTGTCCTCCAAAGGCATTGCATGACATCAGTGCACTTACCTACATGCAAGCAATACATGCATACACATAAAATAAAAATAATAAATTAAATATTTTAAAAAAGCTATTGATTATAAGGATTCATAGAAGAGGCTTATGAGATCTTAAAATAAAGTAGATACGTGGCTGCATATTACATACAGCACCATTAAATTTACATTTAAATTTTCTGTCTATTATGTCTCATTTTCCCATTCATTTAGTTAAAAAAAATTATTGAGGGCTGGAGAGATGGCTCAATGGTTAAGAGCACTTGCTGTTCTTGCAGAGGACCCAGATTCAATTACCAGCATCCTCATGGTGGCTAACAACCCTCTGTAACTCAAGTTCCAAGGGAATCTGATGCCCTCTTGTAGCCTCCACAAGTATTACATGACAGGGTGTACTTACGTACATGCAGGCAATACAGTTATACATATAAAAAAATAAAATAAAATATATTTTAAAAATTTTATTGAGCTTTTGTACATTTAACACAACAGTTCTTATTCAAATTTAGACCCCCCCACCCCCATCCAAGACCCATTCAACCCCCTACCAGACCTCATGTATGCTTCCATACATGTCAATCCTTTACCTAGATGTCTTTCAGTGCACATTCATCCACTGGAGACTAGCCAAACTATCTAGAGACTGTAAGGCCTACTTTCCCTCATCGAGTAATTACTTAGTCTCCTAGTCTCTTAGTCTCCTTAGTTCCCAGATTAGGACCAGCCTGCCACCCGTTTCTCTGGCTCTACTCTGGATCCTTTCCTTATTTTAATTTTATGTGTATGAGTATATTTCTTGCATGTTACGTAGGTGTTCTCATATTGTACAATGCCCATGGAGGTGAGAAGATGTCAAATCCCCTAGAACTGGATTTACAGATGGTTGTTAGTCACCACGTGGGTGTTGGGAATCCAAACTGGTCCTCTATAAGAGCAGTCAGTGCTCTTAACCACTGAGTCATCTCTCCAGCCCCAATTTTTGGCTAATTTCATGGATGAGTACTGTATTTACATAATTTCTGCCTCTCCGTCTCTCCTTTCAGTTCATCCTATGACCTGTCATTCCCTCTTCCCCAAATCTGAACTTCAATAAATACAGAATATATAACACACACACATGTTCAGGCATATACAGACTTAAAAGTACAAAAACATAAAGCAGGTGTGTTCTGGTTAGCTTTCTACAGCTGTGACAAAACCCTGACCAAAACCAACTTGGGAGGAAAGGGTTTATTTCACATTCATCTTACAGTTCATCATCATGGAGGGAAGACAGACCAGAACTCAGGGAAGAAGCCAAAGTACATAAGGAACGTTACTTACTGGCCAGCTCCTCTGGTCTGTGCTTAGCCTTTTTTTAGAATCTTTTTTGAGACAGAGTTTCCTTGTAGCCCCAGCTGTCCTGGAACTCACTATGTAGACCAGACTGGCCTCGAACTCACAAAGATCTGCCTGCCTCTGCCTCCCAAGTGCTGGGATTAAAGGCGTGTGCCACCACGTCTGGCTGCTTTCTTATATAACACAGGATGACCAGTCCAGAGTTGTCACCTCCCACAGTGAGCTGGGCCCTCTCACATCACTCAACAATCAAGAAAATGCTCCACAGATATAGCTACAGGTCAATTCAATGGAGGAAATTCCTCAACTGAGGTTCCCGCCACTCAGGTATGTCGTTGACAATGGAAGCTATCCAGTGCAAGGTGTATTCATAGAATATCTCTGAAAGGAAGCACAACAGCTAATTATAGCTAGAAATAGGAGTTTACTTCATGTTATGTTATTTCATCTTTGAAATTTGTATAATCAACATGGATGTTATATTTTAAACAAGAAATACAGGAGACTGGCAAGACAAATTTAAACAGAATACCATACCGTTCCCTGGAGGCTGATTAGTCTTTTGAGTCTATAATCTAGTGATTGAAATAATTTGGAAAATATTTTTAAATGAACTAATTATACATGTAGAGAATTGCCTAGAACATTCTGATGTTTGGGGCAGGTTTTTAGTCTTAACCATTTATAACTTTAAGAAAATGATCAATGTTTGCCGATAGAATTATCTCCCAGTGAATTTATAACCTCCAAGTTCCTTCTTCCTCACCTCCAGGTACATCAAGTGATGAGGAGACAGTGCTGACCCTCAAGGAGATGGAGCCCAGGGCCCGTGCTACTACTATGGGGAGCCTGAGTGCTCACAGTACACGGTTCAGCTTTGCTACTTTCTCTGTCCTTCCTTCTTGCAGAAGCTTAATTTGAGGCATCATTTGGCCACAAACTTAGTCAGTGGTAAGAATTCTAAGGCTCAAGATGGCCTAAACAACTCAGTTACTTGAAAGTCACTTAAGGATGTTAGGCAGGTGCAACAGTTCAGTCTCCAGAGAAGCTGATATCAGACTGGAGAAATTTACGTGAGTTTCCTCGCACTGGCTCCAACTTAAAGAATTGAATGGCTGTATGGCCTTTCCAGGGATGTGCAGAGCCAATGTTGAAACTGTGCTTTAAAGAGCACCAAAGTTAACATTCACAAGCTAGGGAACAACTTGTTTTCACAGCAATGAGAGCTGGCATGGCAAACACTCCTCTGTGGTGACTTACATACTTATTCAGTGATTTAGACTGCTTCTCTGGCACGGGTCAAATGGCATATTAACATGGGATATAATCCTTTCTCACTCTGTAGGCAATGGCTCAGTGTGATATTGGCACCGTATTAAGCTTCATTAACCCTACAACGCTTTGCCTTCTTCTCTTGGCACTCTCCTGCAGGCTGCAGGCAGTAACCCATGAGTAATCTGATTACCTACAACTGACTGTAGCTGCATGGAATGGAGGCTGACTACAGAGTGGAACACAATTACCGTCTTTTGAGATTCAATTAGAAAGCTGTTGGTAGAGCTCTGCTCTGAAGTCTGAAACTGGCTCTGATAACCCCTCACGATCTGCATACTTTTTTAAGAGCCCATAGTAAATAATGAACTTTAAAAGCATCACCTGTTTCTAGCATGGCTATTTACAATTTGCCCCTCTGAAGTTATAACACACCAGGTTTGCAGTGTGGGAACAATAAGAAGTGTGCAGACTCCACGTGGGACAGTTCTTGCCCTCTCTAAAGGGGGAAGTGGTAGTCACCTCACCCACAGAACCATTCTGCCGTCGAGCTTCCTTGAGAATGAACATTGACAATGGATGTTTCCTAGCATGCAGAGGAGATCCTCGGCAAAGGCAAATTGTCCTTTAAATGCAAGCTGAGGCCAAGAAAATGCAAGCCTCTTACTTGAAATACCAAAATAAAGGCAGATTTGCTCCAGAATGGGTTGTGTTGTTCTGTGTAGCATATCATAATCCAGATCTTTATATCTTGATGATGGCAAGTTTGCTTGCTGGTGGTCAGAATAATCAGCCACATGGTTAAAATATATGCCGTTAAAATGTATGTTGGAAGAAATAGTAACAAGATATTTCAAGTACTTAAAATGTATTTGGTAAAGAAGTGTGCAAATTTGACTCACAGTATTTACTCATTGTGAGATTTGCCTTTTTTATTTTCCCTGCTGGGCATTTTATAATGAATATGAGTTTGGAAGATAGAGTTGTGTCTGAATCCTGGTTTTACTCTAATCCATGTGGCCTTGGAAGCTATTTAATTTCCAAACTGAAAAATTTTCTCTTTTAAAAGAAGCAATAAGAATCCCCCAAGCTGTGCTGTAAAACAAACCAGCAGCTTTGAAGACAGAGCTAGCCCAGAGCACAGGATGCGGTGAACACTGCACACATGCCTTTCCCTCACTGAATTTCCAGATAACCCCCCCAAACACACAGGCTTGTTTCAAGTTCACGTCCTTGTCTTCATCACTGCCTTCCATGTTACTTGGAATTGTAAGTATCTTTCTCATGCCGTCAACTGGTGGGATCATTACCAATAACTGAAATGAATTGTTAGAGGCAATTTTTGAGTTTTTGTTTCAGTATGCGCTATACCTAAGTCTGAGAGAATCTAACATTGTTTTATGTACACTGCTTTCTTCATAGACAATGTGAATGTGCAACCAATACACTGAGTTCAGTAAAGTCTCCCAAAGATTGGACAAACACTGCTGAATAATTAATATGTTTCCTGACTTCTGAAAGGTGAATGAATGAACTAAAAAAAAATTAGCATTTTGAAATCTGAGCGTCCAATGGCTATGAATGCTCAGAATTCATCTCCATATGACTGCAAGTAAAGAAAGCGCAAACTCTTCCCCGCATGTCCAACACCTTGGTACTGTTGCAAGCATGATCCTGCAGCCACCTTCCCTTGTTGGACTCTTGATTATATCTGGTGACTCCACTTGGCTCTGGCTTTCAGTTTAGGGTTGGTATTGATATGATAACTGGTGGTAGGGTTATCTCCTTACCCCTTAGTATCCATGTGTCAGAGGACTTGGTTAGGTCTTACATCACTTATAATAATTGAATCAGTCCTGCATTTAATATTTTGTGCTTCCACATGACAAACCTCACTTTATCCTTACATATAATGAGTCACACATGTCAAGGGAATTGGCCAATCTTGGCACTCATTATTAACCACAAAGGCTTTAGGGAGAATTTTCCAAAGTTTTGCCAACAACTTTTTCTAGATTTCTATTACGGTAATTAACATCAGCTGGTCATTAACGCAGGCTATTTCAAAGTGACTGGTTTTAAAGAGAACATGCTTTTCAGAGCGTGCTCCCTCCACACAGCAGCCAGATGTAGACCTGGTTGGAAGACAGAAAGTTGCTACACATTATTCTCACTCTTGTTGTCCACTTGACCTTGAAGCTTGTCTACATTATCAGTGGGAAATCTAGATCAATAGTAGTTCCAATGAAAAAAAATGGGTCTTGGGGAGCTACTATAAGCTTTTCAAGGACCTATAAAATAACTCTTTAAAAGCACAGAAACTCAAGTAGCAGATGGGTCAACAAAATTACAAGCTTCCTGTTTTCTTTTCTCGTTTTCTGGCTCTAAGCCTATGGTAAAAAGATTGCTATAACAAAGCTTGGGAACAAATTGGTATTTTCATCTGATTTCACATTTTGTCCCCATTTCTACCTAACCCCCTTCCACATCTGAGAGCCTATTGTCGTCCTGTGTTGACAAGTTCCTGACCTTGTTTGCCTCCACAGCCTTGTTCTTCCTACTAACTAAGCACTCCATACAATGCATTTTTCTCCTTTTCATGACAATTTCTCTAAAAAACACCAGCCTCTAATTTTTCTTGTTTTTAGGTTGGATTCAGGCAAATGTTTTCTTCACAATATAAACTGACTAAAAAAAACTACAAAATGATGCAGATTTGTCTTAGTTTGTTTCTTCATTGCTGTGACAAAACACTCTGACCAGTACCAACTTGGGAGGAAAGGGTTTATTTGTCTTACATCTCCCAGGTCGCATGCAGTTCATCAGGGAGCCCAAGGTAGGAACTCAGGGCAGGAACTTGGAGGCAGGAGCTGGAGCACAGGCCATGGAGGAACACTGCTTACAGGCTTGCTTCATTGGCCCCTGCTCAGCCTGCTTTCTTATGCAACACAGGCCCACCTGCCCAGGGGTGGCACCACCCACAGTGGGCTGGGCCCTCCTACATCACTCATCGAGAAGATGCCCTTCAGACATGGCCACAGGCCAGTCCAATAGAGGAAATTCCCCGATTGAGGCTCCCTCAACCCAGGTGTGTCAAGTTGACACTAAAGCTATCCAGCACAAGATTTCACAGAAGTTTTGCTTTATGAGAACCTCAAGCTATAGTTGACCCTTGTAGTCAAATGTGTCCACAAGTCCTTTCCTCCTGTCAACTGTTCCCCTGAAGTTCCCAGGGACCGCTTTACTCTAACCTTTCTTTTCAAGAAGAGTTTCTTATCTCTTTTCCTGGTTCAGCAGAACAGTCTCTGTTTTATCATCTGTGCTGGGAAGGGTGGGATAGCAGTTTAAATAAGGAATGGTTGTAGTGTGAGCCACATGTACTATACTTCAGTGAGCCTTCCTATGATGCAAATGGGAAAATGGAGTTTTGGAGAGATTCTGTACCTGAGGCTCAGAATTAAAGACTAGAAATCAAGTGAAGCTGGTTCTGAATACTTGCTTTTCCCATGCCACTAACATAGGAGATAATTTTAAGTGGTTTATCTGTCTCTTAAAAAGATTAGTCTTTACGTTATTATTACAATATGCATTTTAAAAATTATAGTACAATATTGATTGGATTTAGCACAATATTCATGTGACTTTTACAGATACCACCACTTAATTTATCAAAAGCAAGTGAATTGATTGAAAGCTTATTTGAACTGCATTATTAATTAAATGACAGTGCATGTTACCTATGGTCGTACAAAATGTGTTGATGACATTCAACTGGATAAAGTTGAGGAAATATTCTCTTTGACAATATTATTCTAAAGATCTGTCAGCTGGTCTTGTAGAGTCTCTCTATTATATTCAACTTGAATCATCTTTGTGCTTCTGGGCTACTTTTCAATCTTGCTCCATTTCTTGCTGAAATTCTGTGTAAGTAGCATCTATCATAAAACTTTTCCACTTAGCTTTTTAAAAATCTTCATTCATATACAGACATGACACTATGTGTCCATTCTGTGAATATTTATTGATGTGTGTGTTCCCTTCTATTCACTATGTAGCTAAAGGCGTCCCCATTTAGATCAGCCTAGTTTCTTTTTCACACCACTTTGCTTAAACACCGACACCCAGTAGAAATGTGGTGTTAGGAAAGGATATGGTTAATTTTATATGTAAACTTGACAGAGCTAAGGGATGCCCAGATTGTTGGTAAAATATTATTCAGGGTTATGTGGGGAAATTTCTGGAAGAGAATAGCATTTGAATTAATAAATGAGAAAAGAAAATCACCCTTATTAACGTGGGATGGTATCTTCCAATCCATTGAGGGTAGCTAATGGGCTGAAGAATGGTCACTTAGTTTTTTTCTATTTGAACTGGGTCATTCATCTTCTGCCCTCAAATTTTATATAGCTTATATAATTCCTTTTCTTAGGACTTTGGGATCGTATTGAACATTATGCTGACTTTTCTAGACTTCTAGCTCAGATAAGGCACAATGTGGATGTCTCAGCTCCTATAATTACAAAATTCTCTCTCTCTCTCTCTCTCTCTCCTCTCTCCTTTATCAAACACTATTTATTATTTTAATTTTATTGAATTTTTGTGTATTTCATAAAGAAGATTATCTTTATACCCCCTTCCCCCTTTCCCTTTGGCACCCTCCCATAGACCCCCACTGGACGTCATACATTCCATCATTTGTGTTAAGGCCTATTATGTAAATTTAGTGTCCCCAGATGTCCCTCAGTGTAAGTTCACTCACTGGGGTTTAGTCAGTCTATTTAGAGTCTCTCTCATCAAGAAGATCAGATCTTTACCAAGAAGTAATCAGCTGCTAATAATTCTTCCACTAAGATTGAGGCCTGCTACTTCTTTCCAAGCTCTGTTCTGGGTTTTTGTCTGCCTAAGTTTGCATGGGTCTTGTGCATGCTGACAGCATTGTTGAAGGTTTATATGCAAAGGGTCCCAAGTGCCTGTAAGACCATTTCTGTATGGTCATGCACCTCTTCCCTGGCTCTTACAGTCTTTCCACTCCTCTTCTGCAATGGTCCCTGAGCCATGGGTGGGTGGACCTCAGTATAGGAATCCTGTCCAAGGACCCACACTCTGCAGATTCTTATTCTCTGTATTTTGGCCATTTGTGGCCTTTTGTGTTCCTGGACCTCTGTTGCATGAGGGAGCTTCATTGATGAGAACTGAAAGGATGCACTTACATGCATGCAGGTAATACACTCATACACATAAAATGAAAATAAATAAACTAAATATTCTTTAAGATGCATTAGTGTTCTCTTCATCCCTAGTTCTATGTTCTGTGAGACTTAGGTGTAGAAGTTGCATCCTAAATGTGCCACTGAGGCATGGGTAATTCACAGAGAATCTCTGTGTGTGACCAGTGGTAACTCTGTAATAATCTCTGTCGGTTGAAAAAGAAGCTTCTTTGATGGGTGGTGACTGGGATACTTGTCTGTAAATTTAAGGGTCCATATTTTGCACAAAGTAAGAGATTACATATGCCTAGGGATATGAGAGCCTTGGGGTTTTCTCTAAGCGCTATGACCTCTCCTGCTATGTGTATTTGGTTAGGTTTGCAGTACGAGACGTGAGTTTCCTCCCATTGAATGGGATTTAAGTCCAATTAGGTAGCTGTTGATTACCCCCAAGATAAAATGTCACTATTGCACCAATGTTATTTGCTGTGATGGTCATTGATGAAGGAGGGCTATACAAAGAATTATAGGAATAAAGGGGAAGAAGGAGCTCAAAAAAGGTGGGACCATAGCATAAAAAATTTATCAAGGGAGAAATGGGGAAATTGGGGACACTTTAAGTGGAAAGGGCATTGAGGGAGGATAAGACAGGAAGAGAAAGAGGATAGTGCCTAGCTAATATAAAAATCAAGAGGGAATCATATTATTCCAAAAACATACTGAAATATTACACATACAATATCCCTGAATGAGTCTGTTGAGTATAGCTGAAGACTACATAACAAGAAACAGTGCCAGACAGCAGAAAGCGTCCTTTGAGTTGTTGGCCAGGATATTCTGAGAGACTCCCAAAATTACACAGGCTATTGCCACAGTCCTTGATTGCCTCCCAGAACTTGATGGTAAGACCCTATTTCTGAAGACAGGATGTATTTTGGACATAGTATTTGGAGCAATGGAGCTGGATGTGACCTGGAAGCCACCTCCCCTGAAGGCTAGCTCTCATAGCTTTGGAAAGCACTAAGCAAGCTGGTAAGAGAGAACATCAGCTGATGGTCCAACCTTAGCTTCCAGGCCTGAAAACCACATCAATGATCCCTATTTAAAAAGGAAGTCGGGAATATTTAAGGCAAGCTCCTACAGCATGTAAACTTATTTGCTCTGAGACATCAAATAAACAAAATTTAAGTCTGAAAATTGTGTAACGTAAAATATATCATTAATATTGCATCATATCAGAGTCAATATGTATTGTCACTTTTGTTTCCACCCTGATTACATAATAAGTAAAAAATGTATAGGGAAGATTGACAAAATTTATATCAATTTATTTAAACTGCTGTCCTAATTTTCATAGCCTTGAATATAATTTGAATGTTATTCATGCCAGTAGTATTCTGTAAAAGTATCCAATCTCTCCAGTGCATATAAGTGTGGATTAGTCAGAGGATGAGCTTGTCTGAGCATTAACTTAAACTAGTATAAAACTGGACCTGTCAACAGACAATCAAGAATTAGGGAAGAGATCATGGGGCCCCACCACTCCGTACTAATTTATTGGCTATTGATGGATTCTGGGGCACTAATTTACTGTTTTTAATTGTGTGCCAAGGATGAGTTCACTAGGTACTAATGGTTAGTTCCAGTACAGTAGCAACAGACATGGTGCTAGTTATAATCAGTGAGTCACAAAACAAAACAAAAAGGCATTAATGTGGGGAGGATGACAGAAGTGGGAGGGAGATAAGAGAGAGTAGGGGGTGAAGTAAACAGAATGTATTATATACATTTATGAGATTATCAAAGAACAAGTTTAATCAACTTTTAAAAGAAAATATGGAGACCGCAAAAAATAAAATTAGAACTACTCTAAAATCTAGTTATATCATTGCAGAGTATATACCCAAAATAATCAAAAGTCACATACAATATAGAGAGCTGAACACCCAGGTTTAATTTCTGCACAATTAATGATAGCCAATCTCCCTGAAGACTATCTCCCGTAGATCAGAAGATATTATGAAAACTACCAAGGGAGAAAACCAATCAATGATTGCATCCAGCTGTTTAGTCTATGAACAGCAACAATGACCAGCCCAGCAAATTATCTCTACTTGTGCGGTAGTGGCACTTTTGTCTTGGGGATAAGAAACAGCTGTCTAAGTGGGCTTAATGCCTGCTTAATGTTGGGGGAGGGCTCATGTGTGGTACCGAAAACACAGCCAAATACATATGGCTGGAGAGATCATAGGTCTCAGAGAAAACCTTCTTTTGTCACAGATGGTAATTAACCCAGAAACCACAACTGGCCAAAGCAGAGAGAAAGAGACTGCAGAGTGTTTTTTCCTGAATAGGACATATATATCAAATCTCTGCTGCCCAGGGCTCAGGGGCCCTTGTGAAAGAGAGGCTGGAAAGGTTGCCGAAAATCAAGGGAGGTAGATGACCATAAGGAAACACAATTTTCCCAACAGCTGGGCAGTTATTCACATGAACTTGTAGCAATGGTAACAGCATGCAGAAGACCCACGCAAGCTCAAGCAAGACAAAATCCTAGCATAGAAGTGGGGAAGAAGATAAAAAGCCCTGCCTTTGGTGAAGAGCTACTGGTAACCAGTAAGTACTGGGAGAGAAAGAGTTGATTTTCTTTAAAGGTGTGATACTAGATAGCTTAACCAGGCTCCAGTGCATGGATGCACACTGAAGGACATCTGGGAATGCAAACCTGGCTCAGTAGGCCTTAATATATCTGATAAAGTACATGAAATCCTGTGATGGGGGGGTTGTAAGAGGATTGCAGATAGGGGAGGGTGTCTAAATATCATTAAAATATATGAAATTTGCAAATTTTAATAAAAAATGAAATATTAAGTACAATTAAAAAGAAAAAAAGAAGCCAGACCTGGTGGTGTATGCCTTTAATGCCAGCACTCAGGAGGCAGAGGCAGGCAGATCTCTGTGAGTTTGAGGTCACCCTGGTCTCCATAGTGAATCCAGGGCAGCTAGGGCTACAGGGAGACCCTGTCTCAAAAAGACTAAATAAATAAATAAACAAACAAACAAATCTTTAAAATGACTCAAGTGGTTAACTATTGGACCATTAAATAAAGCAGAAAATAGGACTGCAACCTAGACTGATGTCTAGGTTTGTGGTTCTGAGCTTGACTGTTGTTAGCTAGATTCCTGAAAAATATTCATCTATGGGTATAAACAGAATTTATTTAGAATGTGACTTGGTGCCATGTCAACTTAGTGAAACACATAGAGGCACTTAGTGAGCTCCTCCATTAAAAAAAAGTTGTATGTAAAGCTACTACTTTGTAAGCCAATCAAAAAATAAACAAATAGAAGGGAGACATACTGCATGGCTGAGTAATGCTGGTTCTCAGAGAAGGCCAGGTGCCAGCACCAGTGTTAGGTGTGGGATGTCTCCTTATGAGATGGTTAGGGAGGCACCAGAGGTCCAAATCAATAGAGGTTTTGCTATTTCTTTTGGTTGCCCACCAGAACTAGATGGTAAGACCCTATTGCTGAAGGTACCATATATCTTGGTTGCAAAATATAAAGAAATCAAGTTGGAAATGAGTGGAAGCTTTCTTTCTGGTTAGCTTTCATCATGCCTGAAGGTGCTCTTCAGGCTGCTTGGGGTGATAAGGCATCAGTGCCAACCTGCCAGGCAAGATGTGACCACAGGTACAGTAGTAGCATAGCTGGTTTGGGGATAACCAACTGCTCTCAGATTGAAATTGAGGCCCACTCCAGGAAGAAATGCACACTTAATATTTTAGCCTTACCAAAACCCCACACCGATTTCTTTAGTGGTGGCACTAACTTTATATTCATGAATCAGCCTGCACATCTATATACACATAGACTTTCACTTGTCTTCACTGTGTTACATGTCCACCTGAAGCTGTTATTCTGTCCAACATGTTAGATCACTCTAGTCACTTTTTTGCCTCAGTGTAACAGGGTTCTGTGGAAGAAAAGAGACATTGAGTTCCATCTGTTCCAGAAGAGAATGTTGGACAGATACAAAATAATAAATAACGATAGCATCCCACCATGAACATCATTAATCCCTATGAAAGGGCTTACCTTTAGCCAAGTCTCAGAGCAGGAGACAAGAGAGGACATTTAATGGCCCTTGATAAACAAAGGGGGAAATTTGAGGGATACATAATACAGTCCCTTTCCTCTGTTGGACATATTGAAGACATGTTTTTCACAGTTTCCTAGAATCCCCTATTAATACTGGATTCCAGTTACCATGGTAGTAACCCATAAAACCATGTTCTGGTTTCTTCTTCCTGCCCCACTGCTCCTTTCACTTCTCTCTGGGATAACCTCTCACATAAATTCCTTATAGTTATTTCCTGGTCTCAGGATCTGCTTTGGAAGAAACCCAGATTCCAGTGTTTACCTCATTCCAGTGTGTTCTACCCAAGATGTTTTGGGTAGAACATACTCATAGAAATCAATTTAATGAAAACTGAATAATTACTTTGGAATTATTATATTTGTAAGATGGGTAAAAAATCTGAGAAATTCTCTGTATATATTTATGAGCTCATAAAGTAAAACTAAGAACATGTTAGGTGGGATGCAGGAAAGATGTAGTCTACTTTTTTCTCATCTTTTCTTCCAGTTCAAAATATCTGCATTTGCTGAGGCTTGTGATTCATTTTTGTTGAACCAGGTCTGAAAGGACTTGGCTAAAGTATAAGTTTATAAGTTTATAAGTTTTTCAAATGTGAGTCAAGAAGAAGCATAATTATTTTCATCTTTCTAATGTGTCATTTGGCAGTACAGATTATTCTTTGACTCGATAGATTTCTATGAATTAGATATGATAAAATAAGATAAATTCATTCATATAAATTCAGAAAATACTGTGTAATTCTTGTTATCAACTATGTGTTTATAAGACATAGAGAACAAATAGTTTCAATTTTCAAGCTATATTTAATCTACAGGAAAAAGGAGATACAATAAATACATGGAGTACAGGGATTCTGTTCATGTGTGATATGTTGGGATAATCAAACACACTGTGTGGTGTAAAGAATGGGAAACTCAAATCGTCCAAAAGATGAAATAAAGGGAAAAACAGAGACTATGCTCTGGCAGACACTAAGTTGATCAGTTTAGCCAATAAGGCTTAATTAAGAATGGCTTTCTCCAGATGTCCCTCACTCATGCAATTTGCATAGTGGGGATTTTGAAATGTTGCTTTACCATCATTTGCATTTGGATGCTGGGAAGGTATGAAGTGGGAAGGGGTAGTGAGACAGAAAGGAAGAATTCATGCCAAGACTGTGGGGGAAGGACACAAGGTTGGTGACCTCACTGATAGCTCTGTCTAGGTCTGTTTGCAAACTGCTTTTCTGCTGACAGTCCTTTTAATGTTGGAATATCTCATCATTCCATTATAGCATCTTCTGTAAAACCAGACCTAGCCATGATGATTTTATTAATGCTAGTGTCTTTAAGAATCATCAACATGTGGGTGACTTCCCAGTTGCCTCTTTATTCCCATGTTATCCCGTGAACTGATGATTCCATTTATGGACCTGTTCAATGAAAATCTCCACTAAGATGTCTGATCGACCCCTTCAGCTTAGTGTGGTGAAGTCTGAACCTTTCTTCTGTGTGAAGTTTGCTCTTCTGTACTTATCATCTATTTCAGGACAACTCATTCTTCTTGTTGCTCAGTCCCAAAATGCTAGAGTTATTTCAGAAATTTTCTTTTATAACAAACAACACACTCAACCCAGTGTGGAAATCCTCTCCAGTCTCTATTCAACACACACACACACACACACACACACACACACACACACACACATTTTCCCCTAACTTCAATATTGCCTTCCATGTCCACATCCCCATCTTCACTCACTTAGAAATCTCTACTTGCCATGATTTGAATGTGTGTAATATGCATGTATACATTTGAGCAATGCACATGTGCATATAGTTATGTATGTGCATGT
The DNA here is from genome assembly GCF_000622305.1 of Nannospalax galili. Classification (NCBI taxonomy): domain Eukaryota; kingdom Metazoa; phylum Chordata; class Mammalia; order Rodentia; family Spalacidae; genus Nannospalax; species Nannospalax galili. Next base: position 5,148,010 of record NW_008360320.1, read on the forward strand.
GTGCAGCCCAGAGGTCGACACTGAGTATCTTCCTTGATAGTTTTATACCTTATTTCTGGGAAAGATGTCTCACTGAACTTGGGGCTCATTGACTTGGGCTAGGTTGGCTGACCACTAATTCCAGGGGTCTGCTTTGCTCTGACGACAGATTTCTGTGGGTGCTGGAATGGGAACTCAGGTCCTCGTTCTACAGCAGACCCTTTACTGATCCATCATCCCATTTAGTTGTTTTTTATTATTTCCTACTAGTTTATGGACTTTAGCACTTATTTAACTTTGAGATTAAGGGTGATTCTTTTTATAGCCTAGTTGTGCACTCACAATCCTTCAATGATTCCTTCATTTCTACTGTAAAAATGAAAAGTGAAATATCATGATATCACCAGATAGGCCTATATGACCATAGTGTTTGGCCTACTGTTATTTCATTTTCTGGTGCTTCCTATATGTGTTCTCTCTTTCTAAGTGACAAACTAACAACAATATGTTGGCTCCAACAGCACGGCTTAGGATCTTATAGTTCATGAGTCAGAATTCCAGCTTGGCCTTGTTGGTTTTCTAGGAAGCGTCTCACAAAGTTGACCTCAAAGTGTTAGCCATCCTGAGCTCTTATCTGAGGTCTTCAGGGAAGAACTCATTTCCAAGCTCAGAATCTTATGGGTAGATATCAGTTCAATGGAGTTGTCAGACTGAGGTCTCCATTAATGTTAGTCCTGTCTTGGAATTAAAGGCCTGCTGCCTTCCATCTTCCAGCCAGCAATGATACAATGAACCCTTTTAAATACTGAATTCTTTTGGCTTCCCCTTTTTCTTCAATTTCTAATTATAAGGGCTTAGGTGATTACACTGAGCCCACATGCATAATCTTACATAATCTCCCCTTTTGGGGTCAATTGACTAGCTATCTAAATCATACCTGTAGACACCTGAGTTAAAGTTTGGTTTGCAGAAAGTTATTTGCTCATTGCATTATTTATTGCACATTTCTGAATGCTTCCAATCTGGTTGAACGGGAATGTAATGAAGTGCATATATGTGTTTTCATCTTTCATGGAGAAATGGGAAAGGAAAAAATGGATGTCCAGAAAAGGAACAGGTTTAGGACACAGTAAAAGAGTGCTTGGGGCAATGTGCATGTGAGCCTCTGACTCAGTTCTGTACAAACGAGAAACAGAAATTTTCCACCTTTATTAATAATGTTAGTCCCAAGACTCTCACTCTTGTGTGCCAGATGTGTTTTTCCATGTTCTTAGAGCTATAATTGCTTAACAAACCAAACACGTGTAGAGATTTGCATGTACCTACAGACATGCATTTGCACCTGTAATAGGAGTTCTAGTAGATGCAGCATGTTCACAAGGGCAGCCAGGGACTGTGAAGCTTGGGATAGATTCCCGAGCTTTTTCTCTTTCTTTACAGTAATATGTTATCCTTTTATCTTTATTGCATTTAAATATAAGATATTTGAACTTAAATATGAGAAATTGTTTCATTTCCTACATGAGTGCCTAAACTCCACAGGGAAATTGACTTGGTAATTATGATAATGTTTGACTATCAGAAAACTTTAGATTAATTGAAAATGATAAATTAGTCATTTTTGAGTCTTATGTCTGGCTTCACTCAACCATGAATACACTGCCAGTTCAGAACTTGCCGGAGTGAATGCTCAGAATTCACATCCAAAATACAAAGGTCCAGCTGGCCAGTCTTTTCATTTACTATCCACACTTGGCTCTTTCTACTGGTTGACTGGCAGAAGCTTTCCCCTGCCTGAGATGGCAGGCTTGGGTGCCCTCCAGAATTACCATTCTGCAAGGCATCTTCCCTCTCTGATGAAATTATGTTTGAAAAAAAAATCATGATGGGAATCTATAATATTGGTTTGTTCAAGGACCAGGAATTTTTCCCTCTTTCACTCTGATTTTGTCACTTCCTCCACTGCCTTATTCACTCAGCTGTTCATCAAGCCTGGGTTGACTGTTTTCATAGATGACAGACATGAAGCCTGCATTTACAAGGTAGATTAGAGAATAGATTCAAATAATTACAACTTACTAACTAAATTCTGGTGATGCAGGTTAATCAAGTAGAACAAAAATATTTTGGGGGAGATGAATGGGGTACTGTGATTTAGTGAAAGTGTATAAAAACTACAGTCTGTAGATGCCTGAGTTAAGAATGTTTTTAATTTTTAGAGTTGGATAAGACAAAAGAAATAGTAACGGTTGTATATGATCATATGAAATTCAACCACCAATGTTAGCAAATAAATTGTGGTCAAACTCAGTCTTGTTCATCTCTCTCACTGTTATCAGTGTCCACAGTGGTGGAGATAAACAGGAGCAACACAGATCTACACAATAAAGAACTTATCATCTCCCCTCTTTGCACAGAAACATTTTCTAACCCCTGGCCACTTGTTCTGTAGAAACAAACACAAGAGTCAGCTTTTGAGCACTGGACTGTGGTGCATTATAGTGAGCTATGGCTCAAGTGTCTGTGGATGCGGATTTCTGGTGGAAGATGGAAGGGAAAGGAAACAATATCCCTGGTAGTGAAAGGAGAGGGGGAAGAACTACAGAGGCCAACTCTAACACTGTGTGTGTGTGCTACTTGCTTAAGGAAAACACAGTCTAGGTTCTGTGCTAAAATAGTGCTAGAGCAGTTGAATTGATAGAAATTGGACTTTAAGCGACGGTGGGATGAATTAGTTTGCCCACCGGGTCTCAGGTGCTCTCACTCTTCTCCAAGAGCTGCTGAGCTGTGTAACTTCACTCTGACTGCATCTTGGTTCCATGTGGTTGACAAGATGGTGGCCAGGCTCAGAAATCTAGCCTTTGCTCTATAGTAGCTTCCTAATGAGTTACAATTGATTTGGTGTGGGTTACATACTCATTTATGAAACATTTCTGAAGATGGACTGGGAATAGAAAATTCTGATTAATAAGTCTGAGTGACTACAAGCAATGCTTCCCAGGATGGCAAAGTGTTTCTGCTATCCAAAAAGAAAGCATGGTCGTGCCCAAAGACAACAGATGTTTATTTCAGTAAAGTGGTAATGGAGGACAGCATTGGTCTGAATGGCATCTCTGGGCAGCACCAGTCACATTGTAAACACAATTTCTTAGGCACAATTGCATGGTCTTCAGGATGAAGGTGGGAAAACCAGGTGAGATGGGTTGATATGAGCTGCTTCTGAGATCATGCATATGTAAAATAAACAAGGTACCTCAAACGAAGCTTAATGTCACAGGAAAGTCTAGCTACAAAGATGGATTTGTGAATCATGGGTCACTTGCACACAGTTTCAGGCTAAAGATTCTTGCAGAAATACCTTCTACAAAGAGATAAATGGGCTTGGGTTCTTAGTCTGTGCAGCATGTTTAGCTTGGCATCTGAGTTGAGTGTTTGGGAAAAGTATACACTTTGTTCAGGGGACAGCCCTAGGCAAAAAAGAGTATGAGCAAGAGATATGGACTTGAAAGAACAAGAAGCAAAAAGTTCAGCGAAACTGAAGAAGACACAAAAGTAATATTTACTGAAATACATACTCTTGTGGCACTAGGCTGGGTGCTTTCAATTCGGTAATTTGATGCACAGTTTAGCCCATAACAAGCTGGTTTCAGAGAAGGTGGAAGACTGGGTAATCCAAAGTGTTATCTTCCGTGGATGCAGAGATTAAAAGAGTAGGTGTATGATTAGGAGGGAAGGTAATTAATTCAGATTTGGAAAATTTTAGTTCACAATTTCTGTGTGATAATTGAGTGGCAGTGTTTAATTGGTGCTGAAAATATAGATCCAGAGCTCAGAGAATTTGTTCGGGAATTTTCCGTCTACTCTTCTAGTATTCTTGGACGCTCAATAGAACCACTCTAATTGCTCATTATGAAGCTTGCGAATTTCTCTCACCTCATTCCTTCTGTTTGTGTCTTCTGTCTCTTACTCGTTAGTCGTCCTGACTACTCATGCACCTTGTATTTTCTATGGCTGTGTCTATGACAATCACCAATTCTGGGTCTGAACAACAGCTTTGTATTAACTGCTTTGTGGACTAGCCTTGATCCCTCATCTATGCCCTGTGTTGAGAAGCCTACTCTTTGGACTGACTCTCGATTTAACCCTGGGTCTTTCTAAAGTTCTATCTATACTTAGAATCTGATTAGGTGTCCAAATCACCACAGAGATGAAAGAAACTCTTTCCTCTTCCCACATGACAGCTTTCCGGTCATAGTGTCTCTCTAACGGAAGCAGCATCTTTGGGGCTCAAGTTCTAAGTCTCTCTCTCTCTCCCCAACATGCTTCATTGCTTTTCTCTCTCCCTTTTTATTTATTTTTTGGATAAAATACAATTGTAATAATTTTTATCACATTCTTAAATTTGTGAGTGTATTTAAAGTCAAAACAGAATAAACATACAATAAAAATGAAATTATTTTGTTAAAGCTAGTTTTAAAACAAGAATATTTCCTTTATATCATATTTTTCTATAAAGAAATTTAACACATCTAGCAATGTTTTAAAAATTGCATATTTATAAATATAAAACCAAATTGCCCTTAATTCCACACAGAGGCAAGGTTAACATTTCGTTCAGTCCTTTTAGCTATGGGCATAGTTTTGTTGCTATGTTTGCATAGACATGAAACCAAGCTTCATAAATGGTTTGTGAGCTTGGGCTCTTCCTTGTAGACTAGAGATCCTACCTGAACTTAAACAAATGATGACATTACCTAGAGTAGTTTTAACAACATTGCCCATTTGAGGAATGAATATCACCTGGTGAAATTGTAAATGGCAAGGTAAATTACTCTTTCAAAAAATATGGCGAAAGAAAACCAAAGCCAGGTGTGGTGGCACACACCTATAATCCCAGCACTTGGGAGGCAGAGGCAGGCAGATTTCTGTGAGATCAAGGTCAGCTTGGTCTATATAGTGAGTTTCAGGCCAGCTGTGGTTACGGGAAGACCTTGTTTCAAAAAACACTCTCCCCCAAAAGAAGCAAAAGGAGATTGTGACTGATTAAAGGAAAATCAGAAATGGGGTTGATTGGTGGAGGTAAGTTTGCTGTTTGAGGAGAAAATGAGTATAGTAGACAGAAACTGGAACTTTATAAAACAAAAGTTCATGAAAATAAAGTTTTAGTCATAAAGAAGGATGGACTCTCAGGTACGGTGGTTGAAAGTATAATCTTGGAGAGAAGTGGAGGCAAGACTGTTCCTGAAAAAGGCAGGGGTATGTGTGTCTGTAATGGGGTGAGTATAACTTTGATGTTCTCTCACTCAGCACCATGCTTTGGTGTAAGAAGCAAGAACTCTGCAAAGAAAGTAGGAAGGGACAATAGGTGGGGGGTGACAGAGCCCACAATGTAGAGATGGGCAAATGCAGGACTCAGTAAAGGGAGCGGGAGCTATGAGCAAAAGAAGTACACAGCTAACTACTCCAAGGAAGATGGCGCTCCATGATACCCAGCAGGCAGAAAAGTGGAACACCTTGAGCTTTGGCTCATTAGGTAGGCACACTGAAGGACAAGGGGTGCTGCTCTGTGCTCCCATCAGCCTAGATTACGTGTGACAGAACACATGGAACAGCTTGCCATCCCATAGAAGAGCTTTCTTGTGACAGTTTTGACACTAAGTCATCTGTCCAATACACACACACACACACACACACACACACACACACACACACATACCTCAGCACAGCCGTGGGTCACAAGCAGGTTGCATACCCTGCCTTTGCATCTTCTCTGTCTCCTGCCCTGCCCTCACAATGCAAGTGTGTGAGTAGCTGAGGATTCAGGTATGTCCTATGATTGAAGCAGGCCACATTTTGCATTTTCTTCTCTGTGTCTTTAGACATTGGACCCAACCTTCTTTTTTAAAATAAATAATTTATTGAGAATTTCATACATGCATATAAGGTGACCCAACCTTCTTATATAGTATTACTGGGTAAGACATGAGCTACTCTGGAAGAAAAAAGTTAGGAAATAGCTGCCCAAGAAATATGAAATTAGGAAAAATAAAAGGACAAGATCTGGAAGAAATCCCTTGTGGATAATCAGCAAAATGATGATATACACACAAATGAATGGAGGATGAGATGATAGATTAAGCATCTTCATTTACTGATTGATAAGTTTACTTGGACAAGTTAAGTTCTGTGTCAGTTTCAATATTCCCAAATGAGATATGATTTATCTTATAAGACTGTGGCTAGTATTCTGTGTTACTGCTCTCATATACTTAGTATGTGACAGACTGACTGTGATAAAGTGACAAACAGTATTCACAAATGTGTTCATTATAATAATGATTTGCACTAATTTGGGGGGCTTGAAGTGCCTCAGTTTGGGGCACCTCTCACCCATTTTAAGAGATTTATTTATTTATTGAAAATTGGATCTCAATATGAAGCCCAGGTTTTATATGTAGCCCAGGCTGGTTTTGAACTCATGATCCTCCCATCTCAGCCTCTTCAATGCTTAGGTTGCAGGTGTGTGACATCATCCCAGCTATATGATGAGAGAGTTTTGGTTTTTAATAGCATGTGTCATATTTTTGTGGCCTGACTGGCAGGGTGTGGCAAATTTGGAAGTAGGAAGGTAGTACTGCAAGGTCTAAGATCTGGGACTTGAACTGCCTGATGGAGTGAAGGACATATGGATCCAGTGTAGAAGGGAAAATAGTTGAAAAACGCAGCAGAACTCTTAGGTCAATGACCCTGGTCAGAGAGGTCCAACCCGAAGCATAGAACAGTCTTGGTAAGTGGATGCAGCAAAACACTACTTAGCAGCGGTAGGTCTGGAGACAGCCACAGCTGGCCCTTAATCAGCTGACTAAGTGGCTATTTTCAAGAGTGTTTATCACCAGAAAACAAGCTTTTGGCTACAGTAGATGATAAACAAAGAGAAAACCCTCAAAATTTCCAGAAGGTATGAAGTGAAAACGATAGGTAGTCAGGATGAAATTCCAGGCATGAGAAATCAGATTATGGACTAAGGAGACTGCAACGTATGTCAAGATGTAACAGGAGCTGACAGAGATGCAAAACTGATTCAGAACAAGAGTGAGGGTGCTAAGCACTGTCTTGCAGCTGGCAAGCCAGTTCTCTTCCCACATTCCTTGATCCCATGCATCCATACACACTTGAGGTCATTATTGGTCCTAAAATACTTGTTCCTATCATGTGTGAACTATGCAAATAAAGGTAGGAATCCTTTGGAGACAGTGGGGAAGGCTTCAAAGAGTTCAAGACTTCAGCGATTGCCACACTGGGCCCAAAATGCTTTTTACCTTTCTGGTGTGAGTGGAAAGCCAGACCTAAGAATGATCCATTACCAGTGCCTGTTTTATGCAGTCAGCAGTGCATATTGTCATCTGCCTCTTTGTGCCCAGAGTCCTCAGTTTACCATGAAAAATCCTTCACAGCTCAGCCATTTTAGCCCCTTCTCCTGAATCTTCTCTCCCTGCTTTCTGAGAAATGTTTACTCATTGCTTAAGACCCAGCTAAAATATTACATCCCTGTGGATCTCACCTAACTCCCTAGGGCATCAGAAACCAAACATCCCCCATCCTTTCAAACAGACTTCAGGGTCCTTCCTGATCTCACATTATGTCATCATTGGTATATCTTCACAACTCCAACTCTCCCACCATTCAGAGAAAAGACTTCCCTGTTTCTTCTTGTTGCTTAGCACCTCATTTGTTCTTGCTGCCCGGAGAGGGCTCATTGTGCCCTGACTAAGGATGTCGAACTAGTCTGGAGCAGAGCTGGGATACAAAACCAGACCACCTGACTTCTCCAGTATTTTTTCCCACATTGTTCTACCTCCAATATGATGATTATGGTAATGCTTACAGTTGGATAACATCTTTATAATACTCTGGCACAGAGTCATTTATTATTAATATCATTCTTCTGGTATAGGTAGAGGAGGCCTCATTGAGTCTTTTCAGAGACTGATAAATTAAGGCAGTCAAGGGAGTTGCTAAAAAGTTTCAAAGCCAGTCATTAAAGGATCCTGTACCTTGTGCTTCTGCTTCTCCTAGCTGACTATCTTGCCATGTGGGACACATTGACATTGTAATCAAAGCAACAGGAAACAAAAACAAAAACAAAAACAAAACACCGTTAAGTGGCTGGTCCCTACTAGGGTTGTAATTTATTCCTCTTGCTATTTTAGAAAAAATGTTAGCACTCTCCCTAGAGGGATTCTCCTAATGTAGATGACATATCACTGTTCTTTCTTTCACTACCTGCCTTAGGTATTAAAAGCACGGGACCTGAAAGTAGGAGACCACCTTCAACATTGTGAATTCTCCCTCAATCAGAGTCTTTGTCTAGCAAGTATAGTTATTTGCTTGCCATAAGAAAGTTTTATTTTCTTCTTTTTTGAACTGTAGTATATTCTACAGAAAGGCATATTCTGTTCCCAATCATTTCTCTAAAGGAACTTTTTATTAGGAGTCTGGGATGAAACACTACTCTTAAGGAACACACCCAGAGTGGATAGCTCACATTTCATTCTTGTTTACAAGAGCAGGGGTCTATTTAAGCCCAGAGGACACCATGTGGACCTTTTAATGGAATCACTTGTTTTATACATTACTCTTTAGTATAATAAGAATCCCAATGAATTAAATGATTGTTTCTCTCAATTATAAGAGATATACTCTATTTTCATCCTTGTGAAAGATTTTCTTCTTCAGAGAAAACGTGTTTGCTAGCAGCAAAAGATACTTTCTCAAAACTATCTTCATAACAAATATTCATGCTTAATAGTAGCTCTGGAATGAAAGATTTCCAGCCTATTGGCCTGGAATAATACATTTTAAAATGCCATGCTAAATCTAATTAGTTACATGTGTGGAAAAATGTGAGACTCAATAATTTAAGATATTGTATACTCTTTAAATTGAGAGTGAGGGATAGGATTTCATAACAGGGTACCAAGAGCAGGGGGACTGTGTACCTGCAATTATACAGAGTAGCCCTGGAGTTTATGACAAGATAGGGCTATGTGATTTCTCTCAGAGCTCACCAAACCCACGCTGAACTGAGCAATTATAATGATCAGAGTGTGTGTGTGTGTGTGTGTGTGTGTGTTGTACCATTTAAAAACTCTTTTTAAATTTTTCCTAAATGAAGATACTGCTATATTAGCTTTGAAAGTTAACAAGAGGTGGAGGAAGAATTTGGAATTTGGCTCAGTGGTACAGCACTCACCTAGCAAGTGGAACATTCAGGGTTTGGTCATAGCATGAAAACCATCCAACTAACCAAATAAACAAAAGACAAATAAAGGCGGCACAGAAAGGCATAGCTTTAAGTAAAAGGTGAGAAATCTCATTTCATTTAGGTGAACTTAACTGACTTTAAAAATTATATTTAGCAAGTAAAAAAATATTTAGAATAAGACTGTACAGCAAGCAAGTCCCACTGGTAAATTTACTTTGTTTTCTTTTTTAAAGAAAATTTTATTGAGCTTTTGTACCTTTTATACAAAAAATATTAATCAAATTTAGACCCCTTCCCCCATCGATTTCCCCCTCAAACCCCCACCAGACCCCACATTACATGTTAAGTCCTATCCGGTCAAGCATTTGTACCCAGATGCCCTTCAGTGCAGATTTATCCACTGGAGTCTATTCAGCCCATCTAGAGATCCTAAGTAAGGCATAGTCTCCCTCACCCAGTAGCAATCAGTCTCCAATAATTCCCATTTTAGGGCCAGTCTGCCACCCATTTCTCTTGCTCCACTCTGGGCCCTTATCTGACTGAGTTGTCATGGATCCTGTGCTCCATGCCACCATTGCTGTAAGTTCACATGTATAAGCTTCCAGTGGCCTGAAAGTCTCTGCTTCCCTGTGTTCATGAACCAGCCCTGGCTCTTACAATCTTTCTGTTCCCTCTTCCACAATAGTCCCTGAGCTGTGGATGGCTGAGGTTCAATATAGGAGTCTTATCTAGGGACACATACTCTTCAGTCTCCTATTTAAAACTTGGCCAGTTGTGGCCTTCTGTGTGCATTGTACTCTGTTGTATAAGGGGGTTTCACTGGAGAGAGTTAAGAGTTGAGGGATGCATTAGTTTTCTCTCTGTACTTTGCTCCAGTATGAGCCATGAGCCCTAGGTATAGAGATTCAACTGTAGATGTGTCACCTAGGACTGGATATTTCCCTATGTCTGACCAGTTGTGAGATTCTGCAGTAACATCCATCTGTTGCAAAAAGAAGCTTCTTTGATGAGTGGTGTATGGTACGCATGTCTGTAAATAAAAGGATCCATATTTAGCATATGGTAAGAAATTTCATTTGTCTAAAGATATGACAGAGATATGGTTTTCTCTAGGATCCATTTCTTCTCCAGTCATGTGTGTTTGACTGTATTTATAATGCCACCCATGAGTTCACTGACATTGAGAGGCCTTTGAGTCTAATTAGATAGCTAATTTTTACCCCCAGATAACAGTGCCACTACTTCACCAATAGATGTAGTTTGCTATGTCGGTCATTATAGTTATCAGGCGTTAGGGATGATTGATTTCCTCCTCTTGCAGTTTGCATATTATCATCTAACTTTATGAAGGCTAGACTTCAGGTAAAAGGCTTTCAGGTCAGTTCCTGCTCCATTGTTCCAAGTCCTGTATCTGAAGTACAGTTCTGGGAGATAACCAAGAGCTCTGGCAATAGCCTGTGTTATTTTGGGAGTCTCTTGACCCACTCTCATCAACCACCCAAAGGGAGGCCTCTCCTGACATTGTGTTTCTTGTTATACAGCCCCCAAGTATACATATGTACTAATGTTCAGACACTGTATGTGCATTTCTCAGGGGCTTTGGGGGTATCACATTTCCCTCTGGGTTCCCTAGCTCCCCAAGATCCATTCATTTCTACTCTTTCTTCCTCCCATCTGACCTCCCCCAGTCTCAGAGCCCCCATTATCCCTGCCCTCCCCCAATAACATTTGCCTCCCACCATCTCCCCTCTCCTGAGTCCCCCCCAACTGTGGCCCCCTGCATGGCTTTCCCTTCTCCCCTCCCAGTCAAACATCCCCTCCCCTCCCTGTAACATCTGTTCCCTAGTATCCCCCTCTTTTGGGTTCTTTCATTTCCTTTTCCTCCGTGTGTCCTTTCCATTTTCCTGGCTCCTGGTGTTATATAAGGATATATAAAGGATTGGTGCTGCAATCTCAAGATAAGGGAGAACATGCATCATTTGCTTTTCTGCACTTGTGCTACTTCACATAGTATAACACTCTCTGGCTCCATCCATTTACCTGCAAATTTCAGATTGTTTTCTTGTATACTGTAGCTTTGATAGGTTGTTACTCTGAATTAATATTATTTACTTCATTTAATATAGTAAAGGAAATGTATTTGAATCAATTCACAAATGTTACATTACTGTTCAGAAGATTGCTGTTGAAGACTGATCGCAAAACTGGCCACAGCCTTCCCCCTCACTCCAGTATATACAGTTCTCAGTAAGTGATTCTCTAGCTCTCTCCATTTAAGATGGTTTCTTTCCACCCCTGAAGGCTCAGATAGCCTTGCAGAAGAAGAGGTAGAACGATTATAAGAGCCAGAGGTGGTGGATGAATTCAAGAAAATAAAAATTGGAGTCTGCTTTGGCCCACAGGTTATCAGGGAGCTCTGACTTACTGTTCCTTGAAGTCTTGCAGGACTCTGCACTTCCTCTTGAACATTAACATTCACCATAAGAATAAACCCAGGGCCAGCTCCTGAGGACAGGAGTCACACCAGACAAATTTAGGTAATTTTGACTGAGGTCTTTCTGGATTCATAGCGAACCTGCAGCTGACCTCAGACATATCAGCCCAAATCAACCAACTTGGAATAATCTACCCTGCCTGCCATTGCTCAAGCATTACTGAATGGTGCCAATGCCTTGAGATTTATGTTTGCTAACAGTCAACCTTGAGACAAAGATAAATAATGAAGTTGGCAAATGTTTATGTTGACACTTTTAATCATGATACAGAAGCCCCTCTTGTTATGAAACTTTCACTTAAAAATATACAGAGATAGATGAAATGCTATATTCCAAAGAAAAAAATGTGTCAACTCTGCATTCCACCAACAGATGGTTTACTATGCCCAGTGTATAATGACTCTTTGGATTTACCAACACATGAACTTACAGATAGTCTTTCAGCACCTAAGTTGCTTGTGGTTCTTTTTAAGTTGGTAAATATTTTCTTTATCTATAATAGAAATAAACATGCAAATTAATGTATAAATAAGTATACATTATTACTTTTCTGGTGTGACATGAATCTCTCCATCTTTTTTGACTTTCCATCTCTCCCCCTTTCTAAAATAATATTTTTATTGATTCTTTGAAAATTTTATACATTTTTGTTCATATTCAAACCACCATCCCCATCTTCTCTCAGACCAATTCCTACCTCCAATCCCCATTTTGTTTCATATATATGATATATATATGAAATATATGTCATATAATATATATATATATATATATATCCTATCCAATTTGTGTTCCTCAATACTTTTAGGGATGGGTTCATCCCCTGGAGCATGTTCAGCCTATCTGGAATCACATCATTAAAGAAAACTGACTCTCCCTCTCCTCGAAGAAATCAGTTGCCAATAGTTCTTCAGCTAGTAGTGGGGCTTTGTGCTCACTTCTCGAGTCCATGCCAGGAATTTTGCTAGCTTGGTCTAGCACAGGTCTTGTGCATGCCATCAAAACTCCTGTGCGTTCATATGTGCAACCGCCCCATTGTATCTGGAAAACATGCTTCCTTGAATTCATCCACCACCTCTGGTTCTTACAATCTTTCCACCTCTTCTGCAATGCTACCTGAGCCTTTGTGGGAGGGATGTGATATAAATGTTTCATTTATGACTAAGCACTGTGCAGTCTCTTATTCTCCGTGTACAGATCAGTTGTGGGTCTCTATTCACGGCCCTATGCTGCTGAAAGAAGCTTCTTTGACAAGAGTTTAGAAATTCACTAATATATGGGTATAACAATAAGTCATAGGAGTCAAATTAATACTTTGTCCATTTAGAAGACTACTAGTAGTAGGTTGTCCCCTAGGGCCTAAAAGCTGTCTAGCAATAGACTCTTGGCCCCAATAACAGTGCCAGGTATGGGTTCAATCTTGTGAAGTGGGCCTTAAATCTAATCAGAAAGTGATTGCCTACTCCCATAACATTGGTGACACCATTGCGCAAGTGGGCACTTTGATGTCATGGTAGTTTTTGATAGTTGTAATTGTAGATCACAGGGCTCACAGGTAGGTAAGGCTGATTATTATTTTTCTCTTCCACTAGCATGCAGAGCACTCTCTAGCATACTAGCCAGTAGAGATGAAGCTCGAGGTCAGTACCAGCTTAATTTCTCTATGCTCTACAACCCACATACATAGGGTTTTCAGCAATAGGGTCTTGTTGTCAAGTTATGAATGCCAGCTAAGATAAGTGGCAGCATTCTGTACTATCTGAGGGTCTGTAAGATCCCCATGGTCAACAACACCAAAAGAAGGAGTTCTAACCTTGGCATTAGGCTTTTAATTTCCTAGCCTATATTTTCTGGTTATTGTACTCCTGTTATAGAGTAATTCCACTTAAATTCCTTTTATCTACGGACATGTATATATTTTATGAAGCTTCTACAGTAGTAGATTTCCATAGTTGGTAGTTATCCCTCCCCATCCAAACCCCTCTATCCTGCCCCCCAATTCTCCACTCCATTTAATGTCTTGAAATCAAGTTTCTTTGTCTACTTTTTGGAGATAAAAATTTTCCTTTAGAAAGTATTTATTCTTTGGAAAGAGGTATCTTAAACCTCTGATAAACCATGAGGTTCCCAATAATGCAAAACCTGACAAGCAAGGAAAGCTCTTGTAGGTGAGAATTTAAAAATGTGGAGGAGAGTATGGGCTGTTTTAGCACCCTTGACCGTAAGTGATACAACTTGCCTAACAGTGAGCAATGGTCTAGCTGGACAAAGGAGAAGCTCAGGGAGGTCAGAGGAGTACGTCAATCAGAAGACACTCAAGAACATGAATTCATAATGAGGATGTGGTTTCTCTTCAGTTATCCTCCTAATTTTTTTGTGAAGAATTTTTGAACTCAAAAATTGATGACATGTTTTATTTTCAAATAGTGATGAATTATGACCAAGTCAATCATATTAGTTAATAATAACTAGTAATAGTGCGCTCTCTTTTGTGAATAATGTTGTTCATTTGGGAATATGGAAAACATCAGGACAAAGCAACATAAAGAATTTTATTAAATCATCCAGCAACACAGGCATATAAATACTGAGAAATAAACTCTATGCAATTCTAGAGCATGGGTGTTATTATGCAGCTAAAAGATTATATCAGGAAGCATAACTTAGCCAGAAAAGCAAATTTTTGTGTTATAGGGAGAAGCTTGGATGTCAAAATTGAAAAAGAGGTTGTCAATTTTTTCTAGTGGATAGAAGTACCTTAAATCCCTAGAATTATACTTAGTAAGCCAAAGAAGCAATTTGCAATGTACACTCAGTCTCCTAGTTTCTGGAAAGAGTTTATGTAGCTTTCAAAGGTAAATAATTTAGACCCAAGGGAAAGCTCACACACTGATAGGATCTGCTCTAATGTTTGAGATGCTTCTGGAAACACCTTTCTCTGAGACAGTAGAATACTAAAAAGTCAACAGTAAGAAAGTGAAAATTAACTTGTAGGCAACACTGGAATTGTCAACTTCTTTTAATTTTTTTGTCTTCCTAAAAAAGATGAGTTTGGTACATGATAATTAGCTGCTGTGCTTTGCTTCCTCTTTGCAACCTGATGGGCCCCACCTCATGAAACAATCAAGGTTCTGTACTGCAGACGTTTCTTGACAAAGGTGAAAGCATGTGCCCACTCAGAGGGATGGCAACACCAGCAAAGGCAGGGAGCAGTGAGGGCAAGATTGCTGTGGATGTGCAGCTCCTCTGGTTGAGGTGCTGGGAAGGTTTGCTCTTCCTTTATCAAATCTTTTGGGAAGGTGGATACAGTAGTTCAAGAAAGGAGATGCCATAATTCTGACAAGTTAATTAAGCTTTCACTTCTGAGTATTATATGTATAGCAAAGAAGAAAAACCTTAATTTTCTTTGTACTGTCTGACAAAAAAGAAACACAAGATAAATGCAGGCAGAATCTTTTAAAGTTGTCCTTATTACTGATTCCTACTCTTCAGAACAGAGGTTTTAGAAACTGAAATCAGAACAAATGAAAAGTCTCAGCATCTTTTATCTTTTCATAATTTGCACATGTATTTACATATATCAATAGATATAAGGATGCTATTCACCAGAATGTGAAAGTTAAAGAACCCACATTCGAGTTCTTCCTAATGGTGGGCTTTCTTCATTTCCACTTGATTGCCAACAGTATGTAAAATAATCCTTTCATGGTATGGGAAACAGAAATTTGGCTCCTCTTGGCTTCACCTGTGATTTTTGTTGTATGATAAAAGGAAGTTTGAAAAAGTAGTTTAGTAGTTATTGGACCTGAAATAGTCTTTTGGATTTTCCATGTGGGCCCAATGTAATAAAATTAGTCCTTCAAAGCAGAAAGTGCCTACAGAGATCGAAAGAATAAGACTCATGCAATGTTCCTTCAGAGTTCGTTTCGATGTCCCCTACAAGATGAGGGGGAGATGCATTTCAGTGAGATAGGGACCTCAGTTCTACAACCTCAAAGATATGGTCTATCAACAACCAAGGAACTTGGAAGAAGATCTTAATTCTAAATAAAAATGGAAGCTGTAGATAAAGTTTTGACTGTGTGCATACATGGAATCTATCCATGGCATGAAAGATCCTTACCTTAAACTTTGAGCTAATAAGTAAATATTATATTAAAGTACCAAGACTTGGTGGTTAGTTATAGCACCAATTAAAACCTGCATTCAGATTTTATTCAATTTGTTATTTTATGTTTAACAGGATATTGGTGTAATTGGTTCTCTACTCTTAGATGTTATGTTGTATACTATATTTTTATAACTGCATCTGACTCTATATATTATATAGATGTGTGTACACACACTTCTGAGTTGTTTATGTTGTAGACCATCCAGTTCAACCTCTGTCCTTGAATTTATATTCCATTCATCTTTCCACCTGGTATACTTCTTTCTCTCACATTCACAACAGATTTTTGCAAAGTGGTGGTGCACGCCTTTAATCCCAGCACTCAGGAGGCAGAAGCAGGTGGATCTCTGTGAGTTCAAGGCCAGTCTGGTCTACATAGTGAGTTCCAGGACAGCTGGGGCTACAGGGAGACCCTGTCTCAAAA
>NW_008360320.1:5164440-5168111 GCF_000622305.1 Nannospalax galili
ACCAAAAAAAAAAAAATCTCAAATGTACGATCCTAGTTGATAATAAAAACAAAAGATAATCTTGGTCGACTGTTGCACATCCTTCTGACATTTTGCCCTGCAGTAATTTAGCAGGGAGAATTGGGAAATCTGTGTCACTTATACACATATTTTAATAGAACTGCCAGAGCTTGTCTAGGCAAGTTTTGTTACAAGATAAAGCCTATTTATGACAGATCCTTGTTTGTTTATAATCAGTGTGACTTCGTGAGAGCACATATCTTTCCATATGTGAATTGCATATAGTCCATTCAAGAAAATCCTTAACCATGGTTCTAGTTAATTTACTTTAAGCACTAAATTATAAGGACTAAGTTGTGTCTTAACTTTGTGTTAAAAGAAATCATAAAGCAATCAATCACAATATTACCACAGGTCTTGGCTTTCTTATTTTAATGACGGAGAAAAATTCCTTTAGTCTGGACAATATTTTTTACTTTCCAATAGTTGGTACAAACTCTAAAGAACTAGTGTCAGTGAGAAAGCTCACAATAAGAAGACCACTCTGCATTAAACTTCAGTGACAATTGACACTCGTATCCTTGGAAACTTGATGCATGTATAATACTGATGGCTCACAGAAGGAAATAAAAATATGGACAGGGAATATTATAAGAGTTTAAAACAAAGTTCAGTTTTCCTAGTACAATTGCATTTATACTTTAGGCTATAACCACAAATTGAACTGTGACTTTTTCTCCAAATGAAATCACTTGTGAGGAACCTGAGAGGACAGGCAGTCAACCCCACATCTCCATGGTCACTGTGTGCTATCCCAGGGAACACCCAGCATTCTAGAAGTACTGTGAGGAAAGCAGACTTTTCCTTAGAAGCTGTTTTGTTTCTGTACATTATTAACATTTACAACTTCAACTTTCATTTTAACCTCTTTTTCTTTCCCTTTAAGACTTTAAGCCAGCAAGTCACAATCTGGCTCAGGTATTATGGCTGGATCTTTTAAGCCTGGAGATATTTTAAAACTTGGGTTTTCTCTAGTAGATTTAGAAATTTTCATTTATTATTTTTATTTCATGTGTATGAGTATATTGCCTGCATGCATGTAAGTTCATGCAATGCCTGTGGAGGACAGAAAAGGGCATTGGATCCCCTGGAACTCGAGTAATGGAGTTATGAACTGTTAGCCTCCATGTATGTGCTTGGATTTGAATCCAAGTCCTCTGCAAGAGCAGCCAGTGCTCTTCACTTCTGAGCCATCTCTACAGCCCCTATAGTAGATTCTTTTAAAGCTATTTACACTACGCTCTACACTGTCATGCTCAAAGAAGGCTGTGATACATCCAAAAATCTCGAACTCAGTGAAGCATTCTAATTCTTCCCACATCTATTTATAACTCATATAACACAGGTGTTCCTAAAAAATAATTTGAGATATTTCCTTTCAATAAAAAAGGAAAACCACACTCTTGTTATTGGCTCCAGGATCAGGTCTTCAGGTTGTACCAGGAAGTACTAACTTTGTTCTTTTCCATATTTCCACTTTCCACCATGATTTACATGTGAACTCAAAGATGATGGCCATGCCACTTCAGGACAAAGCTGTTCTCAGTACAACACAGGATTCTCATAGCTCAAAGCCAAGTGTCATAACTACCTTCCTCATTGTAGTTTGATTTCTTTATTCTTATATTTATTTCTTTTAAAATGATATTCTATGTTAATTGTGCTAATTGAAATCTGTCATTAGCAACGCTCTGATAGGGTTGTAATATCCACAGGTATATATTAACAAGGCCTTATAGAGTTTGCTCCTTCTGTTTTTCCAATTTTCAAGTGAGCCACCTCAGCTAAGCTTGCTATCCTCTAATTTCTAATTGTTCTGTATAAGACATTCTCTGGAACAATGACTCATTGTTCGCTGTACTGCTTTTCCAAGGTGTTTTACCTTGAGTCCTTAATTGACCTTAGGAGCATTTCTTTTCTATTGAAATGGGACAGTACAGCATATAAATAACAACTCTGCTCTCTGCAGCATCATCAATAAATTATCCTACAGGAGATGGAAGGACTTGCCATCCAGTGCAGTCAGTCTGCCTTCCTCTCCTTACAATCTTACTTTCTGGAGAGATATTGGACGCAGTCCACTTGTCAGTACTGTCATTCTGTCTTGATGTTAAACTCCAGGTATGGTTTTTGAAGAGGAGCTTGGACTGAACACATCAATGTTCAGACTGCTGTATAGAAAAGGAGCATGGAAATTAGCCACTTGTGGAAAAATTGAGCTGATAACTGCCATTAGGCAAATAGGGGCAGTAGTGTACATTTCTACTACCAGGAGACCAGAATGTGGTCCATGTGCAATGAGATCTTCACACTGGTAGAACATTTCCTTTTTATGTATATAAAGCATCAGTTTTGTTCTTGGCTACTGCATGAAGTCTTGTGGGATTTCTGTAAGTTTTATAACATATGTGTAACGAAGAATTAAGGATATATAAGCCAGGTCAACAGACATCTGTGTGTATACATATTTACGTGTGTGTGTGTATGTGTGTGTGTGTGTGTGTGTGTGTGTGTGTGTGTGTGTGGTGTATGTGCACGTCTGTGAGTATACCTGTGCACACACATGGAGGCCAGAGGGGGATGTTGGAG
This sequence comes from Nannospalax galili, assembly GCF_000622305.1. Taxonomy (NCBI): domain Eukaryota; kingdom Metazoa; phylum Chordata; class Mammalia; order Rodentia; family Spalacidae; genus Nannospalax; species Nannospalax galili. The sequence goes on from NW_008360320.1 coordinate 5,167,090, forward strand.
TTCCTGCTCTCAAGGTATTCCTTGAAACAGGGTTCCTAAATTTGGATATAGGTTGGTTGCCAGAAAGCCTGGATGTTTCTCCTTTCTCTGCCCCTCACAGCACTGAGATTAGAAGCATGCATGGCCACACCAGGTTATTTATGTGGGTGTTGGGACTGAACTCAGGTCCTCATGCTTGTGCAACATGTTTTCTTTCTTGCTGAACCATCTCCCCAGGCCTTCAACAGACATCTAAATGGTTCTGTCTGAAGTTTCTTCTTCACATATAGACCAAAGTAAAGTATAAGACTCTGGTGAATTCCCGAACTTCCAATAAAATTAGTAAAAATCACTTCATCTCAGAATTTAAAATAATACCAAGTAATAACAACAGAACAATGGCAAAACCCTTCAAATTCCGAGGTCCTGAAAAACACACGTGCATGCATGTGGTGGTCAGAACAATTGGCACTTGGAGTAATGTAGTACAGACATGACACTAAGTCAAAGTTTCTTCAAATTATTAAAAACCATATATTATCCTGTTATTAAAATAAAAAACTGCTATTTGGTAAGTGGACAGTAAGACTCATAGATTAGTGAACAAAAATAGTTGCATATGAACTGAAAACAAATTCTGGAAATTATGCACAACTGGAAAGATTTTGGAAGTTTTTGATTAATATAGTTTGGACTTTAGTTTTAAGACTGACTCCTTTTTGTGTAAACGTATCCCTCCCATATGTTTTGCAATACTTGGTATAACTATTTTCCTTAAATTTGAACATGGAATATGGCTCTAAACCAAGGAACAATAAAACTCAATCACCAGGAAAGCTATCTCCCTTTATTCATGTATTTAACAAAGATGGTTTGAAAGTTATAAAATAGCTCCTTCCTGGAAATGCTTGAAATTAGATCTCTTCTATAAAGGTGTTCTTGATGGAACCGAAATCACTGGTGTTTGCATAGAATAAGTATGCAGAACTCAGAGGTTCCTGTTTGGTGCCTTAAAAAAAAAAAAAAAAAAAAAAAAAAAAAAC
>NW_008360320.1:5168774-5197587 GCF_000622305.1 Nannospalax galili
AACAATGTAAACTACAACCTGCTTTGGAGGTCAATGCAGAAGAGATGGAAGCTGTAGAACTTAATAGATCAAATACCAGCCTCGGAACTGGCTTTCTGTTTATAATGTACACAATTCAAACATGCCCAGAGTATTATGATTTCACCATTCAAATGAGTTAAAATACAATGTATCTATTCACAGCAGCAGACAGTGCAGTTAATACATATACTTTGCCAAATGAGTATTCTAGGTTTTATTTTTTTTTAATATTAATTCATTGGCAAATTAGTGCTGTGCTACAAGTACAAAATCGTTTAATTTTCAGGGTGTTTACCACTTTCGAAAACTGAATTTGATGTCAGAATCTACATTTAGAATTATAAATCCAAATGAAAACAGGGATAAGAAGGAAATTTAAACAAAAGAGAAGGCAGTTTAAATGAACTTGTACAGTTAAGTTGGGGCTCTTGGCAGAGTTATCACTCCCTGTCTACAGTCAGTGCTACTCAGTAACCACTCCATGTTCTCTGATGAGCATGTCCAGCAGGAGTCAGGAATCTCTTTCCTTACAAATATTTATTTTCTAAACAATTGTTCTGATCCCTGAATAGAACCTTGGTTCTGTTATGATGTTGGCCTAAGAGCCACGATTTGTACTTGCCACTGTCCAAGGTAGCACAAGGAGCCTGAAAAAATCCTAGTTACTAGAATCATCTGGGTTGTAGATTCTTTAACTCAGACTTCAACGAGTCTACAAAGATTTGTTTGATCTCTCAATGGTTATGGAGACTATCGAATCATGGTGCTACAGTTTGAATGTGTCCTTTCATGTTTATATGTTGGAAATTTAAGCCCCAAAACAATAGTGTTGAGAGGTGGGACCATTAGGGAATCATGAAGGATCTGTCCTCACAAATGAATTAATATCATTGCCACTGGGGTACATTATGTATTGGATGAGTCTATTCCTGATACATGATGAGTCTGGCTTCCCTCCAGGTCTGACACACATACATGATTGTTCTCTTGTTTCTGCCTCCCAGTATTGAATGCTATAACAAGAAGGCCTTCACCCAAAGTAGGCCCCTACTTCTGGACTCCTCATTCTGCAGAAATGTATGAAAATGTCTACATTTTATTAATTATCAATTCTCAGGTACTCTGTCATAATAGCAAAAATAGACTAAGATACATGGCTATTGCCCAGTCTTTCTTTTATTACTGGCTAAGTAGTGCTAAGTTAAAAATGTACTGAACCCATAACCAAACTATTGCCTGTTGAGCTCTGGGATAAAAGCCTCTGTCCTACTTGTCAACCAGTTTCTATTATAGCACCTGGGTTGGAGGTGAGTACACACAGATGAATGGAAAGTGGGTGTTCTCAAGAGATTAGTGAGACCCTCTGATATATTATTAAAAATAGAGAAAAGGAATCAATGAAGGGCTAAATCAAGATAAAACGACTACAATACAAAGAATGAAGAAAACCGTAAGAGATGTTGGATAGGAATGAATTCAGCTAAATTCAACTTTTATTCACTTAAAGTGTTTAGATTTTAATTTCTCATTCTTTCCCACTATTTCTGAGACACTACAGCTCCTTACCTCATTATTTTGAATTATGTATTCAAACAGTTTATTTACATAGGATGTTCCCCCTTTGTAACTTCATAGAGACTTCAAGGATTTCTTTAGTCACAGGGAAGTGACCAATCTGATCCTTTGGCAGCCTGTTAGCATCTTATAGATCAAAATAGTCTATTGTAATAGCATATATGGAGCTGTTGCTTAAACAGCAAATTTTTCTTTGGTAGAACTGGTCTTGAGTTTAGGAGATGTTTACTTGTCCAATGTATGTTAAGCACTTAGCAGATTGTTGGGCATATATAAATCCACAACAGAGGTAAGTAACTGTTGTTCTCATCTAAGGACAATCAGAAGAACTACTCCTTTGTACTTTATAAGAAGCCAGTGGAATGGAAGCCAGCAAAATTAGTATCTAACTGTATGCTCTTTTTTACATGATGCACATAGCACCTGCTGGAGTCAAGTGGAGGGGTGTGCTTCCTCAGGAAGTGAGGAAGCAAGAAGCAGTGGTGGTGGGACCATTCTAGATAAAGGAACTAGCTTAGCTATTACTAATACCATCATTAAAGCTATTGTATTTATTTTTTGCTTGGACTATCCTATTAAATTTGAAGTTCCTTAAAGAAAGCAAATATGTGTTTTCCTTATAATCCTGTGTTAGTCCTAATAGCAAGCTATATATCTACAGTTCTCAAAATGAATGATCAATCAATGAATTAATTAAGTTAATGCTAATTTTAGTTTCATTGTAAATGTTGGCTTTGACATTTCAGGTGGTTAACATACTAATTACATATAGTATTTTATTTTTAATTTATATTAATCTTCTTAGGAGTCATTAATGGCAGTAAATTATAATCTTAATAGGGTGTAGAAATCAATGGGCTAATACTTACCAAACTGAGCAGTCATTTATGCTTCTGATGATAATTCTATGAGACATACTAATGCTTATTCGGTAGTATATTCAAGTAGCTTCCACATTGCCTAGTTAAAAAACAAGCATTTACTTTTTTCTTTAACATTTAAGTAAGAAACTTTGGTAGATGAGAAAGCAATTCTAAAGGGATATCTTCAAGGTTCAAGTGATCCAGGCCTTTCTAGAGGGTCCACATACTTCTCAATGCACATTCTAGCCCTTTAGTTTGTCTACCTTCACACTTTCTCTCATAAATGAGGCCTCATATGATACATGTTATTTGAAATTATGGCCAACTAATGACTTCACTATACCATGCTCTCTAGGAAGTATTTCCCATTAATATACATGTCATTATGTCACATAATTCTCAAATTATGATTCTGCTGTCACTCAACTCAGATTCTGTCTTGGGTCTTTCCTGTTCATGATATGAAGTTTTCCAATATTTAAGTATAAAATGTTAGTTTTCTCTACAAACCTTGGGCATGAGTGCTCCTATTTTAAATGGCTCCAGCATTTTAAGAGTTGGTCTAATGTTTTCCTCATTACCTTCAGCCCTGGGAGAATTCAGTTCCCATTTCTGGTCTAAAAAACAGTCTCACAAAACCATCTCTGCACCAACATTGTTAACAGAATGAAAACATTTTATGAGGTGTGAAAAAAAAAACTGTCATCTTGTTTTGTGCAATGTGCTCACTGAAGTTCATTGTTGGGAGTTCAGTAAAGTTGTGATTTACAAAATCAACTCATTTGAACATACCTTAAAATGCCAAAATATTATGGGAAGATAGTTCCCATGAGTGAGAGCTCTGATTTGAAGGCCTAAGTAGTTGAGGTTGCTGGGAAGAAAGTACCGGAAGGCCATGTTCGTCAGCTGAATCATGGGCACTAGGGATTGACTCAGAACCTTGAGCAGAGTGAAGTGATTCTTGTGGAATGAGCCTTGGCCAGCAGTTTTGTTGGAGCGATACTGTAATCAGCCTGATTCCGGATTCTCTCTCTTTGACTTTCACAGTCTTTAGATTTGCAAGGAAATGGGTTGTAATATGTGAATACTTGACAGCCATTGTTTTGCACAAGAGAAATACATTTGTTCTCATAAGAACTCCCCTGTGTTTTCCTAGTTTAAAAGTTAATGCAAGCTCATTACACAAATTGTGAAATTTCAAAAGTATAAAGAAGAAAATTATAATTCTCAAAGTAGAAAAATTATTAACTTTTTTGGTGTATTTCCTTCTTTCAGTTCTTTCTCTGTATATCAGTGTGTGTGTGTGTGTGTGTGTGTGTGTGTGTGTGTGTGTGTATGTGTGTGTGTTTGTGTGCGGTCTTTTTGAGACAGGATCTCCCTGTAGCCCCAGCCAGCTTGGAACTTGCTATGTAGACCAAGATGACTTCAATCTCACGGAGATCCCCATCTCTGCATCCGTAGTGCTGGAATTAAAGAATGCATCACCACACCCGGCTTTGCTTATCTTTTAAACTGTTGATGATCATATCATCCTGCCTTTTATCACTTCAGATGCAATATAAATGTTTCTCCAATTTATATTTACATACTTTAAAACTTTGTTTTGGATGAAGTGTATCCAAAGTCTTAATGATCTTACCTATTTGGACGCTAATTTCTTAACTATCTTGTGTTACCCACTGTGATTACAACTATTTGTGATTATGTTTAATTTTCTTCCTCTCCAGATTCTAAGGGTAAATTCCAAGATCAAAGGTAGCTTCTCTCATCGTGTGAAGTCATTAATGTGCAGTGAAAATGATGTAGGACAGATTGGGGAAAATAAAGTTCAAAGACAATAAACTGCTTGACTCTTACAGCAAACATCTTTTATCTTTCACCAAAGCACATAGGAAATTATTTTTGTCATGCACTTTGTCCAAAGAATGTTTGGAATTTGGAGAAGGTAACTCTGTTTTTTCACTTGCAATCTTTACAGTAAATACTGTGTAATGTCTTTTTTATGGAATTTCATTAGGCAGGAACTCCAGTACTCTTCATTATGCATATTCAAGTTTTTATTTAAACTACTCTTAAGAAATGATTCTTTTGTATTTACAATATAAATCCCATCCAATATTTGTAAAGAAACAATAGACATTTGTGTATTCTGTGTTCAATATATTGTTCATATTGAATTCTCCATAGACAACAACAAGAAAACAATACAAACCCATCAATATTAAAATACCAAATCTTAATCACAAATGAGTTGTAATTGGATTCAATAGCAAGTGTTTTTTTTTTTTTTTTTTTTTTTTCTTCTGAGGCTTCTAACAGCTTTGGCTTCAGATTTCTCCCAGCACAGACTCTGAGCCTCAGCTGCTTAGTTCTAAAAATGTGCTGTGGCAAGAGCAAGGGCATATTATGTCTGCTAGTCTTGCTCTGGGAAGCATTAGGTACATGAGTGTTAGTGATCTCTTCTAGAGGGCTAAGTAGTCTGTAAGAGAAAGCAGAATGCAAGACACTGTGAAGGGATAGCATCCGAAGCATCTTTAGACTTCAGCCACCAGAGACCCAAAGTGTCCTCATTTTAAATATGTCCTTAGTTTATAAACATTCAGATTAAACCAAAGTTCTGCGGTTCTTGCTTGCTACAATTCACCCTTCCCATAAATTTTTTTTCTTTATTCTTGAGAGTTCCATACAGGTATACAATGAAATATTGATCATATCTATTCCTTTACCCCCACCCCCAATCCAACTCCCCATATAGGTTTTTGTATTTACTGGGAAAGAAAAGTACTGAATGCGTTCATTTCTACTCACATAGAAAACAAACAAAAAATGCAAACAAGGTTTCAAAATCTGACCAGAATCCATTCCTTAGACACCCCAGTTGAAGCCAGCCTGGAAAGACATAGTGGAGGGAGAAATTGAAGCTTGGCAAAAGAGAGACAGATATTTCTCCATTTCTGGTAAGAAAATTTCTAATTTCACTGTCCTGAGAGGTTTTGTCTAGACACTTAGAAATGTTCTAGCTGATTAACTAGTAACAGATACTTCAGAGAGGCATTCTGCCAGTTTTTGGATGACCAAGAAATTACCACATAGGAATTCAGAATGCGGCTTTAACTTTCTTGAGTAGCATCCCCATATGCCTATCTCTAGGTTAGTGATTTCAAAGTTTTCTTTCTACACTTAATAGCTTTCAATTTTTCTACTTTAAATATTGTCTTCTTAGTCTCCTTCGGTGAAATTCAAATACTGGAAAGGGATTAATTCTTGAGTTTGTAACAGGTTAAACTCTCATAGATCATGAACATACAGACATTCAAGGAATAGTTTGTTTTTGGCAAATGTAAGCACTTGTGTATGGATTCTCTGCAAGTGTAAAAAGTGAAAACTATAGAACTATGCCATTGTTTTTATTTTTCTTTTAAAAATTATAAATTAGCATGCAGTCTATTGAAAACAGCATAAAAGGAAAAGGTGAGTATCTGGTGTTGAATGTCTAATGAGGTGAAGACCTGCTCTGAGATGTACACGAAAAAGCTCTAGGCTGTCATTTGATGTGTTTTGAAATATTATCAAATACAATTTTTCTTCATTTAAAAAATAATATTTGAGGAGAATGCCTAATTCTTTAGTTGTGTGTTTGAAACAATGATCAAAAATGTTAGAAAAAATTGGTGAATATCTTATTGAACTTTGAAAAAAGAAAAGATTCTAGGCTTTTAGGAAGAAAGGGAAAGTTCTCTTGTTTCCGCTACGATGACATTCGCAGCTGTGAATGCATGTAGACTTGATGTCTTAGTATAATATTCTTCTCCTCCCAGCCCTCCTCCTTTCCTCCTGTCTTCTGTATGTCCACCATCTACTTCCTGAATCCATTAATGAAGGAAAGACAAAAGTTGGGGGTAGTCAAATAAAATTATAGAGAATTGTTCATTCTTAGTAGTCAGCTACCAGCCTTGAAATTCCTATGCTTAGATACCAGCAATAATATAACTCCAGATGGAAAGAAATCTTTCCTGTCACATCATCAAGAGTTCAGTATATTAAACCAGGTTTGAGTGCATCCTAAGTATGTGATTTGTAGTAACTGCAGACTTGGAAGTACAAAGTGAAGGTTGATGCTATGCATAGTGGGTGGCTCATGTGACTGCCTATAGGTGGAGAACATATTTAATGTAGTATTATCATGAGCTTTCCAGGGATAATGAATTTATATGGATTCATCCTGGTTTGGGTTGGATCCCTTTGATTAATGGATATTGGCATATTGTGATGATTAGTTAGAGGCCCAAAAAGATTGTTGATGTCTACCTTAAGGAATAGAAAGTCTAATCTAGACAAGGGACATATCATGCTCTTAGCAAGACACAATCTGGGTAGTTGATGGTGCAGCAATATCTAAGACGAGATTCAGGCTCAGGCTGAACCAGATGAAATAAGAATGACTCTTACATTGCCTTGATCATTCTTGAGGAGGCAGACTGGATAATTTGGTGGTGAAGTTGCCGATTTATTTAACTATGCTTGGGATTAGAATAAAGAATAATAGACTCAATTTCAAAGAAAGACACATTTAGTATCTTAATGTTCTCTGCCTCTTCATGCTTACAAAATGAAGAACCTCACAATGAAATCTTCGCAAGGGTGAGAAACAAAGGAGTGCTAAACCCAAGGATTTGAAATGATAAAACATTTCACCTCAATGCAGATCTAAACTGTTCTGATCTTTTTGACTATTCCAATTTTATAAGAAGGTGGCACCTGTTGACAGGAACATGAGCTGATGGGTTGGAATGGTTCCTTGGTGAATTTATCTACTGAAACTTACTCTCCAGACTCATCTGCCACATGGTAACAGTTGCTGCTCTGGCAAGAAATCCCCAGGGACAGAGGATAAAAACTCAGGGGGGTCTGGCAAAGTCTGGAAACAGAAATAGACCATCTGCCTCATGGAGAAATTGACAGGAGACTCAGAACAGATGCATGTACCTCTTCATCATGAGGCAGATGGAAAAGGAGAGAAAATAGGACCCAAAGCTGGGTTTGGGAGGTAAATAAGTAAAAGATATGGGAAAAGATGTTTTCGAAAGACTAAATACAAATTCATTGGTCCAAGTGTCAAAGCCTCCTACAGTATGGCTCAACTCTGATTTTTTATTCTTTACAAAGATATCTTTCCAGCAGCAGTTACAGCATAACCATCTAGACATGACTTTCAGATCCAGGCCATCCCTGCACTTTTGACAATATATTGAAACCACTCTTTCTTTTTTTTGGGGGGGGAGTAAAGGAGAGGGTATCCCTGTAGCCCAAGGTCTGGAAATTCTTATGTAGACTAGGCTGGCATCATTCTCTCAGAAATCTGCCCGACTCTGCCTGAGTTCTTGGATTAAGGGTGTGCATCACCATGCCCAACTAGAACCCAATCTTAAATGCTTTTTTTCTGTGAAATCGTCCCTAGCACAACTTACAAATCTCTTTTCTCTATTAATGTTCATTATATATTATTTTGCCTTTACTTTCACAATGTCATCAAATTGTACTTGGCATAAAAATTTGGATTTAAAGGGATTCCAAGATAGTAACCCAGCATAGAACTGGGAAAATGAACAGCAGACCCCAATCTTATCCAAAGGAATATTGACAACTGATTACCACTAGATGAGGAACAGCTGATCCTCCTAAAACAAAGACCTCTGGATAGGCTGACTAGATTCACCAGAAGGGCAAGTAGTGGGGAATGGGTGGGGGTGCTGACAACACAGCAGGCAGTAGCAGGGATATCAGAGTATAAGGGCTCTAGCAGGGGGAAGGAAGCTATGGGAGGGTGCTATCTGGGAAGTGGGTGTAAAAATAGATAAATAAATTTTTAAAAAATTAAAAAAATTCTTCAAAGCATAAAATTTTGCTCCTTAATAATCGATGGATTTGAAAAACATTACCATTGAGATCTACCTGATGACTTTATATCCATGCTCAGATGCCAAAGAGCACAGAAAGTAACCGCCTGTGACTAGTAATAATCAGGGTTTATACTGAGTACAATATTGTATAACTGTATTAATTCAACTGTAAACCTAAAAATTTACAGCCAATTTGGAAAGAGATACATCTTAGCTCTTGAAATTGTTATTGAATATGTCAATGCTGTTGTAATGAAATGCTTCTTCTAATTATGTGGCTATTAAATAAATAATTTTAAAAAGTAAAATTAAATAATTTAGCTGAAAAAAAAAAGACTAGAAGGTAGGAATTGGCTAAGCAATTAGGGTAAAAAGACCAAAGAAAAGTAGCCAGTTTCTTGGCTAAAAGTCAAAATGTCCTTGGGCCTCTTAAATAAAAAAATTTTGGATTTATTTTCAGCACTGAACCTTAAGATTTTGTATGACTACGTCCTGTTTCCCTAATTCACCTGTTTTGTTTACATATGCTGTTTATTTCTAGCCAGAGTGTCATGTTACAGGCTGGTTTCTAACTCAAAATCTTATTGCTTCAGCCTCCTGAATGCTGGAATTATAGGCACACAGTACTGTACCTGGATTCTAACTCAGCATTTCTCTGCAAGACCATGAAACAGCTGTGTTCAGTATCCAGAGATCTTGAACATGTTGTCTTCTTCGTAGCATGACATTGATATAATACTGAGTGAGTATCACAGTGGGAAGACAACTTAAGACTAGAAGGATGAAGGAAGCAGAGGGAGGGCAGGGCTACATCTTGGCCACGTTGGTAGCTAGTATGATCTGGGGATAAAGCTTTTTGGAGGGGCAAGTGAGCAGAGGACAGGACAGAAAGCAAGGAGTCCATAGGTGCTGAAGGAAGGAAAGTCAGCAGACGTTTTGCCACTTCATGATGACTTCCCAGATCTTGGTGACCAGACATTGCATTCTATTGGAGACAAAGATCTAAAAGAAACAGAGGAGAAAGGAAGAAGGAACCATATTAATTTTGATGGCTACATTTGCCATCAAATCTTTATTCAAGATCAAGTTGGACAACTTTTATTCAGTTTCTTTTCCTGTGGTATTTTATTCTGTAGTTGAGGAATCTAAAAACTATGAATAGCAAAACACAATTACACTCTCAAAAGTTTACAGAACAAAAACTACGGGCTAATGATATGGCTCAGTAGGTAAGAGGGCTTGCTGCATGAACAGGAGAACCTGAGTTCTGATCCCCAGCACTCGCATAAAGTTCTGGGCATGGCCATGCAGGCCTGTAACCACAGCACCAGGACTGTGAGAGCAGGAGGATCTCTAGGACTTGATGACTAGCCCAGCCAGGAATGGCAAGCTCCAGATTCAGTGAAAGACTCTGTCTCAAGAAAATGAGACAGTGAGGGAGGACAGTGCTTGGTATCTTTCCCTGGCCTCCATGTGCATGAATGTGTACACCTGCGCATGCATATGCACACATAAGTATATACTGCACACGTCCACACACTGGTGTGCATGGAGAAAAAAACCTTTGGAATCCTTTATACGGTTTATTCGGAGATCCAACATCATTTGATAGATACCTAAGCAGAAACAAGAGTAGCATGATCCAAGTTGTTAGACTCTAATTGTCTCTAGGGCCTGGAGAGATGGTTCGGCAGTTAAGAGCACCGATTGCTCTTGCAGAGGACCCGGGTTGAATTCCCAGCACCCACATGGCTGCTAACAACTGTCTGTAACTGCAGTTCCAGGGAATCTCATGCCTTCTTCTGACCTCCACAAGCATTGCATGACACAGGTGCACTTACACACATGCAGGCAATACACTCATATTCATGAAATTAAAAAAAGTCTCCTACTAATAATAGCACACATATGCTGAAGATATATACACATATATTCCTGAGGCATTATTACATTCTTAAGTAATATTTGTCTATGTTATTTACAGTCTTATATCACAAGGTTTCACCAGTCTGTGGATAGGACTAAGATCCTATCTTATTGAAATGTATTAATAATTACACTACCTTGTAATAGCAATTCAGAATCTTTATATGCCTGCCTTGCTTCTGTGAGAGCTCAATTACAGGTTCATGTCTGCAAAGTAAACCTGTTAATGTGGTCCCAGAGTTCTTTCACTTGTGTTTCCATGAGGACAAGCTTTGCCACTCTTCAGTCATGCTCTGTAGCACCTGTTCTCATGTTCCCTATAAACTGTGTCTAATATAAAACCTGTAGAAATTCCATGAGTAATATGAGACTAAAGCCCAAGGTTTAACTCAGCTGCCTAATCTAGCTTTAATTCACACTGTTGTTCTATACATGTGCCAAAGAAACAGAATGAGATACTTTAGGTAGTATTTTTAAATCGGTCAAAAAGTACATCTACCACCTCTGCAACTCAATTATAAGTGTGCTTAGAAGTCCAAAGCCTCCATTAGTAGAGTATACATTCCACAAGCTTCTTTACAAACCCCAAGAAATGGAATTATGGAGTAAACTCATTATTTACCACTGATAAGCATTCCTATTAATTGAGATTATATTAAGATATTGATAGCTTCTGAAACTGTGACAAATAATAATTGCAATTAGGAATTTAAAAACAGCCTCTGACGCTATCATTTCCCATTAAGCGAACCATAAAAATAAACACATTTCTATCACTTCTGTCAATGAAAGAGAATGAGTTTGGTTATGTGCCATATTCTTGCATCATCTTGATTCCCCAGAATGGACTAAATCAATTGAAAGATAAACTCACTGTAGTCAGGCATATGCTGACATGTTGGCCCCCTCACAAAAGCTCATGGACAGATTTCCTCTAGACCCAAACAAACTATGTAAAGAGTCTGTTTTGATTCTTGTTAGCTTTGCACTCTCTCAGCAAGCTGCTAAGAAAATTCAAATATGGCTACTCTTTTGGAAAGAAATGGCATTCCAGGATCTTTCAGAGATTTTTTTAAAAATATAAGACAAAGTTATTTTTACAGAACAGTGCTACTCTACAAAGCCTTCTTGGAGTAGTGTACCATTGTAGTAGTACAGCTCACTTAGAACTTTGGCTCACTGTGGTTAAAAGCCTTACACTAGTGAAAGTTTTATATAAAATCTATCCTTGCTGTCATGATGGTAGTAGGAAATGCAACACATCATCCGTCATGTAGTTTGTGTCACACTGCTTCTGGCGCCTGATTAAAAATCCGAAAATATACAGTTAAAACATATCTGTGGAATAAAAGAGTAAAGAAAATGTGCACTGAAAACTAATGGACTCATTTAATAGTTTCAAGTTTCTAATTGTTCATTTAAAAGCACGTTCGCATATTTTAAGCTTGTCAAGAGGAGCTATCTAACAAAACTAGATACGGCCATTTGTGGAACACTTTAGATTTTACACCATTACACTTTATAAACATATGAGGTACGCATTAGCTTCCTTTTGGTAATATTGAGACAGTGAGACAGATTTAAAAATAGTTAAGAATACACCTTTCGTAACTGACTGAGCAAGATTCAAAGTGAATTTATTAAATTTAAATCTTTTTCTAACGTATGTCACTCTTTCTAGATGAAATCTCTTCTGAGATTAAGAAAAGTGGAAAGCAATATACTTCTGAGCTTCCATATAACATTTAGTACTACATTCTCCTAATTTAAGTAAGTAAAGCATTGGTTGGAAATGTCCCCCATCTAATGTACCTTAAATCCCAGAATATAGTAACTGGGAGAAGACTTTCCTTGAGGCTTGGGATTTTTCGATCTTTTTTTACATTACAAGTAATGTAAAATTACAAGTAATGTAATGTGAAGTAATCCAGAATCCTTGATGAACAGGAGCATCATTCACTACCACTTTACTTCTATGAGATGGTTGTGATTAAGAATGTGTTTCAAAATAATTATTTACTCCAAAGAATAGGAAAAGTAAAACCCAACATCCCTCAATAATCCTGATATTTGCATGAAAATAAGTGCGTGTTGGAACAGACGACCAAGGTTTTCTTTCATGATTGTAGCATAGGAAAATAATGTAATAGCAGAGCCAGTCCAGGTGTTGGGTATTCCTAGGTCTCAGAACTATATATCCTCCCACTGCTGACTGGAATAAATATATTGCCAGAAAGGAGTACTGTTTTCTCAGAACAAGCAAATATAAAAAAAAAATCTCTGAGGTTAAATGGAGAACACAGAGAACTGAGTTTTGAGTACTGGATTTTGACTTCCCCAGTAGACTGTTCCTTCCCTTGATCTTTATTGTAGGAACTGTAATTTGTTGGGTATTTTGGAATAGTTTAATCAAAGATTACTCTCATTATATACTCTCTCTATATATATGTGTGTGTGTGTGTGTGTGTGTGTGTGTGTGTGTGTGAAGGAAGTTGAAAGAACAAAATGGACAATCCAAGGATGTCAGTAATTTAAATCATCCTTGGGATCAAAGTAAAAAATCAATACTTAGAATTTGTATCATGAAATTTATGATATTTAAGTAAAATAACAAAACTTTCCAAAGACTTTCCATCAGCACTGGTGATTCTTCCATCATAGGCTACTACACAAAACTTCTTGGAAATCAATTACATAGGAAGCAATTTCTTTTTAAAAAATATTTTATTATTATTATTTTTTATTTTATGTGTATACGTGTTTTGCCTGCATGTATGTAAGTGCACCCACTCTAGCATCAAACTGTTGTATGTACATCCTTCAACTCTCACCAGTGATGTTTTCTTATGCAACAAAGTGCAATGCACACAGAAGGCCACAACTAGCTAAATTTTAGAAAACAAGAGACTGCAGAGTGCATGTCCCTGGCTAGTACTCCTATATTAAATGTCATCTACCCACGGCTCAGGGATCACTGTGGAAGAGGAGGAGAAAGGTTATAAGATCCAGGGTGGGTGCATAAAATAGAGGCTTTCAGGCCACTGGGAATTTGCTAAATGAACTTGCATCAATGCTGACAGCACACCCAACACCCATGCTGACTCAGTCAGACAAAAGCCCATCAAAGAAGGAGAACTGGGCAGCAGGCCCCAACCCTAGTCGAAGAACTATTGGCAGCTGATTACTCTTAGGTGAAGGAGCATAGATCTTATTTAAGGGAGTGACTCTAGATAGGCTGGCTAGAGTCCAGTGGATGAACATGCACCAAAGGACATCTGGATACAAATGCTTGACTGGATATGACAACGTATATGTCAGAATGCATGAAATCAAGTGTGTGTGTGGGACTACAGAGGGTGCATATGGGGGGGTCTAAATTTGATTAAGATCTATTAATTGAAATGCACAAAACTCAATAAAAATATTTTTAAAAGAATATTTTTATTCTTCTAAAAGAATAAATATTTTCCTTTAAAGAAAAGGGATAGCAGTAAACATCATAGCCATTAAGACTGACCAATTTCTTAACTGCCTCAGGAAGACTGGTAGCTAGACATTTCCCTGCTTCAGTTCTTCATCTGCTCTTTCAAGAAAGGTCTTTCTCTTTACTTCCTTGGTTTGAGATCCATATCATGAAGTGGTTATTTATTTCTTAAACAAAGAAGTAGAAACTCAGCAGCATCTCTAAAGACAGAGCTGCAACAAAATTAATGGTTCCTCCACTGTCCCCTCCCCCTCCCCTTCCCCGTCCCTCTTCCCCACCTCCTCTCCTCTCTCTCTTCTCCTCTCTTTCCTCTTCCCTGTCCTTCCCTCCATTTCCCTTCCCTTCCTTCTCTTTCTTTTCTATTTTATTTTTTTGGACAAGGTCTCATTATGTATCAATAAATGTGATACAATATATTAACAAAATGGAAATAGTGTTCATTTAAAATGCCTTTAAGGGCATTTTATCAAATGTAATGTCTCTGTGATATAAGCTGAGCAAATAACATAATAAATGCTACATATAATGCTAATAGCTAATATCAAATTGAATGAGGTAATTCCTAAATGCTTCTCTACAAGATTTGAAAGAATGCAATGATTCTCACTTTCACTACTTTTATTTAACGCAGTGAAGTAATTCCTAGGCAGAACAATCACAGAAGGGAAAGAAATAAAGGGTATCCAAATGGTAAAGGAAGTAGGCAAACAGACAACAGATAAAACAAACTAAGAAATTTAATCGGTGTTGCAGGATTTAAAACCAGGACACAAAATCATTAGAACTTAATATGGGTGCCTCAGAGACCCCTTCCCAACCACCAGGTAGGCCTGCTCCTTCCTACCCATAACCCCATCTGACTGCTCAGGGATTTCTCTTCTCTGCATCACTATGTAGGCCCAGCTACACTTACATATAGCTCTCTGCTCCTCTGGATCTCCCTCCCTTGCCCATCATTTGGGCTCTTCTCCTTCTCACATCACAGACAGTCCCTATCTTCTGGGATTTCACTTCTCTGAGCTACTGGGTAGGCATTGCTCTGCCTCACCCAGTAGGCCTAAGGATCCTCTGGAATCTCATTTCAAAGTGCTACCAGATCATCTGGCTCCTCCTTCAAGATCTCCCATCTCTACACACCAGACTAGACCCATTCCTTCATACTCTGCTTCTTTGGAATCTTGTTTCCAAGAGCTCCCAGGTAGGCCCTACTGATCCTGACCCCACAGGTCCTCCTGACTATGCATTTCGTTTCCCAAGGTTTCCTGCCCCCAACTGATGGTTGACCAGAGTTCCCTTAAGACAGAGCAATCAGACTTGGAGAGTCACACCAGAAGGTAGCACAAGAGAAAACCAACAAGGAGTGTGCTGAACCTTGGGTAGTGTCTATTCCTGTAATCAGTAGTAGATGCTCAAAAGAAGATCAGGGGTGGCACCCATAGCTTAAATACCATCTTACAATTTAATCCTCTCTTGAACATTTTATGTGACTACAGTAAAAGAAAAAAGTTCATTTGAGTGAAAAGAAAGCCACAATCAGCAAGCGTCAGATGTGCAAGCCTCAATGCAGAAACAAAACACAAGACAACATCCACTCTCACCAAATTATGGATTCCCATACTAAAGAACTACAGAGATAATGACCTGGAAAATCTTCCAGACATAGAATGCTGATGAATGATTATAACTATGTTCAAACAACTCAAAGACCATATGAGAAAGAAATGAACATGTCAGTCCAAGATATGAAATATAATTCAATTAAGAAATAGAATTGCTGAAGACAAGCCAAACTGAAACAACAGTAGAAATGAAAAACTCAACAGGCCAAATCAAAACCTCAGTGGAAAGTCTCACCAACTAAAAGACTCATGTGGAACACAAAGTCAAGTCTGGAAAACAATGTTGAGGAATTGGCCTGCTCAGTAAAGGTCAATGAGTTTAAAAAAATAGGTGAACAGTACATGGAGAGCATTGACACACCATGAGATGACCTAACTTTTGAATTATGTGCATCACAGAAGTATAAAAATGCAAAATTTTGAATTTCAATTTGATTTAAAAAAATTATGAATACTAAGGAAATTCTACAGAGGACACTGAATAATACTCTAGGCTGAAGAGGTATAAATATGCTGACGAGATCACAGGGCATAAATAATGTCAGGACAGTTAATCAAAAGAAGCCTAAGAAAATGGCACACAATCAAAGAAAATGACAAGAACTAATATATATTTTCAATGATAACTCTTAACATTAATGGTCTCAGTTGCCAACTAAAGAGACACAGACCAGCAGACTACATTGGAAAATAGGATTCATTTTTCTGTTGCCTCCAAGAAACATAATTTAAAATTAATTATAGGCAGTTCTTTAGGGTAAAATAACAGAAAAAGATATTCCAAGCAAATGGAACTAAGAAACATTAGCTATTCTAATATCAGACAAAATATACTTCAAACAGAAATTAGTCATAAGAATTAAGGAATGTCACTTCACACTCATTAAAGGAAAAATACACCAAGAGAATATTGTGGTTCTAAATATGTCCACTCCCCAAATAGATGTACCCTATTACATAAAAGATATACTATTAGATCTTAAGCAACAGTTAAATATTAGCTGAGAGATTGTGGGTAACTTCAGTACCCTACCTCACCAATAGAAAAAAATCTAGAAAAAAAACTAAAGAGAAAAACATTAGCGTTAAATGATAGAACAAATCAAACTGCCCTAACAGACATCTACAGAGCATTCCACACAGACATTAAAGAATCCATCTCATCAGCCCATGGAAATTTCGCTCAAATCTACCATGTATTAGGCCACAAAACATGTTTTAACAAATAAAGAAAAATTGAAATAACATTCTGCATTTTATCCAAATAAAGTTAAACATCAACATCAATAGGAACTACAGAAAGGACAGAAACTCATGTATACTAAATAACACAGAAGTGAACAATACTTGCATCAAAGGAAATAAAATTTCCTAGAATTGAATGAAAATGAAAACACAACATACTAAAATCTATGAGACACAATGAAGGCAGTCCTAAGAGAAGCTTATAGTGCTAAGTATCTACACCAAACTATTTGAGCAATCTCAAATTAATAACTTAATGGCACATCTGAAGATTTTGAAACAAACAAGAACAAACAATGCTACAAAACAACAGATTGGAAGAGATAATCAAAATCATGGCTGGTATTAGCAAACTAGAAACAAACAAAAAAGCAACACAAAACATCAATAAAATGAAGAGTTAGTTCTTTGGAAAGATAAGCAAGATGAACAAACTCTTATTCAAGTTAATCAAAAGAAGGAGAGAGAAGACCCAATAAAATTGGAGATGAACATGGAGGCATTACAACAGACACTAGGAAATTCAGAAAATCATAAGGACATTTTAAAAAATTATATTGCAATAAACTGGAAAATCTAAAAGAAATTAATGAATTTCTAGATGTATATGGCATACCAAAGTTAAAGAAAAATGAAAAATTTAAACAGGCCCATAATAATGAACAAGAATATAGAAGAAGTAATTAAAAATCTGCCAACTTAACAAAAAGCCCAGGGCCAGTTGGATTCAGTGCAGAATTCTACCAGATCTTCAAAGAGCTAGCACCAATACTGTACAAATTATTCTGAAAAATAAAAAAATGAAGCAATGTTTCCAAATTATATTAAAACTTTTACCATGATATAAACGTCAAAGACCCAATGAGAGAGAGAGAGAGAGAGAGAGAGAGAGAGAGAGAGAGAGAATTATAGGCCAATTTCCCTGATGAACATAAATGAAAAAAATCTAAAGTACTTGCAAACCAAAAATCAACTTCATACTTGAAATGCAAGGATGGTTCAAGATTCATAAATTAATAAATGTAGTTCCTGATAAACATAAAAACAAAAGTTCTCAGAAAATATTTTCAAAATGAGTTCAAGAACATATCAAAATGATCACCCACCATAACCAAGCTAGATTTATCCTAGACACAAGGATGGTTCAACATAGGAAAATCAATAAATGCAATTTACCACATAAATATATTCAAGAACAGCACCTTCATGATCATCTTATTAGATGCAAAAAAGACCTTTGGCAAAATACATTGGTTCATGATACAAATCCTGGAGAACCTAGTGATACAGCGGACATATCTCAACATAGTTAAGGCAGTATACAAGCCCACAGCCAACATCATGGTAGATGAAGCACAACTTGAATTAGTTCCACTAAAATCAAGAACAAGACAAAGATATCCACTGTCTCCACTTCTGTTCACTATGGTCCTTGAAGTCTTAGAGTAATAAGACAAATGAAGATGATGGGGATACAAATAGGAAAAAGAAATCAAAGCATATTTGCAGATAATATAATTATACATATATAAAAGACCCTCCAGACTCCCCCAGAAAACCCCTAGAGCTGATAAACAGTCAGTAAAATTGCAAGATATGATATTAACATGTAAAAATCAGAAGTCTTCTATTCAATTATAAACATATGAAGAAAGAAATAGCAAAGCAATCTTATTTTGACAATTTTGACAATAATCCTCAAAAATGTTTGAAAAACAATCAGAATATTTTGGAATAACCCTAATCAAAGAAATGAAAGAATTGCATAATGAAAACTTTAAGACAGTGAGGAAAGAAGTTGAAGAAGATACCAGAAGATGGAAATATCTCCCATGCTCATGATTGATAGGATTAATAGTGTGACAATGGCCATCCTATCAGAAGCAATCTAGAGATTCAGTGCAATCAAAATTTTAATGCAATTCTTCATAAGATTTGAAAAACATAATCTCAAAAGTCATACAGAAAAAAAAAGACTCAGAAGAGACAAAACAATCTTAAACAATAAAAACACTGCTGGATGAATCACCATTCCTCATTTCAAATTATACCTCAGAACCATAGTAATGAAAATAGCACAGTACGGGCAGAAAAACGGACAGTGATCTGTGGAATAGGATTGAGGACACAGATGTGTCGCTGCTCTTGTAGCCACTTGATTTTTGACAGATTGAAAAATACAGATTAGAAAAATGACACCCTTTTCAACAAATGGTACTAGTCAAACTGAATAGCTACATGTAGAAGAATGAAACTAGATCCTTATCTCTCACCAAGCACAAAACTAAGCTCCAAATGAATCAAGGGCCTCAACATAAGATCGATAGAGGAGAAAGTAGAGAATATGCTTCAACTAAGAAGCACAGAAAAATATTTTTTGAACAAGACCCAAGTAGCGCAGACATTAAGACCAACAATTGACAGATGGTCTCTCATGAAACTAGAAAGCTTCTGTATCATCCCTTCAGTGAAGTCATTCCACAACACTGGAAAAATTCTTTACCAACTATACATCTTACAGTTAGTGTCTATACTGTACAAAGACCTGAGAAAAACTAAATAAATATTAAGAAAACAAATAGCATTTAGATATGTGCCACTGTCCTTACCTACAATGTAATTATTTAAAACAATTTAAAACAGTGGTTTTACTTTTCTCTGATTTTAATTAGCAATGTTACCTGCCATTTATTTAGTTTTCTGATACTTCTTAGGGCACTTCTTCATAAATAATTTTTTAAAAATTTATTTTTTCATAGGCTGAAATAGAGCTATACCCTTTCTAGGAAGTAAATACATTTGTATGTAAATATAACTTTGATGTACAGACTGGAATAATTTCTATGGTTTTGAAGTATAATGACAAAGTATATGGAAAATCCACATTTGAGTAAATTTCCAAATTGGAGTAACTGCATCCAGCGTTTAGAGTGTGCCATTTCCTAAAACTATAAAACCATTAGATAACAGTGTATTTATCTCAGTTACTGATGATGTAATATTACAAATAAAAAGGGTTTTACTCAAGTTTAAAAACTTGGAACATGGATCTAAACAGAGACTTCTCAAAAGAACAAATACAAATAAATGGTTGATAAATATCATCAGGTTATCATCAAGGAAACACAAATTAAAAACCACTTTGAGAGTTCATGTTATTCTACTAGGAATAGCTAAGACTTTTTTTTTTTGAATGACAATACCTGCTCACATGGATATAGGGAAAGGGAACACTTATTGTTGGTCATGGGAGTGTAAGCTAGTGCGGCCACTACAGAAATTAGTGTGGATGTTCCACAGAAAGCTAGAAATAGGATCTACCACATGATGGAACTACACCACACCTAAACATGTTCCCAAAAATCTTTATACCCTACTATAGAGATACTTGCTCATTTGTGTTAATTGCGGATTTATTTCCAGTTGCCAATGAAACAACCTAGATGTTCATCAACTGATGACTGGATATTGAAAATATGATGCATGTACATAATGGAATATTATTCATATGTAATGAAAAATGTAATTCACAGGTAGAAGAATGGAGCTGGAACCAGTCATTCTGAGTCGGCTAACCCAGATACATGATGACAAGCTGCATGTTCTCACGCATAAGTGGATGCTGGACCTTAATTTTTAAATATCTGTATTTAATTTGGAGCATGTATAGAATTCAGAAAAGTGCCACATGGGGGAGGTTTCAAGGGAAGGGGGATGGTGTTATGAAGGTCCAAAAGAGAATAATAGAATGAGAAGGGTTAAATGGTCTTGGGAATGGAAGGGTGGGGTAGAGCCTAGAGGGAGGGCCTGCAGGGAGGGATAGCAAATACTAAAGATGTGGGAAAAAGCCATAAGGAAACCCACTATAGTAGAAACCTTAAAATACATATACATATAAAAGAACTTTAGATGGAGTTACCTAACAATGGCAGGGGATGGGATGGGGGAAATAATGTCTCTCCCAGATATCACAGACTATCAAACAAAAAGCCCATTGCCGGGTATAGAGTACCTCTTTTCAAGTTGGTGGTCACTGGAGTCAGATAGAGTCCCCTAAACATTACGGGCTATTGCCATTGCTCTTAGTTACCCTTTAGAATCTGATATTAAGACCCTATTGCTGAAGGCACCATATGCTTGCATTATAAGACATGGGAAAATCAAGCTGATACTAGCCCGGAATCTTCAGCCCCATGTCTAGTTTTCATAGTGCTAGAAGACTATATGAATTGTACTGGGGGAAAAAGTAATCAACAGGCTTGCCCAGCTGTAAGCCCTGTGAGCTACAATGAAGGCTGGCCTAGCATATGTATGCCTATTAATACAATAGAGAACAACCACTTTCTAACTAGATTTAATGCCCTCTCTACAAGACAGAACTCTTGCCTTGTACTGCTGCCTGAGACACAAGCCCAAGACCCGGCTAAGTCATAGAGCATAAGGAACAACTTAGTAATAAACTTCCCCAGAAATTCTTTAATACCATAGATTGCTGTATCATCCAATCTTCTTCAGAGGATCTTTGCATTGCAGAAGATTACAATTAATACAGAGACCCAAAAGGGATCAACATGTAGAAAATAAGGGGCTGTGGCATACTCATCTCTAAATGGGATATCTATATTACATTCCCTATCCCTAAGGCTCAGGGACCTTTGTAGAAGAGTGGGCAAAAAGATTGTAAGAGCCAGAGGGAGTAGATGTCAGCAGCAAAATAGTGTTTGTCAGATAAGACTGAGCAGTTGCATACCAGAACTCAAAGTAGTTGGCACTACATGAAAAAGATCTGCACAGGATCAACCCAGTCAAACTCCAGCATGAATGGGAGAGAGGTTCACGGAGGTCTTATCACTAGCTGAACAACTATAGACAAGTGATAGCTTCTGGGGGAGAGTCAGTTTATTTCAGGGATGTGATCCCTGAGAGGTTACCCATGCTCCTGTAGATGGCCTGGCACCATGCAGAAAGCAGCTTCAAGTGGATAGTGTGGGCTTAAAAATGGAACAGATCCTCAAACGACATCAAGAGTAAAAAACAAATCAGTTTATCTGGTCCAATGGTATGTCCTTAAACACCCAAAAGGGAAGTATAACCAAAGATTAAAGGGGCCAATATAATTTCATAAGAGCATACATATATATAACTAAAAGTTACTTGACAAACAGCAAAGCCAGACAGGCGACACCTTCAGTCGAGATGTTGGCCAGGATAGATAAAGGCTCTTCCAGACAGTAACCCAATATACTACTGGAAAAATGAACAGTAGACTCCAATTCTATCCAAAGGACTACTGACAATGGATTGCCGTAGATGAGGAACAGCTGATCATCCTGGAACAGGGACCTCTGGCTGACTAGATTTACCAGAAGTTTGAGAATCTCATACAATGCTTTTTGATCATACTTCTCCCACAACTTCTCCCAGGTCTACCCCTTCCCTACTCACCAAACTTTGTGTCCTCTTTTTTTAACCCACCAAGTCCAATTTGTGCTGCCCATATACTCTTGTGTGGGGCCGTCCATTGGAGTGTGGGTGACCTGGAGAGGGATAACTAGCACTAAAGATCTTTAGAAAAAGTCATGTTGGCCAGGTGTGGTGGCACACGCCTTTCAGTCCATCATGAAGGTGGATCTCTGCGAGATCAAGGCCAGCCTGGTCTGCATAGCAAGTTCCAGGCCACAGAGACCCTGTCTCAAAACAAAACAAAACATCATATGGAAACCTACTAATGTAAAAACTTCCCAAAATATACACATATACATATACAAGAAGGGTTTAAATGGAGTTACCCTATAATTGCAACAACACCTTCACTAGACACAAAAGACTGACAAATAAAAGATACATGCCAGGAAAGGTAAAGTGGTGGTGCAGGGGATAAGAGAAGAATTAGAGAGGGAAAAGTGGTTGGATTTGTTCAAAACATATGTATGCATGTATGATATTCTTAAACAGAAAAACTGTTCTACTTTGACAAAACCAAAAATTGAATATGTTGATGAACACCTTTAATTACAGTACTTGGGAGACTGAGGCAGAAGGGTTGCAAGTTAAAGGCCAACATAAGCAATGTAAGGAGACCTTGTCATATACAAATAATAAAGCTGTCATTCAAATGCTACAAGAGATACTCTCATATTTTGCTCATCCAGCGATGTCTTTACAGAGGTTACCTGTTCTGCCTTTTTATTAAGGAATGCTTCATATCAAAACTGCCAGTAATACAAAGTACCTTATGTTTTTAGTGACGTTTTTCTCTAGGCTACGCATCCATGTACATGCCCTACCCCCCAAGGTGCAGGTGAAGCTCCAGGGTGACAAAATCATGATAGATTACTTTCAAGTCTCCTGAAAGGCTCAGAGCCTGCATATCCTTTATCATAAGGGGATATTTTCAATTTATGGGGCCTTAGCCCAGTCAGGTGTATTTTTCTGGGGAGCCTGGAACTCTTTTGTTCTTTCTCTAACCTCCCTCTAATAATCAGTCTATTGTACATGTGTTTCTCCACATGCACATATTCCTGAAGCCTAGAGTCATGGACTCTTTCCTAGTGGAACCCAAAGTATTGAAGGTTGCTTCACCTTCACATTTCTTGTGTAAATCGATACTTGTAGATCAATGCTCAGCAGGCTTAGCTAAAGATCCAAATTTCAATACGAATGAATGTTGGAGGGGAAATAGTCCAACTCTATCAGCCAAAAGTGCTAGAGTCTTATGCTGTTGCTTTAAAATTTTCTTAAAAATCTATCAAATATGGTATCATTTATTTATTTGTATTAAAAAATATTAGATGTGTTTTACTTTGCTTGATCTACCTGATATATATTTTTAAATGTATAATTTTATTTGGGAAATGTACCCATTTCATGATTTTTATTTTGAATTAATTTTAAGATGTTTGATAATAAAATATAATACAATATAATTTTTTGTCTTTTTGAGACAATCTCCTTGATGCCCTAGCTGGCCTGAAACTCACTATGGAGAACATGCGGGTCTCAATCTCACAGAAATCCACCTGCTTCTGCCACTTGAGTGTTGGGATTAAAGGTGTGTGCCACTATGCCTGACTTACAAAGTAATTTTTATTTTCTATTAATTTCAATTAAAACCCCAAGTTTTTCTTTAGATTAATTATTATATTTTCAGGAAGAAAGCTCCAAACTTTCCTGGTAAGACAGAAAAAAAGGGCAAAAATAAGGGAATTTACAATAATTACAAGACAATCTGACATCTATTTTCTTGATAAACTAGTATTAGAAACTTCTCTATCAGGAAGGATGCCTTTTTGTTTTGTTTTGTCTTGAGACAGGGTCTCCCTGTAGCCCAGCTGTCCTGGAACTGGCTGTATGGACCAGGCTGGCCTTGACCTCATAGTGATCCCCCTGCTTCTGTCTCTGGAGTGCATGTGTGCCACCACACCCAGCCTCAGAAAGGATATCTTACTAATACACAAGTCTTATCACTACAATGAATGTCTGGTGTTTCATGTAGGTATAGGTAGGACTCATGTAGTGTTGGTTATTAGGGGGTTAGCTCTGGAATCAGAGGCACTGATAGTTCAAAGCCCATTGAACTCTTTCAGAGCTCAGTAAATGTAGCTTTATCTCCTTGGGTTTCAGTTTTGTAAAGATCAGTTACTCATGTGCACTGTATGTGCACACTGTGTGTTCAGTGGAGTTTTATCTTTATAGGATATTCAGGTAGATTTTCTGACACTAATACATGCAAATCAACTGCAAATGATCTGCGGTATTTTAGGGCCTATGGACATTTATGAAGAGCGATGGCTGGCTCCATACCTTTATTCAGTCAACAGAAAGAATGCAGTATGGGGATATGCTTGTTGCCTTGCTCAGCTTCCTCTGTTGTCTGTTTTAGAATTAAGTGCCAGGGTTGTGTGAGCTGAGATGAGTTTTGAAAGCTGCTGTGACATTGTTTCTGGGCAGAGACTGGGCTTGGGTTCTGGGGCCCCTTAAGGCAGGAAGTGGAGGGTGAGGAATCCTTCAGAGTCCAGGAAGTTGAAATTATAAATATGCTTATTTTCTAATCTCTTCCTTACTTCTCTTTTGAGCATCCCCTTAATACTCTTAGGTTTGTTCTTGTTGACAACTAATCAGATATTGGAAAAAGCAGTAGGAAAAAACTTAGCACAATGTGTAATCCTTCCAGAAGCATTTGCATTTTAAAAGAAGGTTGGCAGAGAAAGAAAACAGAACAGAAAGCAGTATGTTACTAAGGGTGGCCTTTTAGTCCTATGTAAGAAAGATATTTTTAGTCAGCAGGAACTTCTAATGTCCTGCCTTCGAAAATATACCCTATACTTGCTTTGCGAAGACAATAATCACAATGTATAGATCTACAGAAAAACAAATCTTAACAATTTCACTCAGTTTTGTTTAGAAACATGGTGAATTGTTTTCTTGGAACTGCTATTTACTAGCTGTGTGACGTTGAATGAGCCACTTAGTCACCCTGAGTTCTAGTTGTTTGGTCCTTAAGTGAGAATCATCTTTATCCCACAGTTATTCTGAGGGTCAAATCACATAATAATTTACAAGGTTTTATACTGCCAAACAAGGCTTGTTTATGAGGAATATAGGCATTGAAGAAATGGAAAGATTGCTAGAGGGATTGAGCCATGGAAATTAGCATTTTGGGAACAGCAGGATTGTTATACTCAATACTGAGTTCATAACTCGTAATTCACAAATTGCCACAATGTGGATTAATTATAGAATTCAATTGCGTAATCTTATTTTGGGGATAGAAGTTACAGATTTCTACAGAGTCAGTGTGACTATGGTAATTTCCTAAGACAGTCTTCAGTAGAGAATGTGGTGAATGATGCTTAGAAAGTAGCAGGAGTAAGTTCAAATCTGCCTCTGTCTCTGTCTCTTCAGATCTGAGTAGCTATGTCACACCGGAGAGCTTGAAACAGCTCACAGTTCAAAGAAGTAAAGAGTAAGTTAAGATTTTCACTGGGCTACCAAGAATCACTCCATTTGGGCCAATGGATCACAAAGAAATGGGGCTCCACTGCTTGTCACACAACGTCCTGTGTAGAACACTTAATTTGTATGCTCTTAACTTCCATGAACTATTTGAAGGATTTGGACCTGTTTCCCTCCCATTACTTTTTATAGATCCTAAGGTGATTTTTTTGTTGTTGTTCAAATAATTCCTGGTGGAAGCTACTTGTTTTTTTTGTTTGTTTGTTTGCTTTGTTTTGTTTTGTTTTTCAAGTTTCCTCAAATACTCAACAAGGCTTTAGTTTTTCTTATCTCAATCATTATTTTTTCTAGGAACATCCATTCCAATGTGAGATGATCATGGTTTTTATTGAAGAAGTCAATTCTGGCTAAGGAATTACTGAAAGGATTTCAGTGGGAAGGCTATGGAGCCAGGATTCCAGTATTTCCAAGAACCAAAGAGTCAGAGATAGGCAAACACTTGATGCCAAACTAGGTCTGTAAATACAAGAATGACATTGATTCTTCCCCTATCCTTAGAATATGGGTTATTTTGTGACCATTGTGAATAAATTTCATGTGGGTTCACCAAGACTTTTACTCTGTAAAGATGTGCCATGCTGGTAGAGCATTAAACTAGATGGTAGGAGGTCACGTGGCACATTTTAGCAGCTAGGAGGGGCTGTCTGCTCCAGCTACCAAAGCTTTACTTCACATGTGTTACTGTACAGAGAAGCAATTCTATGCTACAGATGAAAGGGGAATGTGAATGAAATCTCACATGTCATGTCCTCCCACTATTAATTTTTGAATATGCCCATGTTCATGAAAGATATATGGGACAAAGTACCATAGTAGTTATTGGGTTTTTAATGATTAAAAATTATCCAAAAAGGAGAATGTTCTCTGGTGTGAGTTGAGAGACACACTAATCTATGGGTACAAGAA
This sequence comes from Nannospalax galili, assembly GCF_000622305.1. Classification (NCBI taxonomy): domain Eukaryota; kingdom Metazoa; phylum Chordata; class Mammalia; order Rodentia; family Spalacidae; genus Nannospalax; species Nannospalax galili. The sequence goes on from NW_008360320.1 coordinate 5,195,329, forward strand.
TAAGTCACTATGAGTCAGTTAAATACTACTTTATTTAGCAAAATGATTAGGTTAGTATTTAATTAGTATCTTAGTATTAGATTTTCCCCTACACCCTGTGACCTGTCTAGTCAAAATTTCTTATTCTTGATAACTGTGTCAAGTATGAACTCCATCTTGTGAAGCTGGCCTTAAATCAATTTAGAAGGTTGCTGATTACTCCCATAATATTTGTGCCACTACTGAACCAGTGGGAATTTTTGCCAAGCCAGTTCCTTTTACAGCTCTAAGCATTTGCAACTGGATAGGGCTGATGATGATCTTTCTCTGCCAGTAACATGCACAGTACTTTCTACTATCATGAAAATTAGCCAGCAGAGATGTAGCTTCAAGGTCAGTACAGCTCCATTTGTCCTTGATCATTCTGTGACTCAGATAGCTAGTGTCTTCACTAACAGCGTCATACCGTGAAGCACTGATGAGTAACCAAGTGCAATAGCAATAGCCAGTAGTGTTTGAGGAGTTATGGTATTGCTTTGACCAACAGCTCCAAACGAGGGAGTTCATTCCTTGCATTGGGTTAGTCATTTGCCACAGGATAGTTGCACATATTAACACACAGTCCTTAGGATAGCATGGACAAGATTTGTACAACCCAAACCAGACAGGGATCCAGCATGAATGGGGAAGGTGGGTAGGAAACCCCATTTCTAGTTGAGGATCTATTGGCAATTGATAGATGTTGGGAAACATAGAGACAGTTTAGTTTTTCTTCCTGGTATGATGCCTGGTATGTTGACCAGACTCCAAGGGACAGACCCACACCCAAGAGCAACTAGGAAACACAGATTAGACTCGATAGATCTTTAAAAAAAGATAAACAAAAATAGAGGACATGAAGTTCAGTGGGGCAGTAAGTGGGAGTGGAGAGTGGGAGGGAGTCTGATTATGAGAAAAACACATTGTATGAAATTCTCAAATCAATAAAAATATAAAGCATATAAAACCTGAGAAAATTATCAAAGAGGAACAGGACTGACAATTAGAGAAGACAACTTTTAAGCCCTGGCATTAGTATTTCTAAGAATTATAGCCTTTAACAAGCTTTTTAATCTCTCAAAATCTGTTTCCCAAAGTATAGGCTTACTATTAAAATATAATGAAAGATGGCATGCAAAGAAGCAAATATAAAATCTAACATACAGTAAAGCAGTGTACAATATAGAATTAACATTAGTGCTAAAACTTGGTCATTTTCTAGAGACTTACAATAGTTCTCAAGCCATTGTATCAGAATTTCCACAGACATCTGTGCTTCTCCAGGATAATTGTGTGATTGTGTGTGTGTGTGTGTGTGTGCATGTGTGAATCAAGTGTTATTGTTTCTCATTATAAAATTAGAGTTACATGGCTGGAGAGATGGCTCAGCAGTTAAGAGCACTGGCTGTTCTTGCAGAGTACCCAGGTTCAATTGCCAGTACCCACATGGTGACTAACAGTTGTCCTTAACTCCAGTTCCAGGAATTCAACACCTTCTTCTGACCTCCATGAGCACTGCACAACACAAGTGCACTTATATACAATACAACAAGGCAATGCACTCATACACATAAAATAAATTTTTAAATATTTTTTTAAAGTTATGTGTATGAGTGTATTGCCTGCATGTATGTGAGTGTGCCTGTGTCACGCAATGCCATGGAGGTCAAAAGAGGGTGTTGAATTCCCCTGGAACTGGAGTTAAGGATGGTTCATAGCCTCCACATGGTTGCTGAGAATCAAACCCAGGTCCTCTTCAAGAGCAGTCAGTGCTCTTAACCACTGAGTCATCTCTCCAACCCCCTAAAATACATTTTTTAAAAAAAGAAATTAGAGTTATTCTGGTTAGATGATGAAAAGAAAGAACAATACCATATTGAGTTTAAAAGATGTACCTAAATACACAAGATTTACTCAACTGGTTGTATAAACTTGTGTTTCATATTAGGTCCCAGTCCAGATACAAAGTATTTTACCTTGGTTTTTAATACATGTTAAAAGTCATGCCACTTAAAATGTGTGCTTTCTGAGTATAGTTTGCACTGGGTATAGGACATTCAGACTTTCTTGCCTGTAGCTACACTGTACTGTAGAGTCTTTTGGTTTTATTTAAATTCTAGACTTAGCTAAGATAAAATTAGATGTTTATCCTTGAATATAATTTGAATACTTCTAAATCAAATGAGCATGGTAAGGAATAAGCTATTATTTTCTTTTATATGTGTGTACTATATATATATG
>NW_008360320.1:5197625-5265131 GCF_000622305.1 Nannospalax galili
ATAATCACCACAACTTGATTAACAGATCTATCACCTCACATTGTTACCTTTTTAAAGACAAAATTATTTTGGTAAATAATGCAGTATTATTACTGTAATCCTCATGCTGTGTACTGCAGAAATAAATGGTTCTGGTAAAACTTCTTTACCACCAAAGTGCAGTTAGTTTGACTGGGTGCCGAAACATTGCCTTCTTCAGTAATTCTGAGATGAGAAAATAAAATCTGTGGGGATCAAGTAAAACACATTCAGAGGTGTTTTCCCTATCTAGTGACATCTTTGACACTCAGTGACAAAAATTCCATTCTCCCCCTAGATAACTGTGGGAATGATAATATTTAAAACTGAACTGGAAACAAGAGCAGGGACATGAAGACAGGCTAAGAGTAAGGCATAGCAGGAATATCTTTGTCTGCTTTGTTTAGCCACCACTTAATGAATCATTAATTGCTTTTACTGATTACTTCCTATGGGTCAAACAGACATAGTGGCCTAGAAATGCTTTGGTTTTGTACCTCTGTCAATATAAAACTTTTGCCTTCACCTCCACTGAGCCTATAAACGAATAACATTAAAGTGACATGCAGTGTTCATTCATTGTCTGCAGAAGTAGAAAGTGGAAGGTAAGAAAAAATGCAGGAGCTAATTGCAGCTTTATTGTTTTACTTCCACATCTGGCTCAGTGGGTCAACTCTGCCACCCACCATGATGTTTGCACTGTATTGGAGGACCACTGATGTAAAAGGAAGTGATAACTCTTAACAGATATTAGAGGTATTTAAAGATAAAGTTTTAAAGGCTGAAGAGGTGGCTCAGTGCTTAAAAGCACTGGTTGCTCTTGCAGAAGACACAGGCTCAGTTCACCCACATGGCAGCTAACAACTGTCTGTAGCTCCAGTTGCAGGAAAATCCAACACCATCTGCTGACCTCCGTGGGCATTACACAATAAAGGTGCACTTACACACTTGCAAGCTATATATTCATACACATTTTTTTAAAAAGCTAATAATAAAATATTATAAAGGTAAAACTTTGGGCCATGGTCAGCTTTTCCATGGGAGTTGTGATTTCAAGCAAGTAACACATTTCATTGTGAAGTATATGTAAGCTACATCTGGACAAACTTGAAACACAGCCAGTTTTCTATCCCTACGTACTCACTAAATGCTCACACACTGGCCACACAGTATGCTGAGTGTGAAAGATGGTGGAGAGGGTAGGATTTTTAGTAACATGTACATAGGGACAGGATTTAGGAAGGGAGGGATTGAAAATCAGAACTCAATTCCATGCAAATGAAAGGCCAATCTGTTTCAGTGTAGCAGGTAGGACTTAAACAAGAGTGCATAGCATCAGAGTCCATCATAAATGCATAGGCCTCTCGACTAGATTTATTATGGTTCACAGTTTCAGAGAGTTCCATCTGCTGTTGCTTTCTTTCATCACTGCTTGGGCTCATATTGAAGCATTGCAGCTAGGCTTCCGCCTCCTACAGTTTCTACTTTCCAGTAGTCTAGTCAATTGTGAATCTATCAGTTGATCAATTCACTGATGATATTGGAGCTCTCAGGATCCCACCACTTCCCCAAAGCCCCACTTCTGGATCTGTCTGCATTGAGAACCAAGTCTTCAACACACATGCCTTTGAAGAACATTCCAGCTCTATACCATATAGGAAAATATCAAGAACAGACCATGGAGAAAAACAAGTGTTTAATGAATGTCTAGAGGGAAAGACAGAGATCTCTCAATTTCAAGTGCTGAAGTAGTAGGTGCATAGGTGGTAATAAGATGTCTTAGGTTCCTAGCAGCACGAGTCATAGCAGAAAAGGCAGATGAAAGATTCCATTCTTCCTCTAAGCTTTTCTTCCCCACTTCGCCACCTTCATGACTTGAATGCCTCCCACACAGAACAGGAGATACTCTACGAAGATATTGACTGTTCTTAAGTTCTTCCTAGAGCAATGTTTTGCATTCAGATTTGGGGTTGTGTGCTTGTATATACACAGGTGATGTTTATTGGAATTAATTGTCATCAAATAAAAAGGCTTATTTTTACTTATGTGTATTTGGGGAGAGGTGTGGGTGCATACATATGTGTGTGGGCATCCAAAAAGCACAGAAGAGGACATCAGATCCCCTGTAGGAATGACTTTTATAAAATGGGCATAATCTGGACTAACTTCTTCTAATTAACTTTTGCAAACTCAATGAACCTTGTGCCTTGTGACAGGGTGTTTTCTTGGCAACCTTAATTTGGTATTACACCCAAAGAGATAACGAATGAATGTGGGGATACTTGAGAATTAACATACCAAAATGTTGAAAGAAGGCGGCACACTCATTTTCATTGAACTCAATGAATACTGAAAAGGATGAATGACCTTGGATGAAAGAGACATTCTAAAACTAGGGATGAAAGGGCAGGATGGTCTGTTAGATAATGGTAGAGCCAAACTTGTACTTTCTTAATTGAAGCTGGAGAAATCATTTTGAATAAAGTCATTTGACTAGATGACACAGTTCCAGGGACAGAGTTCTAAGCACAGTTCCAGCAGCACAGTTCCAAGAGACATCTGGGGGAACAAGAATCCTCTGAATTTGGGCTCTCTCTTAAAAACTAGATTTAATGGGGCCGGAGAGATGGCTCAGCAGTTAAGGACACTGACTGCTCTTGCAGAGGATTAGGGTTCAATTCCCAGCACCCACATGACAACTAATAACTGCCTGTAACTCCAGTTCCAAGGAATCTGATGCCCTCTTCTGACCTCCATGGGCATTACACCACATGAGTGAACTTACGCACATGCAGGCAACAAACTCATACACATTAAAGAAAAATAAAAAATAAAAAACATTTTTTAAAAAAAGAAAAAACCCTGAATTTAAGGGTCAGGTTTTTTGCTCAGGTGATTGTAAATGTTGCTGTAGTAATGATGTGGTCTCCTGAAGCTGGAATTACAGGCAGTTGTGAGCTGCTAGATGTAGGTACCGGGAACTGAATTCTGTTTCTCTGAAAGGACCTTTACCCACTCAGCTGTCTCCTCAGCCACACAGTTGTCATGAACTTTAGACAAAATCAAAGACTAACAGAGCTCTGAAGAATGTCTAGCATCTTGTTCACCAGGAGGAAAGAAAGTAAAACATCACTTTTATTTTGTCTGCCTTATCCTTTTATTGCCTGTTTGCTGCTTCTGACCAGGATTTATCCCTGTCTATGACCCATGTGGCTGCTCTATTTTCATGAATTAAGCAATTTCTTGCATTATGCTTTATGCTTTTCATCCTCAAATTGCTTTCCTGTACCATTTACAATTGACCAAACCCTGAAGCTAAATGTTGCAGCAAACTATGCTAATTTTTCTTTGATAGTTTGAACTGCAGGGTAATAATACCAATTACTAGAGCAACCATAAGTTAATAGAGGAAATGCATCATATAACTAAGTCATTGGTATTTTTTGTTAAGGAAAGAGAATCATCAAAGCTCATGGATTGATTTTATATTAAACATAGAAAGCCGGTTTTGCCTGAAAAATGAAGAGTTAGGCTTTTTGAATATAATCGAACTATAATACCAATATCTAGGTATGAGTGGCAAGACAACACTGTAGAAAGACATTAGGAGGGAAAGGCAGGAGACTGTGTCCTTTGTTAATCCACAAAATATTTAGTCTCTGTATAACCCAGTTTACTTATTTGTAGAATTAGACATTGGACTAAAATATCTGCAGTTACTTCAAGCACTCATATTCTGTGATTGTATATTATAATTATGTGATTTATAATCCTGACATAAAATAATGTAATTCTGAATTTTCTAGGGTGAGGGAAAAATAATCGGTTGTGCTGCAACTGAATATTCATATTCTCAAAACAAGAAATGTATCAAGGCTCTAATAGCTCCACGTCACCGCACCTGGTATAGCAGCAGCTTTGTCTTCCTCAATGGAACCTTCAGAAATACCAGTTCTGCAGTAAGGGTAAGTTGAAGGAGAGATGTTTGCAAGAGAGTGCTGGGAAACATCCAGAAAATGTTTATTCCAGGGGAAAATAGAAAGTCATGCAAATTAACAAGATTATTGACTTTGAAAAAGCATGTTATTAATTCACAGAATATGTACTTAACTTATAATAACTTAATAGTTTCAGAAAAGGGAAGGATGATACTTGTTAAAATATGTCATAATTCTGGAGGAATGTTTTTAGAACTGTTCAGAAGAGGGACGAGTTGAAACGAGTTTACCTCTTGTTTCTGCCCAGAGGGCTGTTTGGGTAAGTTCGGAATTCAACAGGTTCTTACATGTCACCTCAAAAATATTTGTTGTCTTGGTAGGTTTGAAATAACTCCCAAAAGGGTACAATTTGAGCACCTTTTTTATTTTTCCTTTCCAGTTAAAGTCAGGCACTGTTCTTTACCATCCCCCCGCCTTGACTTTTTAAGTTGCATATCATGTGGTTCTTGGCTCAGTGGGGGAAAAAATACATTTTGGCTTATTTTCAAGCATAGGAACCACAGGTTGAAAATAACTCTTGTTTCAGAAAAGTAGATGCTATTGTTTCTAAATGATCTCTATCCACCAAAACAGCAGAGTACAAAGAATGACTATCTTGCATTTTTAAATTTAAGTTATATGGAAATACAAGCTTGAACTCAGGATTTTTTTCAAGTATGATTTTCAAATAATGACACACAACATTTTAAGGGTAGCAAAAAGTTTAATCTTTTGAGCAAATAAAACAACATGAGCAGTGAGCATGCAATTTCAGAAAGGAACACAGTACTTTCTGGAAGCCCTGCTAACAACTTGCTATGGTAGATTGTGCAATTCTTCCAGTAATATGATTTCTGTACATGTTGGGTCTGTTCGAGTTAAAGGCTATAATCTGAGAATTTGAGAAGTGCTCTGGTCATTTTTTACCGTTGCTTATGTTAAAATACATATATCTGTATTTTATAATTAGTCAGTATCTCATAACAATTGGTTAACATATTTAGAATGGTCCAAGAAGAAATAGGCAGTCTTTCAGAAAACAAAAGTTGAGAACAGCCATCTCTTCTTATTGACTAGAAAGAAAGAAAAGCTTAGAAATTTTGGAGGAGGGAGATTGTGGAAACCTCGGATGAAGATGCCCCAGAGAGTATATAGGCAAAAATACACATTTGGTGGATTCTCTTTCACAGTTTGAATATACAGAAGCAAGGATAAAATCCATTGACTCATTTCATTATAGTGAGAAATTTAAGAAACCCTTTGATTTTTATCTACAGTAGAAATAATTTTGAGATACTGTTACCTATCTTCCTTCTTTCCTTCCTTCCTTCTTCTCTTCTTTCTTTCCTTTCTTCCTGCATCCCTCTCTGCTCCTCCCTTCTTTCTTTTTGAGATAAGATTTGAATACCCTAATTTAATCTAGCCTCAAACTCATTATCCTCCTGGCCACTCCTCCTGGGTGCTGGGATTATAGATGTGCATCATCATTCCTCATTTATATACTTTAGGTATTACAAGTTAATAGTTATAGCAATAATAAGTACATAGCAGATACAAGTTAAGGACTATTTATAATTTTATATATTCTTATAATTAATATTAATATGCTAATCAACATATTCAGTAGGCTCTTTTAGTACCATATTTACAATGTAGACAATATATACAGAAGGTAGTCACTTCCTCAGTGTCACATAAGGGAATGGGTATCTTTGGGATTTGGATTTGTGTCCAGGCAGTTTGGCTTCAGGGTCTCAGCACTTACACAGAATGTTTTTGAGTCATAGAAATTGAAAGACAATTTAAAAAGCACTCATTCCAACTCTCTTATTTTATGGGTAGAGAAACTGAGGCCCAGAAAGCTGAAAAAAAAAATGTTCATGTATCATTGTGAGTTAGAGGCTAAGCTGGGAACAAATCCTTGACTTTATGGGTATCACTTGGGTCCCAACTCCATGTTTTTGTTGGAAAAAATAAAATATTAATAATGTCCTTAAGCATTTGTAATTAGATCATTTACCCTCTTCCTCTGTCCAGTCAGTTGAAGAAATAGTAACTAGAATTGTCATTGACGGCTCAGTGAGAGATGCCATCCATGCCATCAAAAGGACCCCTGAAGCGTTTAGAAGGTTCAGCCAGGAGAGAGCATACAGTACAGTTCAAGGAAAGCATTTATTTCCTTCATTTTCCCCTCAGACTGTATTTTCTTCAAGAAATATGCCTTTGAGTATCAGTTTTGAAATGAAGAGTGCAATTCTGTTTTCCCCTTTATCCCTCTTTTCTGTGATTTTGGTGGAAATGGAAAAGGACTAGATTACTAAACCCATGGAGTAGTTTCTCCCTCTTCCTTGCATGCTGCTGTCTTAACCTATTTTCTTGTTTGATAATATCTCCATCACAAGGGGGCAAAGGTTGAAATGTGGAATAAAGCTTCAATGCTCTTATAAAAGCTCTGAAACAGTACAGAAACCATTTGCTAAAACTGAAATGTTGCATTTGTCAGTCTGGATTCTTCACTGTCTTAAAAGAGAAAGCTTATGTTCTTACCTTCAATGCACTCCCATAAAACCCACAAGAAGTTAATGGAGAGTGAAATATTTTGAAATATTTTCCACCCTTCTCAGGTATTAGAAGTTGTGCATTGTGTAATACAGACACTGATTGGTATGGCACATGTTCCACTCCTGTAGATGCAGTATCCCTCCTTTCCTTTCTTCTCTCTGCTTTACTGGATAAATATATTGAAATGCACATGCACGTGACTGAGTCATGTTATAGAGATCATATAGAATGTGTTTTGCTTTGGTTTTTAAAAACCAAACTATTGGCTTACCTTACTATATACTCCCAGTACTTTATTTGAATACATTTTATAGTAACCAGATAACCCACTTGTGATCCTAAAGAAAATATTGAGTAGGTCTAAAAGAGCATACATAGATCAAATAATTGGCCTCTAGGAACAATATCCTAGAGAGGCCCAATTTGTTGATTAAATAGATAAAGGAAGATGAATCTTCTGCAATGCCATCTCTATTTCACAGGTAGAAGAAGAGCCCAGTGGAATCTGAAGCCAGAAGAAGACAGTGCTTTTTATTATACAACAAAGGCTCTAAGTCTATGATTTCTCTAATAACCATGTCAGACCAGACATTAATTCTATTGAACCTACCACTCATCTGTTACAGAGTTCATTAGGTCACAGCTTTGCATTTCTGTGCATGTAGACATACAAAACAAAATCATTTGTGTATTTGACAAAGGTATTAGACAATGAGACAAAGCACATTTAATGATCTTTTTGAGGGGATATTTTAGATTCCAGAGGTGCCACTTCTAAATAAATGCTGGGTACACTCCGAAGTTTTTATGCTATTCCTGATTTCATAGCTTTATGTTTAGACTGATAGGACATGAGCAATGTGGCTTTCACCATAGTAGACTCAGAAACAAGCTGTCCCTAAGTAAGTTTTACAAATGGGACAACTTAGCTTGTGCTCTACAAGGCCTCTACTAAGTTCTTGCCATAATAATGCTTTCGATATTGCAACTTAAATAGCTAATATGATACATGCTAATCATATTAAACATTTGGCATGTCTGAGAGGAAATAAGGGCTTAAAAGTTTAATTTTGGCACAGTTGTGGTCACTGGTAGATAATGTTCTCAAGTTTTTAGGTGCCTGGATTCTCTTGGAAACTGCATCGCTGCTTGTTTTTGCCACCTTGCTTTCTACATCAAAATTGATACAACTACATAAAAGTCATTGTTTATTTCTAGTTAGAATAGTATAATTTAAGTACTTAAAACTCTGTATCTTTTCACATATAGCATAGATTGCTGTCATCAAACACACCCTCTTTAGTAAAGAATGTACTAAAAAAAGCAAAGTTGGCCTTCCTAGCACAGAAAACAGAAATGTAGTTAAAGCTTCAGAAACTTACAAACTTCACACAAACTTATTGCATAGTTAGGTATCATTTGAGCATTTGCCTTGCATCTTAAAATTGACAGTTCATAGGTTCATTTGAAGCTGTGTAGATGGAGTGTCTGGATTCAGTTAGCACCTGCAGACTTCCTATTGCCAACCTGTCCATGTTTGTGCAAGACATTGGATGCTTCTCAGGAGTTTACAAGAATAAACATGGCACCAATCACTGAGAATTAGACATTTGATTTCTACATATTTCAGGCTCCTTTGGTACAAAACAATGGAAACTAATATTTGATATGCAAAATATGAAAACTAATATTTGATATAAAAAGATAAAAGCTAATTTTTGCTAGACACGATAATATATGCCTCAGAAAATATGCACTTCAGTTTCAAATGTTAATGGTTCTACTCTGTGCTCATTTAATTTGGTTTATTTTCCTCATGATTTCCAAGAAATGGTGTGCATTGGATCAATTTCCATAGAGCTGGGGAGAGTGGTTAGAGTGTGGAGAAAAATCTGTTTCTTTTTGTTTCTTGGCAAAATCATTAATGAGTTAGTGTAACATTTGATGGACCTTGATCTTGGTTTGGGGATCTGATTTCCCAAGATGAGTTATTACACAATTTTGATGATTTATTCAAGCATTTGATTATGGCACTTCATGTAGGAAAAACTCTTTGGACATTAGTGCAAACAAGGACAAAAAAGGGGAGGCTCTTTAAATTTTTTCCAAAGTAAATGTCATTTGAATTCGAAGTAATGCTATAGATAAAGAAGAGGTGTTTTCACATGAAAGCCTTTTTTCAGAGTATCCTGTTTCTGTGCAGAGCACCTGAGGCACTCTTACCTTTCAGAATGATGAGTTCATTTATTGCCTTCTAAGGACACAAATTTGAGTAAATTCAAATAGTTACTCCAAGTACTCATATTTCAGGTGTAGTGTTGTTGGCAACTTTAAATTGACAAAGGCCTTTCCTCCAAGAGTCTTTACTTTGGTTTTAAAAGCTGCATTTTTATTCTCAGCTGAGGAAGATATGCAAGGAGCTGCACGCCATTTGTTTGTGTTATACTACCGTAGACTCAGAACATGTAAGTGGATTAGCTCACTCCTCCTATCAGTGTCATCTGAATGTGTATTTGAAGGACCTCAAAAGTAATTTTTTAAAAGACAAGATAAAGTAATTAAGGAGAACCCTAAATGTCCTCTGCATGTACTTCCATGCTGTGGTGGAATCTGCCTTTTTGTTTGCAGAAACACATGCCCATTTGCTTCAGAGACCTTTGGGGCTGGGGGAGCTTACTTCTCTAGTCAATTTCATAACCCACTTTCAAATAAATATATTCCTATGACTGTCTGGGAGAAGACTAAGTATTCAAAGTTGCCACTGCATTTACTCTGAAGTCACTTGGAAGTTACCCTTTTCATGTGTCAGGAGAGAAATTTTGCATAATTATTATCTTTAAAAACAATTTGTAGAAGACTTTAGAAATAGTGGTAAGAAAAGTCAATTTGTAAAATGGAAATTGTTACCCATCTGAGAAGCAATTATAAATACTTAAAATGTGTCCTTGGATGGCCAAAGTGTTAAGGTTTATGACAGCCCAATGAAGAGACTGATTTCTGTTAGGTTTGTTAAGGCACAAAACAAAGAATGAAAAATTGTGCCTAACAGTTTCTTTCCTTTTGTGAAACAGGGTCTGCCTGTAGCTCTGCTGGCCCTGAACATGCTATGAAGCCCAACTGGTCCTGAGCTCACAAAGTTCCACCTGCCTCTGCCTCCTGAGTGCTGGGATTAAAAACCAGTTGCCAGGATGTGAGGCTAGTGCCTAAACTTTGGAGTGCCTATAATTCTATCTATTTTGCAAAGTCCTTTATGAAAGTTAAGTATATAACTCATCTTGAATGATTTTTTGATATTTGCATTGTGTTTTAGATAAGGTAATGCAGTCTAGAAGTTTATAAAGTTTATGTAACAGAAATTTAGGTATTGCAACTGGACAAACTCTCACTTAAATTCTCCTACTATGCCTCCATTCTAGGGTTAAAGTTGCCTATAAATCTAGACAAAAAGGGAAAGGAAGGGGAAAAGTTCTAAATTTTCTCTAAGGAGGGAGAGTAAAATATGAATTTTATATATCTATATATGATACATATGATGCAAACCTATTTTATTACTGTCCACAAATAAAATTTTGGCAACTGGGTAAAGGGTTAGAATTAATCCAGGTTCACAACCTGGCTGTTGCCTGATAACTGGAGGGTTTGACTTGTGAAAGTAACTGGATAAACGTGGTTGGGTGACTTCTGGATTGAGTCTCTATTCACCAAATACATGGAATGTATTTTATATGAACTGTACCTGTGTCCCACAACTTGGCTACCTGGTTACCTGGTTCCCTGGGCATACAGAAAGTCGCAGAGGAGTAAGAACGGGAGTTTTGCATATGCACAAGAAGGCTGCATTTAAAGCCCTGTTGTCAGCATTCGAGATGGGTCTCCTCTACTCCTGACAAAAGAAGGTAATTTGTTTCCTCTTTCCAGATTCAACCCACGCAGCAATCTTTAGAGATTTTATTTTCCCTCTCTATTTATGTTTGGTTCTTCCTTGGTACCTAAGCTTGCCATATAATTCAACTTGACGTGTGGGGCCATGCTTGAGTTCTGTTGCTGAGTAGAGTGAGCCCTTTCCTAGACTTTTCTTAGCCCCATTTTTGTCCCATGTCTTCTGGTTTATAGGATTATACCTCTACTCCTGTCTCCTGTTTGATGCCATCTCTTGCTTTCTAATGCAAGGGTCTCAGGAGTGGATTTTGCTTTGTTATAATTTTTTTTTTTTCTTTCATGAATAGCTCCTTGCTGCCCCCTCCTGGCTCAAATTGTAATTAAGCCTTCTCTGCAAACAAAGTTGATTCAAACCTGGCTGGTGCGGTGCTAAAACTCTGGAGGTAGAAAAGATAATTCTCTTACCTATCAATTTTTTTCTTGATGTTTTTCTATCATTCATTTACTAATAAGTAAAAGATCTATAAAAATAAAAACTATTTATTTTTTGTTTGTTTTAATTTTGAAATATATATATATATATAGTTCTTTGTTAAAACAAAATTCATGCTTGATTAAGGAACTTGCTAATCACTAAAAGACAGAGAAACAACAAATATCTGTAACTTAACTGTCATAGTCACCACAGAATGAGAATGTTTCCTGTACAAGTTTTGGGTATGATTTTGACAGCAAGATCTTATAGCCTATTCTTCCTTTTCACAACAGTCCTTATCTGCTTTGGTTCTTTTTTTGTGGGAGTAGGGGCTGAGACAGGGTCTCCATATAGCCCCAGCTGGCCTGGAATTTGTTGCCTCCTGAATGCTGGGACTAAAGACCTATGTCACCAAGCCTGATTTTACTTTGGTTCTTTTAAAAACTAAAAGGACCTCTTTGGAGAGGACATCATTGTCTCAACTTTTTTGCATTCTCAAATTATCATCATCTTATGAGCTTCTGCTGGGCAGTGTTCGGAGATAGGAACAGATGATTCTTCTGTAGTCTCTGTCCACACTGGGATATTAGGTTCTTTATGCATTATACTCAAAAAGCATGGCTGACTGTTCTGACTTCAGGATGTATTTTTCAAAATGGCAGTAAAAATGGTAATGAAGTGTCAAGCAATTCTCAGCTACTAAATTTCTAGTATCAGGAACATAAATTTTCTTTTTGATGATCAAATTACTTGACTATAAATTTCAACTAAGTCAAAATGCCTTCTGAATGTTTCTCCAGCCCCTTTTATCTCATATGTTTACAAAGTGTCTTCATAGTGACTGAACTACCTTTCAAGTAATGAAAGCATAAAAGAAAATATAGTGGTTAAGGTAGTTTGGGGAAGTGTACATGTTTAAAAGGTTATGGCACTATAAAGGACATTTAGAGGTACATTTCACCCCAGGTGCTCTTCATGCCAATCATTTTTATGTCCATCTCGCTTCCTCTCTGGTAGTGAAGGCAATTCTTGTGTACACTCCTGTGTGAGCTGGAAAGCAGTAAGTGAGATCAAAATCAAAACTAGAAATCAAAGGAGTATGTACAATTACTAGGTCTGATGTTATAACTCTTCCTAATGTTTCTGATTTAACAAAGCTGGTAAGAGTGGTATCTCAGGTCCAATAATACCTCAAAGACTGAAGACTTTGTGGGCAGATCTGGTTTTAGTTATTGCAGGGTTAGCCTTGATGGAGAGGGCACTTTCCACTAACCTTCACTCCTAGAGTTTTAAAACAAAAAACAAGGGGATACGGAGATGGCTCTGTGGATAAGAGTCTGATCAAGCAGGAGGACCTGAGTCAGGATCTCTGAGGGGGGGGCAGAGAGAGAGGGAGAGAGAGAGAGAGAGAGAGAGAGAGAGAGAGAGAGAGAGAGAATGAGAGAGCTTGAAATGGCCACACATACCTATAATTTCAATATAAAGATGGGGAACTGGGGAGATAAGAGTTTTGCTGGGGTTCTGTGGCCAGCCAAGTTACCAAAAAAAAAAAAAAAAAAAAAAAAAACCAAAAAAAATAAGTTCCAAGTTCAGCGAGAAATCCTGTCTCAAGAGAAGAAAATAGAATATGATGAAGGAGGACATCTACTTTCTCTCTTTCTCTGACCTCAGCATGCACACAATGAGCACATGCAACCATATACACAAAACTTTCACATGTGTACAACACACACACACACACACACACACACACACACACACAAAATCAAGAAAAAAACTCTGAAAAAGGATTGAAGGAAATGCTTAACTGACATGAACTTGTTCACATTTGAAAAGCAGGGGAAACATGCTTTAAAACATTGATTAGATTTACTTTCTAAAGGAGTTTTAGGTTCACAAATTTGGGCACACAGTACAGACTTCCCATATATCCTATGGCCATACTCACATGACCTCTCCCTTATGGAATCCCATGCCAAAGTGGTACATGAATCACTGATGATAATCCTGTCCTTACACATCACTATCAGCTGGCAGGCACAGTTGGAGCTGGGGCTCACGCTCGGAGCCGTTCATTCTACAGCTTTCGTTAAATGAATGTTGACATCTATCCACCACTATGGCATTGTATTACAGAACAGATTCCCTCTGCTCTGCCTGTTCACCTTCTTTTTCTTCATTCTCTGACAGCCTCTCAGTTCCTACTGTTTCCACAGTTTTCCTCCTTCCAGGATGTCCTGCGGCCAGTCATAAGATGTGAAGCCTTTAAAGACTGGATTCTTTCAATTTAGAAATGCACACACATTCAAGGATCGTCTGTCGTTTTTATGTTGTGGTACCTCATTTCTCTTTAGTGTTGAATAGTATTCAATTGCTTGCTGTATCATAAGTTCTTATCAGCTCACCTTCTAAAGGACACCTTGATTGCTGATAAGTTGGGGCAATTATGAAAAACATTGTGAAAACATTGGTGACTAATTTTGCAGAGGTGTTAAGTTTTTTAATATGCATTTTTGTTGGTCTATATTCATTGTATGTAGTGATAAATCCCACAAACCACAAAACATTGTTATACAAGTATATCATGTACTTTGTTGATATCTTCTCCCCCTCTCTATTCCCTTCAGTTCCCCAGCCTGACTTCTCCTTTCGTGTGTGTGTGTGTGTGTGTGTGTGTGTGTGTGTGTGTGTTTGGTTTTGTGTATTTAGGATCCAAATTGAGATAAAACCTGTGATATTTGCATTTCTGAATCTGATTTATTTCACTTAATGTGATGATCTCCAGCTGTACCCATTTTCCTGCACATGACATAATTTCACCAAGGAACAAGACTGCTGCATCATATAGCAAGACTACATTTGATTCTGTGAGAAACTGCCGAACTCTCGTTCAAAGTGGACTTAGCATTGTCATTTTCTGCAGAAGTGAAGGAGTGGTTCTGCTCTCAACACCCTCACTAGTGTCATATGCACTGGATTTGGCTACTTTACCGGGCATGTAGTAGCATCTTATTATCCTTTGCCTTTACTATTCCCTATTGGCAATTGCTACTGAACATCTCACATGCCTATTTATTGTCTGTATCTTTTCTTTGGTGTGTGGTCTATTGGGGTCTTTTGTCCATTTTATAAATTGGATTGTAGATTTTCTTGCTGTTGAGCTATAATAAATTATCATGTATTGCATTATATATTGTCTTTTGACAAGTATATTTTTGCAAGTTTTTTCTCCCAGTCTATGATCTCATTCTCTTGAAGAATACACCTTCAGAAGGCAGTTTTCTTTAAACTGCTTGCTGTATAGATAACTAGTACAGACAGTTTCTAAATATTCTTGATTCTAAATTAAGAAACTTATAAAATGCACTATGGTCTATGGATACTCAATGTCTACTTCTATCGTCCCTAGTTATTAGGTGGACATGACAATAAAAAGTAGTCAAGAGGCTTCTGTTTCTCTAATCTGCTACCAAATCATCTAAATGCTTTGCTTTTTTTAGATACTTTTTTCTTGTTCAGACCAAGTAGTAGCTTTTGCTGCTATTCCTGCTGATGGTGTCCTTTGAATGTTATAAAAATATTGTCCAAATAAGAAATATCTTGGCAAACTCATTTAAAATGATTTTAGTGTTATTTCTTTGTCTTCTTTCCATTAATTATTTTCTGAATGTCCCCCGACGTAATACTCAAAGTTTGAATTCTATAAAATTGTTTGAGGATATATTGCATCAGTATGACAAAATATGATGAAGATGACATGGTTAAAATTTTCTAGAAGTTTTAGGTAAAAATTACATAAATGGTGTGTTGGACTGTTATGTAATCTATATACAATTTCTGAAGTGTTTATACAATAGTGTTAGGTAAATAAATCAGGTGTTTAGGTAAAGTCCTACTTTTCTAGTAAATGTGAAGAAGTACATAATCTTTCTTGCTTCTTCACTGCTATAGAAATGTCGTGACATCATGATAGGAGCAGCCCTTGTCTCCTAACCCTTCTATCTCCTGATATCCTTGTACTTTGAAGAGCAAATGAAAACACAATGATGAAAAAATACGAGAAAAATGGGATCCCTTCGCAGAAACGCATCTTTCAGTAGGAGAGCTTTCGTATTTTTATGATGACTGCTTGCTTTCTTTCTCACTTCCTGCCTCTCCATTGCTCCCTTTCCTCTTTTTCTCCTCTTCCGCTTTCTCTTTCTTTTTCCCTTCCTCTCAACATTGCTCCCCCCCTTTCTCTTGTTTCCTCTTCCTGTCTCTCTATAACCACAGACACACACACACAAAACACACCACACACACACACACACACACACACAAAATAGAACAGTTAATCTAATGAACAAAGAGGACATTGCACTTCTCCTAAGGAAAGCATTTCATAGGTTCAGAACCATAATTATCAAGGTGCTATGAGAAGAGCTGTCCTTGTTGACTAATTATTTAAGGGCAAGTAACAACTAGTACTCCAAGCTCTTAAACCTGTCAGTAGACAGTTGTGCTAAAACACCTCTTTCCTCTTGGTTGTCTACAGTGTGCTTAAACTGGGTGAAGTCATAGTTGTTAGCCACAAAGGCAGTGGCATCACTGATTATTTAGTTTCCATTTCTCCCTATTAAACATGGTTGCCCAGGAGGACAATTCTGTACAACTGCCTCAGATATTACTGTACTTGACAGATCTGCCTAACACGAATGCTTCCTGTCAACTGGACTTGGTGCCTCTGTTTTAGAATAAAATTGGAGAAATAATTAAAGTAGTTTAAAGTGCTTTTGCTATATCTTTGATTTCAAATGATGATTTTAGTAATCACTCTTGATAGTCTGCAATATTTCTGGGGCCTATTGAGGGAACTTTTATAAGCCTGTAAACAATTGTTTGGGGGACTGGATAGATGGTTCAGCAGTTAAGAGCATGGGCTGATCTTGCAGAGGACCCTGGTTCAATTCCCAGCACCCACACGATAGCTAACAACCATCCATATCTCCAGTTCCAGGGAAGTTTGACATCATCTTCTGACATATGTGGGCATTGCATGACACAAGCACACTTACCTACATGCAGGCAATGCACTCATACAAATAAAATTTAAAAATAATAGTAATAAATGTTGCTTTGCACCTAAAAGATTGCAAAGGAAACAGAGCACTAGTGTGCCAAACTGCAGCCCTTTGTCTCACCTTATTACTCATGCTGTCTGTAAGGATGTTTAGATACTTCTACCTTTTCTCACTGCATGGCCCTTTCCTAGCTTCCAACTCATGACTCCTGATTTTTCTGTCTCAACCTCTCAAGTACTGAGATTGCAGGTGTGCACCAACATGTCTGGCTACCATTGTCTTTTCTTTGTTCAGAAATAGCACAGAGTTTAGAATTAGTGGCAGGATCACAGCAAGGCCATGTTTGTTGGAATATAAGGAGGAGGGAAGAGTGAGTAGTGTTTCTGTCAATTACAAAGTAGTCTATTTGCTTACTCTGACACAAATGAAGAGCTGAGAGACTGTCTCATTCACTTTTAAAAAATTTAAACAAAGAAGTTGTATCATTTTTATTTCATATGTATCTTTAGCAGTGTCTGAATAGGAGCATATTATGAATAAGAGGATAATTCTGTCATTTGGGATTGTCAAAGTTATTCATCTCTACCCCAGAATAATTTTTCCCATGTATGAGAAAGGGTTAATGTAGTGATTAAGAGTGTAAACTTGGAATCTAAACTCTATGGGAAAAATGTTGGTTCTGTATGATGACTTGGAACAAATTTATTAACAACCTTATGGTTCAATTTCCTAATATATATAATGTGATTAGCAATCCATGTACCTCTTAAGGTTGTTAAGAAGATTAAAAGAGCACGTAGAATGCTATCTGTGATTAAAAAAAATAAAATAAATCAAATGCTCACATCTCCCCAATAAGATGGCACATTAGGAGGAAGAGGAGGAGTGGTGGGGAGGGGTGGTATGCAGTTTGTATAGGAGCACCCCACAGAAGACCATGGAGCTTAGGATTTACTTACTATAAGAAGAATTTAGATAGTTTGTGGATAGTCTATGCACTTTATTGAGTAATTAAGCACTCTGTTTGGTATTTGGTCCACATTGCTGTGTTTCATATAGATTCCATTCTACTAAAACTTTTCAATAGATTTGAACAAGATTATAATCACAGTGGTTCCCAGGGTCTTTTACAGTAGAGTGTTGCTATAGGAAGCACTTAGAAAAGGACATTAAATTATCATTTATTGATAAGAAGCTAAGCTTGGTAAATTAATTTTTTATTTATACATTAACCTTTAATAGTCGTTTAACTTCAGAAATAGTCAGAGACCTATGGTCTTTCGATATCTTCCAGTTAAGATGTTTTAAAATCAATCTTTTCATTTCCAGAAATAAATCTAGTGTTATCACGTCATTTCCCTGATTAGAGCTCTTTGGGGTCTATCAATCACCCATTTGAGATAAAATATAAGTGCCTTTGTGGGCATAATTCAGTGACTCAATTTAGCTCTAGAAATACCAAACTTTTTAAAATTTTTATTTTGTTTCATGTGTATGAGTGTACTGCCTGCGTGCGTGTGAGTACACCTGTGTTGTACAATGCCTGCAGAGGTCAGAATAGGATGTTGTATCCCCAGATTCCCTGGAACTGAAGTCATGGACAGATGTTAGCTGCCATGTGAGTACTGGGAATCGAACCCAGGTCCTCTTCAAGAACAGCCAATGTTCTTAATCACTGAGCCTTCTCTCCAGACCCCAAACACCAAACTTACAGAGATTTACACCTGCTACATTTGCACTTGACAGAAGTTGTACTCAGTATCTGGAAAATCCTTTCCCACTCCTTGATCTTTACTTCTCATCTCTTCTCTTAGCCCATTAGCTTAACTTTGACTCAACCTTTACTTTTCAGCTCTGTTTAACCAAGCTTGTAAGGATATTGTCACTCTAATGAAAATGGACTAACCCTGCATAGCATCCACTGCATGTGGGCTCTATTGGGTTCATGTGCTAACTCATTTCATGTCATAATAGCTTTGATAAACGTTTATGATTTCTCAGATTTCCATTTCTCATTTGTACCTTCTGTGTTTTCAGAT
The DNA here is from genome assembly GCF_000622305.1 of Nannospalax galili. NCBI lineage: Eukaryota > Metazoa > Chordata > Mammalia > Rodentia > Spalacidae > Nannospalax > Nannospalax galili. Next base: position 5,215,636 of record NW_008360320.1, read on the forward strand.
TAATAAAATCATAGTAATGATCTTGCTTGCCTTTTTCTTTTCTATGTAGGAAAACTTTTGGGATTGGCCTAGAGACAGGGGTGCCCATGTCTCTTGCAACTTCACGTATCAACCACTCCTGTATTTATTTGTTTTTTTTAATTCTGATCACAACTGTCTCAAATACTGACTTCGTGTGTGATTATAAGCATACATTTTGTCTACCTTGAAGATACCTTTGTTTTCTAAGCTTCTAGCCAAATGAAGAGGAATTAAAATGAGCTAAAACCTAGAATTCTGGGAAACTCTGCAAGAACAAATTTGAAGCATAGTGTAAAAGTTCTTTTGATGAACCATCAGTTAAATTATCCATTCTCCAATAGGTCAGGAAGTCAAATGTAAGATGAGAGTAGCATCAGTGAGATGTGGAAGGTGGCCTGGATGCTTTTCTCCAAATTAACTTCCACATTTCTATCTTGTGTTTCCTCTGTGTCTGATTTCCTTTTAGCTATATAATAAATTGTTCCATGGTCCTTTGCACAGCACTATAAATATTGACTCTCTCTCTCTCTCTTCCTTCCTTTATGTGTGCATGCAATATATCATGTGGGTGCAGGTACATGTGTGTGCACTTGTGCATATGTGCACATGTGGAGCCAGTGATCGATGTTGTGCGTCTATCGCTCTTCAAATTTTTTAAATTAGTAAACTTTGTTCTTTCAGAATTTCGTACGTGCACACTGTGTATTCTGTTCACTTTATTTTTTGAGAGAGGGTCTCTCATTGAACCTGGGCCTTAACATATTGGCTAGTCTGGCTGGCCTTTCAAAAGCCAGAGAGATCTGCGTGTATCTGCCCCTGCTCCCCAGAGCTGGGCTACAGGCATACACTAAGCCAACTCCTAGCGTTTTGCAGGGACTTATGTCCTCGTGCTTGCACAAATAGCACTTTACCCATTGAGCCATCATCCCAGCCCTTCATATCTTCTTTCATAATTACTCACAACACTTTATCTGGGGACTACATAGTAAATACGAAAAATATCTTGTTATGGTGAAACAAGGAATCAGCATCTCTATATTTCTATAGTTTTCTATATTTATCTATCTCTATATTTATAAAGCAACTGCAGTCTACTCTCTTTAAATATGGATTGGATTGATAAGTTACTGACAGAAGATGACCTAAATTTGTTTATTGTACTTTTTCCACCTAGTTGTTTTATTCCCACAGACATGCAATTTTGGACCACCTGGATGCGTGGGACATAGCAAGATTTTGCTTGTTCTAAGTATCCTTAGTTTCTCGGTAGTGATCATAGGAACTTATTCAAATAATTTTCTCCTTAAGTCTGGAGTTTAAAAATTACAAAAGTAGAGGCTGGAGATGGCTCAGATATTAAAGAGCACTGATTGCTCTTACAAAGGACCAGGGTTCCATTCCCAGCACCCACAAGGTGGCTAACAACTATCATAAAATCAGTTACAAGGGTTCGTCTGATGCCCTCTTCTAGCCTCTACTAGCATTGCATAGCATGGGTACACTTACATACATGCAGGCAATACATTCATATATATATAAAATAAAAATTAAAAATTAAATAAAATTTTACAAAAGGTAAAGGGACTGAAAGCATAGCTCAGTTGCAGAACGCTTGCCTGGCATGCTTGGTGGCCTTGGAGCCAATTTCCACAAAACCACACACACCCCAAAAAAAAATAGAATAAAACTTGCAGGTCAATGAATGGAACTAGAAAACATTATACTGAGTGAGGCATCCTAGTCCTCAAAAGACAAGTACCATATCTTGTCTCATATGTGAATCCTAGTGGCAAATCTTTAGTGTGTTTAGCTTCAAGTACCTGTGGAAGCTAGGAAACCAGCAAGGGACCATTGGTGGAGAGGGTGCAGAAAGATCTTAGGGAGGGGCATAGTAGAACACAGGTGATACAAAACAGAATGAGGGAACAATAGGGTGGGAGTTTTAACTGGGAGGGGGATGCAAGAGTGAGAGGAGGAAAAGATGGGGGGAGGAAAACCAACACTAAGGATCTTTGTGGAAAAGTCATATGGAAGCCTGTTATTTTATGATTAATATAAATGACTTATATATTATATAACATAGTTTAATTGGGGTTATCCTACACAGGGGATATGCTCCTCTCAGAAGCCATAGGCTTACAAAGAAAAAGCCTTGTGTGAGGTATAGGACACTTCCCTTCTTGTTGTTGCTCAGGCAGTCCTGGAGACTCCCTGAACAATAGCATAACAATTATTGTCACTGCTCTTCATGCTCACCAGAGCTTGCTGCTGAGACCCTATTGCCAAGACACCACACACTTGGTCACAAGACATGTGCAAGTTATGTTGGTACTGACAGGGAAGCTTCCCCCCTGCTTGCTAGCTTTCAAAGTACTTGAAGGTGCTATGCAAGAAAAGTCATCAACAGTCTCATCTAGCTGTGAAACTTACCAGCTATGATAAGGACCCAACCAGCCTGGCAAGATATACCTACGGGTACAATCATGGCAGGAATGTTTTGGGGTAACCAGCTGCTTTCTGATTGGATTTAAGGTCCGCAACCACAGGAAGAAACACATGCCTGACACTTCAAAACTAAGAATTCATGCTGGGCAGCTCATAGACCCTGTGGTAAACCTGATCCTATTATTTTGCTAAATGGGCATAGTATCAAACTACTCTTTAAATTCATACCTCTATACCTGCAGATGAGTGCAGTTCTGAGTCCTCATCAGGGAAATTTCTTTGTGTAGTTGATGGTGATTAATGCAGAACCTCACAATTTGTCAGAATTCAGAGAATAGATGTCTGTGGAGTGCTCAGCTATAAATGAAACATTTATATGACATCCTCTCCCCCAAGGCTCAAGAACCATCATGAAAAAGGGAGCAGAAAAGTACTAAGAGCCAGAGATTAGAGTAGGCTGGAGCAAGACAGTGTCTTCTGAGATGACTGGGCTAGTGCACACATGAACTCAGAGTAGCTATGCTTATATGCACAAGACCTGCACAAGATTAAGCCAGGAATATTCTAGCATGGAGGGGGTGAGGGGTTACAAGCTCCACCCTTTGCTGGAGAACTTTTGACATTTGATGGCTGCTAAGGGAGGAAGAGTCAATTTTCTTTAAGGGTGTGGCTCCCAGTAGATAGACCATGTGACAGTAGACAGTCACCTCTATGCGAGCAGAAATTGGACTCTGGGTTATAAAAAGAAAATGGACATGAAGTTAGGATGGGATGAGTTGGTGCAACGTGGATCAGGAGAAGTTGGAGGAATATATGGCATGGATGTCTGACATTCTCATGAATTAATACAAGTATTCTATGTTTTAAAGCAGAAGATAAATAAAAGGAAAATGGTGAAACTTTCTTTCCAGCTGGTGCTGACAGTTCATTTACATCTCCCATGGACACACAGATGGAATTACATGTTTCTCTGCTATTTACCCCAATTCCGGTTTTCTAGAACTGTTTTCTTTGGAACTTACTATTGTGTATTTGCAAATTTTCCCATTATAAGTTCTATTGAGTCTCTCTGGTCAAGCTCTGAAGACACTAAATTTCATACTCTGTATAAAATAGCTTTTTGTCTCATAACTATTCCTTTCTCCCCTAGAAGTAAAGAATAAAAGAAAATGTGAATCTTTTGTTGGAAAGTAAGCACACACACGTACACACACACAGACACACGTACACACACACACACATACACACACACAGAGACTTGAGCTTAAATTTGCTTATGATTTCTGTCAACTAAATCAACCTATAAATTTTATCTAAATGGTAAACAGTAGGCAACAGAATAAGGTAGCCAGAAAACTATGTCACATTTTCTTCAGTGTGTTGCTTAGTGTGGGAGAATTTATTTTGCAGATTTTGAGGCTACACCTAAGTATGATGACATTTATTTCCTGCTCTGTCAGAATGAATACCGATTGATAATCTCAGTTTTTATCTGTATGCTTCAAACAGGTTGTGAATACTAATATCTGTCCCCTCTCCCCTTACTCCCCTGAAAAACTGAGCAGAGCAATTTTTCTACTTTAAACTTAACACCCCCCCTTGAATGCCTGCCTGTGAATTACAGCCCTCTCTTCAGTGTGGTTGATTGCGTTGATTTGTCTTTGATCACACCTAATAGATCTCCTATTTTTCAATCTTTCTCTGCTCTTGAGACTTGGATGAGTTTCAGTTTAAAGGAAAAATTCACAAAGATCTAGATTATTGTCATACATCTAGTCTACTAAACACAAATCTTAAAATGCATTTAATGTTATAGCAGATTTCATAAAATAGCATTATCTTCACATGCATGGATATACTTGCTTTCAGTAGTATTTTATGTTATCTTACATTAATTTTTCTCTTTGAAGAATCACAGTATTCCCATAAATTACAAAAATAGTGTGATCTTACATGATTCTACTGCCAAGTCTCCTCTTGTCCAACACACAAGTTAGAATGGTAAAAATCATAAAATTATCTTAACTTTCATTTTTAATACTTCCATTTTCCTCAGATGATGGTGAAAGGTTAAACTGATATTCAGTGACTAACTACCTCGTCAACAGAAGAGGCTCTTTTGAGGAATGCTCACAGCTGCCAAATACTCTTCTTCCAATATTTTGGTCTCCCAGAGAGTGGCCTTGGCATCCTGAGAGTTGCCAAGCTTATCGGATACTTCTTAGCAACATTTCCCAGTGTGGACTTTGCCCCACCTAGTCTAATCCTTCTCCCTTCAGGGAAGAATTCCTCAGTATCTAAGGCCACCAAGAAGTTACATGACCACCTAGAACTTGCAGAGATAAGAATTTATGACACTTTTATTTGTGCAGCTTTCCTCTAGTAGACATGAGAATTTCATATCAGATAAGCACTCCTACCTTGACATGTTAAACATGCCCAACTGACTTAGCTCAGGTCTCTACAACAAATGAGAAAATAAAGAAAGGAAGGGTGATAGAACCTTCATGTTGAACTATAAAACCATTGTGGTAACTCATCAACAGAAAAATGTCAGCAGACTTTCAGACAGATTATGTTATTAGAGAAAGCATACAGGAGAATCCTATTTGGATGAAAAGGTAATGTGAGTAAATTAAATGAATAGGTTAAAGACGTAATTAAAAAATCTGCAAACTAGAACCTATCAACAAAAACAGACACTAAGTGAAGGAGGGTTGGTAGGTGGGAAAATACTCAGTTTTCTACTGGGTCTGATTAGAACCTCCAAATGGTGTTTTTATTATAGTCAAGGTCTGAGCAACTGCACTTAATTTGAACTTTAAAGGAATTAATATAATCAGATGAAATTTAAGCTGGTATAGTCATATCAATATTGAATATGATGACAAAACTTTGAGCCATACCACTATTTCTCTGGGATAAGAAAGAGTGACTTTAACAAGTATATTGAACTCTGGTCGCCACAAATACAATGGATGACATTTTCAGTGATACCAAGTGTGTTACATGAGGGACGAATATGACTTTTCTTCCTTCAACTTTGAGTTCTGCACATAGAGGCAGCCACCATGGGGTAGAAAGGAGTGCCATATGGTGCAATGTTCTTTCTTAGTTCCAGCCGTCTCTTTTACCCAGCCTGAGCTACCTAGACCTTAGACATCTCTTTGCCATCCTTCTTATCAGGACTGTTCACTCACATGTTATTTATTTGTTCTCTCAGTTTGGAGTACATTGACCAGTTCTGGCTACTTCTATGATAGCAAATTATCTGCCTACTGTTTGTCTGATCACCACAAGTGTAAGCCTAGATAAGCTTATATGCTTTTGTATTACCTCACTCTCCCAGATCAGCTCTTGACATGTGAAAAATGATTAATACCTAACGAATTTATTTAGCTTAATTGGAGTAGCATTTTAAAATGTATGGATGAGTCAGGCATGATGGCACACACCTTCAGTCCCAGCACTCGGGAGGCAGAGGCAGGCAGATCTCTGTGAGTTCAAGACCAGCCTGGTCTACATAGTGAGTTCTCGGCCAGCTGGGGCTACAGGAAGACCCTGTCTTAAAAAGACCAGGAAAAAAAAGTATGGATTTTGACTGTATAAATGCAGGTATTAGAGTAATTAATTTTTAGACTGTCTTGTCAAAGATGAAGATGGTGGATGAGACAGACCATGTGGTGAAGGTTTTGTTAAAGGCAGCAATCAGGATACAGTTGTGATTGTGACATTAGTATCATGCCAGGGAGAAAGGCTTATTTTGAGGAGCACAGTCCTATCTATAAGGGGAAGCCTAGAAAACTTTCTTGGACATTTTTAAAAGTATAATTTAAGGAAGGAGCTGAAACTTGTAAATAAACTCAATCAAGGGTCAGGTTCCAGGAACATGAGGTTGTTCTCAGGACAATAGTGAAACTTAGCTAAACTTCTGTAGTTCAGTCTTTATTTAAATCATATTTGACTACATGAGGCAAATTGTTTCAGTGAAGCACTTCCAATGACCTGAGGTGTCAGTGCTCACAGTGCAGTCAGAAAAGTAGTGTTGCTGTGTTGACAGTGGTAGGAAGAAGAAGGAGTTGGAGAAGCATATTCAGCTGTCCTTGGTAAAGGTCAGCCTGCACTTGAACACATGAGACCGGTAATCAGAGGTATAATGGAAACATCTCTTGGAAGTGTGTGAGCTCCATAGGTACCTGCCAATAAACAGATCTTGACTATTACTATAATTTATTTGCAGCACTAGGGTGGATTGCAGGCCTTGGGCTGGAGTTCCCACATCCATATTTTTATACATAGATTTGACTGAGTCATAGAAAGCATTTCATGGTTCTCTTGGAAGGAGAAGGAGCCACAGAAGAGGAAGCCTTTCTCATCGCTGTAGTACACAGACTCCTTCTCAGAACCCCAGCATCCACCTCAGTCTGTGACCTTCCTGACTCCTCCCAGAGATTCTCTAAGAATGTGTGTACTATATTCTGCTTCCACTAGCAGTCTTCTTAACAGCCTTTGCTAATCCCTCTCTCCTCAGATGCTCGGTAGACAGCTGATTTCTTACTTTTTCATAATTTTGCTAACCCATGTAACTGCTTGATTCATAACACAGAACTTTTCCATATTGCTTTTCTCTAGAATTTAAGTTTTAACCTAAATTTGTATGTAGTGATAGATATGTGTAATCCCAAAACTTCAGAGGTAGAGACAGGAAGGTCAGGAATTTAAGGTCAAGTTTGGCTACATAGGAATTTCAAGACAAGCCTGGACAAAGAGACCCTGCCCCTACCCAAAGAATGTTTTAATAAACATCCAACTAGAAAAAATAGGTTAAAATAAATTTATATTCTTGTTTTTGTCATCAGTACCCTTGTTGTAGGACTAATATTTGCTTGATGCTATTTGTTTCTTAACATGACAATTGTTAATTTGTAGCATCCATTTCCCATATTACCTTTGTTAGAGTTACACTGTTGGAAAGCATTTACTCCCCTTAACCTAATATATCTAGTTTTCTCTTCCACCAATCCCCTTCTTCCATCTATGACTTTTAGACTCTGGCTATGTGCTACAGCCTTACACTCCCAAATGCCAAAAGATTCTTATTAAAGTGCCTCCTTCCCCTTTTACAATTAGATACTTGGGTCTAGATTGTGTCTTTGAACCTTGACCAATGAAGGAAAGCCAAGTTCTCTTTTGAGTCAGAGGTAAAAGAAGAATGCCATCCTAACAATATGTGATTCCTCCTTTGTTTTTGAAAGCTTTGTACACTTCTTATCAGAAGTAAACTTTGCTTTGCCAAAGCCCCTTTTAATTGGAGTGATGGTCTCTTTGTAAAAATAATTATTGAGTAATTAACAAACCTGAAGGAAGGGGGAAATCTATAAACTCATTAAATCAGCACAATAAAAGTATTTGCAATGAAGATAAAGCTTTCTTGATAGTGGCAAGAAAGCCAAGCGATCTTAAATGTTAGTAAGAGTTAGTTTGAATTTTGTTTCACCACTCTTTATTTGAAATTTGCAATTTTCTTTTATAGAGATGATATATTGATCAAGGATTAAAGTGTTAGGCTAGCCCACAAAAGCTAACTCAGTTAATATAGAACTTCAGAGTATATTGTTAGATCACCTGGAATAGAAATCAAGCAACCTTGGGAGTTAGGTGGAAGAAGGGCTTTTCCTTTCCTAGAGATAGCACTGTGCAAGCAATTGAAACCAGTGATTTCCGCAGGTGTTCAAATACATGAGCACATGAGGGATATTGTTTTCATTCAAACCACAAAAGTGCTTTGTACAATCCTCTCTGCTGCCTCTTTCTCTATTCTGCACTGGTTTTATAGTATTAGCACACCCTCATTTTGTGATGATACACTTGTACCCAGGCACCCCAACCTCCATTTCCACATTATTTTTTATAGATCTACCTTCATTCAGCTTCATTTTCCAGCTTCCCAGGTAATTTGCTCTCAGATAGATGGTAATAGCAAATCAATTAGGTCAAGTTAAATCATGTGATGGTATAGAAAACCAACAATTTTCCTACACGTATTTTAAAAAATAACTCCATAACCCAAAAGTCTAAACTCAGGCAAGCCCGGCCTTGATGGAAGTGGAGGAAGTGTTTGCTGTGGATCCAGAACCACCACAGAAATAGGTCAGCTTTCAACTCTGCTCTGGTGTGCTGTGGGGAACCCCTTCCTACACCCTTCATGTATGGAAAATAGATACACATTTTCAGTGGACATACAAGATAAAACTTTCTTTTCACCGACAGGTCTGTGGAGGTTGGTAAGGTCTTTTTTGATGGTGGATTACTGATTTCGTCTCAAGGTGCTTCAGTTCCAGATGCTAAGGAAATAACATGTAAGACTGAGTAGAATGTTCTAGAGACAAGTTGAACATAGGTCATATTGGCCATAGTGCACCATGTGGTTTAATGCATGTACAAGATGGACTGGAAATGTAGACAAGTTGTCAATTGGCCTCTCTGCTGCGCTCTTACTGAAAAATTTGTACTTGGGTCAGCTGTTCACCATTTTCATGGTTGTTTCTTACCTGAACAAGAACTTAATTAAAGTTGTGAAGTTTTTTTCTCTCTCAGCCCAATAACTGACATTTTCTAAATAAATAGTAACTGAAGATACAACGAAATTTAGAAGATAAAGTATATGTAACGAGAGTACAACTATATGGAAGTATTAGGTATGGAAGGATAGAATTCTTACTGTAACTCTTTGGAGTTTTTAAGATTATTTTATCTACTTCATTTCATTTAATCTTCACAACAACCTCCGCTGACTGAAAAATTTGAGTTCCCTATTTTAGGATGTCAAGTTCAGTAATCTAAGACTAAAGTCTTTTGATGACAATTACATTTTATCTTGAGTCATCACAGCCAGAACCCAAAGCTGAAGCATGGTTTCAATCTTGGTTCCGGTTTGGTTTCTCTATGTCCTCAGATCCAAGTATGAGGTGTCTTTAGCAACAGGGTCTTACCACCTAGTTCTGGTGGACAAGCACGAGCTGTGGCAAATGCCTCTATTGTTTTGTGTCCCTTGGAGGTTATCCTGACCAACCACTCAAAGGGAGATAGCCCACTACTGACCCTGGGACTTCTGTTTAATAAGGTGTTCTCTCGGGGCAGCTTAATTCATCCACAAGGGTACTTCCACTTAAACTATTTGCTTTTTGAGCAGCTTACTCATTGTCATTTTCTTCTGAATTTTTCATAGATACACTATCCACTCCTCTCTCCTATCTCTCTGAAATGCAATTTTCTTTTATATTTAAAGAAAGGGAAAACAGACAGATTTGGCTGCTGGGGTGACACTGTCCTTCAGTAGTTGAGTAAGAAATGGAGCTTGCTTCTGACACTGTCTGCTGCCCTTTGTGTTGTTACAGGTGGGAGATTCTGTCTCACTGTGCTAAGACGGTCTCTTTAGAGAAGTTGCTATTGGTTTTGTTTTTTGTTTTTGTTTTTTTTTTCTAGAGACAGAAGCTTGCTCTTCTCTAGGGTGGGCCTTTGTTACATTTCTCATTCTTTTTTTTCAGGACAGTAGAAATGAATATGAATTTTCATACATTTTTACTGAGTCTATGGAGAGGGTGCATGATTATAGGTCAAAACATTACTATCATCCTTTTTACAATGAGTAAACCACTTTTCATGATTCCTACTGCTGTCGCCATCTCTGATTTACAAGCTTATGGCAGTTTCCTGAATGACCTCCACCAGTATTTCTTGCTGAACCCACATTGCACATTTGCCTTCTCCACAGCAGACCAAACATGCTTTTTTCTACTCCAAGGCTTTCAAACCTCTGATAACCTTCACAGGAAAATGTTCCACAATGTCCTATGAAATATGGCCCCAGAGACCTTTTAAGAATGTGTCTTAAGTCTCTTTCCTTAGCTGATCATCTTTTGCTCCAGATTCCTCCTGTCCAGCTATTTGAGGTGATATGCAAGCATTTGCCAATACCTGAATTCTTACCTACAAATTTGTGCTTGGTTGTCTTCCTACCTTTAGCCAGTGTGGTCATTCCAATGACTCCTCTGGCATGAGGACTAGAGTTGACCACCCAACCAGCTAGGGCTCCCTCTCAATGCACATTATCACATTCTTTCTTTGGTCATTGCCTGTTATATTATACCTATTTTATTTGTTCATTGTATGACTTTTATACTAAATATAAGCTCCATAAAACTAGACACTTTATTTGATTTGTCATTTCTAGAAGAAGTTGGGTTCATTATTTGCTGTCTTTTACATGTAGCTTTCTCAACTGTAGGATGGTAATTATAATGGTCTCTGCTTCTTCATTCATTGTAAATACTAGGTGCTTATTTAAATACATTGCTTCATAGATACCTGATACACAGTAGGCTCTCAAACTTTATGAAACTATTGTCTCTGCTGCCATGGATGCAATGCACAGATAAAACATGATTGTGTTATTCTAGGGAACTGTGCCCAGCCACCTTCTTTACAACATGCAACCAATGGAACAAACAAGTGACTCAGCTTTTAATTCAAGCTGTGCAGAATCTTGGATCTCAGTTTGGGGGAGATTGCACAATTGCCTTTAAACTTTAAAAAAGTGGCAAAAACATGTTCAAGTTTTACAGGGTTCTTTTGTTTTCACTGTTGTTGATATAATGTAGCATTCTTCTCAGAGATTTGGCTAGAAGCTGTTGAACACTTAATTTTGCCTCATTTAAGGCCTGGTACCAGAAAGGTCTTGTGTTTGATTTGGGAGAAGGGGTTTGGGGAAAGTAGGATTGCAATCATTTGCTCAAGTGAAGGTCTGAGCCTGGGCATCAAGGCGGGCATGTTAGGCGTTGGTCCTTGAGCTCCTTTCTCTGAACCCCCTTTCTCATAGCCTCCACGCCTCTTCTTGGTTTCTGATTTCTAATCACACTTACGGTTTTGATTTTATATAAATGGAGTTATGTACCACGTTCTGCTTTGTGTCTGGCTTCTTATGTTCCTGTCGATGTTTTGGGGGATGCATCCACATTGCCATGTGTAGGAGTGCTCTGTTCTTTTATTTTATTGCTGATTTCCATCGTTTGAACAGATCACTCATTGTTTATATACATTTTGAGGGGCATTTGGACCTTTTCAGTTTTTGACTATCATGAGCAAATCTTCTATAAACATTCACAAGCATTTATTTTTGTGAACATGTGTGTTTGTTTTTATTGGATAAATACCTGGAAGATGTTAAGTTTAACATTGTAACAGTCACCAAATGCATCCTTTAATACGTGTGTCACTTTACACTCATAATAACAGAGGAACATTCTGTTTGCACCATGTCCTCACAGGCATTTTGTGTTATTGGATTTTTAAAAGAGGATAAACCTTAAAAATGTTGAGCATTTTTTATATATTTATTGACCATATATAATATTTTGTTCCAATACATGTATTTTCAGGTCATTTGAACATTTCATTAAATTTTTAAATTATTTAATTTTTTAGTTTTGGGGATTTCATTCCTGAATACTGTATTGACATTTGCAGTTCTCTTTCTCCCCTCCAACTCTTCGCATATTCCCCACAAGCCCCACACCTTCTCACTTTTGTGACTTCTTTATTTCTTTAATTTTATTTTGGAATTTTAAAAAGATTGTATTTATTTTATTTTCATATGTATGAAGGTTTTGCCTGCACATATTTAAGTGCATCATATGTATGTCTGGTGCCTTCAGAGGCCAGAAGAAGTTGTGGGATTCCCTTGGAACTGGAATTACAGATAGGTGGGTGTTAGTTGCCATGTGGGGGCTGTCACTGAACCCTGATCTTCTGGAAAAGCAGTAAGTGCCCTTTAACTCTGAGCCATCTTTCTAGCTCCCTCTTTTTTAATTAACATGGTAGTTATGGTCACAAACACATACACACACGCACACACACACATACACACACACAAAAATAAAACTACTGGGTCCATTTAGTGGAGTTTAGTGTACATGTATTTACGGCTGACCACTTGAGACTAGATAATCCACCAGGGATTTCTTCCCTGGAGAAAACTGATTCACCCTCTCTCAGCAGCCCTTGATTGTCTGTAGCTCTTCGTCTTGTAGTGGAACCTTTTGACATTTGGCATGTCAATTGGCCTTTAAGCAGGTCCTGTTTAAGAAACCATATTCTTGAGATTTCATGGGTACAGCTTCTCCATCATGTTTGGAAGACACTATCGAGCACTGAGTATCCCGGTTCCCTGCCCCTTACAATCTTTCTACCTCAGTGTTGTTCCCTGAGCCTTACATGTAGGGATTACAGTGTAGATGTATCATGTGGGGCTTGACACCCCAGAATTGCTTATTCTATGCATTTTGACAAGTTGTGGAACTTTGCAACAGTCACCATCTGTTGCAAAAAGGAGCTTCTTTTATGAATGGTAAGAGCTACACTTATGTGCTTATCAGGGTAAGTATTTAAAGTTAGAAATTAAAGAAGTGACAGTAGTAGGTTCTCCTCTAGGGCTATGACCTTTCCAGCCATTGGTAGGTTGGCTGGGTTTACACTACTAAGAATAAATTTCCTCCTATTAAATGGCCTTCAGTCCAATTAGACAGCCATTGGATACATCCAAGATAAAAGTGCTACTATTACACCATTAGGGATTATTTCTGGGCTTGTCGTTTTTGTGTTTCATAGGTTTACAGTTGGGGAGGACTGCTGATTGCTTTTCTCCCTTGGCAGCTTGTATAGCAGCTTCTGATAGCTGCTCTCCCTTTCTTCCTCATGGAGGAAACTTCCCTTGCAGTAAGTGCTGTGGAAAAGTAAGCTTTATTGAGCTTTTGCTACTTTGCCTCCATTTTAATGAGTGCTTTAAAAACTCATGGAGTAGTTCCTCTTACTTACATATGAAGATAAAGATACTTAATCTTTTGTCATAGACTCTCTTTAGCAAATGTTGAAGACAAATTCCAAACACTGGTTTTCTGATTCGAGGGCTGGTGTCTCAGCTACCACGGCAGGTTGTCTGCTTTTCTCTATGGGCATCACCTTTTCCTACTGCTCCTGAATATAATGATTCTTTCTGTTTACTTCCTCCATCCCTTCCCTCCCTCCCTTCCTTCCTTCTTCTTTTTCTCTCTTTTTTTCTCCCCCTGAGTTACATCCCCCTGCCCTTTTTATTATTTTCAAAGAAGTTTTTTTTTTTTTAGAGAAGGTCTAACCTGGACTGGTCTTAAATGCACTACATAGTGAAGGCTGACCTAAAACTCACGATCCTTCTCTTTAACCTCTTGTTGGGGTTAAAGTGATTGCCACCCTGCTGGACTTGTAATGATTTCTTAAAGTTATCAAACATTTTCTTTCATACCTACTTTATCGTTCTAAAAATGGTTGAAGACATTTTGTTTCATGAGTGTTTGTTTTTACTTACTGCATTAGAAATTAAAACAGAAACTTTCAAACACTTAGCAATTTATTTTAAAATTAATAGTAATGAGTCCACTGCAGGGTAACACAACATGTTTTAATGAAAACAAACTCCATTTTCCAGAAAAATAATTAGTAGGAGGGGTGGCATTGTTTTACCCTTTGGAAAATCTTTTTATTATGTAGCTTAATTAAAGACACTTGTGTTGTTAAACACTGAGACATATTCCTCTTATTGAAGTATGATATATGAAGAAAATCTGGCCTCACATTAATATATGGCTAGAAAAAAGAGGATTATTTTTATATTCTTTCCATATTAAGGTTCCCCTTTGATTCTGTATCCAACCCACAGAAGAGTGGTTTCTTAAATAGCAAATGCTACTGAAAGGCAAGTTGTGAACACTAGACCTATCATTTGCACAGTGATGCTTTCTTCAGTTTGAGTATCTTATATAATCACGACTCTGTGGCATTATGTGTGCATTAGGTCCTTTGGAAATGATCAGTTCACTGCATTAGGGGCTGAGAGTAGGCATAAAAATTTATGATTTAGGTCTCCTACCTAGTAGCATATGTTGATACCCTTCTAGTACCATCACAATATTGCAGAATCACTCATCTGTTCCATTCTTGCAGATTCCGATTTCCCTCAACTGGTGATTTTTACTCCAGAACTTCTCATTGATCTCACAGAAACACTCCTGGAACTGTGCTGCAGGTGAAACTCCACCTGCTTTCCCAGATTCTTCCCTCAGCCATGTCATACTTTCATTGTGGACCCATGGCTGCCTCTGCCTTCTCTGGAAGTAGCCCTTTATTTTACATAGGTATTTCCGTCACTGACCCATTTCTATGTCCATGCTTTTTAGAATACTATACTAACAGAAGAAAACCCAACTGTTGATTCATTTCAACATCCAATATCAAAAATTTACTTTTTGTAAATATCGCTGAAGATCCCATCAGTCTTTAAGCACCAAGTGGAAGACAAAAGTCTTCCAAATTCTAACTTCTACTCAAAACAATGATTTGTTTTATAATTTGTTTGGTCAGTTGGTTTTCTTGAAAGAACATGTTTATCCTGTTCAATGATGCAAGATATTTTTGGTTTTGAATTCTGGATCTAAACATCCATAGTTTACTGGGTGGTGGTTCGTTCAATAAAATAATGTGCTAAGACAATGGCTGCTGGTTAGCTTGAAACTCAACCAGAAGAGGAATGTTTTGAGAATTTCATATGTGAGTGTTGTGTTAACATCATTTCCACTCCTCTCCCTCCCTCCTCCATTTCTCCCTATATTCTATGCCCCCACTTGCTCTCAATTTCATAATCTCTCTTTATTATTGTTACATACATAGCAAATGTATATAATCTACTGAGTCTATTTAGTGATGCTTACATGTACATATGCTTAGGTTTGGCCACTAAGGACTAGATAATATATCAAGAATCTTTTTCCTGGAGAAGACTGATTCTTCCTCTCTCAGCATCCATTGATGCCTGTAGCTCTACATATAGAGATGGGACATTGTGAAATTTCCTCCATCTACACTGGCAGGTCAGCTGGTGCTGTCGTTATGCAGGTCTTGTTTAGACAACATTGTTGTTGAGATTTCATGGGTGCAGCTTCCATGCCATGTCTAGAAAATACTATCAAACAGCAGGTGTTCTGGTCCTCTGACTCTTACAAGCTTTATTCCCCAACTTCAGTCATGTTCTCTGAGCTTAGGTGTAGGAGTTGTATTGTAGATGTGTTAATTGATGGTAGGTACCCCATGGTCTCTTATTCTCTGCATTTTTTACAAGTTGTGGAACATTATGATAGTATTCATAAAAGAAGCCATGGGAGTGCTTAATGAGATGGGAGATATAAGTGTGAAAAGGGAATAATAGACAAGACAAGTTTAATGGGGTGGAGAATGGAAGGGCAGAGCAGAAGAGAGAGTAAGAAGAAGGATAACTAACACTAAAGGCCTTTTGAAAAAGTCATATTGAAACCTACTACCGAACCTTCTTTTAATATGTACATACACACTATAAAAAGAGTTTAGTTGAGTGTGGTGGCACATGCCTTTAATCCCAGCATACCAGCAGCAGAGGCAAGAAGATCTCTGATTTTGAGGCCAGACTCTTCTATATAGGGAGTCTTGGGTTAACCAGGGTTACACAGTGAGACTCTGTCTCAAACTACAATAACAACAACAACAAAAGAGTTTAAATGTATCTACTGCATAACAGGGGTTAAGTGGCCCAAACAGCACAGACTAATAAATGAAAAGCCCAATGCCAGGAATGAACTTTGCTTTTTGGACTTGTTGGCCAGAGAGATTCCATAGACCCTCAACAATACTGGCTATTTCACTGTACTTGGTTACTTGCCAGAACTTGATGGTAAGGCCTTATTGCTAAAGATGTTGATACCTACCTGAGTCACAGAACAAGCAAGGAGAAATCAAACTGATACCAACCTTGAAGCTTCTCTCTACTGGTTAACTTTCATAATACTAGGAGGTGCTATGCATAATTACTGACAGAGAAAGGTAATTATCAGCCTCACTCAGCTGTGAACCTGAGAGCTACAATAACAACTGACTCGTCAAAATATGCTCACTGATACAATAGTGGCATGAATGTTATGGGAGTAACCAACCACCTTCTACGTGGATTTAAGACCCACTTCAGAAGATGAAGTCCATAGCTGATACTGTTATCAGGACCAAGAACCTGTGACTAGAGAGGTCACAGGTCATAGGGGAGAACCTAATACTACCATTGAGCTAAATAGACATACTATTAAACTGACTTATAATGACTTATTGTTATTTCCAACAGATCAGTGCATCTCTCACCACAGATGGCCCTTCTCACAGCAGATGGCACACAGAGACCCACAACTAGTCAATGTGAAGAGAATAAGACACTGGGGAGCACTCAGCACTTGAAGGGATTCCTACAGTGCATCTTCTCTTCCCGAAGCTTAGGTATCATTATAAAAATGTGGTAGGAAATACTGTAAGAGTCATAGATAGTGAGTAGACATATGAAAACTGTATTGTCTGGATGCTACAGGGTAGTTGCACATGTTAATCCATAGCACTTTTGACAGCACGTATAAGACTTGTGTGAACCCAAGTCACCATGGGAGGGAGAGGTGGGCAGGAAGTCCCAGCCCTAGCTTAGGATCTATTGGCAATTTAAAGATTTTGGGAGAGGGACAGTCAGTTTTCTTTACTGGTTTGACACCAGATAGTTTGACCAGACTCCAAGGGATAGACCCATACCCAAGAGCATTTAACAACCACAGATTAGATGTGATAGGTCTTTTAAAAAAGGACAAAAATAATGCCAGGTGTGATGGCGTGTGTCTTTAATCCCAGCTCTCGGAGGCAGAGGCAAGTGGATCTCTGTGAAATTGTGGCCACCTTGGTTCATATTGTGACTTCCAAGTGGGCTGTGACTAGGGCGACCCTGTCAAAAAACAATTTAAAAAAAGACCAAAAAAAAAAAAGATTAAAAATAGAGAAGGGCAGGGGTCTGAATGTTATTGAAATACATTGTATGAAATTCTAGAATCAATAAAAATATTTAACAAAAAGGAAGCCGCTCTGATGAGTGGTGAAAGCTACACATATCTGTGGATATAAGGGTAAATATTTAAGATATCATAAAGAATTACTTTGGTTTAGGAAAGTGGCAGTAGCAGGCTCTCCTCTAGGCTCTATGATGTCTATAGCCACAAGTGTTTGGCTGTGTTTATAGTGCCTGGCATGAATGTCCTCCTACTGAGTGGGCCTTCGGAATGTTTTTATCAGAAAATCATTTTACTTTAGAGTACAGAAGTGGTTTTAAAACCAAACAGATGATTTATCACATAAAATATTTAAAAGGATGTACTCAGGGATCGAGATTTAATGAAATTAATATGCTTTTATTGCTTAAGTGGAATGGGCATTTCATTTTCTGAAAGTACGTGAAGAGAATACCAGTGCAGTTGCTGCTGCCGTCACTGGTTCTCAACCAGTTGGTTCACCCGCCATCGCTTTTTTTCCACAATGTCACAACATATTTAAAAGTAGTGTCTCCCTAGTATTAATATCAAAACGGTTTTGACTTCACTGATCCTTTGAAAATTTGTAGGAACTCTGTGGGCTGCGGAGACCTCCTTTGTGAGCCATTTCATGGAAGCATCAAACATTCATTGAGCACAAACTAAGCACAATGCATCTTTGTTGTCCATAAGTATGGACAGATTGAAATGTCTGCCTTCAAAGGGTTGATTATTTCCTAAATGAAACTCATTATTTAAAAATAAAACAGTAAACTAGGGTGAGAGGAACGTACTATGGAATATGCTCAGTTCTGTCTATAAGAGTCAGAGGCTTCACACCAGAGATGTGATCCTTGAGGCAATACTAGATGATGAGTTGGCTAAAAATACAGGACATAGGCATTTAAGGAGGAGGAACAACGTAATATAAATATGTACCACATGGTAGAGCATGGTATAGCCACAGCTATCTAAAACAAGTGGAGGAGTTTTAATTCAGTTCAACCTCATACAAGTTTTCAGTATATATTTCTCTAAAATTTTAATGGTGCGTTATTAACCTCAGTTGAACACTGCCCCCTGCCCCCTACCTCCTTTGTATGCTGTACTAGGCAGATACAGCCTTGCATTAGGACACCTTATCTGCTTCTTCCTGGTGGTTTTAACTTCATTATTATTGTTCTGTTCTTGCTTTTGTACTTTAAAAGGGCCAAAAGTGAGATATGATGAAACTGGATGATGTCATCATAGATTAGGATCTGTATTGTCCTTCCGTTTATGAAGCTTGTTTGCCTGCATTCTCAATCAGTTTAACTCCATTTGATTTAATATGTGGAAAACTGTGGAGCTTGAAGTCTATGGTCTTGTTTTTCCTAACAAGCTTACAATTTTCTAAATCATAAAGAAGATGGGTACTTTAGACCAGAAACCTACAGTGCAAATAAATGTGTTAATGTGGCGTATGTTGAATGTTTATTTATGTAAACCCAAGATTGCTAGGGAGAGGCTCCTCTTGGTTCACCCAACAAATGACTATGATTCAGAAGTTTCCTAACAACCACCTGGCGGAGGAGTATAATCTTCTCATTCAATCTTAATCACTGGTAATCAGGGACCTTTCACAACTGGGAAGTATCACAAAATTATTAGAAGAGCAATTATAAAATATTATAAAGAATAGAAATCAAAGTAGTCTTGCATGCATCAAGGATTTACACACAATTGCTTAAAAATCTTTAAAGATCTTTATATGTTACTCTGCCAGAATATCAGACTTAAATCTTAGTTGGCTTTTGAAATAAAGCCCTGCTTCCCTAAGGCTTTGTTTTCTATGCCAAGAAAACAAATGGATTTTTAACATAGACTGTGTTCAACTGTGTATAGTTCCTCAATATTTGTTGTCCAGGTGCAAATTTTGGGTTTGTGTTTTCTCTTTATGAACTTGTAAGGTAATTTTTATGCCACAAAATTGCCAGTGTTGTCACTTTAGCTTTTAGTGACAGGTTAATCAGTATGTTATATACATGTGTGAAGTCGTCAAAGAACAAACTTAATTATTAAAAAAGTACACCCAAACAGACTTGTTTCTTGAGTTACCATTGTAGATTTGAAATGCAGGATGCTTTCCTTGTCTATACAGGTCTAAATATCATTTACAAAAGTGGAATTTTGTTAAAGACCAACAAGAGATAAGAGAAAAAGATGAAATGTGGATGCTGTCTCAGATTATGTGGAGTATATGGGAAAGAGGAAATGGATAGACACATTTTTACAACAGCGCCTCCAAAAATCCTAGTGGCTAATGCTGCTGTCTAAATGCTTGTGCCCTTCCCCCTTCATAAATCAAACTTAATCATCAATGTGACAGTGTCAGGAGGTGGACCATCGGGAAGTGATTAGCTCTGCTCTCATCAATGGGCTTAAGTAAAAGAGACCCCAGAAAGTCACCTTGATCCTTCCTCCATATGAGCACAGCTTGAAGGCACCATCTGCACATGGAAAGTCAGCCCTCACCTGTCAGTACCTTAGTCTTGCTTTTCTCAGTTTCCAGAATGGTGAGAAATAAACTCTTTTTAGTTGTAAGGAATTCATTTATCAGTATTTTGTTATAGCAGACTGAATTCACTTACTCACTTAAAATCTGAGTGCAATGTGAGCAGGAGGCGGTGATGGTGGCTATAGTAATGATATTGGAGCTCTGTTCCATATGTTCAGGGACCCATAGTGCTTTCAGCTACTACTTCACCATATTCTGAAGCTCTTGTCTGTGTACAACTGTGATGAGAAAGAAAGAGGTTGGAGAATTGCTTAAGAGGTTTTGGAGGACAGGCCTAGATATGGTGTAGTACACCTTTATTTATAGTGCAGTGGGCAGAGCAGATCTAAGTGTTATGGCCCTTTCTAACTGCAGATGAAGCTCAGAAATATGGTCTGATTGTATGTGCTGAAGAAATCAGAACCAGAGTCTACTAAACCCATTTTATTATATTGAACACACCCATCAATTTCTGTTTTTGCCAGTATTTTGGGTTGTTTACATGAAGAAGAAACTCAAATTTGTTATAGTAAGTATAATTTATTATCTTTATTTGTTGATTTAATAAATATTTTGAATATTTGCTATAAGGAAGACATTGGTTATAACATTCAGTATGCAATATTAAGTAACTATAACACCAAAAATGAAACCAACAATCCACAGTTCTTGCCTTCAGGAGTTTTCTATCCTCTCTTAGCTGACAGATCTCTCTTCATTCTCATCAGCTTTCTTAATTAATCTCTGAACTATTGATAGACTAGAAAGTGAGAAATGACAGTTCAGAGAAGGGAAACATCTAAAAAGAGGCTGTACAATATAGAAGTAACAGCTCAAGACTAAGTCTTAAGATTGTGCACTTACACTGTTTTTATTATTCTTGGTAGGGCTTTCAAACCTGGTATTTTCAGATTATAGACAGCATACTGACAGAGCATCTATAATTTCTGTCATTGGGCAAAGACTGCGACAATTTGTAGATGATTTGGGAAGAATATGGGCTCAAGAGTTGGGGCCCTTGTGTTCTAATATTTAATATACAGATGGTCAATTATATGACATGAAATAAATCACATCATCTTCGTGAGCTTTAGCTTTTCATGTATAAAAATCTCCTGGAAACTTATCTAGTTACTAAGAACTTCCCAGTGGAGTATAAAGCAAATTAACTGAAGTGTATGAAGACTCAGACAACAGCTTTGTGAAATAAGACAAGAACTGCAAGTCTTCTTTAGGTCTTCAGAGTGGAGTCTCTGATCCTAAGCTACTGCTGTTTGGGGGCTGGGGGTGGATCCTGCAGTATCCCCAGAAATAAGCAGAGTCTGGAGTCTCTGTTGCCATGGCAGAGGATATTCTAAAGACATGAATTGTGTCTATATTGAGGGTCTAATTATGATGAGACCAAGATTCATTTTCCACAACTATCTTTGTGTTGCCACAGAAACAGACAGTGTTGGGAAGTCTGTGAATAAACTTTATAACCAATTAACTTGTTATCCTCAAATGATGTCTTTGCGGTCATCATAAAGGCTTTAACTTGAGTTAATGGAAAGTTAGGATATAGGATTCTTTTAATATCACTTCATTAATATGTGTTTTAAAAGAGAAAGACTATGGCAAATCTAAGAGTAGGAGAGAATGTTATCTTATTGAAGTAATATTCAGTAACAATATTAGAATTCTTTGGCATTCATAACGTATCTTGTTATGAAACTCAAGGTGGCAAAGAGTGTTGATTTTTCTGAAGACTTTATAAAATAATTTATTCAAAATTTTAATATAAGATTTATTTAGTAAATTAAAGGTTATGATATTTATTTCCATATTGACTGTTAATATTCAATGGGTTTATTTTTATCCATAAAGAAAATGGGTTGGGGACCAAGATTTGTCATATTCTTGCATGCATTTCTTCCGGCTATAGTTGGTACACCCACCTTAAACTTGTTTTGGTTTGAAAACATTTCTAGGATCTTTATTGTCAGGCTACCAAAAGGTCTAGTAAATATTGGAGATAAATATTGACTAATAATCAGTTACACATGCTATTCAGTTTCTAAATCTCGGGTTGCTAATTTGAAACATAACTATAAACAGAAATCAGTAAACAGAACTCTTTACTCCCAGAATGGTCATGGAGCTGAAGTGAGGTAAGAGCCACAAAGAACCTGGGATTTGGTTGAGTTCAGCAATCATCAGCTCCTCTCCTCCCTAAGGATATGAGCTTTCAATAGTCAGACACATTCTGTATCATAATTTGTGCTTAAATGTTTCACATGAGTCATGTCATTAATTGCTCAAAACATGAGGAAGCTGAAGTTACTGGAAATTAAATTAAGTCCTAGGGCAATAAGTATTAGGGATGGTTTCTAATTTAAATGTCCTTGATACTGAGGACCATGTTCTTTATTACCATGTGTGTCAATTTCCTGTTGCTTTGAAACCAAATTAGCACAGATTTAATAGCTTCAAGAGTTTAAACATATTCTCTCAGTTTTAAATACAGAAACTCAAAAGGCAGTTGCAATAGATCAAAATCAAAGTGTCAGTAGACAGATTCTTCTAGAGACTTCCGTATAACTCCATTCTTTGACTCATCCAGTGTTTGGATCTTACCTGCGTCCTTTGCTGCTGGTCTCTCTCTCCATCATCAGCCAGGGGAGCTTCTTGCTTTCAGTATCGCATTAACCCTCTTCTGTGACTAAATCTTCAGCTTCTCTCTTTCAAGACACTCAAGATTGCTCCCACACTGATAATCCAGAAAAATCTTCCCATCTCAACATTTTTGGTTTAATTCTATTTCCAAAGTTCTGTTTTGCCATGTGAGATAAAATTCACAAATTCCAGTATATTAGGTCATTCTGTTGGTATGACAAAATACTCCATAAAAACAGCTTAAGGAAGAGGGCTTTATTTTGGCTCACGGTTGAGGGGATTCAGTGTGTGATGGCAGGGAAGGCATGGAAGCAGGAGTCTGAGGAGGCTGGTAATATTAAGTCAGGTGTGAGTCCTAGGAGATTCCAAATCTAGACAAATTGGCAATGAAATTTGGCTCCCATGTCCAATATTAGAATATATTTGAGGCTATCATTCAGCTCTCCACACCACAGTTCCCTTCCTTCCTTTTCCTTCCTGTATTTCCTTTCTGTTATGTAGTAGGCTAGCTATACCTTTATCCCTTAACTGATAACCATATCCTATGTATGTTAATGGTGAATTCTCAACATTTTTGTTAAAATCAAAACAAACAAAAATCTGTCTTTGAGAGAGGTACTGATTCTACACAGAGACTCTTCAACAGGAGGCTAAAGTATGGATCCTCATTCATCCATAGTATAAACTGAATGTGGTAAATTCAAACATGTAGAGACATGGCCAGGACAGGGTCTGTGGCTTCCTTATACCTTTCCTAAAATGTTTATTTTCTCTCTCTAATTGTGAGAGCTCAGTTCATATTTCTGAAAAAATTTTAGTATAAATCTGGCTAAATATAGAGATGAGATTTCATATCCCTTTACTCACTTTAGACAAATACTTCTGTAATTTAAATATATATTTTCTATCAGCTAGTAACCTTTCTTTTTACTTAATAATAACTGAACAATGTATAAGTAGTTTCATTAAATGTTTAATTATTTCTTGGGTATTTTGAGATAAAGTTTAGTTATGGAGTTCAGACTGGCCTTGGGCTATGGTTCTTTTGCCTCAGGTTCTCCATGAACCTGCCATGCTTGCTTCAATTTGTAATTCCTAATTCCTCAAGAGAGCAAGGAAAATTGGTCTACACTGCTTCTTCAAATGTTCCTCATTATATAATGATCTCTACAAAATATCCTGTTCATTTTTTTATCAAATATAACTATCTGAAGGCTATATCAGAACATTATTTTAATTAATAAATAATTTAAAAAATATCCAGAAGCCAGTCATCCCATAAAAAAGAGCAATAGATTTAGATTTTTCTGGGAGATTCAACTTGCTATCTGTTTCCTTTACATTTTTTAAATGCTGTTGAGACCTGTGTTACTTTCTTCCACCGCAGACAATATTCAATCATTTTCCTCCAGGTAACTCCTGAAACACAAAACTTTGAACTTAATATTGCTCAATTCCTTTCCCAAACTAAGGTTAGAAAGAAATAATGTTTATGGAAGACTTCCAGAAAGATATTTAATTCACATATTCTTCCAGGTACTTTAAATCTTGCCCCATAGTAAGCAAATTAGCAGGACTTCATAAATGGACTTGATCTTTTGCTCCTCTGCACAGCTGCTTACACTGTATTGTTCTTTGATATGACACTGCTGGCCAGGAATGAAGGGCTTAAGAACAGCATGGGCAACCTAGAAGTTGCCTGTAGCCAACTGTTGGGATCAGAACCTTATAATGATGCATACATCAGTTTTTCCCTCTATTCTCAGTGTTAAGCGGGACCTGGATTCATGTATTTCCACAGTTCTGAGGACTCAACTCTCTACTTAAAGGTATTGCATTTTAAGGTTCTCTATTTGCCATAGAGTGAAAAAAAATCATCGTACTTTTCCTGCCTAGAACAGAGCAGCATGTGTTCGTACAGGTGGTCCAGCATATTCCTCACATTTGCAGTCTTTACATAGGTTTTCTGTGATGCTGCCAGGACTGATTCTTGAATTCCCTGTTCTGATTTCTTTAAGGTTCCTGGAACAGTGTTTGTCCATTTGGCTTAGCTGGTTTTACCTCCGCCACATCTGTTGGTATGATCACATTCGTTTGCTTAGAATCAAATGGGCTCTGTACCTGGAGACAATGCTCAATTTTAAGTGTAATTTTGTGGAGCTGATTCAAAAAACTGTTGGATTTTTCAGGATCTTATTTTTTTCTTATTATTTTTTTTCCTGAGACTTTGTGTTGTTTCTTTGACAATAGAAAACTGCTTGTAATCAGGATATAGAGATTTAGCCTGTAGTTTAGTGATTTGAGGGTGATTCTGGGCATCTCTGCTTTTCCCTGTCACTTCTGATCTAATGTCCTCATGACTACTGTTAGGATTAATGCTGTGCAGTAGTTTATCCATTTCCATGCAGGAATTTAGAAGGTGACCATGATGTTAACAGTGATATAATTGTGTAGCTATACTAAATTGATTTATTAAAATATGAATCTTGAATATTATCTATAAAATATCTATCTATCTATCTATCTATCTATCTATCTATCTATCTATCATCTATCTACCATATATCTGCTCTTTACAAACTGAGCACGGTATATCTTGAGGCATGTTTGACTAGAAAAAAATCTCAGGCAACATGCTAAGGGGCTGAGGATGGTAATACATTAGGAACCAGCTCCCTAGGAGAAGAAAAGATGACAGTAATCTAGACATAGATTATACCAAGCAAATCTTGTGAATCCTGAATTATGTTAGTGAGAGGTCAACTGAAATCTTCCTCTTAAGCAGTCTGATTGATGCCTATCAGTGGAGGAGCAGTAGGAATCTCCGAAGAGATCAGAGGAAAATGCTCTGTATTGGCTGCCAGATACACTTAACTCATCATTTTATGACTGCATTTAAGACAGGAATATTTCAGTTTGGTGTTTTCAGAGTTAGGAACAAAAATTGGATTGACTGTGTGAAAGGAATGCTCTCTAATCCCTTGAGACATGTTTGTTTCAGCAAAGTTCATCCACAGTCAGCATCATAATACTGAAATGTTGAAGCAAAGAACAATTAGCTATCTATCATTTACCTAGGTTTAGTAGTAGTGTGAGGGTGGCTAAGTTTCCTGGGAAGCATTTCGTATTATTTTTTCAACTTTACAATGAGTTATGAAATATTTGAGTTTTTGTCACTTTGCAAGTAATAGATGAATAAAATATGAACTAGAAAAAAGGAAATACCTGAAAATGTGGATTAGTAATATGCTGATTTGCATGCTTCTCCTCCAATGAAATTATCCCAACTCACATCTTTTCTTTTGGAAAAAGAGTCTTGCTATGTGTCTAGACTGACCTCAAAGTCAATATCCTATTGCTTCAGCCTCCCAAATGCTAGGAGTACAGTACATGCACAACCATATCTGGCAAGTTCTTCTTGTTTTTCAAAACATAACTTTTTTTTCCACTTTTAGTAAAATACCTAATTGAAACATTTTTTCAACAGTGGCCAACTACTTAGATGTCTTGTTTATACGATATACTTTAAGGGAAGCAGAGTTGAAGAAAATAATCCATACAAAAAGTTAGAGATTGGGCAGGTTAGTTGTGTGAAGACTAGTTTGAGAAATGTTGATAGAAAAGGAAAAGTCTATGAAATATTGAAGATTAGGAATTTCATGGGCAGGGAGGCATATACAACATGGGTGGCAATGGACTTTCCATTGTTTGTCGAAGAGCTGAATGGACTTAAGTTAGCCTGAGAGGGAGGAGAACTTGAAATGTTGAGGTAGAATTGCTTATTAATTACTGACTTCCTTACTGCAGATGTCCCTTCATGTCTTTGATCTCCCTACTCTGAGTTAACAAACTAGAATCCAGCTGAGGGACACGAAGTGAAGCGAAGAAGTCCATACTCTTTCTTAATGTGCATTTGTCACTTTTTAACTGAATTTTGGCAATTTATATACAATATAATTATATGGTATTTAGATCCTCTCCCCTATCCACACCTCCCCCATTGCCCTTGACACACACACACACACACACACACACACACACACACACATTTACATATGCACACACACACACACACACACATATACATGTATTTATGTTACAGGGACCCTTGACCACCCCTCGGGTGGGGAAGAGTTGGTGCGGAGTCACGACACAGACACCAGGAGTCAGGTGAGAAGCAGGCAGTAAGAACAGCTGCAGACTCATTTATTGAGGAAACAGGGTGTGCCTATATACCCCCTCCCTGTGTCCCATTGGTCCCCGATGGTTTCTTCTGGTATTGTGTCTTCTCCTCATTGGCCTGCAGCGTCTGATGTTGCAGCGTCATCCATCTCCAGGCTCCAAGGCAGGATACAGGTTGGCAAAAGTGGAATTGGGCTACAGCACATGCTCAGTCAGGCTATCATGTACTTCCTCCTACACACACACACACACACACACACACACACACACACACACAGTCTATAGAGTCTAATTAGTGTTCCCAAATGTCCTTAAGTATGGGTCCATCCACTGGAGCCTGGTTAACCTACCAAGAGTCCCATTCTTGGAAAAGACTGCTCCTGCCCCTCCCAGCAGCCATCAGTTGCCATGATTTCCTTAGGTGGGCTTGGAGCTTCTTACCCTCGTCCTCATGTTTGTGCTGGGAGTTTTGTTTGGTTAGGGCTTACATGGGACTTGTCCATGCTGTCACTAATTCTATGTGTTCATATGAGTAACTGACCAGCTCTCTGGAAAACTCTGTTTCCTTGAATTCATCCACCGCCTTTGGTTCTTACAGTGTTTTCCCACCGCCCCCAACCTTCTGCAATGTCTGAACCTTGGGAAGCAAAAGTTTGTTATAGGTGTCTCATTCAGGGATAAGCAGTCTGCAGCCTCTTGTTCTCTGCACATTGGCAAGTTGGGGTGTTTTGTGTTAATCATCATCTGTTGCATAAGTAAACTTCTCTGGTGAGAGGTGAGAGATGCATTACTCTATGTTTATAACAGTAAGTCATTAGGAGTTAGTTTAATATGATAACTAGTTCATATACAACTATTATTAGGTTCTCTCTTAGGTCTTGTGACCTTTCTAGCTTCAGGTTCCTAAGCCTGATAGCAGTGTCAGGTATGGGCTCTATCCAATGAAGTGGACCTTAAATCCAATTAAAGAGTGGTTAGTTAGTCCTATAATATTCACACCACTATTGAACAGGTGGGCAGTTCTTTCCAGGCCAGTTGTTACTATAGTTCACAGTATTCACAGCTGAGTAGGGTTGGTGATTACTTTCCATTCCAGTAGCATGCATAGCATCTTTCAGCACTATGAACACTAGACAGTAGATGTGAGGATCTTAAGTCAACACCAGCTTATTTCTCCTTGTTTGCTCAAACAGTTTATGTATGTAGTATTGTTGGGGACCCCTGTTGTGTAAAGTATCAGTCTCTCCATGTCCGGATAGCCCATGGGCTCGGCTTCATATGCAGAGACTCCTTTTATCAGCAGGGTGCCTTCCCAGCATCTTCCTGACTCATCTTTTGAAGTAGCCATCACAGAAACATGGCCTCTGGCTCTGAAACTGCCAGGTTTTCCTGTGTGATTTTCAGGCAGTCTGACAGCCTGGCAGGAGTCCACCTCTACATGTAAATAGGGCATCCCACAAAGTACCTATCAATTAAGGCTTTTACCACTGCCCCCACAGTATAAAATATCCTGGTTTCCCCTAATTAATGGGGGCTGAATCACTAAGACCTTGAGCCGAGCTGAGTCACAGAATAAAGGAGCGGTGCCACTGAATCTGACTGAGCTGAGTTCTGTGTCTTACTGCCTACGATCCAGCCTTCCCGGAGAGGGCTATCTCTTCGTAAACCATGATTCACGGAAATCCAGCTTTCGCCGTTTCTCGCACCTCCCCTTGTGACCTGGTGGCCAACGGTCCCGAACTTAGAGAGAGAGTGCACGGTGGAAATTGAAACGGAACTGAACGGGCCAGCCCCGGTAGCAGAGAGCCTCAACAATGCGGAGAAGCAGGGACCCGCCAACAATGCGGAGAGCCAGGGACCCAAACAGCAGACGCGGCCCGCGGGACCCGCCGCACTCCAGCGACGTGTGGGAGACCGGCACCATGCCCAGCAGCTGGCGCTCCGTGAAACCCGCACGCCCATATAGTATCTTCAGTAATACAGTCTTGCCATCCAGTTCTGGTGGGTAACTGAGAGCAGGGGTTATTTCCAGTATTGTTTGAGGGTCTATGACATCCCTGGTCAACAGCTTCTAGAAATTTTCAGAAGTCTATTCCAGGAATTCATTTTTTTTTTCTCTCTCTTTAGCCTATGATGCCTAGAATGGGCACTGTCCCCCTATTATAGGGTAGCTTCTTTTAATCTCTCTTTTTTTTTTTGTCTTTCTGAGACAGGGTCTCCCTATAGCCCCAGCTGGCCTGGAGCTCACTATGTAGACCAGGCTTTCCTTGAACTCACAGAGATCTGCCTTCTTCTGCCTCCAGGGTGCTGGGATTAAAGGTCAGAGCCACCACACCCTGCGCTTAATCTCTTTTTATTATATAAAGAGACTTCTGTAGTGGTTGGTTTCCATATGACTTTTTTTCTAAAGACTTTAGTGTTATTTATCCCTCCCTATACTCTTAAATCTTCATCAAGACTGGATAGTGTTCAAGGGAAGAGCTACTGGAGCTAGAGAGCCCTGCCTTTTCCATTCACCTTGGACAATTTAGCAGTCTGAACCAGATTCTTCATTTGGAAAGTCAATTTTAATAACATCTTTCCTCATAATATCTCCATTTTTTTTGAGACAGAATCTCCCTATGGCCCCAGCTGGTCTGGAACTCACTATGTAGACCAGGCTGGCTTCAATCTCACAGAGATCTACCTTGCACTGCCTCCTAAGTGCTATGATTAAAGACCTAGGCCACCATGCCTGGTCCCCTAATATCTTTTAAAAGATGGTCTTAAGGATAAAATATGCAAATTATTGACATACAAATACTTAAAATATAATAGCTGCTTCTATACTTATTATTGTTACTTCTAAGTATTTGAATAAAGTCATTATTTTGCAAAATATTTGAAGGGTACATGGTAAGGTGAAGCACAGAAGGTGTTAAATGAATTCCAAATATGCTTAAACATGGAATGAATCAAATGGTTGAGAGGAAAAGATTGATTCAAAGACAAAGCTTTCAAGACAGAAACACATTTTTGGCTACAGTAAGCAAAGCAAATATGCCACAAGATCAGAGCCCTTCAACGAGTCCATGGAGCCAAAGGTCTGGGAGACAACCATCTCTAAACCAGGTCAGCTAAACCATCTGGATTTTGTGAAAGGTCATCAGGGAGAACAGGTGCTCTCTGTATCAGGAAATGTGAATCAGAAAGGGGATGTTGTCCCAAAATGGCACATCATCATGAGAATGATCATTTACAGTGTTTGTTTTGAACAAGGAGATGATTCGTACTGCTGTAGGTGAAAATACATAATTTGAAATTACAAGAGAAAATGGTTCTGGATAGGTTCAGGAGCCCCCAAGTCTAGCTTGATTTATGCAGTGGTGTGACAAATAAACATGGCAAAATAAACTCTTAGAAACTGAGATCTTCAGTTCCCTCTACTGAACAAGAGTTTTCACTTGAAACATATAGCTTGTTTACTGTGCTTATCATTTAATTTCTTTGCCTTCTCCATGGGTTGGTCTAGGTGCATATTAAAAGTAGGAATAGGAGGCTCATCATGAAGGTTCCCAAATTATGCAAATAGTATTGGCTAGTATGTCAACAAAGTTCAGAAATTAGAATTAACAGTTACATGTACCATTTCATTCACATTTACATATTGTAAAGAACCACAGGTTTCCAAGAACCATGACAGTAAGTGATGCTCCAAATCTTCCTTGGCATTGGCTACAGTCCTTGATGCTTTTCTGATCTTCAAACCAGGAAATCAATCTTCTATGCATGTTGTCTTGAGTCACCTAACCACAGTAACTCACTGGCAGCCCTATTCTTATATTTATAGATGACTCCCAGATAGAAACATACTATTTTTCTTTATATATATTTCATTCTGTCTTTAAAAAACAGACCAGAATGATGTGGCTAATATCTTGTTCAAACTTTCTTTGGTCATGTACTATTTACAAAATTAAGAAATAAGTCTCTATGTTCACCTCCCTCTGTTGCCCCTATGTCCCCAGACTGTGGAATGTTGGGATTCATACTGTGAATGCTCTGAAAATCAATTATTGTCAGAGTCTGTTTTCAGGGCTGCCAGACAATATTTTGGCTCAACTTCAGTCCATTTGGAACACAGCTGTTAAGTTGTTGACAAAAACTAAGGAAATATGAACATGTTCCACCCTTTCAAAAATTGCATTTGCTGGCAACTAACACCATGGATTTGAAATTTTCTTATTAGAGAGTTAGCTAGTACCACTCTCTGGCATCCTCTTGTGTTCCTCACACATGGCACCCTTCATTCACCACTTGGGATGTTCATAATTTGAACTTGATCTGTAAGTTACTGTATTAATAAGTGCCCTGTAACCAAATTTCCCTGGGATTTAGTGTCTCAGTTGTTTCCACCTCTCTAAGTGCATTTGGTTTTTTTTGTTTTTTTTTTTTAAAAAAAACTACCATGAAAGACCAGCACTGACTTATTTCTAAAGGATTAGTCATTAAATCATTCACAAGCTTTTCTAGAAAAATTTTATTCAATTAAACACTAACATGCTATATTTACCTAAGAAAATTACATGGGATTTATACATATGCATTTATGTTTATATGCATGCATATATGTTTAAAAAAACATAAAACAAGAGGAAGGATAAGTCGTAACATTTTTAAAGGTTTATTTATGGAAAAGGAAGACAACAGTGAAAGGAGAAAGGAATAGAAATTAGACTTCCTTGAATATATCAAATATTTGTCTTTTGTATAATGTATTTTCCTAATCTACAAAACAAATGAAATATGTAAAAAGAAATTTCTAAAAAGTAAAAAGTAAAGAAAATATATGAATTTAATTAGATCTCCAGCAATCAGTGCTGACTAATGGAGTTTCAAGTGATAATAAAAACGTTCTGTGTCCCTATTGGTCAATATATAGTAGCCCCTGGCCACACATGGTCATTGAATACTTGGAATGCAGCAAGTGTGACTGAGAACCTAAGCTCTAAATTCTGTTTAATTAGTTTAAATTAAAATTTAATGGCCATATGTGGCTAATAACTACCATTCTAGACATCACAGAAACAGAGTAATCACACAGAAGGGATTTAAATTTCCAGTTTGTTTCACATTCCTAGTGGGATAAGACTTTAAGTTCCACAAAAAACTTAAAAACAATGTCAAACAGTTTTTGGTGATAGTATTTTATAGTAATATTTTATTTTGTTTGTTATATATTGTAAGGTAAACCCAAATGAATAGTTACGTCAATGTTTTTAAGAATGCAGATAGGTCTTACAATTGAAAGGAGATACCGATTTCAGTTCAGTAAGGTTAAAAAGTTTTGAAACATTTGTATTAGCTTGTGATGCAGTTTTTATAAGAAAATAGTTCTTAACTGTGTCCACGGGAAAGGCCCAAAACAGTGCCCAAGCGAATAGAACAGTATCCCTATTGCTCAGCGTCCAGTCTCTAATGCTGTTTTCTTACTGAAAGGAACCAAGATTCCTTGGAATAATGGGTTGTTCAGATTTGGGAGAGCACATAATTTATAAGACAAATTTGAAACATTTTGTCATAATGAAAACCAGGGATATTTTCAAAGATTGTTAGGATTATGTAAAAAAACAGAGTCAATTTGAAAAGTTTCCACTGACCAAAGATGAAAATGTTTGTACATCAGTACTAATAACTATAATGGATTGGAAAATTTCAAATATATGTATGTCATAGTTTTATAATAATAGTTTAATATCTCAGATATCTTTAGTGGATACTAGAGAATAAATTAAATATCTTGAAAACAAGTAAATTTCAAGTATTTCTTTTGCCTTTTCTGTATGGTTGCATTTCACGGTTACCAAAGAATTGACTAAAGAAAGCTACCTTTTGTAACACCATTCTAATAAGTGATTAAGTGATGATAAAATTGTAATATCATTGTCTTTCAGACACAGGTATAATAATGGATCTAGGCGATGATCATGAATGGACAAAAATATCTAAAAATGATAAGAGAAGTAAACTACAATGGTGGCATGCTGTTTCCCTGTTCATCTTATTTTTGCTTCTTTTGTTTGCTGTAATATTCCTTGAGGGAAATACTCATCTCTCTGTCTTCGTCTCTCTTTCTCATTCTCTCTCTGTATATACACATGCATTGTCACACAAAAGCGCATACATGTGTATATACCTTGCAAAATAAAGTAAGCCATCAAAACCCCAAATGAAAAATATAATCAAACCTGAACCACATCAAGCCTCTAAACCTAACAAGTTATAGAAATCACAACAAACAGAAAACTTGTTAAAGGAACACTTGTTCTGTAATAATGGATTCAACCTGTGTAATACTGTGGGACGATTAGTCCACGGGTAAAAGAAGGTTCTTCTTCAAGTTTATTAATGATGCTTCATTGGATAGGGATAGTTCAGAGGTTGAAGTGCTGGCTAAGCAATGATTGGAGTTTGAATGCCCGCACCCACAAATTGGACAAATTGGGTGTGTTGCACACGCCTGTAACCCTAGCACGGAAGGGGACAGAGACAAGATAATCACTAGGGCTTGATGGCTTCTAGTCTAGCAACAAAAGAGAACAAAACACCTCCTCCACAAAACTGTGCGTTTTAGGCTCAAGGAGATAACCCTGCCTCAAAGGAGTAGGCAGAGAGCGATGAACGACACTCAACATCTTCCACAGGACTCTGTGCACACACGGAAATGCACACACTGACACACGCACACACACACACACACACGCACACACACAGAACATACAGTGAGACACAGACACTTAAAAATAATGCTTTATTGAAACATAATCTCATTCATTTGTTTTCATAGTGTTTCCTTTGTATGTGTGCTTGAAGAGGACAGCTGAGAAACCCAAGAGAGAAAATGAGCATCAAAGCATAAAGTCTTTATGTCTGGCCCTAAATAGAAAAAAGACTCCCAGGGTCTGCTTAACATGATAAAATCATCTGATTTCCCCCCCACAACAATAACAACAAAATTACAATTCAATAAAAACAAGCAGAGCGGGAGCGTGGTCTTGCCAACCAATTCAAGGGCTTTCGTTGGATCTGGATTCAAATAGAGAAACTTTTAAGAAAATCAGAAAAAATATAGACTCTTTGCACATTGAAGATTTTAAGCAATCTTTGTTTTATATAGCTATAGAATTAGTTTTTTAAAAATATGTGTTTTGTTTACAGGTAAAATTATATAATGTCTACGATTTGCATTAAAATAATACAGTATGTGGGAGTTGAGAAGAAACAAGATTTGCTATATATTGGTATTTGTCAAGAATAGTGGTAGATAAATTGGGCTTGTTATACTATTTTCTCTAATTTTGTGTAAGTTTGAAGTCTGAAGTAAATTTTCATTGATTTTTCTTAACAAAGGAGGAACCCTAACTAACTAATATATATAATAAAATAGATGGTAGAAAAGATGGAATGATACAGTATGGATTTGAGAGAGAAAAAGATGTGTTGACAGGAGGTCTGGAATTGAGATAGTAATGTGGGTCCAGTGATATATCCCATCACTGTGATGCACATAGGAAAATGTCCAAGCTAAAGGGATGTCTGAGAGTCTAATTTCTGAAACTAGACTGGGCTGGGAGTCTAATTCTGCTTCTTAGTAGCTGTATGAACTAGGGCAAGTCTCAGAGCCTCTTTGGGCATCAGTTTTCCATGATAAATCTTTTTTAAAAATGACTAACATTGGAACTGATGCTGAAAGTCTTACAAAAATTTAAAAGCTTTGTTACTGAGTTTTCAATATTATGAAACAGTGGTTCTTGAATTTTAATATACATCAGAATCAGCATTTGGCTTGTTAAAATACTGTTGCATCATCCCTCCCTCCCTCCCTCCCCCACAGTTTTAAACTTAGTAGGTCTGATGTGGGTCTACTACATATCTATATGAAGTTGATGTGGTATGGGGTCCCCTAGAAACATCTCACAATTCCTTAGTTTTCTGACCTTCATTTTGATAGAAGAAAGGTAAATCTGAGTATTTCCTCTTTAAATAAATCATTTTCCAACCCTATATAAATGTAACAGGGAAAATGGCAATCTTAGGCTGGTCCTAAGTTGAGAGAGTTTGAGTTTTGTCTTCTTGGCTTTTGAAACTGAATGAAAGAAAAGTGTGCTTGTGGGGTAAAAATGACATGCCAGCTGCAGATTATTTTTCCTTTTCTTTTTTTTTAATTAAAAAATTTCTATGTAGCCAGACAATTTCTCACCTACTCATCTCCATCTAAAACAAGACACCATCTGTTATGTATGCACTTAATCAGTACCATGACAAATTGGAGCACACTCAGGCCTCTGATACCATACACCACTCCCCAGGAGTTTCTGACTAGACCTTTGGAAGATCCTGATCAGAGACTGAGAGGACAGCTGGCCCTGAGGCTGCAGCTGGATTCAATCAGAGACCATACCCCCTAAGGACTCCTTCCCAATAAGCAGGGTCAAATAGCTTGGCTGAGATAAAGCTGGGAAATGAGTTACCTGGTGTCTGGGAGGATTCTGAGTTTGATTTACTTTTCAAGAAGGTTATCTTTCAAAAGCAGGTCTCTTTTCTCTTTGTTTCCATCAGAAACAAAGTGAGGATGTTGAGAGTTGTCAGCATGTCCCCAGTGTGTGCCTGGGCTGTCACAGAGGTTCTGGCTCACAGACAAAATACCTCCATGCCTGGAATGAAGGATCTAATTTCCTTTCCTTCTGGTCTGGGGTGACCTGCAGTCTGAAGTCAGACAAGCCATACCTCTTCATAGCTCCTCTCCAGCAGATAACAAGGTCTCTCATTCCTTTGCTGGCTAACAATCCATTTGAGTTCAACAGCAGGGAAAGCAGGTGGGCATTTGAAATGAGAAAAAAAAATTCTGCCAGAGAAAAAGAAAACAGATAAAAAGCAGTATTGTAAGAAAGGAACAAGTGGAGTTGGAATTTGTCGACTGTGGATGGGGCAATGGGGTTAGCTATTGTACTTTCAAGAAATATTCCAGGTGATTTTATTTTATTCTTGATGTACAGCAGAGGGGAAGAAAAAATGTCTGGAAAAATACAGAAAAAGAAAATCTGTGCAGATGAAAATAATAGTCATCAAAGAAATAATTAGAGATTGTGATCTTTTTCATGCCCAAATATTTATTCATTCAAAAGTTTAAAAAAAAAACCAAAGTGGATATAATTTGAAAAGATTCTCCATACAAGGAGTTTTCAAACTTCTTTTAATAATCCACATGTAATGTTAGGGAATGAGGAAAATATGCTTAATTTTATAATGAGCATGATACATGCCACAAAATAAGCATATAGAAATATATTTCCAATATATAGAGATAAATTGTTTAAGAAACAAATAGAAGACATTAGAGTGGATTTTAAAAGCTCATTACATTTTTTTCTTTCATTCAATTTGGCAAATATATGTGAGTGCCAAACACTTGCTTCACTGGGACTGGAGAGATGGTTCAGCAATTAAGAGCACTGGCTAGTCCTCCAGAGGACCAGGGTTGGGTTCCCAGCACCCACATGGCTACTAACAACCATCTGTATTTCCAGTTCCAGAGATCCATTGCCCTCTTCTGGCCTACACAGGCATTGCACAACACAAGTGTACTTACATATAGGCAGGCAAAACAAACATATAATATAAACAAATAAATATATCTTGCTATAAAGTTTTAGTAAAGAAAGGGATACCATGAATATTTTGTTGAAATGCATATTCTTGGGCCAAAACTCAGGATTCTGATTCAAAACATTCTGAAGGGCTTGGGAATATGCAATTCTGGAGAGGAACTTAGGTGGTCTGACCACAGACCATAGATCATAGACAGTCTCAGCCAGTCCTAGGAAATACTCATCTTCCTGGAGTCCTGAGTCTGCCTTTCCCATTCAGATTTTTCCTTAGCTCATATTATGAACTCAAACTGTCACCTGGGATTATGTAACCCTGACTGACAACAAAAAGTGCTACATGTGGTATACGTGACTTTGCCTCTCTACTCAGCCTTATATCTCTTTCCTAATTCCCCTTTCTGAACGAACAGCTTTACCTTGTTGTCAAAGAGGCAATTGGAAGTTCATCACACACTCACCCCAAAGTCCTACTTTCCTCTGATTTAGTTAGTCACAGTGTGTTCCAAGTACCACACTGTGGTATCTAGTGTGTTCCAGGTACCACATTGTAATATCTAGTGTCCTCATCTCTACTGCTTCTGCCTTGGGTCAGCTCCATTAGCCACCACTGTGACTATTTTCACAGTCTTCTAATATTTTTAGGATCTCTCTACATCCTAGCCTTTTAATATTCTTTTTGTGCTGTTTTCAATTGTTCTTTGTAAAATGAAAAGCAATTCCCTTGCTTAAAGGCCTGTAATTAATCAAAATTGCCCAGAGAACAAAATCCAAATTTCCTCAATGGTTGTATAAAGCCACTCTCTATGGTCTCTTAAGCATTGCTCTTAGAGAATCTCCTCTACTCTCTCTGCATGTTGCAATTCAACCATCACTCAGCCTTGGGTTTTCACCTGTGTGCCTTGGCTCCCACTCCTATGGCTAGAATGGCTTTTTCCTAGTCTTGTTCGCATTATGGAAGTCCATTCAT
This sequence comes from Nannospalax galili, assembly GCF_000622305.1. Classification (NCBI taxonomy): domain Eukaryota; kingdom Metazoa; phylum Chordata; class Mammalia; order Rodentia; family Spalacidae; genus Nannospalax; species Nannospalax galili. The sequence goes on from NW_008360320.1 coordinate 5,253,034, forward strand.
TTTTAAACACTCATTGGACTATAAAATTTCACAAAGACTTCTGTCCCTCTTAATCCACACAGAACCCACTCCTTTTCTCTGTCAGGTGCGTCTAAAAGAGCATGTTACCCATTACAACAAGTTTTCTACTCATGTGTCTCACTTTTATTTGTCCACAAGCCTCTCTAGGACACAGAACTGTTCTCATCTGTATGAGAATTTTCATCACAGTATTTGGTGCATGCCTGGTCTTGAATAAACAAATTAACGTGTGTGTGGATGAATGTAAAGTTAACTTATGAAGACGTATATCTGAGCCAATGAATAACTTAAGGAACACATAGTAAGTGATCTTGTTGCCAAAGTAGTGTGGAGATAGAATCATGTGATAATCATTTGTTACATGATTTATTTTTAAATTGATGGTCAGTGTTAGTTAAGTGTCCTGACAAACTTTGAGTTGTTCTTCACTCATTTAGAAATAGGCTTATATTATTTCATCTATACTTAACCAAATTTTTAGGAGACTTGTAGTTTTTGGGCAAGCATGCTAAGCCTCATATTTATGAGGTAGTTTATATTTACAATTCATTTTTCCACACATAATCAAGCCTACCTCATACCTGGTGGTTTTATCAGAGTACAGGAGATTTGCTGAGTGAGCAGAGTCTTTTGTGTGCAAGGCTCATTTACAACATATGGCTAAGTGATACTCTTATTCCCTTTGACCAATGAATTTCCAGAAGACTGTTCAGAAAAATGGACAAAAAAGAAAACCTGAAGATTCTCTTGTGCTTCTGTTCCTACTGCTTTGCTATGCTTGAAAGAACAATAATGAGAGAAGCAGAGCTATACCTGCAGGCATAAGTGTCTCTGAATGAATCTGCACTAGCTTAAAAAATTATTTTTTTTCTTAATTGCTCAGACTGCATCCTCTCCCACCACTCTCCTCAAAGAGAGAATGATCAGTGACAAATGGCAGTTGCAGAGAAGCAACATCAAGAGCTGGCTTCACACTCAGGGGAGAATGTTCCATCTCCTCCTCGTGGCTTCTGGTACTCTAAACAGTCAGAGAAACTTCTCTAGTAACAAACTATAGCAATGATCCCTGAAAGTCTAGTCTTAAGAAATTATTTTTAAATATTACTGTTTGCAGTTGATTTATTCCTTGTAATAATTCTAGAACTAACCAAACAAAACAAAAAACAAAAAAAAAAAAAACCTGAAAATACCTGAATGATAAGGGAAAAAGTAGTGTGTGGTTAATTGTCAGTTGAGAGAAATAAAACGTAAACCTTTTAAAAATATATTTGTTCAGTGCCTTCAAGTTCAAAATTATTTCTCCCAATTTCTGAAGCACCAATTTTGACTCGTTTAAATTCACGAACCTCATCCATACAGAACTGGGAATTGCCGAGATGTTAAACCTGCATTTTTATGACACGTTCTAAAGTCAATAGGAAAGAGGTTTCTGAATAAAAGCCTTAAAATTACCTTATGAATTATTAATTACAGGGTATATTACCTTTGAATTATAAAAGCCCAGTAAAATGGAAAAGAGAATTGAAAAACATCAATCTCAGGTTCTTTAAAAATGTAATACCAATCATTTGAGCAGTGTACAAATCTTTTATTAAAGATAAAAAGGAGGTGATACGTATTTTATTAACTGGAGGATATGTTCAATCCACATGATTAAAAATCTCATTACCAACTCGTCAGGAAAGTGATTTATTACTGAAACAGAATGGAAAGCATTCGGTTGTCCTCAGCAGCATTTATCAGAAGTGGAACTATCAGTTTGTATCTAGTTTAACATACTTAATATTTTTAAAGGTGGTTTTGCCATCTGTTTGATAAATTGAAGTTTTTTTTCTAAATTTGGCAAACTACCTTAAAGAAAAACATTAGCTGTTTTTCATTTAGCTTCAAGATCTAAGTTTCAGAAATAAAGATTTTATCTGTGCTGTAATGAAGGTAAATTTTCCAGTGTAAAGAAAACAAAAACAAAAACATTCGGGGCCCATTATAGTTCCTGGTCTCAATATGTTTTGTAGTTTGCAAGCATTGCATGTATGTAAACTTAGTGCTCTGATAAGGAGACAGGAGGATCAGGAGTTCAAGATCAGCTTTGGCTGCAAGTTCAAGGTCATTTTTGTCTCAAAAAATAAAACAAAACTAAAATAAATAAAAAATGGTGTATATAAATATTTATTACAAGGAGTTTTCTTTTGGAAAAAGAAGAGATAATATGGGTATTTGTAATGGCACAGAAAATATTATCTTTTAAGTACTTTGGTTCTGTGATTGTTATGATTTTGCTTTTAAGAGTAATTGTAATTACTTTCTGAAAGATTTCATCTTCCTCCTGTTTTAAGTGATACCTAAATTAGTATATTTAGAAAGCAGTCCTTTATTGTTACCTAACTGCTTAGTACTTATGTTCATTTGATCTTATCTATAATAAGGTGACATAACACATTGGAGAGGTGGGAGAATGAATGATTTTACCATGAGCCTCCCAAACCCCAAGGGATCCTGGAAGGGATTTGGATTGCTGGAGGAGCGAGCATTCAGAATAGGGAAAACAGCACTATGTTCTTACCATGCTCTCTCAGTCGAGACTGAGCTGGCCATGTTGAGAAGAGAATGAACATGAGGCCTTAGGAGAAACAGGCAAGTTGGTTGTTCATCAAGAGCTTTAAGGATAGTAGTCTTTGATGAATAGTTACAGAAGAAGCAGTATGCTGGACTGAAGTTAGAGGAAGCCAGAAGAAGCTTTTAAAATGAAGAATAGGAAAACAAAATAAGTGTTATTGAATGGGCAGAGAGGGTAACCAATGAGTTAGAGAGACCAGCCAGAATGCCATCATGATTCCATGGCAGTAGGATAGGAACTGAAAATTATACTGATAAAGAAAAGTTGGGGGAGGGGTGTGTAGGGGAGTGATGCTGTGCTGATGGCTCAGCAGTTAAGAGCACTTGCTGATCTTTCAGAGGACTGGAGTTCTGTTCTCAGCACACACACTGGGCAGCTCATAATCATCTGTAACTCCAGCACCAGGGAATCAGACACCCTCTTCTGGTATCTGTGGGCTTCTGCATCCATGTACACCACAGAAATACATATATACACACATATAGATAATACAATAGATCTTTAAAAAAAAATCTTAGGAAAAGAATTTACTAAAGAGTGTAAAGAACTCTATGTCTTTAAGATTGAGAATTTTTTACTTTTCTCCCTCTCATCTCTGTCCTTTCAGGAGGTCTTACCAACAGCATTGGTCTTAAGAAGAACTTACTTGATTCCTTCGTGTCTTCTTCATGTATCCCTTCACACAGAACTTGAAGTCAAACTCTTTAAGAGCTTCTAATCTTCAGACACAGATATTTTCTTCTTCTCATTCAGAGTAAGGACAGCTGAGATTGTACCAGTGTTCTAGTTTACAAATGGAGTCTTCAGGGAATGCTTATTTTTTAAATTTGTTTTTATTGAAGTTTTGTGTATTTCACACAGAACATCTCAAACAATCTTAATTGCCTTTATATCCCCATCCCCACTGGCACCCTCCCATACCCCCCTACTGGAGCTCATATGCTCTGTCATCTCTGTTAAGGCCCACTGTGTCAAGTCAGTGTCCCCAGATGATCCCTAGTGCAAATCTATACACTGAGGTCTAGTCAGCCTATCTAGAGTCCCTTGTTTTAGGAAGATCAACTTTCTTCACCTGGCAGCAATCAGTTGCCAGTATTTCTTCAGGTAAGATTGTGGTCTGCTGTTCATTTTCCCAGGTCTATGCTGGGTTTTTGTCTGCCTGAGTTTGCATGGAATTGTGTATGCTGACACCATTGCCATCGAATCATATGAACAGGTTCCCAGGAGCTTGTAGGACTCTGTTTCCATATGGTCATGCACTTCCTCCCTGGCTCTTTTTATTTTAACTGTCATTAGAGGCATCATGGTTCTAAGGCTGCTTTTGAATTTGGGTTTCTAACTGTTAATATTAAGCAATAACCACCATAAAGAAAGGCTGAGCACTTGCAAACATTTTTCTCTCATTTAAAAAATAAAATTTAACTTAAGAATGGTTGCCATAGATATGATCACATTGACAAACTTCTTGGCATTAGAATATGTGCATATCTTCTCTGACTTATATAATGCTTGCTGCAAAAAAAAAAGGCTGGAAAGTCTCTCTCTGCCTCTCTCTCTCTCCTCTCTCTCTCTCTCTCTCTCTGTCTCTCTCTGTATGTATATGTATGTGAATTTTTTATTAAAAAATAAAAAGCTGTGTCAAATGTAAAATGCCTGTGAACAAAACATCTCATTTCTTCAAGCTGTTTTCACCCCTTTGAGTATCTAGTTCGACAAATGCCTTTTCCTTGTTCCTTTTTTTCAAGTTGGCACATTCTTCTTCAGTGAAAACAAGGGAGCAAGGGATTATTCCAGCCATTGAAATAGAACGGTGTGTGAATCTGACAGCTGGAGCTTGGGTATGAGATATTGCAATTTTTGCTGTGGGGAAAGAGATAAAATGAGGGTTTGAATTTCATAGCATAAGGGGCTACCTAAATAGCAGCTGTTAGGTATGAGACCTCTGATGAAGATTACAACATAATGGGGGCAGATCTTCCCAAGCCCAGAGAACTGAAAGTGGGAGAAAGGGAATCATGTTGTTTTAGTGGACATGGATTCCCCTCCCCCTTTTCCAACTCCTGGCAATTGCTTTCTATGTGTAGAGCTATGCATTCATAAATTCTCTTCACTTGACTATACTAAAAATACCTACAACCTTAGAGTTTTCATTTTTGAAGGAACCGAGTAATATCCATAGATTACATGAGAAAGTACATATCTTGATATTGTTGAACTTGTTAATAAAATTTCAGTAGGTTTGGTTTTATATTTAGAGATGAAATGTTGTGGTAGGTTTGACTTTCAGTGAAAATAAAGTGATTCCTTTCTGAATTTCCCTTAGTTGGTCATTTTTATGCATTCATTATTATCTCATATTACAGATTCTTTCTCCTACATGTTGGATGCCATCACCAAACTTCTTATTTCCTCTTCCTACCCTGTAACTCTTTCTATGTTGCAGTCATGATGTAATCTTTCCAAACCTTCAAACATAGCTTTCAAAGTCTCACTTCTGCAACTTCAAAACAATAGGAAATGTGCCAATCATGAAATTCCTTCTCTCACCACCTCTCCCCTCTTATCCAATACAAGCATTGCAAATAATTCCCTGTGTGCTGTGACATAATGGTTATTTTGGTGGTCTCTCAAACATAGCTCCAAAATTACAATCTAAATAAGTTGTTCTTAAAAGTTTAGCTAATTATGTCATTTGACTTTCTGTAGCTGTGACAAAATATGTAAGGCAAAGCATCATGGTGGGGGCTTGTAGATTATAAGGAGACTCACCTCATGGCAGCCAGAAAGGACAGAAGTAGAGAAAGAGACAGATACAATCAGAGGTACTGAGACAGAGAGAAATGGAGATAGAGACAGACACACAGAGGGGAGAGAAATGGAGAGAGAGAGATTTTGGAGGATGAGAGCCCTGGAGACAAAATACATCCTTCAAGGGCGCACATGCTCAATGATGTACTTCTTCTAGCAGAGCTTCACTTCTGAAAGTCTCCACAGCCTCCCAGTAGCCCATTCAGCTATGAATCATCAATGGCTCAATCGATTAATAAGGTTAGAGACTTCATGATCCAATGATCTTATTATTTCTCAAAAACCCCGTCTCTGAATACTGCTGCATTGGGGATCAAATAATCACTCCAGGAACCTTGGGGAATATTTATGATCCAAACAATAATAGTAACAGAATCTACCTAAAAATTATTGAGGATTTCCAAAGAGGTTTTATTCATTTGATCACACAAATCAATATTTATGATAATAGAATCAAACCAGAATAATTTTGAATGTTCAATTCTTTAAAAAGTATTGGTAACACTTTATATACTAACAGAAACAACATACATTATGGCAAATAAATATTCCAAGTTGAAAAGTTACCAGTTTTCTCAAAGGGTAGTTCTCTAAATATCATTTTAATATTATAAATTGTGTGATTTTAATACTTTTTAAATTGCTTAATGCCTTCTTTATGGTCTATCCTGCAGAATATTCCACACGCATGTCTAACAACAAGCATTCCGCTCTTTGGGGTAGAATGGTACAAGATTTCACGGGGATCTGTTAGGTCTACTTGGTTTCTGAGAATGTTCAAGACTTATCGCTTCTTTTTGTAATGCTTTCAGTTTCCACATTTTATTTACTTCCTCAGTGTATATTTTAATGAATTTTTGTGCATATCATAAATACAAATTAATCATATTTAGGCTCCCTTCTCCAACTGGAACCTCCATAACCACCCCCCATATCAGCTGCCAATAGTCTCCAACCTTAGCTGAAGACCTACTGCCTTCTTGATTTCCTGCTATCCTAAAATTAAGATCACAAATCTTTAACAGTCATTGTTGAATTGCCTATTTTTCCTTCAATGCAATCACCTTTAGTATAATGGAGCTCTATTTCTATGTGTATTTTTTTTCTTACTTATTGTGATATCTTCCTAATGTAATGATCTCTTTTGATAAAATCTACCTCTCTACCTCTGGTAACATTTCCCTGTAACATTTGTTCCTCTGGTATTATTTTTCTTAAAGTCAGTCTACTTTATTGGACACCAGTACATTATTTTCCATCATTTGATTTGTACTGTATTTGTGCCATTGAATCTAAAGTATTTCTGTTATAGGCAGCATGGAATTCCTTTCCCTTAGGTGAGATCATGGCCCATTTCCTCACTTCATTGTACATCTAGGCGATTGCCCCCTCTGTCACTCTCTCCATGCCTAAAATAGTGACTAATGCAGACCAGTCCCTGGATACACATTTGTTGAATAAAATACATCCTAGTCTATAAAGATAGGGCATGCATTTTATGATTGTATCAGAAATAGGCAAGTAATTATGGACATTTGGTTCTCAATTGGTGGTGCTGTTTTGGGAGGTCTTAGGAGTTGTGGCCATGCTGGAGGAAACAAGTCACTGGGGTGGGCTTAGAGAGTTCTTAAGCCTTGCCAGATATCTAGTCCCTCTCTTGCTTCCTGTGCCTGCTTGACGATGTGAGAGCTTAGCTTCTGCTCCCCCTCCAGCCACCTCTGCCACCATGCCTCCCTGCCATGATGGAGTCTTGCCACTTTGGAACCGTAAGCTTAAATAAACTCTTCCCTTTGTAAGTTCCCTTGATCATGGTGTTTCTATCACAACAACACAAAAGTAACTAATAGAACAGCCTCCTAAACATTGTTTCAGTGTTATTCAAAAATCATTTCTATAATTCAAAATAAGGACTTCTAATAATTAGTCTTCATAAAAACACTGAGAACAGGGGTTGGAGAAATGGATCAGTGGTTAAGAGCACTGGATCCTGTTGTAGAAGGTGTGGGATTGGTTGCCAGCAGCTACACAGTTGCTAACAATCATCCCTAACTACAGTTTCAGGGGACCCTATACCCTCTTCTGGCCTCCATGAATATTGCATGCACTGGTGCACTAACATACATGTAGACAAAATACTCATACACATCAAACAAAACAAAAACACTGAGAACACTGGCACAAATTGCCAAAATCAACTGGAAATCTGAAAGCCATTCAACTACCTGAGGCTGCTGAGTTAAGAAAAGTGTCCTAATCTTGGTAAGACTTATGTGTTTTAAAGTGACCTATTTCAATATAGATCACATACCCCATCATATTCCAACATGTCCAATATTACATCACTGAACACCAGAGCAAAGTCCCCGAGGCTTGTTTTTGCTTAACCTGTTCAATGTACAATAAGAAAGCAGAATTTGTGATGATGGAGTCATATGAATAAAAGAAAGACTGCAATGAGACCCGTATAAAGCATGAAGTTCATGTGTGCAGAGACCCAGACAAAGCATGAAGTCCACGTGTGCCAAGACCCAGACAAGTCATGAAATCCAAATGTGCAGAGACCCGGACAAAGCATGAAGTCCATGTGCAGAGACTGTGGCCCTAGTGAGCCTCAGTTCTGTTCTCTGGTATTGGACTCTGCCAGTGGTTCCTGAATAGGCTATGGACATACTCTGAATTTTGTGCTGATGGGATGACTTTATGCTCCTTTTAAAGTAATTTGCAATCACCAGCTTCAGTATTTTCTTGTCTTAACATTTTTCTGCAGAAAATTTCTTTTGCATATTAAAATGCTAAGAGTTGTCAGCTATGGCTTGAACTTAAGTTGCTAGAAATTCCACACCTGTGTAAAAGAGTTTTATTGAACACTTCACTGTGATTTTCATATTAATTTATGGAAATCCTCTTTAAGAAAATGCTTATGAAGCAAACCACAGTACATAAACTACCTTAGAACACAAGAATTGTTATTTTCCTGGTGTCAGTTTATGAAGAATGCTAATCATCTCCCCTTCTGTGTTTACAGCTATAAGAGGAACGGACCAATTCTGAAACATTTTGGAAATCACAAGACAAACTTAATGTAATTGCTGTGAGTTTTAATAACAATAATTTTCTGTGCTTTTGAGTGTTAAGTATATATTGAAAAATCCTTCCTTTTTATCTTAAAGACCCTATTCAAGAGCAAACAAACCTGAAGTCGAATTAGACTGAATTATGATGAACTAGACAAATTCTCTCATATAAATTTTTAATTGTGTCAAGTACTCCATCTACATTTCAACTCAGGATTAAGTTATTAGTAGTTTTCTAGTATTTCTAGGGGCTGGAGAGACAGCTCAGTGGTTAAGAACACTTGCTATTCTTCCAGAGGACTTGGGTTCAATTCCCAGAACCCACATAGCCACTAACAACTGTCCTTAACTCCAGTTCTAAGGCATCTCATGCCCTCTTCTGGTCTCAGCAGACATTGCATATATGTGGTGCACTTACCTATATATAGGCAAAACATTCAAACACATAAGATAAAAATAATAAATAAAATATTTAAAATTGTTTTTAAGTATTTCTAATTAATTTCTGGAGCAATTTAGTGTTTTGTCAAATCTCTAAATCTTTCCCATTTCACTGAAGAGTGTGGAAGTAAATGATTGCTGACTCTGGTAAGCCACCTCTTGTAGTAGGCCTGAATTTCATATTTAAGTACAATTTTATATTAGAGAACACAGATTTATTTGTTTTGCATATTCAGAGCTAGATTTTTGGGGAAAATGCTATGCAAATTTATGTAAATTGGAATACATGTTTATGTAAAACAACATGTGATTATGCATCCCTAAATTTACAAGAAAAACTCTGCTAGTCTTCTCTTAAAAAGTAGAGAAAACACAAATATACTCCCAGTCCCAGTTTGGACCAGCCTTCTCCTTGAATGGTTTGTCTGGCGTGTGGAAAGACTCTCATGTGCCATGCATTGGTTGAGGATTCTGTGTTTCCTATGCTGAAAAATGGTTTTCAGCTTGAGTTTCAGACGATGCTGCCAAGTTTTTCTCCCCTTCTCCTCTTTCCTTTATTTCTGGGTTGAAATATCTTGATTTCCACTAATTTGTGAGTTGTTACTCATTTTCATAAGTAAACATATACTAAATGAGTCCATGGCCACACTTGTCTTTCTGCAGTGAACTGTCATGAAGAGAGTGTCAGGTACCCAAATATCTGGCATGTTTCCTACAGACTTTTTCTTTTCAAAGTGTACAAGGTTTGGATTATTTCATGTTCTAAAGCTAGGATGAACACAGAGATAGTATTTTTCACAAAAATGTATCCCTCTGACAGTGACAATTTTTAATTATACCAGGTTTAATGTTTAAACTGGTATTGTTGAAGAAGTGTACAAGAAGTTATCACCCTAAGCAGGAATTTATCTATTTTTTGCCTTTGTCATTCATGTGATGATGTCTCCATTCATTGCATGATTAATCCTTATTTCACGTGAATCTCACAAATCTCATCCATCAGGTAGTCCCTAGAATTCTTAGACAAGAATATTATCTTCATATATCAAAATCACTTAACTATTAGTTGCCAGATTTATTTTCTTAACTTATACCCTCCAAAATTGTGCAGCTTAGATAAGCCCTAGGCTTTTATTAAAATTTCTGTTTCTGCTTCCTAGAGAGAAAAGAGATGAGATGTGTATATCTAACCTTCAGCAACCTTGGGCACCATTTCTTTTCTTCATAAATCCTGTCAGTTGTTTTCTTTTCTCATGTCTGCATGTTGACAATCTTATGGAATCTTACCTTCTAGGAGAGGCTCACAGCTATGAAATGCAAAAGGCAATATGTTCACTGACAATAAGTGGTAATCTGTCTTGTGATTGGAGGTGGGTGAGTGGATCTTACCAAGTCTGATGATTGTAAATGGAGATATTTTGGAAAGAATCCTCCCAGTCATATGAAGTGTATAAAAATATTCTATGAAATGGACAGTACTTTGATAACTTGAAGATTTGGTTAATAGAAAAGTGTGCAAATTACTAGTGCCTTTTTTTCAAAGATCATTATATTATTTTCTGCTATTGATAAACTATCACACACACACACACACACACACACACACACACACACTCACGAATGTCTAATAAAGAGATTTCACAAAAAAGGGAGCAGAGTTAAGAAAGCTTTGTAACCCTGACTACATAAGGCAGGATAATGGCATAAAAACTAGACTACAAGTCAGTATGCTGTGACTGCTTATCCAATATTTCTGAAGCCTGATTATTTGCTAATATTAAAGGATTTGGAGTGTGTGCGTATGTGTGTGTGTGCACATGTGTGTGTAGTTTTTTTGGATGACCTATTTAAACTGGAAGGACAAATGAGATATTGAATGTTTTATACATCAGATATCACTGCAATGGTAAGCAACATTATTATGAATCCATATTTCTTTATATCAGTCATTAAATGAATAGTTATTATTAGTACATAAAAATATTGACGTGCAATTCAAATTTCTTCTCCTTCCTTCTTCTTAATGAAGAAGAAATTAAAAAAAAAAAACCCTGATCTTCAAAATCTTCAAAAATATATACTTTTTAAAAGAAAAAACTAAATCAATCAATGTTAGGATAAGCATGCCCCTCTCCAGTGGTCATGTATCCATTACATCATATATCAATTTTGGATTATGACAAATAAATGAATGAATCTTTTATAAACTATGGTTCTTGAAGAAAAGAGTGATGAAACAATGCTTATATCCACATAAAGTTAGACAACTGATAAAAACTGAATTGATTTTTGAGACTATCAAGATTACCTAAGTTTTTCACAATGTGTTATCTAGAACTAGAGTTTGACTTTGAAAATGTGTGATGGGTCACAACATAGATTCCAACATGTGGTCCTGGAGATGACCATAAAATAAGCATGACTTAGTATGCCAATTGTGGCTTGGTCATTCCTATTTTGTGAGTATATTTGTTTAAATTAATTTCTAATTGTGTTCAGCTACTGATTAAATTGAATTATGTATGTATTTGCAAGATTTCTGAAAACCACGTCATCTCATTTATTATGAAGCTCAGCTTTAATTTATATCACAGTTTAGAAGATATTAAAATAGCCTCATCCTTGCTGAAGGATCAAGGTGCAAGTTATTCTAACTTTATTGTTAATCTTTTCTGGGCCTTTCTGATAAAGGAAATTGCATATATAAAGACAACAAACACATGGAAAATATAGTATTGCTTTAGTAAAGGTTGGGAGAACAGCTTACATATTTCCCTATGCCACCCGTACCTCCCACCATTTAGTCTCATGTGATGCAGAAGACAACAGAAAATAGTTTCCTTGTTTGTATGGATGTCCACCTGTTGTTGGTGCTTACTACACAGGAAACAGGAGTAAGGCAGCAAGAACATGGGATACTGTCATAGGTCAACATATTCTTTTTTTTTTATTTTTAAAAATGATTTATTTAATAACAACATACTTAGAAGAAGCATATCATTACAACATAATTGACATATTCAATAACGTTTTCCTGAGGTAGGATGCATCTCTTTCAAATTTGGCTGTAAATTTTTAGGTTTACAGTTGAATTATTACAGTTATACAATATTGTACTCAGTATAAACCCTATAAGA
>NW_008360320.1:5265592-5284917 GCF_000622305.1 Nannospalax galili
TCTGCCCTTCTGGTAAATCTAGTCAGCCAGAGGTCCCTGTTCCAGGAGGGTCAGCTGTTCCTCATCTACGGCAATCCATTGTCAGTATTCCTTTGGCTAGAATTGGGGTCTGCTGTTCATTTTTCCAGTAGTGTGTTGGGTTACTGTCTGGAAGAGCCTTTATCCATCTTGGCCAAGAACTTGACTGAAGGTATCGCCTGTCTGGCTTTGTTGTTTGTCGAGTAACTTTTAGTTATGTATATGTATGCTCTTATGATATTATGTTGGCCCCTTTAATCTTTGGTTATACTTCCCTTTTGGGTGTTTAAGGACATACAATTGGATCAGATAAACTGATTTGTTTTTACTCTTGAGGTCATTAGAGGATTTGTTCCTCAGGGGTCCCATGGGGTTGGGAGGAGCCCCTGGCTCCTTTCTTTTACCAGCTCCATCCATGTGAGGATAAGTCAAAGGTCCTGCTCGACCATTGTTGGCTCCTCTTGGAAGCATGGAGGAAAGGTCAACATATTCTTATCTGTTGGCAAAATGAAGCCTAGTCAATGTCTCTGATGTCTACCAATCAGAACATGAAAACTTCCTTTTAGAGAGAATGCCAGTGTATATGTAGGCAGAAGGGGGGAAGATAGTTAGACCAATGTGAAAGTAAAAGAAACAAGAAAGCTCTGCTTAATTTGTGATTATTTTATAACAATAGTAAACAAAAAGGTATACTTAATTTGTGGTTACTTAATCTTCAAGGTAACTAGGAATCTTTGGAAATTCTGTTCAGCAATGCTGAAGTAGACATGCTCTGGTTTCACTGTTATGAGCTTAAATCTACATCTCTCAAGCAAATTATTCAAGAAAATCCACCCACTGTTCACAGTTCCAAAAGAAGAAATGTCCAGGGGAGAATAACTTTTCAGCTTTTTCACTCTATCAGCTAATCAGTGCCCTTCCCCCAACTTCTCTGCGTACGAGGAACCAACTAAATGTTAGATGTAAAGTCATTAAGTATATTAACTTTTATGACATTGCTAATTGTCAGACATGTTACAAGATTGTAGCAATACATCAAATTCTACAGGGGAATATGATTCTTTACATATTCCTTGACTCCCTTGACTTTATGGCCTGGGTGTGAGCATACACGTACACACACACACACACGCACACACACACACACACACACTCCCACATACACAGTTGGAGATATATATATATATAAATCACATAGCAAAGAAAATACTTTCTTTAAAAGCTGTTCCTTTTTGATGTAGTGTGAATTGTGTACACCATTGTTACAGTTTTGATTTGTTCATGCTCATTGAAATTCTCTATTTGCTACCCAATAAATAGATGAAAAGAAAAGTGAGTAGTTTACATTGAAGTAGAGATGTAATAAAGATATATTCAGTAGCTCAGTAATGCGCTTCATGATCATCTTTAACATAATGCCTAATTCAGTATATTGAAATGCTAAAAGCAAATGGGCTTTTGATATTAATGGGACCACTATTAAATAGCTAATGCTTTTTGAGTATTTATTAATTGTTAGGTCACCACTAAATATTTTAGAAGTTTTACTTCATTTAATTCTCATACTGGTCCTGAGAAGAAGCTATAACTATCATCCTCATCTTGCATTTAAAATGGCTAGCCCAATAAAAGACTTTGTTCTTAGCAGAGATTCTTTCGAATCCACAGCTTAAACTCTTAGCAAACTATTCTGTTTCTCCTGTGCCAGTTTATTTTTCATTGTTTTTCTCTTGTATTGTTTGTGTTTCATATACTCATCACAGACATACAAAAACTTGTTATTACAAGGCATGGTTATCTATTCGTGGTTTGGATATATGATGAGGTGTAAAATGAATCATTCATTAATTTTCATGTGTATATGCACATGTGCATATATATTTTAATTTACTCATACGCATCTTCTCAAGAGCTGTTTTAAAGAACCAATCCTGAATGAAACAAATATTGCATTGTTAGATTCCAGGAGAGAACATAATGTTTAACAGTTGCTAGGCACAATGGGACAGTCTTATTCTCTCTCAGTTTATTAAAGCAATGCCATCTATTGTTTGTCCGTGCCAAGTATTTCAGATGGCTTTGAATACCGACTTGGTAAATGCTTTAGTGAAACAATCATTAGGTTCTCCCACTCCTGAGGCCACAAAATTTTTATCTTTCAAGATGAAATAAAAGTGATCTGAATGTTGCTCAAATCAGCATCTAAGAGGGAGAGAAAGGTCACTTATGAATGGAATCAACTTCTGACTACTTTGCAAAATAGGAAGCAAGTCAAACTGTAAGTCATGCACTGCTGATTTAATGTGTGGGAACAAGAAAGACAGGAAGATATTTAACATGTTAGAGAAAACTATGTGCCTACGAGTATCAGAAAATTCTCTTTGTAATAATTTCAAAAAATATGGAAAACAATCCAAAATTGTTCGCAGTAGCTTGCTATTCATACATCTAGAGGGCTATCTGGGGCTCTTTTGATTTCAATGATTTTGCAGCAACAGTATTCCTTTAGGAATTAGAAATTAATCACCACTGAAGGTCAATTAGCACAGCTTCAGTTCTGTATGAAAGGAGACAGAGCAAGGGGCGGGGTCTGTTGATCTTGGCCCGTTAGTTTCACTAGTCTTCTTTTCTTTGCCATGATAGCAACATACATCCTTTTAGATCTTCACACCTGAGGCTGCCATCTTCCTTTGCTTCTTCTCACACTGTCCCATTTCACAAATGAATAATGATGAAGGGAGATCAAAAATCCCATTAAGAAACATCTTCATACGGTCCTTAGAAAAGGCCTGGGTATGAGACAATCATTCATATAAAGTAACATTGAGATGGACAAAGTCATTGTTATGGTGTTATGATTCTGGGCTCTCAAAGAGAATTATTCAAGATGCCGGTAGTCATGATGAACACTCATTCTAATTCCCATGTTTTCTGTATACTTATTAGCCCACTGACTTTAATTATCCTGCGATTTTAAGGCTTTTATTGCTGAGTTTGTCTTTTCATGGCATCTATCTGCATCTCACTCTGACCAGGAATCGTCATCCACCTTATTCTAGAAACTAATAGCATTGGCTACTTCCTACTTTCTTAACAGTGGGGCCCCAATCCATTCCTATCTGGATTTCTTAGTTTCAGCTCATAAAGTTTCTACCTGTACTTTTTCATCACACAAACAGGAGAGAAAAAAGTGTACTTGTGAAATCGCTAGAGTAGACTTTTCATCTAAAATCTTTTGGATAGGTTTGAGAATAAGGAAAAATAACTGGGTGCTTATTTTTAAATGAGGTAATACTGAAAAAATAATCTCATTTTTCTCATGGAAAGAAAGCACTTAAAATTGGTATTCCTGTGTGTCCATTTATTACCCTATTGATAATCCAGTATGTTTACATTTCAGAAATTATGTTTAAATAAGATGCTTAAACATTTTTTCAATAAGAATTTCCTAACCATGAATGTGATAAACTATTAGATTTAAGAAGAGAAAAAAATAGTCTCTATACTGTGAACATTTTCAAGAAAGGATGACCAACTGAAATAATGTTTAGAAATGTAGTTAATTATATGATAGAATAACCACATACAGGGATATATAGCATAGTACTTTTATACTAAAAGGGTAGAGAGTAGGCTCAGGGGTTCTCCCAAAGGACTGGAATGTGACTTCTAGCACTCAGTTGGGCTGTTCATAACAGCCTGTAATTCCAGCTCCAGAGGATCTGATATCCTGTTCTGGCCTCCATAGGCACTGCATTCACATGTACAAAACCACATAGGCTCACATATATACACATATGTATATATAAATAAAATAATTATAATGAAAGAACAAAATTAAACAGGCATTAAGAGAAATCAACTTTGTCCCTTTCCTCTGGGTAATCTAGTTTCTCCCCATTTCTAGGATGAAACTCAGGGAAAGTCATAATTTTTCTATTTATATTTTAGTAATTAGAAGTCTTTTAAATATTTTAGGAGTGACCTAATTTAAATATGAAAATTGTCATTTTCAAAGCCCAAAATCTGAATTATGTATGGAGTTAAAGATGTTGCTGTTCTGCAAAATCTAAATACTCTAAGTAGGAAATTGATGGTCAGGCCCTCAATGTCAAACTTTCTCCCCTCCCACTTCTTGTTTTTATCCCAAGCTTCTCAAACTCTTCTGAGGAGAGTGGGGAGAGGAGAAGTAGGGAGCAGGAGAGCTACAACTTTACAGACCTGCGCTTAAAGCAAGATCTCGCTATATAGCTCTGGCTGGCCTTGAACTCATGCTCGTCCTCCCTCAGCCTCCTAAGTGCTAGGGTAGCAGGTATGCGTCTCATGCCCAATTTACAGTTATTTTTATGACTTGACATTGGAACATTCTAGGATAAATAAATATTGAAACAGCAGCTTGGAAATGGTTGGTGGTCTTTAGATATTGAATGTGGGAATCTGTGGGGAAAGTAATTCGCTGACATAGACACAGCACTGTTCCCCCGGCTCCTGATACAGTTCCTGTCTCTGTTGGTGCATTCCACAGCCTCTTAGTGCTGACTGTTATTTTCCAATCTAATTCCATGTACAGGTTCCACTTGGGCCACATGGGTCTTAAGCACATGAAATCTAATTACCTTCCCCAGCGCCATCATTATTTCTCCCGTTACGTATTTGCACTTAGTCTGCTCAAGGAAGATTTCAAATGTGAGTCCCTGTGTGCTCCCCAAATCCACATCAAATGCTCTCGAGCTCTTTCAAAGCCCTCTTACATCTTGAGTCTGAAGAAAAATACTTCCTTTTCTTTCTCCCAACAGAGTAGTAATCTAAAGCTCTGCAAGTTTCACAAATACTGCTTCTAGTCTCTTTAAGCTAATAGTTTTTGTAGCTTTGTATAAAGTGCACAAGTCTCAGTTAAGAGTTTGTATATAATTCATATTATATTTTTCTTCTCAGTACTTTTTCTATATATTTCAAATTCTCTGGATCAAAATATCAATTTTAGATATTTCCAGAATAAATATTAATTAATATGGGTGTGTCATGTTTTAAACACTCACTCAGAGGAAGGTAGATAATAGGTTCTTTAGGATATGTGATAATTTGGCCTGTCAGTGCAATACATGGATGTTATAGTGCTGTCTCTCTAAAAGCTTCAGTGTAATACCAACTTTGTATTCAATTTGATTAACAATATTATAAAGAAGTGTGCACATTGAAAGGAGACTTCTCCATCATCCATTTTATGGCAGGGGAGAAATTTATGTAGGGGAATTCTGCCACCCAAGATTGAAGTATATCAAATCTCTAACTTTCCTGTGGTTGAAACGGGAAAGATCTTCTTCAGTTCCAAGGAACATATCTGAAAGGCATGCTCTTATGAACATTGTAATAAAAATCTAGAAAACATCAAGAAAGAATTTAAGTAAAAGAGAGTAGGATCTTTTGTGAAAGATGTGAAAGGAAAATATCTGGGATGGGTAACACCATGGGAAGGAGTAACTGACTGCACACTGGCCTTCAGCAGTCTGCTCTTTTAGCGGCCTGTGTTATCTTTACAGTATTACAAAAGAGAAATAGAATGAAAACATTCATCATTCTCAAAGGATTTCAAAATAGCTCTTGTAATCAGAACTCTCTATAATGAAAATAATATTATGTTGGAAAATTAAAACAGAGCACAAAGCTTTGAGAAAAAGTTGTTGATCTAGAGGCTATTCTAAATAGCGGTGATGAAATATTCACTGATTTTCCTGTCAACCTCTATACACAGATGTAAGACTGCTCAGAAACAAAATATTCCAGCTTAAAATGACATATAAATCCAGTATGAAAGTTACATTTATTAGTCAAGAAAATTACTAGACTATACACAATCATAATGGTTGATACTGAAATTTGCATACACCAAGGTTAACAATCACTAGATTCTCTGCCTGAACAGTTTTACATGTCTACTACACCTGTGTTTTTGAACTGTGAGCTAAGACTAGCATCATCATCACTATGGGGTATCAGTTCAAATCTACTAAATAATAACCTTTAGTAAGGACCTAGAAATTTGTTATAACTATACAGCAGCTAATTCTGATGAACTACTGGTAGCAGAAAGACACAGTTTTGATTACCTATATAACTCAGTCTACCCTGGTTAAAGGACTGTGTGATTGGTGAAGTATGTTTAATTACATTTTTGTTTAATCAGTGTAGGAAATAGATACATTTCCTTTTTATGGAAAGGGAAGAATCTTTGTAATAGATGAAATCAAGCATTCCTCAGAATGGGAAGTAAATATTGTATAATCCAGAGTTCTAAGAATTGATACATTTCTCTGGAATATATCTATAAGAATTGGCAGTGACATTTACTTCAAGGTTGAATTTCTTTGAGGAATTTTTTTTCATGGACATGGGCATATTTTAACAATATTAAAGCTTTGTTTGGGAGAGAAAAAGGAAATCACTTGGTATACTGAAACACCGATCAACATGTAAAAATGGGTCATCACTGGGTAAGTATGAAAAGGAGCCTAAGAAAATATCAGAAGCTTCTCTCCTGGTATTCGTTCTCCTATTTCTGGCCAGTAGCTTAGCCCAGGGAATATAGACGGACAATGAAAATTTGGTATTCAATGATATATAATCCATCTGTTGTAATATGCTTCTAAACATAGATTCAAAACACTACTAAACACCAGGAAAGTAGGACAAAAGAAACTGGAATGATATCAAATACGCAAATCAAATAGGCAATGTAAAAAATACAATGCTCATTGAGTAAAGTGTGCAGAATTCTGACTGTTATGTGACAGCATAGAAATTACAATTTTATCAAGATGGATTCAAACCCAAAGACATTTATGAATACAGACACATGAGAAAGCTACACCAGGATAGGCCATATTCCTCTATCATCTTTTTGGTTTTAACTTCAGATGCCCTCATGTTCAAAGTCATGTGGAAATATGGCTGGTTGAGCTGCTTAAGATGACAGAGAAGTTGGTCATTTCCTGAGAAAACTAAGGTTTTCTTTTGGTCCCAGGACCCCTCTAAGCCAAAGATACAGGAGATGCACATTTCAAGATGGTTCTGTGGTATCCTCTCTGCAGAATAATTAAGGTTGGCACAAATCAAAGGCTTTCTAGTGTTATCCCTTCTTCTCCAATGTTGTAGATACTGAGAGACCACATGTAAAACAAGAAACACTGAGATATTTTAGGATTATTTTTAAAGTTATTACATTTTATTTATTGTGTATGTATGTGTATGTATGTTTGTCTGGTGTGTGTGTGTGTGTGTGTGTGTGTGTGTGTGTTGTATGACATGTGTGAAAGTCAGATGACTTGTAGGAGTAGATTTTTTTCTTTCAATCACATGGGATCCAGGATTTGAATTCAGGTTGTCAGACTTGGTGGCAAGAGCCTTAACGCACTGAGAAAATTTGTAGGATTCTTAATGGTCAGTATTATTCTTAGGAAAGTTGCAGTTGCGGGGGGTGGTTATTTACTTATTTTATGATGATGTCGATTCCATCCAGAACCTTACACCTACTAGGCAAACACTCTATCACTGAACTCTATTCCCAACTCAGGGGTTACATTTTTTTTTTTTTTTTGTCTGGAGGGCTACAATGCCATGTTTCAGACTCTCTACCATGTATTTGTTTAACTTCAGAGGTTCTTGACCTGTAAGAAGATATCATACTGTTAACACTTAAGAAAAGGGAGTCTAGCAATATATAGGCTCTGCATACAAGGCAGTTTTGAGCACAGGAACAGTATGGCATTTGCCAGCAGTATGTTCAGGGTGGAAAGGCAGAAGCAGCCCTGAAAGCTTTAATGAGAATGTAACAGTTCATATGATAATGCCAGGAGCTGGATGAGAAAATATTTTTAATCCAGAGTCAGCCAAGTTTAAGAATTTGAGACCTTATCTTTCTGGATATGGAGTATATGTATTCCATCCACATAACTTGGTGAATTCTACCACCTGTAGAAGTAGAGGGTTTTCTATCATGTTTCTTAAAAATACTGTTTGGCTTTTATCCTCTGGAGCCTAGACAAGAAACAGAACAAAAACACAAGGTACCTTCTTTTCACTATTAATTTGCTTTGTTATATATTATCAATTTGTGGATTGCATAGACCATACCATACAGTTCTATTTCATCCAGAAATTTTCCCATCTGACCAAAAACAGTCACAAATATGCCAACTTTACTTTAATGAAAAGTCATTCTTTACATAGTTTACATGACATACAATGACAAGTCATTCCACAAATAAAGTGTTCTTTGTCTGGCTCAAACAATAACTAGGCTTTTTCGCAAAAAAACATGCCACCCTTCTATTCTGAACAGAATGCATTTTTCAACTGATACCATTTTCACCAAAGGAAGCCCATTTGCTAGTAAGGCCGGAAGCCCGTTGTGAAGCTTGCCAGTTCAGTATGTTATGGAAATGGTCATTCTAAATCTATTTATAATTTAAAAGTGCATCATGCATCCTGAGAATTATGTTACCCTCTTTTGACTAACTTCTGTTAAAACTCCCACCCTGCTCTGTTAAAAGAAGAAGAAGATGAAGAAAAAGAAGAAGAAGAAGAAGGAGGAGGAGGAGGAGGAGGAGGAGTAGGAGGAGGAGGAGGAGGAGGAGGAGGAGGTCTCTGGATGTTGATTGGTGGATGGGCACGAGGAGGGTGGTGCCTGTCTGAAGAAGAAGGAGAAGAAGAAAGAAAATGATAGGTGTTTGGATAGATAGATCCGAGGGATCTGACTAGATCACAAGTGGATAGACTTGCACTGGGGAATGTCTGGGGACACTGACTTGATACAGAAGGCCTTAACACCCAGGACAGGGTATATGGGTTCCAATGGGGGCGGTATGGAAGGGTGCTGGTAAGGATGGGGCTGTAAGATGATTCGGATTGTTTGAGATATTCTGTATGAAATGCAACAAAATTTAATAAAAACAAATTTTTAAAAAGTATCTAATTTACCCTGGCCTTCTATAAAATGTGCCTAGGGCAGTCTGATAGGTACCTATAATGGACAGTTGTCATAAGCTATGTATGTTCCTCATCAATTCAATCATGTCACGCATTTGTTTCCAGTTTTAACAGGGGCTCCTTTGCCCTGGGATTAAGGGGACAAAGATGAAGACAACTGTATAGGACAATTTGGGAGGTGCCAAGCTAGGTCCAGGTGCAAACACTGATTGTACAAAACTAAGAGGCCATAGGTGAACTATGACATCACTCTGAAAATCTGAATGTGCATCTTTTGCTAAGAGTGAAAATCTATGGAGGTTAGTAGCTGAGCAGCAAGTCAAACTGAAATGATTAATAGGTCATATACTACACAGTAACACTCAGGTCACATCTACGCTTGGTAGATATAGCACAGTTTTAATTATGATTGCTGACATATTTATTTTTTTTTCGCGTATTCATCATAGGATAGTTAATAAAATGACACGTTTATTTTTTCTTTATCCATCTTTTGGGGAGGGGGTCTTTTTGAGACAGGGTCCCCTGTAGAACCAGCTGGTCTGGACCAGGCTGACCTTGAACTCACAGAGATCCACATGCCTCTGTCTCCCGAGTGCTGGGATTAAAGGCATATGCTACCACACCTGGCTATACGTCTTTCTTAAAAATATAAAAAATAAGCTAAAAATGTCTTTGTCTTATAATTTCATGTCCCTTCCCTAACCTCCTCTTTTCAACAATGAAACTATACCTCATAATACTGTTCATTAGACTAATTTCATTTCATTTGTTTTAAAAAAGGTATTTTTATAATATTTTTTCAGTATAAGTTTACATAAGTCAAACTAGGTTGTAGTAACATCATTTTCTATGAGTTCAAATTGCTATATTGAATTCAATTCAAAGTGAAGTACATTAATTAGATCCATCTTCCTAATGAGTAACTGAAACCATTGTTAAATATTTCGTTGTAATTTTCTTTCATTTTGTACAAAACAGCATGGGGAAATTATTGCTTGGTAAAGCATTGAACCAACCCTCAGGTGCTGAATGCATCTCATCTCCAAGGGCAATTGTAGCTCATTTGAAAACTCTGGTAGAGCTTACTTTGAAAAAAAATTTGTCAATTGGGTTTCTTTGTTAGATGGCAGCACTAATTTGAGAGCAAAGAGAGACCTTAGAAAAGTATTAATTTTAAAACACACAGCTTTGGTTTGAACTTCGCTTTTGACTTATTATTTTTGCTTTTCTGCTTCCAGGAAGGTGTTAAGCCATCATGCCTCTAGCTCAGTTTTTGAATAATAATAATTATAATAATATTTCCAGAATGAACTTATTTTGTATTTAATAAAGAGCAATTCAATTAGTCAATGTTCTCTGAGTACTCAGTGTGTAGAAACCCTGTAACAAAATGGATACATAAACCCGAAAGGAATACCCCTGGCCATGCAAATATGGGCGATGAACTGTCATGGAATTCATTCTCTGGAAATAGGCTTGATGCTGTGGCATAGGGTAATGCACACCCTTGGCCTTCTGCAAGAAAACCAAGTAAGTGCTAACTAACAAAAGATAAAATAAAATCACTGGATGAAGAAAGATATTTCCTATGGATTTCATTACTATACAGGTAACGAAATCTTTCTTGGCTTTGATGTTAAAACATAGGAAAGAAACCTCTGGGTTAGGAAAATAGGCCAGGTTTCAATTTGTTGTTTCAAGTCTACCATTATTTGCCTGCTATGTGACAATGGAGGTAGACCAAGTACTTTTCCTTTGCCAGCTAAACTGATAGTAAGTCAACAATTGGAGAAGGAAGAGGAATTTTCCTACCTGATTCTTGGGCTCTTTGATGGTCGGCTTTCTGGAGGGTACATCTCTATCTGATGGTCAGCTCCTTCACACTACATTTTCCCTGGTTCAAAGCTGATGCAAGGAGTGACATTTTGTAGTGTGCAGCCTCTAACATCTCCCCCATCCTGCTCCAGCAGTGTTTCTCCAATTTTTGGTTCTGACTTTTGAGATGATCAGGACTCAGTGGTGGAACAGCTCCCCCCAGTACCTCCTTCTAGTGTCTCCATTATGGTGTGCTGCTGGCAAGACAACCCCCATGAATAGCTCCTCATGGCACCTTTCCTTGACTTCACAGAGAGTTCTAGTCTTTCCTAAGGTGGAATTCTCCTACCATTCGGAGGGCAGATTTCCACCAAGTCTTTTCAACAGGGCTCAGTAAATTCCACCATCCAGAGACCCTGGCTGTGCATTCCAGTGAAACCTCAATCAGTCTGATCAGACCCAGGGCTGGTTTTCATTCTTTCCCGGGTGTTCTGTTCCACCCAATGGATAGTAGCCAGCTCCCAGTTTCTTTTTTCCCATATATAATCTTTTTTCCCATATATAACTCCTTAGCCCTTTCTAACCAATTCTTTATTGAAATTATCATCTTTTCAAATGTTATTTATTATATGAGTGTATTACTTGCATGTCGTGCAGTGCAATGCCTGTGGAGTCAGAAGAGGGTATCAAATTATCCTGGAACTGGAGGTATGGAAGGTTATGAGCCGCCAAGTGGGTGCTGGGAATCCTACCGGGATCCTCTGCAAAAGCACCAGTGCTCTTAATAGCAGAGCCGTCTCTCCAGCTTTGGAATTATCTTCTGTTAATGCTTTTTCATATTAAAATTTCCCTCATCACATTATGCATGTATGTTTTCTATTTTCTGATTGAACTCAAATGAATTATGTTTACTTATGTTTTATTTAAAACATTCTGGGCATCATCAGGCCTTCTGGAATCATCAATATCTTAGGAGGCTACTGAAATATAAATAATAATTCCATCAAACTTTAAATATTTATTTATTGACTGGTAAGTAAAGTAACTGAGAACTAATTTGGGTATCTATTCACAAAGGTCATCCAAATCTCAGAAGGTAGCATAACCCTTAACATCATTTTATAAAGTTTATATATGACTCTAAAGACCCTCTTTGAATATAATTATGGCTATTAAATAAATTAATATATTTTTTATTTTATGGTTTGAAGTTTAATTCTAATCATAAACCACCATTATAATTTAGAAAGTGGCTTTATGGATTTTAAAATTGATTATGCTTGATGTGAGTCTCAAAATATGAATTGCTTAGTAAATAAAGTGAGTCATAAAATACCTCTGATTGCAAGCATAACATTAAAAAAATGTTTCTGGGGATCAAACCCGGGGTCCTGTGGATGCTAGGAAAGAGTTCTATTTCCAGTTAGCACTCCATGACTGAGGAAAGACAGGTTCTGTTCACACGTCTCACAAAGTACTGCTAGTTCATCAGTGTACGCTCTGCAGCACTGTGCTTAGTTTTAATCATTTCCACTGCTCTCTAAATTCACCTTTGCTGTTTGCAAGTACTTTTACTTACTCTTTATGGGAGTTTCTCTGATTTAAGTTTGTCTTTGAAATATGAATAATAAATTGCTAAATTGAAAGAAAGAAAATGATATTTGGTATTTATTTCATGTTTTCATCATTAGAGATTAAAGCATCTGATAAATACAGTAGAATTTCATCCTATGATTTTGACAAATTAACCTTCTGTAATAAAAAAGATAATCTGATAGTTGGACATGATGGCATAGATCTTTGATCCCAGCTCTCAGGAAGCAGAGGCAGGCAGATCCCTATCAGATTCAGGCCAGCCTGTTCTACATAGCAAGTTTCAGGCCAGCTAGGCTACAGAGTGTCCCTGTCTCAAAAACACAAAAATCAAAAAAGAAAAAAAAAATTTAATTTGAAAAAAATCTTTTGTCTCTCAAAAATATTTTGTTATTTTTATGTATGAATGTATTTCTTGCATGTATTTAAATGCACCTATGTCATGCATTGTCCACGGAGGTCAGCAAAGATGTCAGATTCCCCTGGTACTGGAATTGCAGACAGTTGTTAGCGCCATGTGGGTGCTGGGAATTGAACCCACATTCTCTGCAAGAGCAGCTTGTGCTCATAACCACTGAGCCAACTCTCCAGGCCCCCCTCTTTTATCTCTTAAGCTATCTCTTGTGTGTTGTTATTTTATGATATAAGCCATATAAATAAATTAATGGTGTATTTTCTTTTTATTTGTTCCTTAAGAATGTCAGACATAAGTTCTGTATTTAAATCATTTCTGCCTCCTCTCTACCCCTCCAGTTCCTCCTGTGCCCCTCCTCAATTTCTCATCCTTCTCTTTATTATTATTAATATATTTTCTTTTTAAATCACCACATAGGATTTCCATTGAAGTACAAATTGAAAAAGTAAAAGAAAATTCTGACCAAAACATTGTAAATCTTAGGTCTTCGGCTATCTTATCTCCGTTGATCATCTTCTTATAAAGTATTTTACATTAATAAAGATGACATAGACAATAGTGAATTCCTCTACAGATGTTGGCAGGAAAATCTCTGGGCCAGAAATAGAGATAAAAAGGAATAAAGAAAGGTTCCTCTTTGTTGTTTCTTCTTCATAATGCTGCTCATTGTATTGTAGTATTTTTCTAATAAAGTTTTTGAGGAACTTATCATGTTGAGTCATTGTCCAAGGTGCTACTTTTCAGGAGTTTACAAGTAAGATTAGCATTTATGTCTTTGTCAGAGTCTTTAGGTAATGGAATCACATTTATGTGGCAGCTCTCACTGTTCATTTAAGTAATATTATTTGTATGTTAGAAAGATGCTGAATTTTGTTAGAAATGAATGCTTTGTAAAGGACTCTCTGCAGTCTCTTTTCTATGTTTTAATTTTAACCTCTATTATGGTTTTTATATAATTCTGCTTTGAATTACTCTTATACGTCATTTAAGAAAGAAGGCAATATTTAATTTGCTATAATCTGATGTCATAATGACTTCTCTCAATGAGGCCTCTAAAATTCCAGGTTACCAATTTTGAAATAAACATTTCACTTTTATATATTAAATCTTTTGAGGAGTTAGCAATCAGTTTAAAACTTATTTTTCTGCGTGAAGCATGCCATTTCTATTTGGCTCTATATATTTATCATCTCCATCTATTATCTGTCTGTTGGTCTATATAGCTATCATCTATCTACTATTTAGCTACCATTCATTTATCTATCATCTCTCTGTCATCTTTCTATCTACCATTTATTTACCTATCTCTCCTTGTACATACATATTTATTTAAAATTGGTTTAGCCACACATCTAATATTGCTTTAGTTTCCTTTCCTCATAAATAAATACATACTGGCTCTTTATCAAGTGACAAACACCTTAAAAGTATGCATCCATCTGTCTATCCATCCCCTTAACTTCCTAGAGAAAGCTGTTATTAAAGAAATAACGAAGGCATGGTGGTGCCTTTAATCACAGCCCTCAGTTGGCAGCAACAGGTGGATTTATGTGAGATTAAGGCCACCCTGGTGTGCATCTTGACTTCCAGGGAGGCTGGGCCTAGGGAGACCCTGTCAAAAAACAATCAACAACAACAACAACAGAAATAATGAAGCCTATCTGCAGCAATGGGATAAATAAAATGTTTAGGGGGCTTTGAAAGCATGACAGGAATGCAATGCTAACTGGAAGTCATGGAGAGTTTCTGAGAGGCTGGTGTTAATATCGGATGACTGAGCTGCAGTTAGCTACAGTAGGAGCTGGTGAGAAAAACCTAAACAATTCTCTAGAATTTTATCCTCATTATGTTTAAATAACAGCTATTAGTTTCTAATGTAGATTATTTAAAAAGGAAACTCAAGCTGATATAATCCAACTATCCAAATCACTTGTGTTGCTATGAAAGCAAACAAGTGCATGTCTAACATTTAGAATTCTGACATGACTCAGAAAAGAATCATATAAAAGTGAAACTTTGCATTAGTCAGCCTAGTCAAACTCCCTAAAATGAACTGTCATTTAAAGTTTTGTTGATTTTCTTTCAAGATGGACTATGGTAATGTTTATTGGTCTAAATTAACTATGCATTTATCTGCATAACTCTACTTCGTATTCTACTCTTAAATGTTGTATTGTATCAAGATTTCTGTATACTGTATTATATTTTGGGTATTATTTACATGAACACACACAGCCCTATTAATAAATATATACCATTTCAGTGTGTGTATCTACCAACAGTATCTTTCTCTAACTTTAAACTCATTCTTCTATACTCCAATGCATTGGAGCCGGAGGTCAAGGTAAAATTTACATTGCCATGGACTGCCCTCCAGTTCCATTAATCTCTGCCATAAGGAGTGGTAGAGGAACGTAAATTCTGCAGATGAGGAAGGTCTTCTCATTTTCTTTCACTTATCTCAGCATCGTTGCTTTCTCTTGAAAATGGCAATCAGCTTTAGCAGTATCGTTCAGTTGTATCCAGAAGCCATCCCTTGCCTTTTCTCAGAGAAACAGGTGTCATCAATAGCAGTTGTTTTTAGTCCTCACAAGGTCACATTATGTCTTTCATGGGCCTTAAGCATGTATGCACTTGCAGGATCCGTTCTCAAAAATTTTTTAAGGGCTATATTTCACTATTATAATAGTATAAAGACAAATATATTGTTATATATTAAAACATTTCCTTTGACCTAAAAGTTCTGTGTTCTATAATCTTAAAATTAATAATAACATTCTCTTGGCCTTTGCTTTCTGTGGTTAGATACAGTGCTTACATAACCTGATAGCTTCAGTATCACAAGGCTTCTCATTCTAGCCCTGAAAGGCCAGCACTGAGCAGTGAGGACTTCTTCCTCTGAACTGTAAAATCTGGCTCTATGGGCCTTTCCTGTGTTCACAGGTTTGCTCTTGTAGGTTTGGCTTCCTTCAAGGCCTTTTTCCTTGGATGTCAAGAGTCAACGTCTTCCTGTCTTCACATGATCATTTCTCTCTATGCACTGTCTCCTACGTTCTCATTTCTTATCAGTATACAAGTCATCTGGGACTAGGGCCAATTCTAATAACTTCATTTTAACTTTATCACCTTTTAAAGATCCTATTTACAAATACAGTTACATTTTGTGACCCTGAAGATGAAAACTTCAACATATGAATCTGAGATAAAGGTGTGGAAGCACATAATTCCACTTAAATTAAAGATTTGGCAACACTTAGAAATTTGTTAAGTGTGGTCACTCTCTCCAACTTTATCTGTTGCAGACATGTTTTAATGAACTTTTTATAGTTCTGAACTTTATATCTTTGGCATTAGGAGTAAGACCACGAAGCACTTTGTTGATTTGTTTGCTTGTCTTTGATTTAGGGTCTCTTATAACCAATACTGGCTTCAAACTTGCTTTGTAGCCCAGGCTGGTTTTGAGCTCCTTATCTTTCTGTTTCAGCATCCAGAATGATGGGACGATAGATGTGTGTCACCATACCTGCCTTTCATTTCTATTTGTAGTTTTCATAATTATTTCCTGGTTTCATAATTTTAAAAAAAATACTTTTTGATTTTTTTGAGAATTTCATAGAATGTATTTTAATCATATCCATACTCTCTGCCCCATCTTTATCCCCACCCTACTACCTCCCCAACTTCATTCCTTTATTACTTTTCTTTTTTCAAAGTTTATTGAGTCAAATTTATGTTCCCAAAATGCTCTTGGGTATGGGTCTTTCCTTTGGAACCTGGTCAACAAACCAGAAGTCATACCCTAAAGGAAAATGGACTCTTTCCCTCCTAGAAGCTATCAGTTGCCAATAGATTCTCATCTGGGCCTGGGACTTTGTACTCACCTCCCCTACCAATGCTTGCTTTTTTGTCAGACTTGGGCTTGCACAGGTTTATGCACGCTGTTATAAGCACTGTGGGTTCATATGCGCAACTTCCCTGTTGTGTCGAGACAACATTATTTCCCTGCGTTTATTCACCACCTCTGGCTTTTTTTCTGGTTTTCTATTGTTGGGTGTTTGCTTTTCCTGATGTCTTCTTTCATTTCTGATTTCTTTCATACCAACTATTTAACTTGTGTGCTGTTTAAATTTGTCCTGTCACAATTTCACTCACACATAAAAAGTACTTTGGT
The DNA here is from genome assembly GCF_000622305.1 of Nannospalax galili. Classification (NCBI taxonomy): domain Eukaryota; kingdom Metazoa; phylum Chordata; class Mammalia; order Rodentia; family Spalacidae; genus Nannospalax; species Nannospalax galili. The sequence continues at coordinate 5,282,593 of NW_008360320.1, forward strand.
GTGTAAGCCCCCATTGTCTTCCCTTACTATCCTTCCAACCCTGGGAACCCCATCTCTTCCCACTGCCATGCCTTATTTATTTTCTGATTTACTGCATTTAATTTGCTTGAGCATAGATGTGAACTTATTCACTCGATTAAAAGCAACTTACTTGCCATCTTCAATTTATAAATGGCCTCTAACATCAATGTTTCCTGATCTTTTCAACTCCAAGTCTATATTAAGAATTCAACATACTGAGTTTATTCATTTATATGCAGCACATGTCATTTTTTGTTCCACAGAATTGAAATTGTGTTTTACCTTTTGTCTTTTCCTAACTATATTAACATCTTGAGAGCTAAGATCAGGTTATTATTTCTTTGTTGAAGTTGGGATAATTAAGAGTGTCTGACTTTAAAAGGTACCCAACAAATATTGTTGGCTATCTAAATGAAGGGAGGAAGGAAACAGCCAAAGTTTCTAATGAGCCACCTCTCTTAAGTCTTAGTTTCCCAAATATTGATTTAAAAGATCTCCTCTGTTAGCTTAGTTCACATGGACATCTCCAAGTCCAGAATGTAGCAAAGAGAGTAAGTGTACAGTGAGCAAAATGTAGTGCTGTCCTCAGCATCAGTGGTAATGCTGGTTTTGCTTTTCATTTTTAAAATTACAGTTGTTTTTTACTGGGACCATCTGTGTTATTCAAGATAGTTCATTGGGGACATTGACCTTTCCCTTTAGCAGAAGCAATCCCATTCAGCAGCTCAAGGCTTGGTCTCAAGAACTCATGAGTTGGAATGTGAATTCCACTGCTTCTGGTCTTATGACTTTCAAGTTACTGAATTGGTCTGATTTTTGCTTTACCAACTGAAAAGGACAATGATAATATCATCTACCTCAAACAACTGCTAGGAGAATCACAAGAAGTAATGTCTGTTAATCACATAACAGAGGCTACTAAAACAGGAAGCCATCTCTATGTTAAACACGCATCTTTCTTAGGTGGTTGGAGATTCTTTAGAATGTGATACTTGAGGGTCTAGGGATGGAGTTCAGTTGTAGAATGAGGCTCTGTGCTGGATCACCAGTGCTGGAAATAAAAATGCAAAATACCCTCCTTTAAGGCTCAGAGACTATAAAAAAAAGAGTGGTAAGAGTATAAAGGTTGGAGAAAAGGGAAGAGTGTTGTGGAACTCTGCCTTCCAGGTAGGACATGGTCATTGTACTCATGAAATCACACCAAGTGTGATTACTTAAACAAACTTGTGCAAGATCACATCTGTCAATATTCCATCATGGATGAGGGAGGGCCTCGAGAGATCCTATTGCCTTTGAGGATCTATAGGCAGTGATCATGAAGCCTCATCCCTCTCTGGGGAGCTACTGACAGTTAAAAGTTGCTGGGGAAGTGGGAGATATAGGCATTTTCTTCAGTGGTAAAGCCATTGGTTAGTTGCCCGTGTTCCTCTAAACAGCCTCACAGTGCTCACTAAAGTAACTCAAATTAAATTGCTTGTTCATAAAAGAAAGGGAGGAAGGGAAGGATGGAGGGAGGAAGGAGGGAGGGAGAGAGATACAACAATAAAGTAGGAAGAAAGAAAACACATGAAATGAAAGTAGAAGGGGATTGATTGGGAAGAGGAAGGGGATCAGGGGGAGTGTGAAGGGGCAGGAGCGAATAATGGGGATGAATATAATCAAGATATATTTATACATGCATAGCAATGTTATGATAAAACCTATATACTATATAATTATACAATTATATATGATAACAAAATATGGTGAATTAGGACTATGTTCACTTATCTCTCATTAATGAGGAGTTTTCGTTAATGAGGAGGTGATAAAAATGTATTAGATTGCCAAGGAAATTAAGCTGTTGTTGACTATGAGACACTGTCACACTGTGCAATAAACCAGTCTGTGTGTGCAATAAGCCAGTCTGTCTGCAAATAGCTTAAGCTGTATATGTATGTGTGCATATATTTCTGTATTTCAGTACATGTGTCCATTCTTACATGATGTGCCAAAATTAGCAGGGCCTGGAAGTTCCCTATTTCTCAACATGGTCTCAACCCAATTACAATGAAAATGATACCTGAGTACTGGGTAAAACCTTGTACTTTCCACAACTGACCTCAAGATTTCAAGCACCATGGAAAAAAAAAATCTCTTCTCATTGAATCCTTTATGAAAGATTTACATTGTAATAATTTCCCAATATAAAATCCAACCAGAATGAACCTGTTAAACATAATAAGGAAAGACCAGGGAGTTTCAGAAGTTAATGTATAGTACTATTGCAGAAGATTAAAGGAGAAAAGGGAGAGAAATTTGTCT
>NW_008360320.1:5285158-5285849 GCF_000622305.1 Nannospalax galili
ACTGCTACTAATTTGGAAAGAAAATACCTATCATGGTATGCAAGCCATATCTTTTCAAGTCTAAATTATATTTTATTCCATTTATATATGATAATGTGGTTATTGAAGATTGTATAATTACAAATTATCTTAAATTCTTCATTTACTTCATGATGTTAAGAAAAATTTAACTGCATTTTACTTAATTAGAAGTAAGAAAAGTAAGAGATGTCTGCTCAGTTTCTATTCACAGGAATAACTAACATAGATATCTGGATCCGCTGGCCAATCATAAAGCAACCTATGCTCGAGAGAAAAGAAAATGAAATCATATATGATTATTTTGAAATCAACAAAAGTGGCTGACTTTCAAAATCAGCATTAACAGGGCAACTGATACGTCAAGTTGATGACTTTAGCTTAGAAAGATAAAGCCTAGGGGGAAATCAAATCTAAACATCAATTTTATGGCATGTGCAAACCTTTTATGACCTCTCATACAAAAATAACTCAGAAGTCTCAGTGTAATTTTCTACTTTGTACTTACAAGATATTGCAATGTGCTCAAATGTGTACAAGAAATTAAAAGTTACAGGGAGACTGTGTTTTAAATACCTAAGACAAAAATCCAGTAGGATATTTAAGAAAAATATGAGCGGCTATGGTGAATCCTCTTATTTTGCTTTTTTAGTCTGTTTCTAAGGTTGAGTAT
>NW_008360320.1:5285974-5289276 GCF_000622305.1 Nannospalax galili
TATATATGAGATCTGGAGGCTTGTTGATAAACTTTGTGTTTACTTTCACTGCAATTCTTCTGTCCTAGTAAGAGACTATTAATGGAAATGTAGTATTTTCCTCATCACATCTGTGCACCTCTTTTCTGCCCCTGCCTGATTTCCATAGTATTCCAGTTGAAATACCAGCAACTTCATGAAGCCCCGCTTCTCTGACCCTGAATTCATCAACACTTGTCTCTAGCATTGATGAGCATTTTGTGATAAGGTGCCTGTAATATTATATTCCCTAAAATCTTGCCCCACTTTTCATTTCAAAGCAATTTCATGAAGTTATTTTATTTCATTTCAAGAGACAAGGTAGATATAATCTCTGTGTTTATTATGTAAAATCCCACAGGATTAAGTGCCTTGTTTGACTCCCTGAAGGGCTGAGGTTGAGAGCACAGTTTGTTTCTGATTCTGAACAAGACTTCACTTTCTGCAAGAGGGAAGGAGGAATGACATACTTTTTCACACTAAATTTTTTCTCTGCATCTACTATAAATATGTTCTACAGGTTCAGGAACACTTTAGCATTTCAGAGTGTGGCGTGCATAATGGGTGTGTACTATAAAATTATTGACTATTCAACATTTTGACTATGGATTTGATACCAAATGCTTTAAATTGAAGTAAAATTTCCAAGCTTGTTTTAGCAAATATATTTTTGAATAATTGATCGGTACATCCATCCTTCAAGCTTTATTTCAGTATTCCATTTTTAAGATATATTTATTTTAAGATGTAATCAAGATCTTCAGGGTAAAAAAGCAACAACATTTGCATTTACACTGTGTCCTAGGACCACAGCTTTATTGAGGAGCAGGAAGCATAGTTAGATGCAATGATTTGGAGGTTCTTTCTGGATTGTGATTCTAACAAGAGTGAATGAAACCAAATCTCATGTTTTTACAAAGTTCACAGCACACTGATGAGTGGAAGTTTTGGATTACTGGGCTTTCCACTATGGATAGTTTTTGTTGGTCAGTCTAGTTAGGGCAGCAAGATTTCATGGGGAGCTTTGATACTCCTGGCTGAGTTAGTTGGATTAAGCAAATGCTCTGCTTACATGATTAAGGGAAGGCAGTGAATATTGATGGAAGAGGAAGTGTTTTCTCCTTGTAGAAAAAGCCAGAGTCTAGGTAGACAGAGAAAGATGACAGGAAGCTGAAACCCTGAAGGGTAACAGAGCTCACAGAATAGTCCTCTCAGACTTTGTATATGAGACAATCTTAAAATATTTTTATGTCAGACTAATTAAAATAAATACAACAGTTTAAATTTTGTAGGAATACTAGGGTATGGAAAGCATATACTCAGCTCCCCCTTTTCTTAGTTTATCTGGAAGATACTTTCCTCTATTAATGCTCATTTATCAATTGTCATACCTGTCTGTTCCTGGAGGTCTTGGATTTTAACCATGAAATAAACTGCAGCCCTTTCTTTTCTTCATGTAGTTGTCTGTCATATTCTGGCTGCTTATGTGGACACGTGTGGAATTTCTGGATCATATGCTAGTAAACTTCTGAGGAAATTGCTGAACTGTTTACTGAAGCATCTGCACTATTTTATATTCCCACCTGCAATATTTGAAGGTTTAAATTTTTCCAGATCTTCCCAATGGTTGTTAGTATTGTCACTGTATCTTGATTATAGCCATCCTAGGGGTGTGAAGTGGATTCACTTTACAGTTTTGAGTTGAATTTCCCTGAAGAGTAATGATGTTAAGAATCTTTCTACTTGCTAATTGGCACAAAAAATAGCATGAAGAAATGTTTAATCAGGTATTTTGCCAATTTTCAAATTAGGGGTTTTTTATTGTTGAGTTTTAGTAGTATTTTACATATCCCTGATACAATCTCTTATGAGGCATGGTTTGCAAACACTTTCTGGCATTTTGTGCGATTCCTTTTCAGCTTGCAGATGGTAACTTCTGAGGTGCAGTAGTTCTTGATTTCAATGAAATCAAATTTATCTAGCCTTTTCTTCTGGCTTTGGTATCCAACCTCAGAAGACATGAGTTGATTTTGGTTTTGTTTTGGTTTTGGTTTTCATTTTGTGGTTTTTTTGTTTGTTTGTTTGTTTGTTTGTTTGTTTGTTTGTTTAGTGAGAGTGAGTCTCACTATGTAGACCAGGCTGGCCTTGGTATACATACTCGGATATGCAAGAGTCTCCTGCTGTTTGGTTAATCTAATGTAGTTACTGTGAAGGAATATCACTGATGTGATTGGCGTTTCTGATTGGTTGACTTCAAACCTTCACTTGTAATGTTTTAAATGTTGAGCTGAGGCTTCTCCATAAGAAATAATTTTACACAGCATATGTTTTCTGTGCTTGTGGACTTGCATCTGTATTTGATATTCCTCCCTGAGTGCCTTCCTTATGAATTCTTGAGACAGTCGCCATGATTATGTAAGCTCTTTACTTATTAAAACAAGTATACATAGATATGTCTATGTTTGCATATACCCATGCACCTATATGTGCTTATGTATGCACATAGATGATGGGTTCACAATCCTATGTTTCCTTTTTCCTTCCTTCCTTCCTTCCTTCCTTCCTTCCTTCCTTCCTTCCATCCTTCCTTCTTTCTCTTTTTGAGACTGAGTCTCACTATGTAGACCAGGCTGGCCTTGAACTCACAGAGATCTGCCTGCTCCTGCCTTTTGAGTGCTGGGTTTAAAGGTGTGCACCACCATGCCTGGCACTTCCTCCATTTCTATTGGTTTTGTCCTGAAAGTTCTTTAATTATACTAACTTCTCTCAACAAATCTAACAGTTCCTAAGATTTATTATGTTGTAATAATAAACTTTTATGACTTTTGGTCTGGAAGTTATTTGGGAAATAATAAATTGTTCTCAAATGAATTCTGAGGGGTCATATTTTGTCTTGCTTAACTATTAAGCAGAAAGAGTTTATACCACTTCTGCAATGAAGTCAGTTCAGAGAAATCTAGCACTTAAGATTGACTAGCACATTGATGCAGATAGCTACTTTATAACTCTGGCAGTCCAGGAGCCAGAACATTAAACAGAGTTACCTGACCCACTGTGGCTGAGATTTAAGTTTTTGCTCTGCAAATTGTCTTTCTTAGTCCTATGATTAACCTTCACTTTTGATGCATTCCACAGTAGCAAATTATATTTATTTACATTCTGACAAATCGCCTCACTTTTTAAAAAAATTATTTATTTAATAACGATATAATTAGAAGAAGCATTTCATTACAACAGCATTGACATATTCAATAACAATTTCCAGAGCTAAGATGCATCTCTTT
>NW_008360320.1:5289468-5291586 GCF_000622305.1 Nannospalax galili
TAAAGTCATCAGGTAGATTTCAATGGTAATGTTTTTCACATCTACTAATTATTAAGGAGCAAATTTTAATGCTTTGAAGGATTCTTTTTTTTCTTTTTTTTTTAATTTATATTTACACCCACTTCCCAGATGGCACCCTCCCATAGCCTCCCTCCCCCGACTAGAGCCCTCATCCTCTGATATCCCTGATACTGTCTGCTGTGTTGTCGGCACCCCCAGCTATTCCCCACTACTTGCCCTTCTGGTGAATCTAGTTAGACTATCTAGAGGTCTTTGTTTTAGGAAGGTCAATTCTTCCTCATCTAGCGGTAATCAGTTGTCTATACTCCTTTGGGTAAGATTGGGGTCTGCTGTTCATTTTCCCAGTTCTGTGCTGGGTTACTGTCTGGGAATCCCTTTGGCCACCCCAGCCAACAACTCAAAAGAAGGTATTGCCTGTCTGGCATTGTGTTTGTTATGTAGCCTTTAGCTATACATATGAACTCTTATGAAGTTATGTTGGCCCATTTAATCTTTGGTTATACTTTCCTTTTGGGTGTTTAAGTCCATACAGTTGGGCCAGATAAACCAATTTATTTTTACTCTTCAGGTCATTAGAGGATCTGTTCCTCAGGGGTCACATGGGCTTGGGAGAAGCCCCTGGCTCCTTCCTTTTACCAGTTGCACCTATGTGAAGATAAGTCAAAGGTCCTGCTCAATCATGGTTGGCTTCACCTGGAAGCATGGAGGAAGTGATTCCTCTGTATAGACTGGACACTGGTTCAAGTCCTTGACCTTCCTCTTTATAGACTGGACACTGGTTCAAATCCATCTGGTGGGGTCTCCTCGGCCTCCTTGATCAAGATGACAGGTGACCCACAACCATTATAGGACATTTTGAGAGATGCTAATAGTCCCCTGGAACTAGTTGACCTAGGAGTGCAAGAAGCAAAAAGTGTCCTTTATGTCCCTCTGACCAAATTATTATAGACCTCAAAGTATGTCTGTTAAACACCCAAGAAGGTTAGTTCCACCAGTCTGGTATTTTTAATTATTGTGTGTCATGTAGATAAATCTTCGGCAAAGACCAGTTGTCCTCAGATAAACCTTACCTAGAAATGTATTTCTTGATCTGCTATGTATAATTTGTCAGTAGGTTGTAGAAGTAATATGGTTCTCTCTGGTTTTCAAAACTAGCTAGGCATTGTTTATCTCTCACATTGTCTCACCCCTCCATCATGGTTTTCCCACTTAATGAGCCCCCATTTCCCCCTTCTCCATTATTTATACCCTTCTGCTATGGTCCTACCTCTCTTGAGCTCCTTCTTTCCCTTTATCCCCTAGGTTCCTTGTATACCCTCCTCTCCCCCCTCCCTTAAACTAACCCAATTTTTATCCATATCTCCCTTATTAAGGCCTGTTTCCTACTGTTCTTTTCTTTCAGATTCTTTCTTTTCCTTTACCTCCATGTTTCCTTTCCATTATCCTGATTCCTGTAGTTATGTCTGGTTGCATACTTATTTATTAGATTCTGATTCTAGGATCCATATATGAGGGAGAACATATGTCGATTTTTTTTCTGAGTCTTTGCTACTTCACTTAGTATAACAGTTTCTAGTTTCATCCATTTACCTGCAATTTCATGATTTCATCTTTCTTTACTGCTGAGTAAAACTCCATCGTATAAATGAACCACATTTTCATTATCCACTCATCAGTTGATGGACACTTAGGTTGCTTCTATCTCTTAGCTACTGTGAAAAGAGCAGCAACAAACATGGATGTACATGTGTCTCTGCAATAGGACGAGTTCTTTGGGTATACGCCAAGGAGTGGTATAACTGGGTCAAATGGTAGGTTTATTTGTAGCTTTTTAAGAGTTCTCCACACTGCCTTCCATAGGGGTTGAACCAGTTTGCAGTCCCACTAGCAGTGGATGAGTGTTCCCTTTCCCCACATCCTCTCTAACATTTGATATCATTTGATTTCTTGATCTTCGCCAGTCTGACTGGGGTAAGGTGAGATCTTAAAGTGGTTTTAATTTGCATTTCCCCAATTATTAGTGATGGTGAACATCTTTTAAGATGTTTCATAGCCATCTTTACTTCTTCTTTTGAGAACTCTCTGTTCAGCTCCTTA
>NW_008360320.1:5291918-5293463 GCF_000622305.1 Nannospalax galili
TTCCTATGCCAATATCTTGAAAGTTTTTCCCAGTGTTTTCTTCTAATAGTTTCAGAGTTTCAGGTTTTACACTGAGATCTTTGATCCACTTGGAATTGACTTTTATGCAGGGTGAAAGACAGGGGTTTACTTTTATCCTTCTACAAGTGGAGATCCAGTTTTGCCAGCACCATTTGCTGAACATGGTGTTTTTCCTCCAGTTGATGTTCTTGGCCCATTTGTCAAATATCAGGCGGCTGAAATTGCATTTGCTCATATTTGGGTCTTCAATTTTGTTCCATTGGTTTATGGGTCTATTTTTGTGCAAGTGCCATGTAGTTTTTATGACTATAGCTCTGTAATACAGCTTGAAATATGGTATAGTAATCCCCCCGGCATTGCTCTTAGTGTTCAGGGTTGTTTTGGCTATCCGAAGTCTTTTGTGCTTCCATATGAATCTTAGGATAGTTTTTTCCAATTCCATGAAAAATGTCACAGGGATTTTGATTGGCTGCATTAAATATATATATGACTTTTGGTAGGATGGTCATTTTCACAATATTAATTCTTCCTTTTGTAGGTTAATTTTGTAACCTGCCACTTTACTGAGCTTGTTAATAATTTCTGAGAGGTTTTGGGTGGAATTTTTGGCATCCTTTAGATATAATATCATATCATCTGCAAAAATGAATAATTTGATCTCTTATTTTCCAATTATTACTCCTTCAATTTCCTTCTCTTTTCTTACTGCCCTTGCAAGAGTTTCAAGTACTATATTAAAGAGAAGTGGGGATAGTGGACAGCCTTGATTGGCTCCTGATTTCAATGGAAGTGCTTCCAGTTTTTCTCCATTTAGAATGATGTTGGCTGTGGGTTTTTATATATGGCTTTAATTATGTTGAGATATGTTCCCTCCAGTCCAATTCCCTCTAGGACTTTGAACATAAATGCATGTTGAATTTTTTCAAAGACCTACTCTGCATCTATTGAGATGACCATGTGGTTCTTGTCTTTGAGCCTATTTATATGATTTATGATGTTTATTGATGTACGTATATTGAACCATCCCTGCATCTATGGGTTAAAGCCCACTTGATCATGTTGGATGATCTTTTAATGTGTGTCTGTATGCAGTTTGCAAGTATCTTGTTGAGAATTTTTGCATCTATGTTCATTAAGGATATGGGTCTATAGTTTTCTTTTTTGGTTGTATCTTTACCTGGCTTTGGTATTAGAGTGATGCTGGCTTCATAGAAGGAATTTGGAAGTTCTCCCTCCATTTCTATGTTTTCGAATAAATTAAGTAGTATTGGATGCAGATCTTCTTTAAATGTCTGAAAAAATTCTGCTGTAAATCCTTCTAGTACTGGGCTTTTTTTAGTCAGGAGGTTTTGTATTACTGCTTCAAAATCTTTTTGTGTTATGGGTCTCTTTAAGCTGTTAATCTCTTTTTGGTTTAGTTTTTGTGGTTCCCGTGCCTTTAGATATGCGTTGATTTCTTTTAGGTTTTCAAATTTAGTAGCATATAGGTTTTTAAAGTATTCCCTTATAATGTTCTGTATCTTT
>NW_008360320.1:5293803-5317094 GCF_000622305.1 Nannospalax galili
CCAAAATCGACCATATACTGGGGCACAAAACAAAGCTCAGCAAATACAAAAAGATTGAAATAATTCCATGTGTTCTATCAGACCACAGTGCAATAAAGCTTACAATCAACACCCAAAGAAGCCAAAATCACCACACAAACACATGGAGTTTGTTATTTAATTTCCATGTGTTCATGTGGTGATTAGGGTTCTTCGGGTGTTGATTGTAAGCTTTATTGCATTGTGGTCTGATAGAACACATGGAATTATTTCAATCTTTTTGTATTTGTTGAGGTTTGTTTTGTGCCCCAATATATGGCTGATTTTGGAGAAGGTTCCATGGGGTGCTGAGTAGAAAGTATGTCCTTTGGTGCTTGAGTGGAATACTCGGTAGATGTCTGTTAAGTCCATTTGATGTACGCTTATTTTTTAATTCTGATGTCTCTATGTTAACTTTCTGCCCTGTTGACCTATCTAATGGAGCCAGTGGGGTATTGAAGTCACCTACTATTAATGAGTTGGGGTTAATCTGGGTCTTAAAGTCCTATAGTATTGTTTTTATGAAGTTGGGTCCACCAGAGTTCGGTGAATATATGTTCATGATTGTAATATCTTCTTGATTAATTGTTCTTTTGATCAAAATGAAGTGGCTCTCTTTGTCTCTTCTGATTAGTTTTAGTTTAAAGTCTATTTTGTCAGATATTAGAATTGCTATGCCAGCTTTTTTCTTAGTGCCATTTGCTTGGTATATTTTTTTCGTCATTTCACTTTGAGATAGTGTCTGTCCTTGGAAGTGAGATGAGTTTCTTGCAGATAACGAAAGGATTGGTTTTGTTTCTTAATCAATTCACATAGTCTGTGTCTTTTGACTGTGGAGTTCATTCTATTAATATTTAAAGTTATTAATGAAAGATGGGTACTGAATCCTCTCATTTTTATTTCTGTTTACATTCTTGATATAGCTGTACCTTTCCATATTTATACCTTCATTGGAATTCTTTCCACAATACCTTGAGTATAGTCATTCCTTTCTTCAGCTCTTTGTATTGCTTCCAGAACTCTCTGAAGGGCTGGTTTTGTGGACATGAATTCCTTCAGCCTATTTATGTCATGGAAGATTTTTCTTTCCCTTTCGACTATAACAGACATTTTGGCTGGGTATAGTAATCTGGGTTGGCATCTGTGGTTATTTAAAACTGTGAGTACTTTGGTCCAGGCTCTTCTGGCTTTCATACTTTGCACTGAATAGTCAGCTGTAATCCTATTGGGTTTTCCTTTATATGTGACTTGTTGTTTCTCTTTTGCAACGTTCAGAATTGTCTCTTTGTTTTGTATGTGTAGTGTTTTTACTATGATGTGCCATGGAGAGTTTCTCTTCTGGTCCTGTCTGTTTGGTGTTCTGTATGCTTCTTGTATTTGTATGGGCATGTCTTTCTTTAGTTTTAGGAAATTTTCTTCTACAATCCTGTTGCAGATCTGATTTATACCAGTATCCTAAGATTCTTCTCCTTCCTGTATGCCTATGATTTGCAAGTTTGGTCTTTTTATGGTATCACTCAATTCCTGCATATTCCATTCTTGTGATTTCTTAAATTTTTCATAGTCTTTGCTTGAGTGGTCCAGTTCATCCACTTTATCTTCCAGTCTTGATACTCTGTTTTCCATTTCGTTCATCCTATTGGTGAGGCTTTCTCCTGTCGTTTCTAATTGGCTTATGGAGTGTTTCACTTCATTCTTTATTTCAGCCTGAGTATTCTTCAATATTTCTAGCTCTTTTCTGAATTCATTCAGAAGTTTATCCCTATCATCTTTCTGTTCTTTGATTTCTTTGTTCTTTAAATTCACTGAAGTCTTTTTATTGTTTTTATAATTGTTCTTTTGAGTTCCATGTCCTGCATGTCCTTCATTATGTCTAGTGTGTTCTCAGTGTACTCCTCTAGAGGACTATTAGTATTTGGTGGGGATATGTTATTTTGGTTTTTTCATGCTATTTTTCTCTGTTATTTTGACATTTGAATTTCTTTTGTTGTTTCTGACTCTTGTGTGAGACTCAAGCCTTCAAGTTTAGGTCTGCTTCTTTTTGTGAACTTTATGTGTCTTTGTGTCTTTGTGGTTTACTTTTTGGGCATGAAAAGCTGGTTAGTCTAAGCTTCTGGTTCTCTCTTTTGATTTTATATTGGAGTGGCCAGATTGCTTTTGTCTTCAGGAGTACCCACAGAGGCCCAATTCAGGTGAGGGTCAGATGTTTTCAGGCTTTCTCCTAAGGCCTGGGTCCCTCCTGGAACGATTTTGGCCTCAGGAATTTGGGGGGTTGGACTGGCCTGGGAGCCTGGCTCAGGAAAGATGCTGGTCTAGGGCAGCTTGTGGCCTTACCTCCAAGAGATGCAAAGACAGATGGGGCGGGAAGAGGCCCCAAGGCCTCCTGGGGACTGCACTGAGGAGCTGAGTTGGTCTGGATGCAAAGGATCAAGAAGAGGAAAGCTCAGCCCGAGCGTCCCAGAAAGAGGCTGGAGGGTGATACAGGCCCAGGGAAGCAAAGGGAGTTGAGGGTGGGGCCCAGAGAAGGCACTCAGTTGGTCTGGATGAAAAGGATCAGGGAGCAGTCTTGGTTCCCTAGGTGTCTGGGGCCCCAAGACAAGGAATGCGGCATGGCCTAAGCTCAGAGGAGAGAATGGCAGCGGAGGTGGGAGGGTGAATGAGGCTAGAGGAGTCAAGGATTGGAGGGTGCAATGGACTTACCTCGGAGAGAAGCCTGCTGGTAGGAGAGAGGCCTGCAGCAGGTCTTGCAGGCCCAGGGAAGCAGAGGGAGGTGAGGGCGAGGCCAAGCCCAGAAGCAGAGCTCCTGGGGCCCAGAGAAGGCACTCCATTGGTCTGGATGAAAAGGATCAGGGAGCAGTATTAGCTCCCCAGGTGTCTGGGGCCCCAAGACAAGGAATGGGGCAGGGCCCAAATTCAGTGGAGAGAACGGCTGCAGAGATGGGAGGGTGAATAAAGCTGGGGGGGTCAAGGCGAGGAGGGCCCAATGGACTTACCCCAGAGAGAGGCCTGCGGGTCAAATACCCTCAATTTTATGTTTTTAAGTTTGTAATGGTTCAGTCTCAGATTCCTGTTATCTTGATCATTTTGTTGATAGTTTCCAGAAAGAGGCATCACAAAGCATATCACTTGAATTAATGCACCAGTTGGTGCATTTCCTTCTACCAGTAAGTACTTCTTTGTAGTTTACCAACAGTGAAAAATTTAACAATGAACCCACCATAGTATGTCATAATAACCAGCAGAATCTAAGAGCAACTAGATTCTGTCACCAGCCTGCCAGCTAGTGATACAAGTCCAATATCCCATTTTATAATCTGCTTGGGGACATCTACTGCCACAACTGGTGTGAGTTTGGATGCCCAGGAAGCAGATTCTTAATTACCAATTTGGATAGAGGACATCATTGGGAGTGCTTTCTGCAACACCAGGGCTATGGACATTGGGAAGCAAGACCAGGCTTGCAGAAGGTCACCTGCATCCCGTAACAAAGGTCTCAAATGTGTTCTGTGTGTTCTGGAGAACTTTGTGGCCAAGGACATTTTTGAAGCTGCTCTGAAGCTTGTACCACATTTGAATGTACAAAGATGTCTAGCTCATTAACAACCAAACTTAGTATGGGGGTTGCTGCTAGGAATGTTCTCCATTGGACAAGGCAATGACTTTTAATCCAAATAAATTTCTAGGTAGGGACTTAGCCATGAATAATTAACACCCAGTGCTTGAGGAATTTGGGGGAAAGAACGTCTCTCCTGAATGCAGGAGGCAAGGATTGAGTAGGCAGCACAAGATTTGCTGTGTCACATCAACATCCACCCAGCTCCCTGAGCACAAAACCTCATTTCTTCTTGTTCCTACCTCTTGTATCAAATTATCAGAGTTTTCTTGATGAAATTTCTAAAATACAAACAGAAGCTGTTCACGTCTCAGCATTTCAACTGTGAAAATCCGTATCCGAAGTGTCAATCTCCTTTACCTGGATGCAAATTTCCCAATATTTTTCCTGCATCACCTCTACCATTCTATACTGTTTTCTTGACAACTGATTTTTTTCTAGAAAAATAAAAAATATCTTAAAACATAGTGGCTGATTCCCATCACATTGACTTTATCAGGGATAAAAGCTGACAATTTGGAGTCCAGAGGCTGCATTACATTCAATATCACCTTTAGTCCTGCAATCACCATCTCAAGATATTGTTATTGATATTACACAGGTAAACAGACTATTTCTTAGTGATATTGAGCTACTAGAAAAAGGCTGATGTCATTGCGCAGTGAAGCCTGGGTTTGAGCTTAGCACTGTCTGGCTCCAAAGCTACTCACAATGCTTTGACGCATGTAGTTAACAAGTGTACTTATAGAACACCAAACTCCTGCCCTTATTTAAGATAACATTACCTTGGTCTCTCAGAAAACCTCTTGCCTATGAAATCATCATCATTGTGAACAACTGAAGCATAAAGCCTTCCATAGCTATGAGTGGATTTTGTATTCTCTCCTCAAATACTGTTTGAAAAGTGATTGGGTGAGAAGATAATTTCATGTAGGGAAAATAAAGTGTGCAATGTTCCATTGACCCGGCAAGGAAAACGTGTTAGTCACACCTGTCTTGGAATGGAGGCATATCATCAACTCCAAGGATACTTCATGCAGGGGCATTTTCTCCATGGGGCGCTGCATTCATTTCTTTGGCCACCTGCCAATAATGCTCTAGCATAGTGTTTCTAAAAACAATGAAGGAGACTGGTACCCTAGGAGAAGCAGTCTGTGGTTATCTTGACAAATTTGGAACATGAGCACTAAGTTGGACTAATGCGTTCTTAGCACTAGTGTACCTTGAAGGCCTTCCTGTCTTCATGCATCCAACATTAAAGCTTGTCGCAGCCCTGTCAAGGATTAGTTTGGGAAAATTTATCCACATATTTAACTGAAGCCCATGTCTGAACACTGGTTCCTGCAACTCCTCCATGAAATGAGAGTGACTAATCCATATTGCTCAAGGTTTAATCTGTTCAACAAAATTGCCTCAACTCTGCATGTAAATAAACGAAACACAAAGTCAAAGGAGCTGCTAATTAATATTCCCTGGCAGCGGTATGCATTCCACAGATTTCCCAATTGGTTAATATTGTTGTAACATCCAGTAGGCCCAGCTTTGAGCATACCCCAAGATCTAATATTCCCCTGACCTGAGAATTTAAGAAATTATCTGAAAGAACGTGGTCAGGAATATACTGGCTCAGTGTTGGTACTGATGTTATTGTTAGCATGGAGAAGATATCTAAAAAAGACTCTTTCTTGTTCGTTATTGAATAAATGAAAGGAATATCCATTCTTTTCAGCTCCATCTGAGAAGGTATCATACATCAAATAAGGACAAGCCATTTCAAAACTGAGAAGGAAATTTATTTGTTTTTGGAACATTTTGAAATGAAACTGAGCTTAAAGGAAATGAGAAGATTTAACAGGAAAGACTTGTATATTGTAAAATTCTTACTTAATATTTCTGTTGAAAACAGAGATAATGAGATCTGTTCAATAAATAGCAAGCAACATTTTTGAAAGTCTAAGTGAAAAGAACCTTGCACATGTTATTGTATTTGGCCGTGTTAGGCTTTTTTTAAAGTATTTTATTATTTTTATTTTATGTTATGAGTGTATTGTCTGCATGTGTGTAAGTGCACCCACCCGTATTGTGCATTGCCCGTGGAGGCATCAGATTCCCTGGAACTGGAGTTGTGGTCTGTTGTTAGCCAATATGTTGTGCTAGGAATTAAACTTGGGTCCTCTGCAAGAGCAGTCAGCGTTCTTAACCGATGAGCCATCTCTCCAGCCGTTCATGTTAGGCTTTTGAGGCTTTGTGAACTAGTATAATAACAAGACACACCACTCTGAGTATATCACTAAGTGAGGAGTATTGGTACCTGTATCAAGAAGAACACTGAATCATTTTCCAAGGAATTTCATAGTCTGCATTCTTATAGCGGCCAAGTTGGCAGGATTCTTTTTAGTTTTATTGAATACTCTTTGGTCAGAATTTTATATGTACACAGAAATGTGCAGTATATAGATCCAACCCCTGGTTAGAAATTAACATAAAGAAACCTATAAATGCAATCAGTTACTGGGAAAAACATAAGATCCCAAAAGAATTGAGGATTCTGCTAAAGGTGATAATAAAAGTCATCAATATTTATGTATTTTGTATAAGAACTGTTTTGGAATTTTTTTCTATTGCCTAGTGACCATCTTATGGAGCAGATATTTGGAATTTCTATTACACAGATTAAGGACGCTGAGGGGTAGAGGGGCTAAGCAGCTTATTCAAGGTTGCTTATTCAAGTATTCAAGTTGAATTACTGGGATCCAAACCTTAGACATCTAAGTGAGGAGTCCATGCTCTAAATGATTACCTTTCCTTTTGTTTGTCAGCTTTCCGTTTGCTGATGAGCATGGCAAATGTTGCTTAATTATTTTCAAGCCATTCCAGTGATCTGGTACCTGCCATCACTATTCCTGTGAAGTTTTTTCCAGCATTAACTGAAATAATATATTTAAAAGCACTTAAAAGATAATGTACTCTTCAAATGGGAACATTGTATACAATGGTTAGTTACTCAAAGTAATGGTCCATTAAATGGTCAGCAATGGATGTATTTGGTATTCTAATCAACTGAACCACAGTAATTGGCTTTTTCTAGATGTATACACATTAGTTCTTCCCAGAATTCACAAACCAAGTCAAGACTCAAACTGCCTTTGAACATAGTTATTTGAAGCTACGTCGCATATTTCTGGAAAAGGGAGGAACTGCTGTGACTGTGTGCACATGCAGGCATTGTCTCAAATATGATTTTGCTGTTTCAGAGATTCCCTTGTCATAGCTATCAAAATGACACAAGCAGTACTTTTTTGTAATCTCCATATTTGATGCATGAAAGAAGACTTAATTCCTGTTTGAATAAACAACATAATAAGGTTATTGAGATTAGAGACCATTACTATATAAAATTATGTCTAAGTGGCAGATATAATTAACATTGGATTGTAATTACACTAATTACAAGTCACATTAAGACACTCCAGTAATGACAAAGTGAGAACCCTATAATTGAATGGAATAAGTATGGAAACATGCTGCTCACACTAATTACCCAAATGAGCTAATATGTCTTCAGAGTGACAGTCATGTGCAATGTTATTACGCAGACAAGGCAATAGAATGAGGTATTTTTTTAAAAAAAAATTTTGCTAATTTTCCTCTTTCATTCTTTGTAGGATCTATTTCAAGTCATCAGCAGCTTTGACTTTTTCTGTTAAGCCAAAGAAAACAAAAACTGCAATTAGAGCTTTCTGTACATGGTTCCAGATGAACCCTAAGGCAGTGATCCTGAACAGGTAAGATTTCAGTCTTAGTGTCAGGAAGACACAGACACTAGAATCTTTCCTCTTTTGTCTTTAGAGCTCACCAAATCCAGCAGTTCTAGCTCACCCTATAGTTTTCAGCACTGAAAATGACCTCCACACAGGCTCTGAAGAACTAAACGCTGGCTTGCAACTGCCTCTAGCAGGCCCTGGAGAGCTATAAAACCTGAATTATTCAAGACAATTAACAAGTGCATTGTGCTAGAGCCCACACGTCAGCCCCAGCTCTTAAATGGAATATAAACTAATGGTGGAATATGCATTATGCCCCTATGAAAATTGCTTATTTTGAGTCTTTCCTTTCCCTATCACATTACCTTTCCTTTGTTTGTCTCCAACTGTCCAAGGCCGCTGCTTTCTTGAGAAAGGGAAAAACAGAAACAGACTGCAAATACTTAAAAGTTTTTCTCAAACAATTATTTTTTTAAGCCTGGATGATCAGTGTATGGAAAGCAGAACTGATGCTTTTAAGATGACAGACAATGCTGGGAGTAGCTTCCCTTTCTTCTGTGTGGGTGAAGAAATTGGGTCAGACCTGCCGTGGCTAGCAGCTTTGGAACAGTACTGTACATGCCCTATTCTTTTAGATTAATAAAAGTAAGATTTCCTTAACTTTGTCCAGAAACTATAATTTTGCCTCTAACAGACTAGGCATATGAATTTCTAGTATGAGGCAGTAACCAAATATGCAAAGTTCATTAATAAGTGGATGTTATATTAGTCTGAAAGCGGTGACGTGACCCTCCTGCTAATTTTTGACGTGTAACTCAGAAATAATGACCCTGCTTTCATGAAGTACTTTACTTTACTTCTGGGATTATATAGTTCTTACAATTAATCATATTTGATTCAAAATGCACTTAATGTTGAATTTTAGTTATGGTTATACTCAAATAAATCTATAATTGTACAACTCATATGATCAAACATTAGGATCTCAGCTAAAAAGTTGTTGATTGAAACAGTATTAGAGGCAACCTCCTCTATGGTCATGCAAATCAGAGACAAATGGAGCTTGGCCTGCTGAGCTGTGATAAGGAGCATGGTGGTTTAGGTTTCTCCTTCCCACCATCCTGCTGTACTGATGAATCTGAAAGTCATTCATTATCTCTGTTTTGACATGATGACAAGTGCAATGGTTACTTGCAACTTATTTAGAATCTTAGTGACTTAAGCAGCACAGAAACTCGTTTTATGTCACTACCTCCTGGTATGAGAGCTAGCCAACTTGGCAGAGCAGTCAGATACCTCAGACCAGGGTTGGCAAACTTTTTGTGGAAACAGCCAGATAGTAAATACTTAAGATTGTCTGGATCACATATGGTCCCTGTCATATATTTTTTTCACAGCCCTTAAAGATGTAAAATACCCTTCTATATATATACTATATACATATATGTATATGTATACACATACACACACACACACACACACATATATATATGGAGAGAGAAAGACAGAGAGAGAGAGAGAGAGAGAGAGACTGTATATATACCAGGCTCTATATTACCCAGACCACAGGCAGAATTTGGCTCACAAGCAGTTGTTTGTCAGACTTTGAACTTCACTAGTCTAATTGAACATATATCACAGTGAATATTGCTCTTTAATAGAAACTACATAGAAAACAACTTAGACCAACACCTCTTATTCGTTGAAACAATGGAGACAATAGATAGTCAAAGCTACAGATAAGTTTTTCTAATTACATTTGAATAAGTTGCTATACTATAAGTATTCAAATTTGATAGAGATGGTGGTTTCATACATAGACTATAAGGGACAGCCTGACATGGGGCTGGGGTCGTAGCCTTAATAAGGAAAAGGGGATAGCAATGCAATGCACTAGATAGGGTCTAGCTACTTAAGGACTACTGATCAGATAAGTAACTATGCTAAAGATGTGGCAATCAAGGAACTAAATGGATGTTACACTCACAAAAACATATAGATACATAAATACATGTAAGTTCCTAAATATATAGATATGTAAGCTGTGGTATACATTCATGTTTCTACATGGCTTTTCCAATTTTCAGCTCTCAACAGTTAACAGAACTAGTACTCAAATCCTGGCTTCTTGATGTCACTCTCCATTATAAGAAACCAGGAATTCTTGCAGAAGTGAATGATTTAAGAACTGGGGCAAATCATTGGCACAATGGTGTCATAAATGTTATGGGAGTAACTAACCACTCTAACTGGATTTAAGGTCCACTTCATGGAATGGAGTTGACATTTATGTCAGGCTTAGAACCTGAGGATAGACAGGTCTCAGGACATAGAGGAGAACCTAATACTAGTTTTCTACTAGGTGTCATATTAAACTGACTCCTAGTGACTTATTGTTATACTCATAGGTTAATGCATCTCTAAGCTCTTGCCAGAGAATTTTCCTTATGTAACAGATGGTGATTGACACAGAAACCCACAACTGGCCAATGTGCAAAAAATAAGAGGCACAGACTGCTTATTCCTGAATAGGACACATATTATCAAACTCCTGCCACCCAAGACCCATGGATCATTGTGGAAGAGGGGGCAGAAAGATTGTAAGAGTGAGAGGTGGTGGATGACCACAAGGAAACAAGTTTTCCAGATGGATGGTCAGTTACAAATATGAACTCACAGCAACTGTGACAGCATGCAAAAATCCCATGTAAGCTCAAACCAGACAACATCCCAGCATAGGTATGGGGAAGTGGGTAAGAAATCCCAACCCAACCTAGGGAAATTTTGGCAACAAATGGTTGCTAGGAGGGGGAGAGTCAGTTTCTTTCAAGGATGTGACTCTTGGTAGGTTAACCAGGCTCCAGTGGATGGACTCATTGTGATAACATATGGGGGCACAAATTAAAATCTATAGGCCTTATTTTATATATACATATATATATTTAAGTTATTATATATTAGAGTAAATTAAATTGGCAGGGGCAATAGCAGAGGTGTGGATAGATGAAGAAATCTAAATACTATCAAATTATAGTGCATGAAAATCACAAAAATGCAATTAAAAATGCTAAAATTAAAAATTAAGTAAAGAGCTGTGGGAAGAGTGTTATATTTCCACCAGATTGTTGGTTTATTTGCTTATTTCAGAAACAAATAGAAAGATTGCAGGATGATTCGGTCATGTTAAAAAGCTCCAAGAAGCATTTTGAAAAATCAGGAATGAGTTTAGAAGTGCTGACTTGGGTTGATTACTCTATCTCTATGCTTGGATGACCATAATTTTATGGTCATATAAGTGTGTGTGGAAGAAACATTGTTATGGATAGAGAACAACTTTGTTATAAAGGTGGTTGACCACATGGGGGTAGGGGATCTTTCATACATCAGTTTTGTGCTTATAGGCTTGTACTAAACATTGGAGAGAAATCCCTCAATCTACTCCAGCCCACCCCAAGCCAGGCTCCAGCACGCATGGATGTGTGAGGCTGCAGACTTGTCAAGCACATCCAACCCCTCATGCTGTGTGACTGGATCTGTCCTCAGAGAATTCTTTAATTGAATTTTACATATGAAGTTCTGTAAGATTCAAATCAAGCTGAGGGCTGTGGAATTTCATGGAGTCACAAGAATAGACTAGGGTAGGATTCTACCCATTCCCATTACTACAAAGTTTTGACTATAATTCTCACTGTTAAATTGTCAACACTGAGAACTTTCTCCAGACTTCAAATTCTAATCCCTGTATTGTGCTACAGGAAATACACTTCCAACCAATGTTAGTTATGTGTAAGCTTTTGCTAAAAAATAATCTGTTAGCTTGGTACTAAACCAATCATGACTGTAATGTCCAAGTCCCAGCTTTAAGTGTGTGAGTGTGTGCATGCGTGCATGCGTGCATGTGTGTGTATGTTGTGTGGGATTACACGTGCTCACCTCTGTATATCCTTGTGAAGGCCAGATGTCAAAGTCCTGTTCTTCCTCTGTTTTTCTCTACCTTATCTTTTTGAAACAGAATCTCTCACTGAACGTGGATATCAGTAGTTTAATTAAACTGGATACCCAGTGAGCTCCTGAGATCCACTTCTCTCTGCACCCCCAGCACTGCAGTTATAGATATATGCCACCATGCCCAGATTTTTATGAAGGTGCTAAGGATCCAGACTTGTGTCTTCATGTTTGTTCAGCAAGCATTTTATCTGCTTCTCTCTCTTCTCAGCTCAAAATCCACTCTTTGATTTTGTGCTTGTTCGTTTGTTTGTTTGTTGTTTGTTTGTTTGGAGACAGAGTCACATGCTGTAGTCCAAGATCCCTGGAAATCATTATATAGCTCAAGTTGTCCTCAAACTTCTTTCTCTTGCCTCATCTCCAAAGTACTGCAACTATGGACGATAGCCATCATGCCCAGCTTAAAGTCCATTGGTAAGCTTTTATATCTCTGATAACTAGATGGTGGTCCAATAGGGACCCCAATATTCTATTTTACAACACGTCTAGATATTATCAGTGGAGTCTTCTCATGTACACTCAGTTTCTTAACTGCTCTTGAAGCAAACTTGACTAAAACAGAAATTTTGCCAACAAAAAGTTCACACTGATGGGGTCTGGAATTCTTGTGCTCAGATGAACAATGTGTCTAGCTGTGATGGCTGGCAGGCCCTTCAATACCTCTAAGAAACCCATGAAAATTGCCCCAGTACATTCCCTACAGGTCCATCCTTGATCAACTTTGCTTCTCTATTCTACTCCGATGCTGATTCTCTCCAAAAGCTGAGAATTTTAATGTGGTCTCAGCTCTTTACTTGAGTTTATGGTCTCATCAGTATAATTTTCTCTCAAGATAGTAGTACTTTTATATATAAGAAATGATTCTTGATCTATATGTTATCCTGAGAGGTAGGGTACTCTCATCTGTGAATAAATATTTTTAAATATGACTTCTTAGGCTCTGGACGTGGCTCAGTTGGCAGAGGACTTGAACAGTATGCATACAACCCTTGGTTCAATGTCCAGGTCACATGAAATCACGTATGAGGGTGTATACTTCTACAATCCCAGCACTTGAGAACTAGAGCCAGAAATCAAAAGCTCAAGGTCATTCTCAGCTACATAGTGAGTTTAAGGTCAGACTGAGAATTTGTCCGCAAAACAAAACAAAATAGAATTTCTTTTCCCCCTACAAAAGTAAAATGTTTTTATGAGGTGCAGATATTATCAGTGTTGGGTGTAGGTAACCTGTCCTTTTGGACTCCTGGTAGTTTACCATTCTCAATAACACTTAATCCCTTGGATCCACCTTCCTTACCCTTCATTCTGTCTTGTTACCTACTGAGCTCAATTTTGAATGATAGTTGCAATTGCGGGTAAGTCAGAATTCACAGACCCCTCAGCTACAGCTCTTGATTTTAAAGCATAATCAATCAGTATAACCTGGACCCACGTGCCCTTCTGCTATCAAATGTTGCTAAAAAGGTACTGATTATGAAATCTAAGTTGCTCTTCCACATTAAATTTCCGTTTAGCATTCCATAGTTAATAACAGCTCTGGAGTCAAAGACTTATTTTGACTTTAATGTTGGGCAAATTATTTAACTTCTCTGAGTGTGTTTGGCATAACGAGAGGATAATGTATGTAGAACCCAGGAATAACAACTCATACATCACAAGATTGTTAAGCACTGGTCACAATGGTCATTTATTAAGCGATGTGTATGCAACATTGTGCTAAACTTTGCATCGATTATTTTGAATTCTTAGAATTATGTTGTAAGGTATATTATATTCTAATTTTTAAATATGGAAATTAGAGACAATATTGTTAGGCAATTTATCTTAGATCATTACAGAAAAGAAAAGACAGAGCTGGAATTCAATTGCACGATTTGACGATTTGGCTGATACTTAAACTTTTGCATATTTCTCTATATTCTCCTGGGCACCTTTGATGAGAAGGTTTTTCTTCAAAGAAACAAAGAGACACATTTTTTTTTTCTGTGGCATTTCCTGTTTTCCTACTTCAAACATCTTTTTAGTTGCCTAAGAGTTGCCAGGATCAAAGACATAATTTATGTATTGAACTGCTGCAGACTGGAAAGAAAAATGCATTTTATCACACTCCATCCTTTAACTCATTCAGTACAGTACTTACACAATCCATTGAGGTGATAATAGAAAGACTATAATGAGAATAAATATACACTGAAAATTGATGGGAAAGGGGATATTTGAGCCAGAAATAATGAGATCATAAGATCCTGGTGCACAGTGTATCAGGTGCTTTAGAAAATCACAAAAGGGTAATTTAATTCTTTAGTATTGTAGATCTCGGATATTGTTTTCCTTCCTGTGACTTTAATCTTTGGTCTGGATTCCTTCACAACATCTTTAATACTCATAATTATTGCATTTATGCTTCAGTTTGTATTCTCTTTTGCTAGAATGGAGACTGCCTAAAGATCAGGATTATTCATACATGGTAAGCACCCTCTGAATACTGTTGAATGAATATGACAAAAGTCCAAAGAAGATCCCCTCTATATGTGTGGAGAAGACTCATCGATAGTGTCAAACAAAATCCACATGCCGATATAGGGGGTCACCAGACAAAATATTAACATGTGTGGATTTGTTCACACTGGCACTCTACCTATATACTTCTCAGAAATTTGAAATGCTGCCATCTCATCCACAAGAACAAAGAAGGATGAAAGCAAGATTGGGTGGGGCTTAGACAATCAGGATGAAGAAGTTGCCTCCAGCACAGATGGTCAGGCAGCTGAGGTGCAGATCACAGTTATGGGCCATTTCAGATGTTCTTCTCATAGGTATGAGGCAGGGGTAGGCTGTCTCTGTAGTACTCAAAGTCAGATGAATTACTGTGATCAAATTGTAACCCAACCCAAGAGCCAAGACTGTGTTCTAATATTCAAGAGAGACTGCCTATGTTCCTATGGATTAACAGCATGTGTAAGTGATAGATCGTATAATGTACTTGAATCTGTCCTTTAAATCATTTTGCAGAATTGGGTTACTAGGAAAATATTCATAACAATCCATTGAGGAATAAAAAGGGTTATACAACCATCTGTACCATATGAGGTAAAAGCATCTCTATATTTTTATCTACTATATATTCAGGGGAAGAGAACAGATTGGGTAGAAACATATGAAAATGCTATTAGTGATGATATCCAGGTGGTAAAATCTCAGGTGATGTATAGTTTAATCTTTACATTTTCTAAATTTTCTCTCATTAATATGAATTGTAGAAAAGTAAATATGAAAAAGGAATGAGTCCACAAGGTAGAATAAATAAAAATAAATCAGATCAGGTGTTATCTGTTCTTATGACTCTGTCTCTTGTCCCCCAGAGTGGACTTTTTGGTGCTCCTTCTATACTGCCATATTTCCTCTTGGTGTCTCATAATTCACAACCAGGCCAGCCAAGACAGTGATCCTGCTCACAGGCCTTACTTTTCACACACCTGGCATTGAAAGGTTTTTTTTTTTTGTTTTGTTTTGTTTCTTTTTCTTTATCCAGGAGTCATTTGTGGTGGACCTAGATCTAGGATGTGGACAAAGAACTCTAGGTGGGAAAATGAGGCAGATGTCACAGGAGATTTTTCTCTCACTCTGTACCATGTGTCTCAGACCTTAAAAGGCAACCTCAAGGCAGCTTCCTAGACATTTACATGGGTAGTAACGGGGTGTTTGCGTCTTGTGAAAAGGTAAGAAACCAATTTTGAATCTGTTAATTTATTTCAAAGATCGAAATGGCATAGAACTGGGAAAATAAATAGCAGACCCCATCTTATCTGAAGGAATGTTGGCAACTGGTTGCTGCTAGATGAAGAAGATCTGATCTTCCTAGAACAAGGGACTCCAGATAGGCTGACTAGACTCAGTGGACAGATTTGCACTGGGTAACAGCTGGAGACACTGACAACACAGTGGGCCTTAACAGGAAGGATGGAGTATATGGGCTCCAGTCAGGGGACTATGGGAGAGTGCCAGTGGGGATGAGGGTATAAAGATGATTAAGATTGTTTGAGATGTTCTGTATGAAATGCAAAAAAAATTCAATGAAATTTAAAAAAAGAAATGGCTGCTTTAGAAAGTGGGATGTGATTTGACCTGCAGATTTTCTTGCAGCTAGAAAAGGCAGAGTGACACATTTCCCCACATTTAGCCCATCTTGCCTGGCACTCTTAGTCTCTGGACCAGACCATCTGATCACACAAGAAAACCACACTTTCTCTCAAAATACAGCATAAAAGTGTTATATTTTATTAACTGCAAGGTAGCCAATTAGGCTTTAAAAATGCAAATGATGGTGTTGATAAATGAAAAGGGCCAGATGTGTAGGAAGTGTTAATATGTATTCTGATAACACTGACATTTCTTTAGTGACCTTCAGAATCTTACATATGTTCAAGGGGGATTGAACATCATATGGTATGGTACAATTTTTTTAAATATTAAAGAAAGGGGGGTTTTGTAATCATAGATAATATAAACAACATCTAATAGGCTCAACATCTGACCAGTTCTTATTTTTAGAGCAAATTCTCTGAAATCAATAATATATCCCCCTGGTTTGGGGGTTATATTTAGTATTTACGTTTTAAATGAAATCTTGTAATCAGTTATTTCAAGTGAGAATTTATGATGTATCTCAAATAAAAGGGGCCTGATCTTATTTCTTATGGAAATGACTTGGGAAATGGGAAAGACTTTTGTAATAAGTTTTTACATATCCATATCCTTGCAAACCAAATTACTCATGCTTTTAGAGCATTTAGAGCTATGTACTCCTAAGAAAAACAGCACAATCAGTCCCACAATGATTTGGAATTCTGATGTAACTCTTACAAGCTAAGCTGAATGCATAGCTTGAATCTTATACCATTTTCCCTATCTGTGATTGTTATGCCCCTGACTCAGAACAATGTATGTGTGCAACAGTGATGACGTTCTAAATAATTACTTCACAATCAGCATCCCCCCCACAAATGTTGTGAGCAACATGGGAGCATTGATTAATGACATCAGCTTGTGGCTTTGTGTGAAATGCTGAGTCAGTAAGTACAGAAAAAACAACTTCTTCCTTTGTAAAACTATCAAAGATTATTCATGCCTTTCTGATGTCATGCTTGATATGCTGTTCAATAAGTATGAAAGGAGTCTTTTGTTAGGGATCAGTAAAGTAGACTAGTAGAGTAGATAGAGGAGTATAGGATGGAATACCATGAAATAGAATAGAATGGAATAGGATAGAGTAGGGTAGGGTAGGGTAGGGTAGGGTAGGGTAGGGTAGGGTAGGGTAGGATAGCATAGGATAGGATAAGACAGGATAGGATAGGATAGGATAGGATAGGATAGGATAGGATAGGATAGAATAGAATAGAATAGAATAGAATAGAATAGAATAGAATAGAATAGAATAGAATAGAATAGAATAATAGATAAAGAATAAAAGATGAGAACAGAGTTCATTGATGAGAGAACACCTCAGAGAAAGACCGGGACAACTCTCGGCCAAACTACCTCAAAAGCGAGGTTCTGCATCTTTGAGGCACCTAGTAGAATTTCTGATAGCGTTGCGTTGAGTGTTAGATTTCTTCTCCACCTAAACGATGGAAGTGTGAATAGTGTCTGTGATGAGATATTTAATGCTGTTTCCCTTTGCAAGTTTGTTACCTAGAGAGGATTTAAGTTGGTTAAAATAAAAATAACTATAAAACTCAGTGACAGCAATGTTGATAATTACTGAAACATCAATTGAAACATGCTGACTAGAATTCACCACCAAATGGTCCTTCACCTCAGTGCTGCTGTTCTGCCCTGCTGTGTTGCAGTCTTGTAAAATTCACATGTAGAGCTCTGATGAGATATTTGGGATAGTGGTGTTAGGAAGAGGAAAGGACAGCTGCCTTTTAATTCCAATCAATTATGTTTTTGTCTTTGCTTTACCTTTGTTGAACCAATTGTGTATGTTTTTTGTTTTAGTGCACGGATCAATTTTTTTCCTGTTTTGGGATCTAAGATACACCACAGCTAACAGTCTACTTTTTATTTGGCTATTTGTAATTCAGTAAATGTGTATGATTATGAGTATGTGTGCTTAAAGTTTTTAAAAGGTACAAAAATTTAAATGATCATATCGGTTTTAAGACTATGAAAATAATTTGTCTTCTGTTTATCAAAAAATTTTTTAAAAAGTTGTCTTTTATATCTCAAAAGGTAAGTATAAAGTTTACAAAGAGTAAAAAAATTTGAAAATCATAAAATCTTATTTAAATATGAGATAGATATTAGTTACATTGCTTTAATTGTCATAATATTTACAATACTTTAAATTTTCATATTCCTATTTTAAAAAAAGAACTTTAAAAATTGTATTAATCCCAGAACTTGGGAGGTAGAGGAAGGTGGATCTCACTGAGTTCAAGGCCAGCCTGGTCTACATAGTGAGTTCCAGGACAGCTGGGGCTACATAGAGTATGTCTCAAAAAGACCAAAAAAAAAGAAAGAAAAAAAAAATAGAGTTTGTGTGAATAGAGGTCAGAGAACAATGCTTAGGATTTGGTTCTTTCCTTCCTCTTGAGGCAGGGTGTCTCTTGCTATTTCTTCTTACTGTGTACTCCAGGCTAGCAAGCCCTCAGCTTTTGCCAGTTTTCCCTTCTCTGCCTCCGATCTAGGTGTAGGAGTTCTGAGGTCACAGATATTGGCCACTTTGTCCAGTTTTTTATCAGGGTTCTGAAGACCAAACTCATTTCTTCAGGCCTATGTTGCAATTGATTTTTACCTTTTAGACATCTATCAGGCCCTAAGAGAACCCACTTTAAAGGTAGATATATCATACAAAATGTTTGTTCGTTTGCTTTAAGATATATCTAAAGATAAATTATCTACTTGCTTTATTATATTTCAGTATATATACACATAGGAATATTTTTCTTTCAATTATTTTCACTTAAGGGAAGATTTTCATTTTGACTCTCAATGGATAACAATTCCAGATTTAGCAATCTGATTAAAATACATGCACTTTATGTTTATGAAATTATGGTGAATAATTTAATTTATAGCTCATTAAAATTAAGTAATACATGCTATGATTAGATAGCAATTATTCTGTTATACCATATGTTTGGAAGACAACAGAACTTACACTTTGGGGAATGAAATAGTAATAAAAATTGTATCATCACAAGACAAAAGTCTTTGCTAAAATATGGCCATTCTGCAAAATACTGACAAAATATTCAGCAGGAATTTGCAGTCGACAATTTTAGGATTGTTTTCCTTGTGGTGCTGTTTCAATAGGTCTGTTAGGCTGGTTGGGTCAACATCTGGTCTTTCTATGTAAGATGTCCTGTGCTATATAATCCCTGAACAGCTTTTGAGGCCATTTAAAGTGAATGAAAATGTGAAAATTTTGTGTTCTCTGGAGTTTTTTGAAAATGAGCAATTTTATGTTATAAATATGAAAATACTTCATATTGGTAAGCATATTATTATAAAAAGGCATTCACATTTTTAGATTAAATAATCTTTTGGCTAGTGATTGTCCCTATAATAAATCTGTCATTCACGCTGGAACTTTGCAATTACATGGAATTTTTAAGTCTGCAAATACGACCTCATTTGGACAGATACTTTCAAACGTTTGCCAGAAAAGAAACAGGAAGCAAGTCTGAAAATAATTTGGAGAAGTCAAAAGGATAGTCTCCTTCCAAGAATCTGACTCAGTCACTATGACTCTGCCCTATGTAATACTCCAAAAGATTTTTGTTTAAAGAACCAGGTGATAGCTACAAATGAACTCAACACCTTCTGAACACCTCAGAACTACCCTAATTCTTCACTCCCACTTGTCACCCCTCTCTTATCCTGTTAAGTGAAGAGTTGTATATGTTGCAAGAGACTACTTGATCGCGTAGAGACAAAATGTTCTGCTTTTCAGCACATTTTAATCCACAGCTGGTGCACAGATTGGCAGAGAGTATATGTTAGTTTTAGCTGTGAATTTTTTCAAGTTGAGGTTGACTATATTTAGATCTCTGGAGTTTTAGGATTGCAGAAAGTAAATGTTGAAAAGAGAAAAATATTGACTGGGGGAAAATACTGTTTAATAGAAGTGTTGATTTTGACCAGCCTAATATATGCTCATGTTGGGTGAAAATTTGTAATAGGAAAGATAAAATTATGGTTATTTCTGTGAATGTACATTTATTCACTGTGCATTAGAAGCAAACCATGTATTTAATTTGATGTCAAAGAATACTTGATTTCTTTGGATAAAATAGTGCTTATGGAAGCTCATTTTGGAAGTCATATATTGGCCTTTAGAGTCACTAACATAAAAACTAATACATATTTTAAAGTTTTGTTTGTAAATTCATCAAACTCCTAAAATAATCATTTTGCTGTTGACTTGGGCTAACTTGAAAGCCAGGCTCTTTATCCATAGAGGAAAAAGTAATGCTGATATATATTATTTCCTTTTTAACTGGCTTTTAATCAGTTCATCATAATCACTGAGTATCCATTAAGTGCCAGGCAATGTGCCAAGCACCAAAGACACGTGAATTTAACTTTGGGTGTGATTGCTCGATGACTTCTAAATAAGTACTACAAAACTTTTTCACTCTGCTCATATCATTTGCTTTCTTAACCAGAATATTATTGAAGTATCTTAAATTATAGGTCCAACTAATACCTGAAATACTAGGTATTTAAATTTTGCTTAGAGTTGACCTTCATTAAATAAGGAATATATGGAATGTGACTCAAGTAAAGTATCAGAACCTGTGAGATACAATGTTTATTTTTCTTCCCCTACCCTTGTTAAACATTAAGTAAATGAAAAGAAAGTATGGTTCTATTCCAGTACAGAACTGGACAGATATTTTCAGTGAGAATTATTGGTTCAAAATAGAAACAAAGAAATGCATTTGTTTGTTTATATATTGGATATCCATCTTTATTATTATTATTTTATGTGTATGAGTATATTGAAAGCACATATGTTAAGTGTACTTATGTCGTGAAATGCTTGTAGAGGTTAGAAGAGGCCGTCAGATATCCTGGAACTGGCATTATTGTCACTTGTTAGTTGCCATGTAGGCACTGAGAACTGAACCTGAGTCCTCTGCAAGAGCAGTCAGTGCTCTTAAGTGCTGAGTCATCTCTCCAGCCCCTGGAAAGCCATCTTAACTGAAGATTACAGATTAATCATTTTTACTTCACCTTATCACTAGATCAAGAAGTATAATTACAGAATTATAATCTACGTGGATAGGGAAAATTGGTTATATATGTATATATATATATATTGCAAAATTTTGCATGTTTGTATCTTTAAATGAAAAGGATCTATAAAAATATTATTTTAAAACACCACTTAC
The DNA here is from genome assembly GCF_000622305.1 of Nannospalax galili. NCBI lineage: Eukaryota > Metazoa > Chordata > Mammalia > Rodentia > Spalacidae > Nannospalax > Nannospalax galili. Next base: position 5,314,608 of record NW_008360320.1, read on the forward strand.
AAATTAATATTTTTCCTTAAGTGATCAAAGATATAAGCTTATATGCATGAGGAGACTCAAAGGTATCCTACTATTAATAGGGAAAAATGAATCTAAACTAAATATACATTGTGGAAAGGTTCTCAAATTATGAGGTAACATGGTTTGAACATTATGACATATGGCCAATGAATTACTTTGTTGATAATAAAACATCACTATGTTTCCATTAAATTTTATCAAAGTTACTTTGTGTTAAGACTGTGAATAAACACACTTGAGGAAAGACAGCCATGTCAACAAATGATGCAGGAAAATTTATATATATATGAAACTAGATCTTTCTTTCTCTCCCAACACAAAAATCAATTCCAATCAGGGACTTAAAAAAACAACTGGAAACTCTGAAAGTGCTAAAGGAGAAAGTAGGGAATGCACTACAAGACATAGGCATAGTAAGGACTTTCTAACCAGGACTCTGGTCACTCAGTAAATAAGGGCCAGCAATTGACAAATGGAACTTAAAAAGTTTCTGTATATCAAAGGAAACTGAATCAAGTGAAGAGGCAGCCTACTGAATGGGAAAAAAAATATTTACTAGATATATATCCAGGATTAATATTTAGAATATTAAAAAAACTAAGAAAAAAAACTACCTAATTTAAAAAGTCTTTGGAACTGAATAGAGAGTTCTGAAACGAGAATAATAATGGCTAACACAAACTTTCATGTGAATGTATGTTTTCATTGAATTGTTTACAAAACATCTTAATCTTTTTACCCCTTCCTCCATCCACACATCCCATAGTCTCCCTATCAGATTTGATGCATTCTGTTATATATGTCAAGGCCTATCAAGTCAAGTTTGTGTACATAAATGTCCCTCAGTGCAAGTTCATCCATTTGAGTCTAGTCGTCTATCTAGAGTCTTCCCCTTAAAGAAGGTCAAGTCTCCCTCACCCAGCAGTGATCACCTGCTAATAGTTCTTTGGCTACAGGAGGGGCCTGCTATCCACTTCCCCAGTTCTGTGCTGAGTTTTTGTCTGATTGAGTTGACATAGGTCTTGTGCATGCTGACACCAGTAACCACAACAATAACTGGCACAAAAAAACTATAGCAGTGCAGTGGCACTTTTATATCAGGGGTAATCAACAATTATCTAATTGGACCTAAAGCCTTCTAAATGGGAAGGAACTCGTGTGGCACTGTAAACATAGCCAAATATACATGGCTGGAAAGGTCATAGATCCTAGAGAAAACCTTATCTCTGTCATATCTCTAGACAAATGCAATTTCTTACTGTATGCTAAATATGGATCCTTATATTTATAGACAAGTAAACCATTCACCACCCACTCATCAAAGAAGCTTCTTTTGGCAACAGATAGAGTATTATAGAGTTCTACAACTGGTCATAAACAGAGAATATATATCTGAGAGATTCCCAGCCCTAAATGACACACCTACAGTGGAACCTGTTCACCTAAGGCTTATGGAACATAGTGATGGAACAGTGGGTAGAGAGAATACTAATGCTTATCTCAGCTCTCACCAGTGAAGCCTTCTCATGCAATGGGGTATGATGCACACAGAAAGCCAAAATTGGTCAAAGGGTAGAGAATAAGAGACTTCAGAGAGCATATCCCTCATGTCAACTATATTAAATCTCAACCACCCACGACTCAGGGATCATTGCAGAAGAAGTGGCAGAAAATATGTAAGAGCCAGGGTTGGTTCATGATCATAAGAAAACAGAGTCTTCCAGGCCATAGGAACTTGCTCTTATGAACTAATACACACTTCTAAAATTGCACAGCATCATTAGTCATCAGGGAAGTGCAAATTGAAACTTCTTTAAGATTCCATTTCACCCCAGTCAGGATGACTTTTATAAAGAAATCAAATGACCGCAGATGCTTGTGAGGTTGTGAAGAAAATGGAACCCATATTCACTGTTGAAATGAATGCAGACTGGTGCAGCCACTATGGAAACTGGTGTGGAGATTCTTCAACAAATTAAAAATAGAAATACCATATGACCCAGATGTACCACTCCTAGGCATATACCGAAAGGACTCTATTGTCCCCGACCGCTTTCCGTCTCGCCGGCAAGAACGACGCGGGAGGACAAGTCAGGATCCTTCTGCAGCAGTTTATTTCATAAGCCTCTTACATAGCATACTAAGGATGAAGACCGAAGACCGAAGACGCCGAGAAGTGGGAGAGCTGTTGCTTATATATGCCCTAAAGGTCCCATTTATGACGTATAAGAAGCGGATTGGTTGCTGGAGATCACGCCACGGGAGGAGGCGAGGGAGAGCAGGCTCTTGTGCACGCCCCTTATGGGTGCAGCAGGATGTTTACTATTAAGAAGGTCCGGATACCAGCGCCATCTTGTAATGGCGGCGGAGGCTGTGGCTCTCCACACATGTGGGTGGTGGGAATCGAACCCAGGTCTTCTTCAAGAGCAGTCAGTGCTCTTAACCGCTGAGCCATCTCTCCAGCTC
>NW_008360320.1:5322027-5338333 GCF_000622305.1 Nannospalax galili
GCACTGGGTTCTTATATTCCAGTGGCCTGTATCTATTTTCTTCATAATTTGCTGCTTGTTCTTCTAATTCTATCTCTTCTTCTGGGCTTAAACTGCTCTCTTCTAACTGCAGAGCAGCAAGTTCCCTTGTGGGGTATAAATACCCCTTTGGTAAGTTTCTTCCCTGTCTAAAACCTGTTACTTGGTTTCTTGCTCCGTCCTTTTCGACAGTGCTCTCTCCCCTGCCTTCCTCTGGCTTACCGGGAGGTCCATTTTCACTTTGGGCCCTATTTTCTTTTGCACGTGCTCCCATCCTTTCACTTCGTTCGGTTTCTGATAGGCTGTCCTGGAGATCCTCTAGAATTCCAGCAACCTCCATAACATCCATACCTCTCCGAACCTACCTGCAGTTCTGAATCCTCCTCCTGTATTGGAGGGGTCTTCGGGCGGCGCCAGCGATGTTGATTCCCGGGTTTCAGCACCAGCTGTCCCCAACCGCTTTCCGTCTCGCCGGCAAGAACGACGCGGGAGGACAAGTCAGGATCCTTCTGCAGCAGTTTATTTCATAAGCCTCTTACATAGCATACTAAGGATGAAGACCGAAGACGCCGAGAAGTGGGAGAGCTGTTGCTTATATATGCCCTAAAGGTCCCATTTATGACGTATAAGAAGCGGATTGGTTGCTGGAGATCACGCCACGGGAGGAGGCGAGGGAGAGCAGGCTCTTGTGCACGCCCCTTATGGGTGCAGCAGGATGTTTACAATTAAGAAGGTCCGGATACCGGCGCCATCTTGTAATGGCGGCGGAGGCTGTGGCTCTCCACACTCTATATCTGAATACAGAGATACTTGTTCATTCATGTTTGTTGTTGCTCAATCCATAGTATCTAGGAAAGAGAATCATCTCAGATGTCCATCAACAGATAAATGTATAATTAAAATGTGATACACATACACAATGAAATTTTATTCAGGTATAAATAAAAATGGCATTATAAAAATTGCAGGTAAATGTATAGAACTGAAAAAAATCACACTGAGTATGGTATTCTAGACCTGGAAGGACATACAGCTCATGCTGTCTCTCATATATGGATCCCAAATTTTAATGCTTAGATTGTGTATGTAATTGGGCACACCTGCCGAATCCAGGAAACTAGAAAGGGACATTGAGTGTGTGGGGGGGGGACGCTTAAGAAAGGTACTAGTAGAACATAGGTGACATGACAGTAGAGAAGGGATGGAAAGGCTTAAGCAGACGTGAGAACAGGAGGATGGGAATGTGAGGGGATGAGGTGGATGGTTAACTGAAACAAAGGATATATGAATAAGGCATATAGAAACCCATTACTTTGTTGGGCTGGAGAGATGGCTTGGCAGTTAAGAGCACTGGTTAATCTTGTAGAGAACTTGGATTCAGCTCCTAGTACACACATGACGGTTCACAACAATCTGTAACTCCAGGTGCAGGGGATCCAATGCTCTCTTTTGTGCATATGACATGGGTGCACTTATATACTTGCAGGCACAATACTAAACATATAAAATAAAAATAATTTTTTGTGTTTTTTTATTGAGATTTTGCAACTTCATGCAGTATTTCTTAATCAAATTTAAAAAACCCATTACTTTGTAAATCAAATAGAGAGAGAAGAGATATACTACATGGCTGGTTAATGTTGCTCCTAGAAACTATCACTTATTAAACAAACATCTCAGTGCCAGATGTGGAATAGCTTCCTTACTAGCTGTTAATCAAGGAGGCCCCAGAGGCCCCAAAACAATATAGCATCTTGCCATTCTGCTAAATTACCCAACAGAACTAGATTATAAGGTTCATCTAGTGAAGACACCACACAATTGGTTGCAAGATATAGAGAACTTAAGCTAGAACAGAGCTGGAAGCATTCTCCCTGATGGCTAGTTTCATAGTGTTTAAATGTGTTATGAAAGCTGCCAGTGGAGAGAAGGCATCAACAGCCTTACCCCAGCTGTGAACCTTATGAACTAAAGGCCCAACCTCCCAGGCAAGATGTATCCATTAATGCAATAGTGGGATGGTGCTTATGAGAGTAACCAACCATTCTCAGATTGGGTTTGTAGGTCTCTCCAAAAGAAGGAATACATGCCTGGTACAGTAAAGTCAATCAAAAACCCATGACTGGGAGGTCATAAGCCCTAGAGAAGAACTAACTACTGTTGTTTAACCGAATGATCATGTTGTCAAGCTGCCTGCTACCTATTTTTTGTGTATACCCATAAATGCTGTCATCCTTAATCAGGAAGACTTTCTTTGCAATGAATAGCAGTGGATGCAGAATATCGTGGTTGTTTAAGGCATTGAGAATAAGCTGTGGTTTAGAGCTGAGCCCTGAGCAGGAGTCATACACCTCCTCTAAAACTCAGGAAACATCACAGAAGAGGAAGTACATCTTAGGTTCATGTCCTGTTGTTATAAAGCAACTTAAGGGAGAAGGGCTTCTTTTGGCTCACATTTCCAGGTTGTAGTCCATCATAGTATGGAACTCACAGAAGCTGAATCCTGAGAGAAGCTGGTCATATTGCATTCATAATTAGGAGCAGAGCAAAGAATGCATGCGTGTTAGGGTTCAGCTTGGCTTCTCCACAGACAGTCCAGAATCCCCTGCCTAGGGAATGGTACCATCTACAATCAGGAGTCTTCCCATTTTAACCAACACAATGAAGATAATCCCCCACAGATGCCCAGAGGCCCATTATCCAGATGATTCTAGATTTTTGTCAGGTTGAGAGTTAACACCACAGAGTAGAAAGAGTATGAGTCAGAAGGAAACGAAGAAAAACTGCAAAATATTATCTTCAGGATAAAGCCACTGTAAACACTATCTCCTAGAAACTGTGGCTGCCTGCACTGGATCTGAACAAGACTAAACCTGTCAACAGCACATCACGGTTCAGGGAGAGGTTTGTGAGTCCATATTAGTTATTTTTCTGTTGCTGGGATAAAAACATTGCGATAAAGGCAACTTATAAAAGAAAGAGTTTATTTGCGCTTACTATTCAGAGGGTTAGAGTCCATAATGGTGTAAGGCATGGCTACGAGGTGGATGAAGCAGAAAGATGAGTACTATCTTCAAGTCGGTACGGGAACCAGAGAGTGACACGGGAAATTCAGCAAGGTTTAATATCTTTCAAAGCCTGCCGCTAGTGATGTGCATCCTCCAGTATGGCTGGATGCCATCAACTGGCAACAAAATGTCCAAATACTTGGAGCCTATGGGGGACCGTCTCATTCAGACTCTTACAGAGTCCTCACTACAGGCTAAATTATTGACTACTGATAAATTCTGGAGGAGTGACAGTTATTGTCTTCAGTTGTTGCCACAAAATAAGCCTGTTAGACTCCAAGTACAGTTCCAAATTTGTGACCACACAGATAATCGTGATTAAAATCAGTGGGTCATAAAATCAAAAAACATGAAAAAGGGGAACGGCTTTATAGGGAAGAGGGGATGATAAAAAGGATGGAAGAAGGGTAACAGGGGATAGAGGTTAAGAGTAAACAGAATCCAGTGTGTAGTGGGGGGCAAGGCTGTCAAGAATAAATTTAATCAATAAAAATCAAACGCTATTTTTAAAACGTTATGAATAAACTTCACAGGGTAATGTGAGGAAGTCTCACATCTGCATAGCTGTGTTGACTTCTAAACAATTTTGTAAGTGGCTGACCATTGTCTTCCTTTGAAATGTCTGCTTAGACTTGTGACACCACAGTTTTCTGGTTCTTTCTCTTCTGCTGCAAATTTTGGAGAGCTACAGGGATCTCCCTTTTTCATCCATACTTTCTCCATAGGTAATCACATATATTAAATGATAAACCTGAAACAGACTTCTGCATCCCTTCAGTTTCTTTGTCCTTCAGTTTCTAAACGCTTACCAGAAAAAAAATAGATATTTTGGATACAAATGTTGTTTTAGTAAGAGTTTTGTAAACTAAGCACATCATTATTTATGTTAGCAATATATTATAATTTTTATTTTGATAAAGCAATGTTGAAAGTTTTTGCTTTATTCTGCTTTATGGTTAGTAGTCACACTTATTAACTATATATTTTTCCTTGCAGACATGAAAGAAGTATCACAAAGACTACGTTTAAAGAAAACTCTTACTTTCTTTTTTTAATATTTTATTTATTATTTTTATTTTATGTGTATGCGTGTATTGCCTGCATGTAGGTAAGTGCACCCGTGTCATGCAATGCCCAAGGAGGACAGAAGAGGCTGTTGAATCCCCTGGAACTGGAGTTATGGACAGTTGTTAGCTACCATGTGGGTGCTGGGATTCGAACCTGGGTCTTCTGCAAGAACAGTCAGTATTCTTAACCACTGAGCTATCTCTCCAGCCCAGAAAACTCTCACTATCAAATATTTTAGAGTCTTCTGAAAAGAGTCCTGTGTCATTCTTTCTATAGTTTTCTTTTGATCTCTCATTCTAATTTCTCCCCCTTTATTTGTTTCCACCCTCATTCTTCCTCCTCCTTCCCCCCTTTTCCTCCATTTCAACTGGTCTTTATTGACCTCTCCATTCTCTACCTTTCTTATATTCTTCCTGTCTTTGGTTAGCCCTCACATTCTTGATCCTATTGTCCTTTCCCTAAGACTTCATTCCCTCCCCCTCATCTATCTATGATAATGGGGATGTAGTTGGTTTATCATAGATGATGTACATGGACTATTTCAGTTGTAGTTAACATGAAAGAGGTTGATACTTGGAATTTCAGAGAAGTGAAACAGGGTAGAAGTTGATAAATGAAGAATATCATCACTTATATTGCCACTTTTCTCAAAAGATGTTTAACACAATAAAAAGATGGAGGAAAGGTTAAAATTACTGGGTTTACTGGATCAAGGCTATTATGAGACTAGGGAACATATGGAGTTCTCTGGGAACTGCAGAACAGTGTTCAATAGAAATGAACAGGTGTTTCTGAACTCTACCACAAGACCTGCACAAGATTAAGTCATTAAACATTCTAACTTGGAGGAGAAAGGGGCTCATAAATCCTCACCTCTACCAGAGGAGTTATGAATAGTTGATAATTTCTCGGGGAAGGGTGTGGTTCTTTAAGTCTGTGACTCCTGATAGGTTGACCATGCTCGCATGAATAATCCCACACCTAGAAGTGTGTAGTTAGGACAAATTAGAGTCCATAGATTATTAACTTTTAATATTTTATTTTTATTTTATGTGTATGAGTATATTGCCTGCATGTATGTAAGTACACCCGTGTTGTGCAATGCCCATGGAGGTCAGAAGAAGGCATCAGATACCCTGGAACTGTAGTTACAGATAGTTGCTAGCTGCCATGTGGGTGCTGTAATTTGAACCCAGATCCCCTGCAAGAGCAGCCAGTGGTCTTAACCACTGAGCCATCTCTCCAGCCCATGGGTTATTAAATATTTTTTTAAATGTAAAAGTTTGGGGGAAAGGAGGTTGGAGTGGATCTGGGATGAGTTAAAGGGAAGACTTGGGGGTGAATATAATCAAAATATGTATTGTATGAAATTTTCAGAGAAAAGAAAAATATTTATTTTTAAAAGTGTTTTCTTAATAGAGATCATGAATAGAATATTTGTTAATCTTCTGTAGCATTGTTGAAATAACCCCAATTTCTTTAACTTTTACTCATAATCAATATTTTTTATAATTCAAATCATATTTATACATATTAACTTATACAAAATAATAGAGTTATTTTAAATCAGGCAATGCTTTTCAGAAGTGAGGCAACCATAGAATGATATCAAAGATATGTGATTTTCAGTTTTACAAAATTTTAAGCACTAAGTTCTGGAAGATAAACATAGATATGACATCTGGGATAACTGATGCCTTCTTTGACCTGTATTTTTTTTTTTTTTTTTTCGGTCTTTTTGAGACAGGGTCTCCCTATAGGCCCAGATGTCCTGGAACTCACTATGTAGACCAGCCTGGACTTGAACTCACAAAGATCTACCTGCCTCTGCCCCCCAAGGGCTGGGATTAAAGGTGTGTGCCACCACGCCCAGCCCTCTTTAGGTCAAAATGGCCTACCCTGCTACTGACATCAGATGATTATCAGGAGCAAAATAAGAAATATTAACAATATATGGTTCTCTAGATAAAGGTATAATGGAGATGGAAGAAATATATCCTATAACCATGACAAAATTTGTTTTTATTTATTCACTTTTATTTTGTTTGTTTTGCCTCATGTATATAAGTGTACCCATGAGTGCAATGACCATGGAGGCCAGAAGAAGCTGTCAGATTCACTGGAACTGAAGTTACTGATGGTTGTTAGCTGCCATGTGGGTGGTAGGAACTGAATCCTGATCTTCTGAAAGAGGAACTAATGCTCTTAACTGCTGAACCATCTTTCTCGCACCCTCCCCTCTTTAATTCTTTGTTTTTCTGTTTGTTTGTTTTGCTTTTTGCCATGACCATGATTTTTAAAAATCACATGAATGTTGGTGATGGATCAGTGAGGACACCAAATAACCTGGAATATGAATTTATCCTCTAGTTCTCACATCAAACTCACACTGAAAAGAAATAAGGAACCACATAAAACACTGGAAACAAAAGGATAATTATTTTATTAATGATGACGTTTCTACTTTACCAGACATTTTAAAAGATCATGCATCACATTCATTTTTGCTAAAATACATTTATTTTGTAACGTCTCATTCTTTCAAGTGTGTTAAATCACAATAACAGAATAGGAGCAGGCCCCTACCTTCTTCTTGTAATTTGTTCACAAAATCTATTGCATAAGAAAAGGTTGAGGGCATAGAATATGCACAAGTCATATTCAGAGAGAAGAGCTTGTATTTGTTATAACCTCTGTATAGAAGTCCTGCATTGCTATTTCTTCACTCTTACCCTAAGTCAGCTCAGTTTTACCATTAAGTGGGAGAGCTGGTGTGTGCATTAGCTTAGATGTCCCAGGCAGCAAACACTAGAATTGCCAACTTGTGAATCCCATTTATGGTTCTATCATACATGGCCTCTGTTAGACACTGAATTGTTATTGTAACCCTTACTTACTCACAGTGTAAAGGGGCTATTTCTGTTCTATCCTGCCACCAGGTTGTTAGAATGATCTAGGGAGATATGGTATGTAAAAGTGCTTTGTAATTTTTGAGAAATGATCCAATTTCCAGATATTAATTTTATTTATTAGAATAACTGGTGTGCTGGGCACTGATAAACTTTATAATCAGTATGATTTAAATTGACACTAAGAAATCCCAAATGACATTATGGGTTTAGTATTTTAACCATTCAAGCATGATTGCACACTTTAGAAATGGAAAAACTGTTTTTATTCACTGGCAGGGACTCATTAATTTAGTGAAGGAAAAACAATTTAAGTCCAACATATTTTATTATTTGCTGTTCTCCAATGGAGGCATTAATCTCTCTTTGGTCTTTATCTACAGTATATTTCCAATGTTGTTATTTGATCTAGCTCATATGATTATGGAAATATGCAATAATAATAAAGTTTTTATTGGTAAGTGGGCTATAAGTCATTTTAATATCAATTGTGAATGCTTGCAGCTTATTTTTATGGCCCAGCTTCATGCTATTGCACAGATACTTGAGGGAGCAGGTTTCTTTATTGGCACCTTCCTTTTTAACTACTTTTCTTTGTTACTCTGTTTCTTTGCCAGTCCTTCCCTTGCCCAAGCATACATGCTTAGTGCAGTGGATAATTATATATGTGATTATGTCAGTATGTTACATCTTGGAGAGAATTGATCTCAGGTGTTGTAACCAAAAGATAGTATACTTTCGCAGTTGGACTTGCCTGATTATCCAAATAGATTTAACCTCCTGTCAGTTACCAGAAGTATAATCCAACTATGTGCCACTGTTTTATAGCTACAAAAAAGCAACACAATAGCAAACACAGAAAGCAGTGAGAAAGTTTCAATACTGATTCCTCTCTCTCTCTCTCTCTCTCTCTCTCTCTCTCTCTCTCTCTCTCATCATCTTTCTAAAGTCAGAATGCCAGTTAGGAATTGTTCAGTATTTCACATTACCCCAAATTAGCCTCATTCTGATGAAGAATCTTCCTATAGAAAACAACTGTATATACCAAGAAGAAGGAATTGTTAATTGTTTGTGCATATGATTTTGTTTTTAAGAATTTCAGAAATTAAAAAGTAATTTTTTTCTATCTGAATTTTTGTAGGCAAAAATTTAACTCTTAGATTGAAGCAATTACAGAGCTCTGTGGATTTTCCATTCTGGTATTGTCTTCAGGGTTCAGGCAAAAATTTCAAGAACCCTGCTGAGTTGAACCCCTGAGACAGCAGAAGGCTGGAGGCTCTCAAGTGGATATGTATCGCCCCCTTCTGGCTGTGGCTTAGCATAACCTTGATCACTGGATAAGAAACCTCAGTGAGTCTCACGTTATGATTTGATTTTTTTTCTGGCCACATAGCAATACACTGTAGCTGAGTAGAGCCTCAGGTATACTAATATCACTCAGCTACCTGGCACCTAACCAGGACTCTATGTCCAGGTTGTTACAATGGTCATCCTGCAATGGGACCTCTTCCCAGCCTGTAAAGAGAAAATAGAAATATGGTCTTCATGGTCTGTGCTGATTCCTTGCTTGTCTGCTCATCTCCCTAGTACAAACCAATTGCAACAACCATTTTTCATTCTTATTCAAGCTTTGGGTCTCCTCTTGTTGACTGGAGACTGTGAGTCTTTCATTCTTCTCCCTTATTTTAACATGCCTTTTTTTTTCCTGACACCATAATCATCTTAACGACATCAAGAAATGACATCTAATACTTAAACTGTTTCTCTAAGTTGCTATATTGCTTAGGGGTTTGAGAGCCCATAACAACTCCAGGAAGAGGCAGCAAATGAATTCTCACTAAAGACAACCAGGAGTTTCAAGGCTGAGTTTTTTTCAACCAGGACAAGGGCCTTGTATTCAGAAAAGCAAAAAAGAAAAAAAAAAAATATTTCAAGTTTATGTGCATCATCTTTCTCCCTTGGTAGAATGTTGCAAATATCAAAAAACCAAATGCTTATAAAAGAAGGCCAGAAAGTACTTTGTAATTGAAAGAAAAATATATAATATATTGAAATACAGTAATACAAATATGCAAGAATAGGATTTTTAAAAGTCACATAGTCACATAAAAGAGAAACCCTATGTTTCTGAGCAATGTGAGAAAGCATTTATTTGTTCCCCATCCCTTCGCAATCATGAAAGAATTTGCACTAGAGAGAACCGTTATGCATCTCAGCGATGTGGGAAAGCATCTAGACATTCCTCATAACTTCAGAAACATGAAAGAATTTACAGTGGATAGAAGCTGTATGGATGTAAGCAATGTTGGCAAGCATTCATTCAGTCCTTTAACTTCTCATGCACAAAATAATGCACACTAGAGAGAGTTCTTATGCCTGTAAGCATTGTGGAAAAGCCATCATCCATCCCAGTAGCTATCGCTATCCAGACGAAGGAATTCACACTGGAGAGAAATCGTATACATGAAAACATCATGGAAAAGCTTTCATCCATCACAATGCCCATTGCATTCAGGAAAAAAATTTGCATTTCATGAGAGAATCCTTGAAAGCAATGTGGGAAAATATTTATTTGTTCTACATCCCTTCACAAGGATGAAACAATTCACAGTGAAATAATGCAATGGGTAGAGTTTATTCCAGTGTAAGTCATGTGACCAACTTGCTTTTATTATGAGATATGAAGGAAGAATGTGGATGGACCATGAGATGCCTCAGCAGGTAAAGGTGCTTGCTGTAAAGTCTAATAATCTGAGTTCAGTCTCTGCCTGTGATCTACAGAGACGAAATAGAGAACCAATTTCCAGATGTTGTCCTCTGACTTCCACATGCAGACTGTGAGATGCTCTCTCTCATGCTCACACAAAAAAATAATTTAATACTAAAAATATTAAGAGAAAGGCCAGCATGTTGACACACACTTTTAATCCTAGCATAGCACTTTGGATGTGGAGATGGGCAGATCTCTATGAGGTCAAGGCCAATCTGGTCTACATAGAGAAGCCAGGCCAGCTGTGTATGAATTTTACATATATATTTGTATATATGTATTATTTGACTACTTTATATAACATATTTTATTTTAGGTAGATTGCATATTGCCAAATCACAAATTAGTTACATTTTAATAGTCATTATGAATCATTCATTGTCTTTTACCAAGAGAAAGGAATTCACAAGCAGAAACTAAACTTGAATCACATTCATATTTTATTTTTCTTGGTTTACTCTTTCATTTAAATTTAAATTTTTTTATACAGAAAAATTCATTTTCAATACAATTAACACTAAAATGCACATGCATTTCTAATCTCTATATATCTGATTATTACTAGTCACGGTCAGTTACTTTCTGAGCTCCTTGGCATCTGAGCATGGATATAAAGTCATCAGGTAGATTTCAATGGTAATGTTTTTCACATCCAATTATTAAGGAGCCAATTTTTATGCTTTGAAGAATTTTTTTTTTTTTTTTACCTTCTTTTGAGTTATTGGCCAGGGTGGCCAAAGGGATTCCCAGATAGTAATGCAGCATAAAACTGGGGAAATGAACAGCAGACCCCAATCTTATCCAAAGGAATAGTGACAACTGATTACCGCTAGATGAGGAACAGCTAACCCTCCTAAAACAAAGACCTCTAGATAGGCTTCCCCAGAAGGGGAAGTAGTGGAGAATGGCTGGGGATGCTGACATCACAGCGAACAGTAGCAGGGATATCATAGTATAAGGGCTCTAGAGGGGGAGGGAGGCTATGGGAAGGTGCTATCTGGGAAGTGGGTGTAAAAAGAAATTAATTTAAAAAAAATTAAATCTTTATTTATTATTTGTTTATGAATGTATTTATTTAATGTATATGAGTTTTACTTGCATGTCTGAAACATTTTTTTACTATCCCCTGTCCTTATTTAATCTTTGAAGGATCAGATTACTGACATTTAAGTCATACAAAATTGTCTCAGTACTTACTGGTAATTAAAATTATTTTTTAAAAAAAGTACAACCATTTTCTTCTATGTTTTATTTTGTATAATTTCAATTTCTGTCTTTACTTTCACTAATCTTTCCTTCACCTGTATCCAGTCTGCTGTTAGTCCATATCAATTTTAACCTTACACATAATTCTTATCTCTAGTTCATGTATCTTGTTTGTTCTCAATTGAGTCATCTTTCATTGAATATTCAAATCTGTCATCTGAAAAGATTTTCCTCTATTTAATCATTTTTTACTTGATTTATATCTAGAGATATTTATGTTCATCATCAGTTTCTCCTAAGTGGCTTTTTTTAAACTTTTTTTTTATAAAAAGATTTACTTATTTATTTTTTAATTTATGTATATGTATGTGTACCTATCTGAGTTTACATGTACCATGTGCATGCAGGTACCCATAGAGGCCAAAAGAGGGTGTTGGATCCCTTGGAGCTGGAAGTACAGGCAGTTGTTAGCTCTCCATGTGTGTGTTAGGAACTGAATTTTCGTTCTCTGAAAGAGCGATAAGTGCTCTAGACTGCTGAGCCACCTGCCCAGGCTTCATTTAAGCTTTTTTATATACAAGGAATCATATGCTGGAAATTAATCTATAATTATTTGTCATTTTAATGAATTTATCTCACCCAAAACTATCAAATGAATAAACCAATAAAACGTTCTTCCAGTGTGTTGATCATACTCATTTTAGCATTAAATGTCGTTTGTAGAAAAGATGCTACATTCGTGATTGATTAGGAATAAAGCTTGATTTTGATCTGTTTCTTTCTTTCTTTTTCTTCCTTCTTTCCTTCTTTCCTTTCTTTTTCTGGGTCTTGACAATTTTCATCTAAAAATATGTCCTTTTGAGATGAAGGCTTAAGATTTGAGTAAGTTTTACATTTTTACATGATGAGTGAGTTTATATTTTATATGTAAACAGGATTTATAATAAGGTTTAGGTAGAATGCTAAAAACATCTATTCTTAATGTGATGTACACTCAAGGAAATAATTATCACTGATAGATACCTCAGTCCACTACAGTACAACAAGGTAAAAACATATAGTTTTCCAAATGTCCAGTACTTTAATTACTTGAATGTAGAATAAATTTTTTGCCTTCTTAGTCTCCATGGCAATGAAATGTTGAACTGTGCCTGAATGTTATTAGTCAGGGACATAATATATAGTGTTAAAAATTCTACATCGATGCTCAAGAAGTTTTCTTTTAGCTGAGAAATTACTCAACTAGGTTGCCAGGCAACCTCCAAGCTAATTAGGGTCACCGATGCTAAAGTACAGTAGAATAATAGAAAATTCATGCCTTTAATATCTTTGTATGGTGAAGACAGTACTTGAAACAATGGCAAATGATTAAATAAATTTCTCATGTTGCAATGACGAATTGTAGGTACTATGGGTTCCACTCTTTTACAAAGCTGAATAATATTACCTTGTATAAATATGCAATTATTTGTTAAGCACTATTGATTATAAACAATGAGAAGCAGTGAATGAAAAAAGTCGGCTTGAGAAAATTTCACGGATCAACTCGGGTCTCACAAAGCTGGGTTCACTCACCCTTGTTTGGAAGATGATCATGTGAGGCTAATTTTGTGTAGTTTCCCCTGATCACAAACAGGAACCTGACTCATAGGTGTTGGCACAGGGCCAAGAACAAAACTTAGATCTCTTCATTTCTAGATCTGGGCTCTTTCTCTAACACAGCAAATTTTGCATAGGAATCACTTTCAAGGGCTCTTCATTTGGCTTATTCAAGTCATCATCCAGATCTGATCTGATAAAATATGACAAGGAATTATGTCATTGATAAAGCAAAATGCTTACAATCTGCTATATGAAATGACTCTGGCAGCATCCACCTTCCCTCTGCAGACATTAGAGTTTCTTAATTACTACACAGCTGAAATGCCTAATGTTTAGAAATTGGAATGAGTTCATATAAGCACTTACATTATCAGGAAGTATAAATAGCTCATTTATTCATGGTAGCATTACTGTGTTCCTAATATAGTTTTTATTGATGGACACTTGAACAGTATCAATCCACTTAAAATTCAAAATGGTTCTTTTGTGCATGACTATGGCAAGAGCAGTATAATTTAATTTAATATAATCTTTTAAAAACAATGGTGTTTGTTTCATAAATGAATATTTTATATGTTGTGTTTAATTAAAATAAAACTATGCCACTGATCTCAAAAACACAAAACAGACTTGAGTTCATATTTATGAAGTGTAGCAATATTGGCAAGGCACAACTTATCTTGTTTATGAGACATGCTTGCTATTACTTGTACAGATTGCAGTCATTTTATTGCTGAGCTTAACATGGTTTACAACCCAACAAATGCAATGAAACTGTCAGGAGGAAAATAAGCCTATAAAATTTTGTAAAAAAAAAAAAAAAGAAAAAGAAGAAGAAGTAGAAGAAGGTGGGACTCACAGATCAAAATGCAGTTTTTGCTGAAGCACTGGAAGGTTTTGAACTGTTACAGCCTTTTAGGCAGTAGATTTTCTAGATAGATTTCCAAACAAGGGGAGAAGGCAGAGAGAAGGCAACAGGCTATTTTTAGTGCCTCAGCTTTGAGAATAATTCCTAGGAGAGCTTCTTGATTTTGCTTTGTTTCTATTGCCAGGTCCCAGAATTCAGGCAACTGCAGAAATATTTTTGCTCAAGAAACTACCTGGAAATCAGGAAATCACATTTGTATGTGAAAAAAATTGAGGATACAGATGAAAATTCTTGTCTCATTATTTAAAACCTTTAGATTGAGTTTATTATTTATTTATGCATGTGAATCTATGTTTATGTGCATGTATGATTTTATGTACATGTGCATAGAGGCCAGAAGAAGCATCAGATCCCTTGGAGCTGGAGTTATAAATATTGGTATAATACCCAGCCTGCTACGATTTGAACTTGGGTTCTCGTGAAGGTGCTGCAATCACCCTTAACCACTGAGCTATGTCTTTCACCATTAAACTGAGTTTTTATTGTATTCATAGTTTTAGACATTGTTAATGTTAAACTGGAATAAGTCTTTTGATGTTTTGAAGTGGTCAACTCTAACTCCCAGACCATCTGTCCTCATCTAGAGGCCTGTTTCATAGATTTTTGTGCTCTCTAAGCCCCTTTGTGGGGCTTACTGTTTAGCCTATCTCTGGACCCAGCCCCAGTGTAGCTTTCCTTGCCTGTTTAGCCGCTCAGTACTCAACCCAATGGCACTTGCGGGTTGCTCTCTTTGTGAGACTGTCACAGCAGAAGGTCGTAGGAAGTCAGCCATATGATCTCCTTGTTGTTAGAGAACACATCTTAATGATTTGGATGCCTGTATGGCAGGACCTTATTTAATTTGTGAACCCCATTGTCCCAAGTATCCATTAAGTTAGTGCCTAGCCAGAATGCCACTGTGCTAGTCTCTGGTATTCTGCCATAGTGCCTTGTTCATGCAGGCTTCTTGACTTTGGAGACACTATTCTGTTCTCATTACTGCTCCCTGCTCATACCTGTTCTATTGCACCAATGTATTCAACGCCAACTACCAGCAAGTGTTCTGCCTTGAATGGATGCTTTTTCCTGGACTGTGCTTTAACTATCATCTTCTAGACTTCAAATATCTCCTGTTTCATAGTCCCATCTGTTAGAAAATTTTGTGTTTCCTTTTCTACCTCACCCTTGACTTCCACATAGAATTAATGATACTCTAAGTTATACTTCAAAGCCTATAATGTATATATTGGGAAAATGGTATTATACCATAAGACTGTGCTTAGAATTGTCAGCCCTATGACAGTATTCATTTTCACAAATCCACAACCAATGGTTAACCTCAACATCCTATCCTAAAAGAAGTCCACTTAGGTACTCTGAACATAAAATTCAATTTTCGTTAGTTTGTTAATAAATAACACATGTATGTATTATAGCATTCAGAGTTTCTCAGATAAAGATTAGTCAGTTTTAATCTACGATACCTTCTACCTCAACCTTGCCATTCACTTTATTGCCTAGACAGAACAATCTGTTATGAGGCAATGTATTTGTGTGTACTGTATATAAACAGGTATATATAGCAAATATATGCCTATTTCTATGAGTGTCATGTATATAAAATATACAAATGTACATGCATTTAACAGATTGAAATATACTAGTACATTATGTTATGATTTTTTTCTTTATTTTATTTTTTTATTTTATGTGTATTTGCGTAATGCCTGCATGTGTGTAAGTGCACCCATGCTGTGCAGTGCCCACAGAGGTCAGAAAAGGGTGTTGGATCCCCTGGAACTGGAGTTATGGATGACTGTTAGCTGCCATGTGGGTGCTGGGATTTGAACCTGGGTCTTCTGCAAGAACAGCCAGTGTTTTTAATCACTGAGCCATCTCTCCAGCCCCTATGCTTTATTTCTTTAGTATGACATTTTGAAGATCAGTCTATGACATATCTAAAGGTTCATCTTAGTGTTCTAAGGACTACAGTAAATTCTATGGGAACACTATCTTCTATTAATGGATATTTAGAGTGTTCTCAATATTTTATCTTAAAAAGAAGCTATAATAAATATTTGTCTTTTTCAATTTTCTGGGATATATCTATTAATAGGATTAAGTATGTGAAAGTTCTGGACGAATGGGGCCTGTCCTTGTAATTTTGATAGATGCTGATAATTTCCATCCAATAAAGCTACACTATTTTAATAAAATAGGAAGTCTGGAGGATGCCATTGTATCCTTAGAAGCATAGCTATAAGTAGAAACGTGAATTGGTTAATTTTTAGATGCCTGAATAAGTGAGCCATTTACAAAACATAGAGATGATAGAAAACCCTGAAGTCATACTTGGATATACCTGGGCTGGCAAAGAATTCATCCTCCACATTCTGGGATCTGATGACAGAGAGTGTTTTATGGACAGGATGAGCTTGAAGAGGTTAGGATCTTTGATCAAAAGACAGCCAGGCATAAGCAAACTATCATACAGGAAGCCCAGGAAGGAAACAGACTGACCACACTCCTCATGAATAGCTGGTTCCTTCCAATACCCAAACTTGACACAGAGACAGAAAACAAACTAAACCCTTGATACAATCCATACAGGTCATCCTATGTACGGAGTAGAGAGACACACAGATTGAATATAAGCAAGCTTCAGTTTACTTGGCTTTTCTATACCTTTACTTATACATTGATCACCAATAGTATTTTTTCATATTGTGAATTTGAAGGCTGAGATATTGTATATATG
>NW_008360320.1:5338388-5382753 GCF_000622305.1 Nannospalax galili
GAGAGAGAGAGAGAGAGAGAGAGAGAGAGAGAAATATGTACATGTGTAATATACATATTGCTTTGTGTATACTTGAAAGGTTTTTATTTCAGAAGCATTATAAAACCAAGTTCCTATATAACTTCCATCTATAGTTACAAATTGTTAACATTTCAGCACACTTACCACATCTGTCACATTGTGTTTTTTTCATATATTTTGTGTATCTATAAATGGATTAATCTAAGTGTAACTATATACACAAACACAAACATCACCGTGTATTGAAACACTTCAGAATAAGATGTGAACATGATACCTGCAAGTGAATGTTTTCTGAAAACAAATATTTTTTTCTTCTTAGTCATAGTACAAAATAAAAATTCAACATTATTTCAGTATTAATATATTATCTTCAACTCCATTCATTTTTTTCCTATTATTCACAGATTCTCACATCTGTTTCAATCAGCTTCAGAGTATTTCCTCCTCTTTCATGAGATAATTAGGCAGGTTCTCCAGAGTATGGGAATCATAAAATATGTTTATATAGATGGTAGAAACACTGGATTCTGAATTAGACAAGACTATTAGGAATGGGCAAAGAATGTAAAGTGAGAGAAACAAGGATCAGTTAGAGCCTGTGATGATAGAAGAGGGCCTATGTGGTCTCTTATCCCCTCCAAGCCTCAACTTAGATTTTGGGGTATCCACCAGGAAATGCTGCTGCCCTTCACTATGAAGGTGTCCCGAAGCTTTGGTTGCTGTGCTCCTTGACAAGATGAGTCAACAATTTGTGTAAGCTACAATAGCATCTTGCTGCTGCAATATCCTTCTGAACACAAGGGGATACCAATTCCCATTAGCTTCTGTATTCCAAGTATGTACTGAATATCACTTCTGCTTAATGCTAACTCAGAGTGCAGGGAAGGGGATTCTGGGAAATGAAGTTACAGATTAGCCAGATAGATATAGCTGAAATTCACCACGGTATTTATGAGTATGAATTCATGAATTCTTATTGTACTCGAAAGGTTACTGTCTATTACAATTATGTTTTAATAGACTGGTGTAAAGAACTCTTTCATACCAACTCTTGCCTTATTTACCTATTGCCTCAGGACTGAGTATTTCCCTAACTTCTGAGAACTAAAGATACTCTAAGGTGATCATGTTTTCCCTGTTATAGTCTCAGAATCGACTCTCTCCAATGACTTTTGCTTCCTCCAGTATAGAATGACAATTGTAAACAAAAATCTGAAAGTTTCTTTCTGTATTGCTTGGGAATGTTGCCTCTAAGTTTTCTGAGAAGTCCAAGTTGGGGCACGCAGGAGAAAGGGTGTAGAAGAAACCTTCTTCCCTTATTTCATTTTAGATTCTTATCTTGTAATGCATTACAGGAGCTCTTTAACATAATGAGGAAATTAGACCCTTGCGTGTGACATACAAATATCCTTCCTAGACTATCATTTCTATCTAATATTCTATGATAGTTGGTCTACTTGATTTTTCTCTCTCTCCTTGAATCTTGTTTTATAATATATATGAAATTTGGCCATGTATAGAGAAAATTTTCCGTAGACTGACCATTTTGAAAGCAGATGAAAACTACAAAGGGTTCAAAGGAAGTAATGTTCTTTGAAATGCGTATGGGGAAACATCAAGGTTACTCTCTTTTTTTTTGCATTTTTGTTGGATTTTTGTGAATTTCATACAGTATCTTTGCTCATATTTAGATCCCCTCTCCTATCCGCATATCTCCTTTAATGTATTTCTCTCTCTCTCTCTCTCTCTCTCTCTCATACACATATATATCTAGGATTCTATATTCCTATAGATTCTATTTTGTGTCCCAAAATGCCCCTCAGTGTGGGTCCATCCATTGCAGCCTGGTTAACCTACCAAAAGTTACATTCTTGAAAGAGACTGACTTTCCTGCTTCAGCAGCTATCAGTTGCCAGTAGTTCCTCAGGTAGGGTTGGGGTTTCTTGCCACTTAACTCTACGCTGGGGTTTTGTCTGGTTCCAGCTTACATGGAATGTTTGCATCTTGTCACCATTCCTGTGAGTTCATAAAACAACTGCCCAACTGTCTAAAAAATTCTGTTTACTTGTGGTCATCCACTACCTCTGCCTCTCACAGTCATCCCTTCTCTTCTGAAATGATCCCTGA
Source organism: Nannospalax galili (assembly GCF_000622305.1). Taxonomy (NCBI): domain Eukaryota; kingdom Metazoa; phylum Chordata; class Mammalia; order Rodentia; family Spalacidae; genus Nannospalax; species Nannospalax galili. The sequence goes on from NW_008360320.1 coordinate 5,340,540, forward strand.
ACCTTGGGATCAAAGTTTGATACAGGTGTCTTATATATAAGCACTCTGCCATCACTTATTCTTAGCATGTTAGCCAGTTGTGGTTCTCTGCATTAATCACCATCCAGGGCACAAGGCAGGTTCTCTGTTGTGATGCATTGATATATGGGTATAACAATAAATCATTTTGAGTCAGTTTAATATTATATATATTTAGCAGAAAACTAATATTAGGATCTCCCCCATGTCTAGTGGCCTGTTTAGCTTCAGGCTTTTTAGGCCTGATGTCAGTGTCAGATATGAACTATATCCTTTGTAGCAAACCTTAAATCCAACTAGAAAGTGATAGTTTACTCCAAAAATATTCATGACCCTATTGGACTGGTGGGCATATCCTTGCTTATTTTACAGTTTATGCTTGTAGTATTTTAGCAACATGGTCTTATCATGAAGTTCTCGTGAATAATCAGGGGCAGTGGCAATGGCCAGTATAATTTGAGGGGCTATGGGATCCCTGATCAACAGCTCCCAGACTGGGATTTCATTCCTGGCATGGTGCTTTAACATTGCTAGCCTATGTTGTCTAGAAGGGGCAATGCCCCCCTGCTATAAGATAGCTCTTTTTAATCACTGTTTGTAATGCCAATGTATATACTTTGAGAAGCTTCTATAGTGGTAGTTTCCATATGTGTTTTGTTAAAGGTCTTTGGTGTTGGTTATCCCTCCCCACACTCCCTTCCCTTAAAGATATATCTTTAAGGAAGAATACATGACAAGTTGTAAGAAAAAATGTTTAAGACTGGTTTTCACCAAAGCTATTCAGAGTTATTTTCACTTGTCATTCTTCCAGCTTTTGAGAAAGGTGTCATCCTGGGTCTTTCTCTTGATTTGAACCTTGATTTTCTTCCTTAAATTCATTCACCATTTTGTTTAACTATTTTCTACAATGAACAGAGAACTCAAGTAGCTTTCAGAGATGTTGGAAATCAGAAAAAATATCACAGAAATAACTAGAAATCAATAACCTGATATTATAAATGAACATAAAATAAGAGCTGAAGTGACAGTTCAGTTGATCAGGTACTTGCTTCTAAGCATGAGGGCCTGGGTTAAATCTCCAGAACTCACATTTTAAAAGCTGGGCATGGTGACATGCACTTGCCCAGTACTTGGAAGCCAAAGACAGGAGAGTTCCTGTAGTTCATTGACCAGCCAACCTAACCTACCTAGCAAGTACCAGGCCAATAAATAATCGTGTCTCAAAATAACAAGATAGAGGGAGCAAGAACTAGGTTGTCCCCTGGCCTCTATTGTCACCTGCCTTATGTTAACGTGTAAGCATACACACCCTATATGCAAATACACACACACACACAGAGAAAATATAAATAAATGAACCTGATATATTTAAGGCTGATTGATGTTTTAAGTTGCTAGGAAATGATAAAGCCACACACACACACGCACACGCACACACACACACACACACACACACACACACACATGTAATAGATTTACCTCAACTATATAGTTGAGGTAAATTTATTACTTTTGTACTTTAGATTTTAGAGTAGAAAAAAGAAAGCAACATATTATTTACAGAAAGATTCAAAATTCAAATCAGAATTCATAATAACTTAGATGTCCAGCAAGTGAAAACTCCTTTGAATTATGCTTGTCAACTCTAAGTGCCTCTTGCCTGTGAAGACCAAAAGCTTCACTTCCCGCAAATCCCATCATTAATCAATTATTAATGTCATTCCCTTTACTGTGCTTGGTTTTTCCCTTGTATTTCTGTAGTATCATTTCTGTGTCACTACTTTATATCTATCTATCTATCTATCTATCCATCTATCAGTAGATAGATAGACAGATAGATAGATAGATAGATAGATAGATAGATAGGTAGGTAGATAGATAGATGTTCTCATATTATTATTCTCTACATGGACAATTTACCAGGGGGGCAAGGATGGATCTTATCTTTCTATTATCTCCCATGGCAAGTACAGTGCTGCTTGGTAAATAATTTAATTGAATTACTCAATTACTCAATACATGTTTGTAGAATGAATGAGTGAATACATGAACACACTGGTTTCTCATATTTAATATAATTGTCCTTTTTCAGTGAAAAGAGAGTTCTGTTCCAGTCTGTATGCATTCTAAATAGATCTCAGTCCAGTTACTAGTCCAGTGGTGGTTGGCATGATCATCTTGGTTTTGCTAATCTAAAATTCATTTGTTGGCATAGACAAGATAGAGAGATGTTCAGATGCTGTTTTTATGCCTGCATCAGGCATCTCCTGTCCCAAACTATATTGAGCTAAATATTACTGCTGGAAGGTGCACACTCTCAGCTTCCAGGCCCACTGTGGCCCTCCCTCCTCCTGTGTCCTTAGGACAAATTGGGAAAATATTCCTCCAAACTACAGTTTAGGGAATAAAGAATATTTATTGGGCTTACTAACAGAGCATATGATGGCAGTGAGGAGTTACTTACAAAGTGTAGATACCCTTGGGCTTTTTCCCCAACGTTGCTGGACTTTCAGACCCTCTGCCAGCAGGTCCAAGATGACAAACTGAATTACCTTCCTCCTCCCTGCTTCCAGTCTCCACCGTGTCTCCACTTAGTCCCACCCCGTTATACAGTTAAAGCTAATTGATTGATTAGGAGGGGTGACTCTTCCTCTGCCCCTCCCTTCTTACTGAGAGTCTTAGGGTTTAACCAGTTTGCACTGGAGGGGTATAGCTAGAGAAGAGGATATCCATTTACTGTTGGTCATTTGGAGGACACACCTATCCAACACATGTAGAGACACATTCTGTTTACCAGCTGCTGATTTCCCCTTGTCCTCATCATTCTCATCCTGAGCCAATGGTGCTGCTGCTGGTACCAGCCTTTGCTCTATTCCAAAGGCCTCTAGTCACATCATACTGATAAAGAGAACAGCTACATGTGTATGTGTGTCTGTGTATGTGTGTGTATGCTTTATATACATGCTCATGTAGGTTTGTGTACAAATGCATGCAGGTATGCGTACGTGTATATGCACGTTTGTGGAGGTAAGGGGCTGACGTTGAGTGTCTTCCTTGATCACTTTCCACATTATTTTTTGACAGGGTCTGTTACTGAATCTGGAGCTCACTGATTGGTTAGGTTGGCTGGCCAATAAGTAGCAGGAATCTTCCTGTCTCTGTCTTTCCCTCACCTGACACTGAGGTTAGCTATGTGTACTGTGCCAGGCTTTTATCTATATATGTGGGAGGATCCAAATTCAAGTCCTCATGTTTGCAAGGCAGGTACTTTATTGATAGACCCTCCTCCCTACACATTTTCCCCCTGAATAATAATAGGAAGAAATGAAGATATTTGCAAGTGTGTGTTTTGAAAACTTTTCAGGCCCTTGTGAATTAACCTCAAGTTCCACTTTGAAGGGAATTTGTTTCTCCCAAGGCATCTCTAGAATTTGAAATTGTAAATAGTGCTTAGAGCACATTAAAAAAAACACTCTAGAGATTTCAATATGCAAAAATTTAAGCATTGGGGTCACAAAGTTTTAGCCTGAAACTTCTAACCATGAGCTACTGAAATTAATTATTGCAGCTACTATAGTCACACCTCTAATTTGCTAACAAGGAAGAGGAAAAATTGTATGACACTTAAAATATTTTCTCTGTTAGTGAAATTCCTTTCTGACAGGTAGTCCTATGAGATTATTTTGATAATAATTTTCTCATCTTGAGTTATTAAAACTTTTGTCCCACAAAGTCCACCTGTAATTTTGACTAACTAGATTGGGATTACTTTTGAGTAGACATGACATCTGCCTGAATATTCTGTGGACTATGTCTTCTGAAACTTCTAGGCACCAAAGCAAAGGATATGATTCTCCTTTAGACTCCTAGAATAATCTGGTAAACCAGAAGAAAGATACTTAAGTTTAATGCCTTCTCCATGCCTCTGTACAGTTAAGTAACTATTGTCATCTGTCCTGTGGCCGTACATTCATTCATTAGTAATTAAATTTACTAAAATCTTAGCTGTCAATAGACACAAAGCTTTGTAGAGAAAAATTAAAATGTGTGCCCAGATCTGCAGCCTCCAAGGAGAGATGTACATATAAACGAGGCTTGGATTTCCCTCCACAACCTCTATATACTAAACACCATGGGAATACCATGGAAATTTCTTTCACTTAAAGAATATGAAAAGCACCTTCTCCATGAAAGTGTTTCTTAGGCTGTTTCAAAATGAATTAGAAAGTCCTATAATGGGAAAATACTTAGATGTGCCTCAGAGTTAGTGTGTGAGTTGTTCAACAATTATAAAGCTTGTGTCTGTTTTGTACAAGGCACAACATATCTGACAGTTACTAAACCACTTAACATTATACCCTTTTATTTTTTATTTTTATTTATTCATTATTTTTATTTTATCTATGTGAGTGTTATGCCTGAATATGTTTAAGTACACCTATGTTGTGCAATGCCCCAGAGGTCAAAAGAAGGTGTCAAGGTCCCATGGAACTGAAATTATGGATGGTTTTTAGCCACCATGTGGGTGCTGGAATTGAACCCTGGTCCTCTGTAAGAGCAGTCAGTGCTTTTAACTGCTGAGCCAGCCTTCCAGCCCCACTATACCCTTTTCTATTTTATTATGCCTCACAATTTCCCTAGAAGTCATGTTACCATATTGTACCCATTTTAAATATAAGGAGATGTTTCTCTTGCCATTACCCTAGGCAAGAAGACCTCTTCTTGAATTGTTGACTTGATCATGTTGAACCCGACAGATGAGTTCCAACAGCTAATCAGCAGCAGATGAGCCACATCAAAAAAGGCATCTGCTTCTATAATCATCTTGATGCTACTGCCCGTTTCAGGTCCTTGGTATCAGCTGCTTCTTCCACTTCCATTTCAAGTCACCTCTCCAGTGTTTAATTTTCCACCCAACCTGCCACTGCTCTTGCTTCTGGAACTTGTGTTGAAATTCTTCTTAATTTAGCATTGCAAAGTCAGCTGTTATCATTTTGATAATTTAATATTTACCTCACCAGAATGACGCAACATTTTTTTCTAGTTTGAATATATTACTTACAGCTTTAAATACATAATGAGCCAGATGTGGCAACATATGCCTATAATCCCAGCACTCAGGAGGCTGAGGCAAGAGGATCATTGCTGGCTTCGGCCAACCTGTTTCAAAACCTTCCCACACCAGAAAAAAAAAAAAATGCATATTAATAATAGATTAAAAACATGTGGTTATACAATTCTATAAATGTTTATTTGAAAAGTGGTCTCACTATGTAGCTCCAGCTGCTTTGAACAAAAAATCTCCCTGCCTCTGCCTCCCAAGTTGTGGCATATGTGTGTACTTCCATATTCAACAATTCTACTCTTGGAGAGCTTCTGTCTCCATATATAACTGCACCTAGTGCCTGTGCATTACGAAGAATATTAATTACTTTCAAGGAGAATGACAGCATTCTCTTATTTTGACATAAGGAATAAAAGAAGTTGCTGCATGGCATAGCATAATTTATCAACAATAATATCTAGAAGTTATAAATGGAAGAAACCTGGCATTAGTTAAGGGAATCAGGCTGGATTCACTGAAGTATAAGACATTGGTTGTAAGACCCCCAAATAAACCAGTTATAATATGTATGTTATAAGACCAACCCCCAAATTACTTGGTCATTGCAAGTGCATAGAAGTTAGAGATCAGAGATTAGTTAAGGGCAGCTGTAGAAATAATACCCAGAACACTGAGCCAAGAGAAGGTGCATATTTCTTCCACTGTGTCCCTTCTAGAGATGAATAGTTACAGTTTACAGCTGTGCTCTGTCACTAAAGGACATTAGTCTCACTATAGTTTGCTAGCACTCATGAAGAAAATCATAGATGGCTACTCAAGAGTCTATCTCGTTGAGACAACTGAGATTTCTAATTATAGGACCAAGGTCACAGTTGAACAGCCTGAATATGTATCTTAAGTCTTCACAACCTTAGCTCTTTGTAAGCTCTTCACAGACATCTTACTTCATCTTAACATCACATCTGTGAGGTTTGCTTAATATTCATGAAATTATATTAATAGAACATCTCATACTCAGATCCTCTGACTCTACCTCCTGTCTCTCATGAAAGATACTATGTTCATACTGTTAGGGATGGGGAAGGAATATTGACTGGTCTTCCTGGATAATGAAACTACTGTCTAAAGATACATTCTATGTGGTTTTGTTTGGCCAGTTACTCATTTTCACCTGTCCTTGTTCTGCAGATAAAAGATTACCTGAAGTATCAGCTTATACACAGTACTAGACTTCTAGTCAGAACTGATAGCTGTCCACTTTAGTCTCACATATGCACCTTCTATGGCACTTATCCTATCTTGCTGTCCTTCATGGCTTTTGTGTATCTCTGTCCTTTCACTCCCTGTAAAACCTGGACTGGGTAGCATACTTATCTCCATCAGTATATACCATGTACATTTAACAAATATGTGAAGATTTTGGAAATTCTAGCTTATATGGCTTTATAAGTGTTGAATTTAGGGTTTGAAATATAAAAATGCTTGAACTATCTCAGCTAAATTAACTTAACCTAAATTACTCCATTTTGTCCAAAACAGCCATTTCAAAAAGTGCTTCTACCCGACCTATGAAAAATACCTAGAAGGGAAAGCCAACTTTGAGTTCCAGGAAATGGCCTAACTGCAAAACCACAGGGAGTCCTAATCTAGACCTGCACTCCACTAACTGCTTATCTTTCTTCTGCAAACCTATTTCTCTTGCCTGAGCCCACACCTGCGCAATGACAAGTTGACTGGTAAACTTAAAGTTTGCTCTGTTTGAATTTTGCTGTGTTGTGTAAACCTGATTGGCCCATAGATGTTCTGTTTGACCAATACTCTCTGTAACGCTTTAAAACTCTGCCTGACTGATGTTCGAGGCTGCTTCTATTCCCGACATAGACAGCCCAGTTGCCCATAAATAAAAATTTTACCTTGCTGCTTTCAGTTAAGTAGTGTTGGTGATTTTTATTTGGAATCTGGCATATAACAATGTGTAAAATAAAAGTAAAATATTTATTTACCAAGTTAAAATTTGAGATATATTTCTTGAAGAAAAGTAAAACTCTGATATCTTTTTATCTACTTAAGAATCTTGATGCAGTGCTTTTAAGAATTTAATATGCTAGGGCTGGAGAGATGACTCAGTGGTTAAGAACCCTAGTTGTTCTTGCAGAAGACCTGGGTTCAAATCCCAGCACCCACATGGCAGCTAACAACTGTCTGTAACATCAGTTCCAGGGAATCTGATGGCCTCTTCTGTCTCCCATGGGCATTGCACGACACATGTGCACTTACCTACATGCAGGCAATATACTCATACACATAAAATTAAAAAAAAAAAGAAAAGAAAAAAAAGAATTTAATATGCTTATATAACAGTAGCACAGCAGTCTTTACATACACACATGAATACATTAAATGAATCAAATTCTCATAACATTCAATAATATTTTCATTTTCTTCAGTGTGTTGTGGGGCAAGGTGGTTCAAGAGAAATATATATATATATGAAGGAAGAGACAGTGTGACTAATGGTATGGGAGAGATATCCTGACAACCGCTGTGCTCCAAAGTGTGGAGGGTCTGGGACATGATCGTCAGGTCTCCGAACCCATACTGTAAGTGAAAAATATTGTATTGGCCAAATTGAGTCAAACAAAACGAAACAGATTGCCAGCCCTAGGTGCAGGAAGTGGAGGTCGTTGTCAGAATGACTTTCTTGGGAAGTTGGGAGTATTTACTCCTGTTGAGAATTTAGCCGTATTCTTCAAATGCTGATTTCAGGACCAGCAGCTTCTGTAGACAGAGCTTGTTAGAAATGCAAATTTACAGTCCTACCCACAGCAGACCTACTGAATCAAAACCCCAGGTGAGACCCAGCCATCTGTTCCTAACAAGTTTTTTCCCTTCCTGTAGTGATTCTTATGCACTCTAAAGTTAAAAATTCTTGAGTTAGAAGAAAGTTAGAAAAGTAGATTGGGAGTAAGGTGGGGGAAGGAGTTTAGTTAGAGATTCTTAGGGACTACATTTAAAATAAATTAGAGAAAATGTGCTAATTCTGAGAGAGACCATTTCATTTAACACTATTTTGATAAGGAAACCAGAACTGAATGTTTCTACACATGGTCTAGCTCTGCTTATGTAGTCAGAAATCCTGAGGCGTCTGAGTGGAGCCAAAATAAAGGTCTTATTACAGTAACTTTAAAACTTGGATCGTCTGATAATTTTTACTGTCATCTTGATTGGATTTGGAATCAGTCAAGAGGCATGCCTCTGGGTGAATCTGTTAAGCCCTTTACAGGAAGAATTAATGAGGGCAAAGATCCACCACAAAGTGGGCAGTACCTTCCTGTGGTAGCCCAGGTATAAAGCAGTTCAAGGGAAAGGCAGAGCTGTTGCCCTCACTTCTTGCTAGTGAGTATGTCTATCTTGCTGCTGCTGCTGCTGCTGCTGTGACTCCACCTTTCACTGACATCAGAACCCAGCTTCCTCAACCTCCTACTGTGACTAAAGACCAGGGGCTTTCCAGGTGTCTCCAGGCCTTCAACACCAGACTGAGACTGGTGAGGCTTCCAGTGTTACAGAGGAAGTAGCAGCCCCACTGTTCTGTCTCTCCAGCATGCAGACTCTACCTGTGGACTGCCTAACCCCTATTGCATGAGCCAGTCTAATAGATCCCCTTTCATAATATGAATTAATTCTATTAGTTTTGTTCCTCTAACAACCCTGATTAATACAGACAGCATTTTATTTTGCTTCTCATTTAAATCTCTGGTCACAAACCGGTTAAAACTGAAATTTGTATGAGACAGATTTCCATAAAATAATATCATATTAATATGTATCAAGTGCACCCTTCTTGCTCTGTTGATGTTTCATGGAGTCTGTTACTCACTGAGTAAGGCAGTGGTGGGACATGACATGCCCAGTTACTAGGAATATGCTTGGCAGAGAGAAAATGATCATCATTCTTATCATTAGGAAAAACAATGCCAACAATATTGAAGGTGTTTTTTATTTTTAGCTTGGTAGTGAACTATCTCAGCTAAACTAACCTAGCTTAACTTACTGCATTTTGCCCAAAGCAGCCATTTCAGGAGAAGTGCCCTTTACCCTACTTATGAAAGATACCTAGAAGGAAGAAGCAACTTTGAATTCTGAGAAGGGGCCTGACTGCATGCCACAGGGTATTGTAATCTAGGCCAGGCCTTCAATTGACTAACTGCATATCTCGCTTCTGTAAACCTGCTTTGCTTATCTATAATCTAGGCCAGGCCTGCAGTTGCCTAACCGCTTATCTTGCTTCTATAAACCTGCTTCACTTACCCAAGCTCAAATCCTTGCAATAACTGATGGTTGATTGGTAAATTCGAAATTTGCTATGTTCAAATTTTGCTGTGTTGTATAAACTTGATTGGCCCCTTGTTCTGCTTTCTGTATTCCCATAAATATTCTGGCCTACTGGTGTTTGAGGCTGCTTCTATTCCCGACAAAGACAGCCCAGTCGGCTGTAAATAAAAATTTTACCTTGCTGCTTTCAGTTAAGTGGTGTTGGTAATTTTTATTCGGAATCCGGCCTATAACAGGTAGAATGTTAGGCAGAGATGCATAGGTTCAGAAATATCAGCATTTGAGAGCCAGGAAATGATTGGAACAGAAACACCTATGCCCTCTCCCACCTTCTCTGACAGCTGCTCAGTCATTTCCCAGTGGCCTGAAGTTTCTGTGCAGACAATCATCTTGTTAATGACTATAATTCATCACAAGATGTATTTAGTTTGGAAAATGAAATATGACTCTATATTTTAGAGATTGATGGTGAGTGAGTGTTTATTTATATGCCTAGAATATAAAAAAAGAAATATAGGAAGGATAGATGATTTTTCAAGGTCTATCACAATAGATAAGATAGCTTGAAATTAAAACAACAAAAAAACCTTTTTCCTGTAACTTTATATAAAGATAAGAAATTACATTTTGGCTTCAGAAATGTGCTTGTTGTTTCCAAAATAGTTTTGAAAAGACTTGAAGACATACATGCCAAAGGTGAGAAATTGTTGGAATACCACAGATTTTCCTTAGGAAAGAATTTTAAAAATTCCCTGGAGCATTTAAAAAGTGCTTTAACCATAAAGTACAGCAGATAAAGCTTTTACATTTATTTATTTAAGTTTGTGAGGGGACATGTATGCATGCATTCATAGACCCAAGGGCAGGAACTTGCAGGACTTGGTTCTCTCCTTTCACCATATGGGCTCTAGGGATTGAACTGTCTGTCTTGGCAGCAAGTGTATTTATCGAAATAAGTTTACAATAACTGCCTCCTGCCTGTTTAGAAAAACCAAGATTTGTGCTCATATAAATGACACTAACTAGTTCTTTAAGCTGCAACTGATTAAAGGTTAGTTTCATTCCCTTGGGATGGTAAGACAATTTTTATTCTTTTGGGTCAAACAGATATTTGAAGTTGAGTGCTTTCAGAGTCACCAGCAACTCAGGCTGACCTGAACCAACCCAGCCCTCACTTCTCTTTTCAAGCCCTGAAGAATGTTTCATTCCCCTAATAAGAGTCCTTTCCCCACATGGGGCTTTTCTCTCCCATGTGCACTGAAAAGCATTTGGTCTTAGAAAATGTTCCAGGAAATTTAAGGAATTGTCAGCAAAATCCTTAAATTCTTAACTTACTAATTAATTGTACTTAAAAAAAAACAACGAAAAAAAAAAAAAACCTAACTGAAATATTTTGTCCTGATTACTGGAATGTTCACATTCAATTTGCCAAACAAAAGTTTAAAAATATATTGTTAGAAATGCTGCAGACTTTACTGTGGTTTTCCACTAACTCAATGTTAGAGCAGGACCAAATGTTTATTAATTCTCTCTGCCACAGAGCTAATGGAACTGTTCTTTTAATTCAACAAACAGAAGCCTGTGTTCTTTGGATGGTGATTTTATTTCCCATGGAGTTTGCAGGCTGTTGGCTGACAGTCACAATGGTTATGTATTTGTCTGGCTCTGGATAGCTCTTCTGAAAAGAAAAAAAAAAAAAAAAATCTTACATTTTTTTCAATACTTCCGAAAATATATATTCAAAAATTCTTGAGAAAGTTTCTGGAAATTATTTCCTAAACCCAGAAACACCTTTTGGGGCAAACAACTTCTAAAACCATAAAGACCAATTGTTTGGTAGATAAATTCTTGCCAATTTCAAATACTTTTCCAATTGTATTTGAAGTCTCTGGTCCTTTCATCATCTATTCCTTATATTATATGCAAAATAATATAGATAGATATATCAGCATTAGGCTACCCACCCCACTCCTATCCTCCCATACACAGCACACTTCACAGCTAATTCCTTGTTTAAGGAATGTGAGAACTATCAATAGCAAGACGGCCATGATAGGATAGATTTAAAGTTGGTAAATTACCTTGATTCTAAAGCATTGAGCTTCCTATATTCAGATAGCCTCTCTGTCCTGTCAGCCATGTTGCCTGGGATAAATTAATCTCTCAATGTTTTATTTTGCTTATTTATGAATTGAGTTCTCTTCCTTAGAGTGATATGAGAATTAAATCAAGCCAGTACACCAAACTCTGTATGAATCAATGGTAAAAATATCCAGTGAGTTAGTATCATCCTCACCTTGCACAGCTCCAGTCTTAAGGCATTTCCACTCTTATGTTGATGCACCTCCTTTTATTAGTAACTCAGTACTACTTTCAGAGCTATTCAAATATAATAATAATAAAGTTGATTGCCTTTTAAATGATTCTGCTTGTTCTCCCTCTCTTTTCCTCCCTTCCTCTCTTCCTCCCTCCCTCCTTCCCTCCCCTTCCTTCCTTCCTTTCTTTCTTTTTTTGTAAATTTTATTTATTATTTTTATGTGTATGTATTGCCTACTTGTAAGTGCACCCATGTTGTGCAATGCCCACGAGGAAAGAAGAGGACATCGGATCCCCTGGGACTGGAGTTATGGACAGTTGTTAGCTGCCATGTGGGTGCTGGGATTCAAACCCTGGCCTTCTGCAAGAACAACCAGTGTTCTTAACCACTGAGCAATCTCTCCAGCCTTTCTTTTCTTTCTTTTTTTTTCTCTTTCTTCTTTCTTTCTTTCTTTCTTTCTTTCTTTCTTTCTTTCTTTCTTTCTTTCTTTCTTTCTTTCTGCCTGTACTTTGAACCCATTAGTTTTCAAATGCTTGCTTCCTTTGTCAGTGCTGTATCTTAAATGAATGCTTCAGAGGTCCGTGTGTTAGAAGCTTGATTTTCTATTGGATTGGTATTAATAGGTGTTACGGACCTTTAAGAGGTGGAGCCTTGGGGCAAGGCCTTAAGGCAGTAGGAGTAGGCACTTGGAGGGCATAATAGGAACACAGTCAAGGTCTTTTTCTGCTTTGTGGCTCATAGACTGAGCAGTCATTCTAACATATACTTGTACTGTGATGGGCAAGAGACCCTAGCTAGTAGGCAGCCCAATCATGAATTTGCATCTCCAAACTGAAAGTTAAGTAACTCATTTGTCTTTATAAAGTATTTGGTTCAGGTTTCCATTGTAGTGATGGAAGCTGGTTAACACATTTGGTTAACCTGAAATTTTCTGATTTTAATCTGCTGCAAACTGAGAACTCAGATGATTAATCAGGTTAGAATGTGAAACATGGGGTTCAAAGTACATAAACTGACTCAGACTAAGAACTTGGAATAATTTCCTGTAAAGAAACTCCTCTTCACCTTCAATTTGGTGTCTTGACTTCTAGAAACCTCTTTGCCTTTAAAATATGAAAGTATTCAGCAAGTGACCTTGGAGAAATGAATCTCCTTTGGATGTCAAGGTTTGCTACCTTTATAGAGAGCCTGGCTAAGGAGTAGAAAGGAGGTAGAGGAGGTAGTGAAGTATATGGAGCATCTTTATAAGAATGCACGAGGAACTTTAGGAATGCACTTTTTTTTATGTCATCCATGGCTGCATTCAAATCTTCTGCCAACAGGCTCTCTACCTCCAGAGTTTTTTCAAGCAAACAGAATTGATATCAGAGGTCTCGGATTTTATTCCCAGGCCAACAGACTCCTTTTTCAGAAGTTAAATTCTCTGCCCCATCTTAGCTGCACTGAATCAGAAACTCTGGAATGCTTCCAGCAGTCTGTGTTCTAACTCTCTCCAGGTAATTCTGAGGCACTCTAAAGCTTTAGAGTCACTGGCAGACGCTTAAAGTGCTCTTGCTACTTAACCATGACTACATGTTACTATCACCTGAAATTCCTCCAGCCCTGTAAGTTCAGTTAGTTGGAGATAAAATGAAATTCACCTCAAATGACATGAATTCCAATAAGGGGGTTGCTATGGGAGGGGGCCAATGAAGAAGGGAATATAAGGACGATTAAGATGTTCTGTATGAAATACACAAAAATTCAATTTAAAAATTATAAAAAAGTGAAAACAATTAATAAAAAAATCTAAGTATTAATAACATTAAAAATGAGTCTTTCTGTAGGAAACAGTATATTTTTAAGTGAATTGGAGATCTTTTTCAAAGGTTAAAAACTCATTCAATGTTATGTCTTACAGGGTTTATACTGAGTTCAATATTGTATAACTGTATTAATTCAACTGTGAACTTAAAAATTTACAGCCACTTTTGAAAGAGATGTATCTTTGCTCTGGAAATTGTTATTGAATATGTTAAAGCTGTAATGAAACAAAACAAAACAAAACAAAAACAAGGTGGCTAGCCCCTGAGAAACAATACCTGAGGTTGTCCGCTGGTCTTCACAGGCACATTCATACACATGCGTGTACGCTTGCACCCACATGATCACACATGATTAGACATGCACATACATGTACCCAAAAACTAATGCAATCTTTTTCCTGAACATTCGCCACCCTGTTCTTTATTCAAGGCCCTAAAAATCTTTCCAGTCACAAATAATGTTATTTTGTCCCCTCTGAGGATGCAAAATAAGTTTTGCTGTTTTTTTTTTTTTTTTTAATGAACTGCTGGCAAAGAATTGATGAACTTATAAACTGTTGAGCTCAGAGTGATGGAAAGAAGGCAATGATGAAAGGACAGAATAGATAGCAACATGGAAAATTCTGGAGGCTCTGGACTGCTGGGGCTTAAGGTCCTCTATTCTGAGGCCTGTGAACTCATTGGCAAGGGTGTGACTCACTCAGAAGGTGACAGGGCCTTTCTTTGATATTCAGCGTGAAAAAACCGTATGTCCCTACCTCTGGCTTGAAACAGAGTTCTGTGATGTAGGCTCAGTTCACCAGGGACTGCGCTTAGAGACCACTGAGCAGACAGGAGGGGATGCCCCACTGAGAAACAACCCAGGAAAGTTCTTTGGGCACTTGGGGCTGGTTTCCAATAGCAATGAAAACATGGTGACTGAAATGAATCCTGCTTCACTTGAGACAGTGGAATTCAATTTATAAAACAAAACAAAACAAACCCAAAAACCCCAGATATCTAAGTCTCATTCTATAACCTCTTTCAGTGCTTTAAGATAAAGTCCCTAAGTGAGATGTCGAGATAGTTTTTCCCTTCCTCCCTGGCCTCCTTCCCCTCCTCTCTACCTCCCTCCCTTTCTTCCTCCTTCCTCCAACCCTTTCTTCCGTCTCTCACTCTCTCTGTACCCTTAACCTTCCCTGAGGTTTTGATGCAAACTTTTATGCAGGGGAATTCATGACTATAATAACTATTATTAAATATTTATAGCTCTAAGGATTAAAGGAAAATACTGTTGCTTCTGAATACAGTTCAAGTACACATTTACTTTGGACACATGATGTTTTCTGGAGGTTCCTTCTGTTTACTGGGGATTTCTATTTGAAAATTATTTAATTCATTATTTTAAAATCTGAAAACCAAATTCTCTGATATTGGGTTTATTAATATTTTAATGAGGTTTACTTTCAGCCCCATTTAAGTTTAGGAGAGACAATAGATCTGACAGGTCTGTGACTTGCAGTTGAGAATAGTGATATGGGGACAAGGAGCACATGGGAAGGATCCACAGCACTGATGTCTAGGAAATGCCAGTGACTGTTAAGTTTCTATGTGAAACAGAAGGATGACAGCAAGCATCATTTTGCTATACTGATGGCAATATCTCCTGGGTTACAGTCAATAGTTATTATGTTATGAAAACATATGCCTCTTCTAAAAACTATCATCAAGTATTGCGCTTTGTGGTTTCTTGTTGCTTTGTAATCTCCAGTTTAAGACCCCGGATACATTTTTAGTCAAAGATATTAGCATGTATTGGGTGGTATAATGAGCCTTGGGTATTTCTGCACAGGCACAGGAACTGCTATCCCAACTGTTCTCATGTAATGACTTGGTGCAGGTACTCTACAGGTTATGAATGGGGAGGGGTTCCTAATAGAATAGCTAGCATGTTTATCTTTAAGGAAATTATGAAAGCTCTTACAGAATCTATTTAATGGGAGAGAAAAAAAGAGTCTAGCTCTTTGAGAGTTTTTCATTCATTTAAAAATAAGCTTAGTGAATGTATCTATTATGAAAAACAGAGGTCAGCTATCTTTCTACAAACTTAATGATGCCCATCAAACCATGGAAAATACATGATTATGGTATTTATGCAAGAGTAGGAAGGAATGTTTGATGTTTTAAAAACATGTTTACTCATTGCTAAGCTCAGGATTTTTACCTACATAGAATACGGGTTCACTACAGCATATTGACGTACCTGCAGAGTGGCTCATCATGATCTTGAAGGTATTCTGGAGGATTTTACTTTGAAAATATTTCCTCATTTAATGTATCTGTGAATTTTATTAAAGATAAATAACTGAAAATGGCATGCCATAGATTAGCTGCAAGGGGACGACATGCTCCCATCAACTCCTTAAACTACACACCTGTTGGACCAGGGTGGTTCACGTTTGGCTTTGGAAATTTTATATTTCAGTTTTTATGATGAGGAGGTTGTAATGTTTACTCAGATCTTCAACCTTGCTCTCATATTTGTTCCCGTATTCAGCAGAGAGACAGCAAGGGAGAGAAGTAGCTGCCTATCAGAAAGAGTTGCCAAGTTCCAGGGTCCCCAGAGAAATATCTTCAGTAGGACATTCTAGAATATTTCCTAATTTTCTTGCTGTGAAGCAGTTAGTATTCAGCTCAGGCTGAAAGGCAATTCCTGTGTTCACGCCATACTAGGTGTTATGCTATAGAAGGCATAAAAATGCTTCAAGCAGTATGTTTTCCTTCCTGGCATTTAGGAAGAACTAACCGTGGGCAGGTGTGAATGTCATTCTGGATTTGCTTGTTTTCTATAGCAGAGGGTTACTTGTTAAGATCATGGAAATACTTTTGTGAATGGTACCTTATAAAATAAAAGAATATTACTACCTCTCATTCTGTTACTGTTCCTTCTTTTCAGCAATAATATGCTTCTGATCTTGGTATAAATGTCATATTGTGTGAATATGCAAACATCACATCCGCCTACATATGTTCTGTTGCTTAGTAATTCTTGGCACTGCAGTGCAGTGAACGCTGTGCCTAATAAATGAGATATCCATCAGAATGAAAAATGAACTATGCTGGTCTCCTGAATAAGGAATCGTTATTTCAGATTTTAGTTTGGAAAGTAGGTTGCATTATCATACATGGTAGTAAAAAATTTTGGGAGGGGATGAACTCAGTCTAACATTTACCTACTTATTCATCAAAAATATACCCATCATTTATTTCCAAAGCTGTAGGCCAACATTGCAGTGTTCCCTAAAAAAAAAAAAAAAAAAAAAAAAAGTTTAACTTAAAAAATGAAACTTTTAAAAGAATATATGTAAAGAAGCTTCTTAAGTAGAAAACTCTGTATTCAAAAGTGAGTTCTGGAATTGTGCCTTGAAGATCAATAAATTGCCTCCATTTTAGTATAATTACCATAGTCTCCCTTTTAGCTATGTGCCCACATTTTTTTTTGTTTCTTTTTTTCCTGGACTAAATTCTTGAAAAAGTCCTCTGCAGTTTGTGGCTATCCTTTCCCACAGATAAATACCAAGGTCAAACTTTTAAAGCACTCTGGCCCATGTAGAATTTGGGAAGGTCAGAGGTAGCTATGTTCAGTTCCAAGTGGCCACTGTGAAGCCTCCCTTCAGGACCTGGGCATTAGGGCTAAACTGACACCCTGCCCTACCAAAAAAAAAAAAAAAGTTGTGAAAATTCTAGTCTCTGGATGGTAGATGTGACTTTACTTGAGGATATGGTTTTTTATCAATCTTTTTAAAAAAGTTTTAAAAACTTGCTAATTGTGCAAATTAAACTTTACAACGACTTTTTTTTTTTTTTTTTTTTTTTCACTTAAAATGTTCACAAGTTCATGTGTTTAAATACTTGGTCCAAAGCTAGTGATGCTGTTTTGAAAGGTCGTAAAACCTTTAGAAGGTGGGGGATAGCTGAAGGAAGTTGGTTACTGGGGTAGGGAGAGACTTTAAGGGTTATAGCCTTCAGCCACTTCCCTTTTTCAATTTTCTGCTTCCTTGTCTGTTTACCTACTGGAGCAACTACCACATGCTGCCATTCCCATGGGCCAACCAGCATCACATATTCCCAGCAATGATAAACTGTACCTTTTCAACCCATGAGCCAAAATAAATCTTTCCTCCTTAAGGTGTTTCTGTTGAGGGGAAAGTAACGTGATTCCCAGACATGTTTATATCAGGTTTTAATCATATTGACCTTGGACATCACTGCTACCTTCCCCCTCTCTTTCAGTTCATTCTTTTGCTTTTTACTCTTCCTTCATGTTTTTTTTTTCTTTTTTTTTCAGATTTCACGTTCCTGTGTATGTGATACTTTCTGAGTCTTTAGTAGTCTAGGTTACTCTACATAATCCCCAGTTACATTTATTTCCCTACAAATGGCATGAATTCATTATTCTTAATGGATGAATAAAATACCATTATCATACACACACATACACGCACACACACACACACACACACACACACACAAATTCTTTATCCATTTATCAACTGACAACTATATAGACTGATTCCATATGTCAACAACACTAAAAATTGCCAAAATAAATATGGGTTTGCAGGTATCTCTGCTATATGCTGGCTTTGTTTGCTTCAGCTGTATTTCAGGGAGTAGTATAACTTGATAACATTTTTTATTAGCTTTTTAGGAAATCCATGTTGGTTTTCATAGTAGCAGTGCTAACTTGCATTCCCATGAACATTGCAAGCATTGCTTCTCTCCACACCTTCTCTAGAACATGTTGTATTTTGTTTTCTTTTTGCTGCTATTTAGTATACAAAATTATGAGCTTCATGTGACATTTTCATGCATGTCTATCATGTATTTAGATGGTAATCTCTCTCATAGTATTCCTTTCCTTTCCCTCCTCTCTTTCCTGCCAGCTTCCTTCCTCTTTTCAAATGGTCCTCTTCTATTTTAATGTCATCTATGTATAAATCTAGATTCTTCATATGGGAGAACACGTGGTAATTGCTTTGCTGAATGTGGCTTATTTCTCTTAACATGATGATCTATAGTTCTTTCTATTACCAGTATCACACACACACACACACACACACACACACACACACACATAAATTCTTCATCCATTTATCTATTGACATGACATCATTTCACTGAACATGATGGAAAAAAATATATATATATATATGCCATATATGCTTTGTCCATTCACCTACTGATGGACATTCAGGCTGAACGCATAACTTGACTGTTGCAAACATACCACGAATGCACATACCAATCTTCAATTTCCTTTTGTCAAATCTTTTTTTAATTTTAATTTTCTTTAAAAATTTCATAGCTGAGTACTGATTTTGCAACAATTCTACCCCTGTATCCCCCTCCAACTCCTCCCATGTCCCCCAACTCCTTCTCAAATTCATGACCTCTTCTTTTCTTCTTAATTATTATTGTTACACACACACACACACACACACACAAACATACACACACATACTTGTATGTGTGTGTGTGTGTATAACATACTGAGTCCATTTAATGTTGCTGATGTGTATATATGTCAAGGGTTTATCACTTTGAATTAGATAACCTATCAGGGGCTCATTTCTGGAGAAAATTTATTCCCCCTCTCTCAGCTGCCACTGATTCCCTATAGTATTTCATTTAGAGGTGGGTCCTTGCTAAATTCCCTCCATTCTTGTTGGCATATCATGTGGTTCCCTAAACGAGCCCTTTGCTAATTCTTATTGTTATATAGTGTGTATTAGTCACAGTTCTTTCAAGAAACAGAACCAATAAAATGAATATATATGAATTTATTTTCACTGATAAAATGTATATATATATGGGTTTATTCGATTAGCTTACAGGATAGAGTCTGAGTAGTCAAACCATGACTGTGCCACACTGTATAGGCTGAGAATCTGGTAGTTGCTCGGTCCACAAGGCTGGATGTCTCAGAAGTCCCAATTAGGTGCTGGAGGCATGAAGTCTTTCTGGAGGTCAGGTAGTCTTCAGTCTAGTTAAAATCAAAAGAGATTGGTTCTACTATCAACAGAGGAATGCCACAACAACAAGATGAAACCACCAGTGAGACAAAGGGAAAGCAGGCAATAAGATAAAACTCCCTTCTGCCATGCCCTTTTCGATGGGCTATCATCAAAAAGTAACACCCACATTTAGGGTGAGTCTTCTAGTTTCAAATAATCCAATTATTCTGATCTGCCTTCAATTGCTGTGAGAAAACACTCTGACCAATGCCAACTTGGGGAGAAAAGGGTTAATTTGGCTTACATCTCTCGGGTTACAATTCATCAGGGAGCCCAAGGTAAGAACTCAGGACAGGAACCTGAAGGCAGCAGCTGAAGCACAGACCATGGAGGAATGCTGCTTAGTATCTTACTGACTTACACTCCTGACCCATGCTCAACCTGCTTTCGTACACAGTTCAGAGCAGCTGGCCCAGGGGTGGTACCACCCAGGTGGTTGAGGCCCTCCTGGGGCCCTCCCACATCACCCAAAATTCAAGAAAATACCCCAAAGACATGGTCACAGACCAGTCCAATGGAGAAAGTTCCCCAACTGTGGCTCCCTGCAACCAGGTGTGTCAAGTGGACAACCAAAGCTATCCAGCACAATTGACTCCTTGTCAATTTGACACACAAACACATCACTATTAAACCACAACCTTTCCATTTCTTGTCTTCAAGATATGATGATAACAATATCACAACTTAAGACAGTTCAACTTTAAAAGTCCCACGGTCATTAAAAAATTCAAACACTTAAAAGTCCAGTCTCTTTTAAAGTCCCTTAACTGTGGGCTCCTGTAAAATCCAAAACAAGTTCTGTCTTATTTCAAAAGGGAAGAATTGGGCACACCTAAGCAAAACCGAAGTCCATCAAAGTAGCTCAAGGTTGAACATCTGAGATTCACTCACAATCTTCTGGGCTCTACCATGCACAGCACACACAGTTCACCTTGCAGGCCCAGACAGGTGTCATTGCACACCTGTTGCTGCTCTTGGTGGTCGTCCCATGGTCCTGGCAGCTCCAAAAAGCTGGGGTTGCCACTGAAACTGAGGCTGCACCTGTACCAATGGGATCTTCTGGCCTCTCAGGGTGCAAAGCCCCAGATTTTGTCCATGACCCCTTCAATCCTGAAGATCTTCATTGCATCTGAAACTGCACTTTCACCAATGGCCTTTACTGGCCTCTCAGGGTGTTAGGCCTCAGCGGGTCTCTGTGACTCCTTCACACTTTTCAACACCAGAACCATGCAGGAGACTCTTACACATTACCAACTCCTGCTTTCAGCTTGACATAGAGGTTTGGGGCCCCTCTGGGCCACAGCTTCTGTCTGCTGACCCTAAGGAAATACTTCCTAGAAGATTTTGCCATAGTGATGCGGGTCTCTTGTTACTTACAGCTGATTTTTCAGCCCCAGCTAACCAGCATCAGTTGCCCCAGTAAAATAAATATTTCCCTTTCAGCGGGTCTAGTCTCTTCTTAATCACAGCTGATTCTTCAGGCCCGGCTGACCAGTATCTACAGAGTCTCAATTCAAGATATCACAAAAACAACCCTGATAGTCTCCTCTTCCCTTTGAAGCTTTACAAGCCAGGCCTCCATCATCCACAACTCTTTCAGCATCACTGTTCCAAGCTCCACAGCAGCAGACTCTAAGCACTAAGTGGCTTTTCCATCCCAAAATTCCAAATGCTTCCACAATCCTCCCCAAAGCACCAAGGTCAGGTCTTTCACAGCAATACCCCATGATCCTGGTACCAATTTCTGTTCTAATCTGCCTTCAATTGCTGTGACAAAACACTCTGACCAATGCCAACTTGGGGATGAAAGGGTTTATTTGGCTTACATCTCCTGGGCCACAGTTCATCAGGGAACTCAAGGTAGGAACTCAGGGCAGGAACCTGGAGGTAGAAGCTGAAGCACAGGCCATGGAAGAACACTGCTTACTGGCATGCTCCCATGGTTCATGCTCAGCCTGCTTTCTTACACAATACAGAACAACCTGCCCATGGGTGACACCACCCACAGTGTTCTGGGCCCTCTCACATCACTCAAAAAATCAAGAAAATGCCCCACAGACATGACCATAGGCCAGTCTAATGGAAGCAGCTCCCCAGTTGAGGCTCTCTCTACCCAGAAATGTCAAGTTGACAACTAATGTTATCCAGTACACCAGTCAAGAAAGTCTCTCATTTCAGATAATTTCAGATCTAGTAAAGCTGACAACCAAGATTAGCCATCACAAGTCCACTCCTTGTCAACTTGACACCCAGTTTCATCTCCCTATGTCATGCTTAAATTTCAAATGCAAACATCGACAAGGTCATAATTCTGCCTAATGTGATATAACTATCCAACATACAATTGTGAACACACTATATATCTTAGAGTAGGTGGTAAAGTCTTTGAGGAATGCTTAGCCCTTTAGTATCACATAATCTAAATATGAGAATATAGATTTCCAACACTTAACCACTTAACACTCATCTCAATTATACATTTTATAAAAAGGAAACAAAGCAAATATCTGCACAAGCACATTCTTATCCAAATAGGTCAGATACACTTATGTCAGTTACAATCCTCTGCAACTGGTCACGTGGCTTCAGAGAACTACCATCCTCTACTACCCATTCTGCATTTCCTCCACCATCAGCGAGCACCTCTGCAGGTCTTGGCTCTTTCCCTGGAATAGTGAAAAATACCTTCATCCCTGAAGGGTCTGGGCCATTTGTTATCCGAACTGGATTGGGTTGTTGTATTTTCTCATTGACCTTAATCACAGGACATGGTAACACCAAAAGATACCCTAAGGAATCTCCTGCTTTCAAGACATAATCTTCTTTACTTCCACCGTGGAGAAAAAATCCAATTTCCCCATGGTAGTCTGGATCAATCACCCTTCCTAATACTGTTACTCCTTTTTTGCCTGTTGATTCCTAAGGGCATCAGAAGAGGCCAGGGGTAAGTCTTAGTTTCCAGTTTGTTGTGATTCCTGCCAGAAGCACTCCCCACTCTGGAACCAAAACTTAAAGGCCAGAAGAAAACAAAGGCACAGGTGCAGGAAGCAAAAATTTTCATAGTGGGTCACTAGTAGCCCTTGCATAGTTGTTTACTTGGTGTGACCATTTGTTTTCTTCTCAGTGTTATATTGGTTTTTACTGTTGTGTTATACACTATTTCATTGGATAATCATTCATGCTCAAGAAACTGGGTAAATTCCCAGATATCATCAGGAAAATTGTACTCTGTAAAAATATTGTAAATGTATTTGGTGAATATATGGATATGTTCCAACTAGGAGCGTACTTGGGAGTAAAATTATTGACTTATCCAGTATCCATTAAGTTCAGCATTGGTACATACTTTCAAAGGGATTTCATAGATATATGTGAGTTTCAGTTGCTCTAAAAATGGTGTGATGGTTAATCTTTATTGTCAGTATAACTGGATTTATAATCATCCTGGAAACATACCTCCTCTGGATATCTGGGTATACTCATCTGGGTACGAGTTCATCACCTGAAAGGTTTAACCAAGGGAGAGAGGGGATGGAGAGATGAACACTGGTTTCTCATCCAGAGGACCTGGTTTCGATTCTCAGCACACACATGGCAGCTAACAACCATCTGTAACTCCAGTTTCAGGGGAATCTGATGCCCTCTTCTGACCTCTGTGGACTTTGCATGACACAGGTGCAATTACATACAGGCCTTACACTCATACACATAAAATAAAAATTAAAAAAAAAATTGACCAAGGGAAGACAAATATTTTATGTGGGTAGCATCATTGCATAGCTGGGTTTCTGAACTGCATGAAATAGAGTAAGCTGACTACAAACACTCTTCTGTTTCCTAATTGTAGCTGTAATCAGTTAACTCACATTTCAGCTGCCATGCTTACTATACCATGATGGACTGTTCACTCAAAATGCAAGTCAAAATAAACCCTTCCTTCTTTCCTTGAATTGCTTTGGTCAGGTATTTTGTCACAGTAATGAGAAAAATAACTAATACATATTCTATTTTTATTTCTTTCCAAGTGTTCTATATTTTCTTTCTTGTGGCATTTGTTAGAACTACCAAGAAGAATTGAATAGCATTTTTTATCAAAATGAAAGTTAAATATAATCAAAAGCATTTTACTTCTATAAAAAAGACCCTTTTTTGCCTTTTTCTGTTAATGTACTGAATCACATAGACTGATTTTCTCATGTTAAGTAATCTCACAATTATTGATTAAAACTACCTGGAAAGAATTAATTATATTTTTAATGTACTTATGGATTACATTTGCAAAAGACATTTGGGAACCCAAGTCAGTCAAGGGACCCTCATGAATGGGGGAGGTGGGCAGAAAGCCTTAGGCTCACCTGAGAATCTATTGGCAATTGGTGGGTTCTGGGAGAGGGAGTATCAGTTTTCTTACTGGTGGAATGTCTGGTAGGTTAACCAGACTCTAAGGCATGGGCCCACACCCAGATCTGCTTAGAAGGCACAGGTTGGAATTAATAGGCCTTAAAAAAAAATAAATGAAAAGGACAGATAATAATGGAGGACATGAAATGGGGGAGGTAGTGGGGAGAGGCTGGAGGGGCTTCTGAAGGTGATCAAAACACATTGTATAAAATTCTGGAATCAGTAAAAAATTATTAAAATGCAAGTATTCAATTCTACTTTGAAAGTCTTTACCAAACAACTCCAGTATGTTAAATGTCCAAATCTCAACTGTAGCTCCTGTAAAATGAAAAGAAAAATCATACTTCTAACAAATAATGTTACAAAGTAAACATCCCTATTCTAAAATGGAGAAACCAGAGCATAGCAAGAAACAATCACCCCAAAGCATAAGCAACATTCAGCATGGCAAACATTAAATCCTGAAGCTCTCTGTCCAGCATCTGGTGCTCATAATGTGAAATCTGTACTCCAAAAGGCAGAGGTAGCCGCACCACTCCAGCTCTACTCCATGTAGCACATAGAGATTCTTTCTGCACTGGCTCCATTTTATGATTGCTGTTAACTCAGTGGACTTCCCATGGTCCTGGAAGGTCCTATGCTTTCCCCTTCACAGGTTCACACAATGACATTTAGGGAATTTGAACCTGCCACACATTGCCTATTCACCACAACTCCCTCAGTCTTCAATCTTTCCTGCCTTCCAAATCAGTGTTGCATAGATGATGCTGCCACATTCTGCTGCAAGCTTGAGATGTAACCTGGACCCCTTGGACTACAGCTATATATTAGCTTCTATGTATTGATTCTGAGGAAGTACTTTCCTAGGCAATTGCTTTTAAGAAAGAGAGAAACCCCTCAACTTAGGTTTTCTTCCTTTAAACAAATTTGTATCTTCTCAAGATGAAGTTTCTGAGAGATGAGCTTTTGCCTTCAGGACACATTTCCTATCTTCCCAATATAGCACAGGAGCCTTTCCTTCGGTGGCACCATTCTCTTCAACAATTGCACCTTTCTCAGCACTAGTCTGAATATTTTCCCACCTTGAGATTTTAGCTGCCAAACTAATTTGTCCATTATCTTTAAATTAAGCTTTACTCAAATTCTCAGGAAATTTGTAGACTAAAGTCAGATTTTTTACCAAATATCACAAAAATGGCCCCTAGCCCAGTTCCTGACAGAGTCCTTGTTCCCTTTTAAACCTCATGAGCCAAATATCAACTGTTCACATTTCTTTCAGCATTCCTGTCTTCCAAGCTCCCCCTAGCATTAATTCTGCTTTGAGCAGTCAAAGGCTTTCCTAGCCCAAAGTTCCAAACTATTCCACATTCCTCCTCACAAAGAAGTTCCAAAGGCCTAAGAAGCACAAAGTTTTATAAAATCAACATCTCCAGTAATCTCAGTATCAGTTTTGTTTTCAATTTCTTTTCCTATTACTGTGATAAAGTACTCTTAACAAAAACAACTTGTGGGGCAGTTTATTTTACCTTACAGTTCAAAGTAAAGACCATCAGGATAGGGTTGCCAAGGTAGCAAGAGCTTGAAACCCTTGGTATATTATGTCCACAATTGAAGAGGGATGAAAGCTCAGCTTTCTTTCTCTCTATTATAAAGTACAGAATCTTCTGCCCAGGGAATAGTCCTGCCTATAATTAAGATGGATCTTCCCATATCAATTAAGCATATTAGAATAATCCTCAACAGGTATTCCCAGAGGCTATCTCTGTCAAGTTGACAGTTAACGGTAATCAACACATGATTTTCTTTAAACTTAGACGAATTTGCCACTGAAACAAGTGGCAAACTTAGGTTAAGAATTTTAGTCATATTTTATTTACGGGTGTACATGTTCATGTGTGTTCAAGAGTGTTTACAGGTATATATCCCTCTGAGTGTGGAGGCTGGAGCTTGATGTCAGGAATTTCCTCAATAACTCTTATTTTTTGAGACAGTATCTGTCACTGATATTAGAAATTACCTATTTGACTAGATTAGCTGACCATCCAGCTTTAGAAATCCTCCTGTCTTTACCTCCCTAGCACTGGATGACAGGTTTGTGCAACTAGACCACCTTTTACATTGGTTTTGGTTCTCTAATTCATTTTCTCATGCTTGTAGGACAGCAATTTAATAGAAATCTCCCTAGCCCTTATATGTAAGATTTACTAATTGACTCAATTTGTTGGTTAGACACAAAAATACAGTTACAATTTTAGTTTCTGAAAGTTTTGACAAATTGTGTTATTAAGGAATTATGTCACCAAAATTATTATTTTTGCACAAATTCAATCAAAAATAACAGTTTGAATTATGCTCAGGATTTCTAATTTTTATTTTTCATTCCTAATATTCTTTTTAAAAATTATTTTTTTATTTTATGTGTATGAGTGCTTTTCCTGCTCATATGTAAGTCTACCCATAATATTCAATGCTTGCAGAGGCCAGAAGAGGGTGTCATATTCCTCTGGAGCTGGAGTTTTGGACAATTGTTAACTGCCATGTGCCGTATAGATGCTGGGACCCAAACCCAGGTCCTCTGGAGGAACAGCCAGTGTTCTTTTTAAAAAATATTTTATTCATTATTTTTATTTTATGTGTATGCGTGTATTGCCTGCATGTAGGTAAGCGCACGTGTGTCATACAATGCCCGCGGAGGACAGAAGAGACTGTTGGATCCCCTGTAACTGGAGTTACAGACAGTTGTTAGCTGCCATGTGGGTGCTGGGATTCAAACCTAGGTCTTCTTCAAGAACAGTCAGTGTTCTTAACCACTGAGCCATCTCTCCAGTCCCACAGCCAGTGTTCTTAACTATTGATCCACTTCATCCCCATTCCTGATATTCTATATTTGTGTTGCCACTCTTTTTTACATTGCGTATATTAGTTGGTTATTACATTTGAGACTTTATTCAAGGAACCTAATTTATTGATCTCTCTATTAAAGATTTATTTTGCGTTTGCTAATATCTGATTTATTACTTCCATATTTGTATTTTATGTTATTATTTATTCTAGATTCTGTTAACTTGTGTTCATTTCTGTTACTTTTCCTTAAGGTTAAATCTTCCTTTAAGCTCACTTGTATCAGATTTGTTTAAGCTTATCCTATCCATTGTGATGCCTAACTTTCATTTGTTTAACATGAGCTTTGATAATGTGATTTACTTTAGAGTTGACAAATAGAAATTATGTAGCCTATTAATTTGTTTTGGTCTTTTTGAGACAGGGTTCCCCTTTAGCCCCAGCTGCCCTGGAAATCACTATGTAGACCAGGCTGGCATTGAACTCACAGAGATCCTCCTGCCTCTGCCTCCCAACTGCTGGAATTAAAGGTATGTGCCCCCACACCTGGCCTTGCATATTAATTTGTAAATTAACAATTTCTTGATCTAAGGCAAAATTCACAGTAATCTATTTATCCCAAATGAAATTTTAGTGTAAGAGTCATAATGAGAATTAATAGATCCTTCATTGAAACTTAACTACTCTCCTGACTATGGAGTTAATGATTTTATAATCATTAATGACACAGGAAAATATTCATTGTTTGAGACTATCTTGGTTACATTATTATAAAGTTAAAATATGACACTTTAATAAACAGAGAAATGTGATTGAAATCATTTCACCCAGTAATGATAACTGACAAGTACTTCAAACATTCTTTCCATTCATGTGGATTCTGTCCCTGCTTTTAAAATTCATCAGAAAAGGCATCATATTTCATTTAGCTCCAGGGTAGAAATGTCCATAGTGAAAGCTAAGAAAAAGATTTAAAAGTACTCACAAAGACAACAGAAGAAGGGCAAAGATAAATTAAAGGTCAGATTCAATAAGATTGCATAAAAATTAGAATTTATTTATCATATTGAGGAAAAATGGTTAGGATCCTCATACTCCATAATTATCATCATGATTTTTCTTGTTATTTGTTTAATACTTCACTTATTTTTCTCAGGATTCCTATATGTTGAA
Source organism: Nannospalax galili (assembly GCF_000622305.1). Classification (NCBI taxonomy): domain Eukaryota; kingdom Metazoa; phylum Chordata; class Mammalia; order Rodentia; family Spalacidae; genus Nannospalax; species Nannospalax galili. The sequence goes on from NW_008360320.1 coordinate 5,368,548, forward strand.
TAATAAATGATATGCACTGACATGGATCCCTGATAGATAAGGATATATTATACTAACTTTCACCAAGTCAAAGGTGATTACAATTATTTCTAGTGAAAAGTCATGAGAAAAACTACTATCTTCTTAAAAAGAAATTCTAACAAGTTGAATTTTGGAGAATAGAATCAGATACTTCAGTTATTAACAAAAAGTCCTCAGGGATTCTGTGAACAATGCTTTCTAAAAATAAAGTTCTTGTCTTTTTGTAACATACCAAAATATCATCACAGAGCTGGAAGTGCAGAGAAAAGAGTGAGATAGCTTGAAGAATGCTCTTGAACATCGGGACTTTCACAATCGAAGTTCTTTAGGATACTGTCACTTTGGCAACATACTAACATTGTATTTCCTTTATGAAAGGTCACCACCAGAGAGATTAATTTTAGAAGTACTGCATCAGAGGAGCATTTCTATTGATGCAGGCTATTATGTTGAACTCCAAAAATGTGTCAAGAGTAATAAATTGACATGACATGTCCGGTCAAAGATCTGTTTTAAGCAGAAACCATGGACTTCAGTACAATGTTATATTTTAATTTTGTTTTGCCATCATAAAAAGGATTCTTTGTTTGCAGTCAGGGCAAACACCTGTGTAATCCTTAAACGTTTATAGGCATATCTTTAAATGCTCAATGGTACAGTTAAGATTTAATCTATCAAAGTGGTATAAATAATGTAGACATAGCCTTAGGTGCCAATTCTTCCCACAGCAGGTAGAAAAGCATAACAGTAAGAACTTCTTTGCAGATTTTCACACAGCTCACATATCACTGCCAAGAAGGGCAGAGGGGAGCAGGATAATTCTGGAGATAAAGCCTACGTTTTATTAATAATGTGCTAGTGTCTAGAAGTTGGAAATAAAGTTCTAGCAAAGGTAAAGTCATGCAGAAAAAAAAAGATTCAGGTGGTTTCATGCTCAAAATTTTTAAACTCATTTTTAAACTCTAGTAACTGAAAAGAGAATGGATATAATGGCCAAGCAGTTCTGTACCTAAGCACTGGCCTATCACATTCTAGTAGTTCTAGTAATCTAATTTGAAGGAATTGCAAGGTTATCTAAGCTATCAAAGCATCTCCTTTGGAATGTGGCATGCAACTGAATAGTAAGGCAACAGTCTTAAAAATATGACACAGGATATCCAAACCACTGTGGTGGCTACTCTGATGGATAATGGGGTGCCAAAGGTATTCTATTCTGAAGATTAAGATGTAGAATGGCAAATACAAATATTTGAGCAGTAACTACGATTTGAAAGTGAAAATTTGTTTTGGTTGGTTGTTTGTTTGGGAAAGTTAGATGAGGTGGAAATGTGAGATTTAACAAGGGCAAGACTTGGCAAGAATTGTTGAAATGGCAAAGAGACATTTTTAACAGACGTATTGATGTAGAACTGAAGAAACAGCCACACAAAGCAACTGATTTTGAAAGAATCGATTTGCTATAGGAATAAGCAATTAGATTGAGATCTTTTTTTATCTCCCAGAGTGTGGAAGGAATGGAATTGCAAAGAATAATTGTACACTAATTTGAACAAAAACTAGTCTATGAAAAGATTACCTCTACAACTAAAAACCAGTGCAATGCAGTTGCTCAATAAATACTTGTTTAAAAATGAATTAAAGCCAGGTGTGGTGACTCATTCCTTTAATTCCAGCACTCTGGAGGTAGATATCTCTGAACTCCAGGTCAATGTGGTCAACATAGTAAGTTCCAGGCCAGATGAAGCTGTCTCAAACAACAAAAAATAAAAACAAAAACAAAAACAAAAATGAATTAGTGAGGGGACTATTATTGAAGATTTATTACCAGTCTCTGAATAACTGTCCCATGTAGACACAAATAAATCAGAGGAAAATAACTTATTAAAGAGGCCCCAATTCTGCTTAGAATGGATATAAAATAAAAATCATGTACTAAATGAAAATATACTTGTTCTTTTTAAAATTTTTCCTCCTTTCCTGTATTTCTGGAGGACAGACATATATGTTACATGATATCCTGGGCTAGTATCCTTTGGCTCTCTAAGCTTGTGTTAACTGTTTCATGTTCTGTGCAAGAGCATGCATTACTCAGGTTCTATCATGGCTTCCAGAATGTAACATTTATTTCCAAAGTAAATGTTTATGTCTCATTATTGACTCTTTTCCTATTTATCTCTCTTACTAGCACAGTAGAAAGTCACTAATTTTCTGCTGAATTAAAGATTTTTCAGTATAATGATGGCAACAGTGTAGTGGAAAACATAATGGTTATCTCTAGGAACTGAAAAACATTGCCGATGTTTCCTTAGCAGCAGGAAATGTAACATAAAAGGAGAGTTCATTTGTGAATCCTAGATGAGGCTTTTTCAGGAATATTCCTTTTATTTGGAAATTTCATACATCTGTATGATTCATACAAATATCCCTATGTGCATATAATATGTAAATGTTGCATGTGTGTGTATGGTATATAATTTCAACCATCATTTTATATAAGCATATGGTAGTTGGTGGTACTATCTACAAAACTTCTAGGCTTCAGCCAACATGACAGAAACATGAAATATCAAGTACGTACTCCCCCTTCACCCAGGCTTTTATTGATTAAATTAGTTTGCTGGGAAAGTGCCAACAGAACAGATCATAGAGAAATGTACGAAAAGGAAGGTCCAAAATGTTATATGAAAAACTTAGGGGTAAGTTTTTTGCATCTTGAAGAATTTTGCTGTATTTCATTCCATTCTGGAACTGCCCAGCTGTCTTCAGAGGCTTCGTACTGCATTTTGAAACATGTGCACTTGTCTTGGGAAATAGTTCATACTTATTAAACTCTTTTAGTAAAATCAGAATGTGAAGACAAATTGCAGCCCTCAAAAACATTCTATTCTGTTAAATATAATGTATTTAATAGTACAGTATATATTTTATTGATAGTAATTTCAATAATAATTTATTGAGTGACAATTACATTGATTTTCCCTTCTAATCTTTCTGACAATCCTAAGAAGTAGTCTATCTAATTTTTGATGAAATTTAAAATCAGATATTACATAGCTTACGCATACTGAAGAAATTATTACATGGTGGACAATGGAGCGATGTGTCTCATTTCCAAATTCTTGAATCATTCCGTGGTTTGTTTCATGCTCCATCAGTCATTTGTTCCTTAGAACCCTCTTGCTTGCCAAATGTTTTCTTGTGTACAGAAGCATTGTAGAGCCTGTTCAACTTTGTCCAGACTCACTCCTCATCTTAGTTCCATGTGTGTGGAAGGACATAAGACAGGGAAAACTGACTTGGCCCAAATGATTGTGTGTGTGTGTGTGTGTGTGTGTGTGGAGCTTGCACACGGGCATGCAACATACAGTTATGATGTGTGTCAGAGGGCATATTTCAGAATATGGTTCTTGGTTACCACTGTACTGAAGCAAGCTCTCCATTGTTTCTGCTGCTTCACTACTTATGCTAGGATAGCTGGACTGCAGTCTTCTTGAAGATTCTCCTGCCTCTACTTCTCATCTCCTTCAAGGAGTGTGATGTTTGCAGATATGTGCCATCAATCTGGTATTTTACTTGGTTTCCAAGGTTTGACCTTGGATCCTCAGGCTTGCATGGTAAGTGCATTTACCCACTGAGCTATCTTTCCAACCCTCCATCAATATTTTGAACTGGTCATTGGGAATTCAGGAAGCTCAAGCTTCACTGAAAGGTCAGAATGTTGGTATAAGGTGGTAGGTACAAACATCTTTGTCAGGAAGAGGTAAGCGTTGGGAATTATGAGGCAGAGGCATAAAAAAGAAGTGAACATAGAATAGAGCTGGGGGGGGTAAGAGTTAAAGTAAACACAGACTCCCTACTTCACTGCAAGATCTATCACACTTCAATAATGCCCAGAGAATCTATTTCTAGAAGCTCTTCGTGACTCTTCCTCAGTGTCTCACTACAGTTTTAAATCCTATTCTCTGGACACAAAGAAAAGAAAAAACTTAGGAAGTTGAGGCTCAGAACATCTACCTCACAAAACTCTCTAGGGATATTTAAAATAACTTAACTCAGTGCCTCACACTGACTTTTAACTACATGAGTTTTGACTCAAATGGATCTATATGAGGTGAAACCAAGTTCTCCATTTTCCCACCCAAACCCGACATCCTATATCACAGTGGGAACACAGTTATCATTCCTCTCTCCTTTTGCATCCTTTTGTTGGAAATTTTGCCTTATAAAACAAAGGAAACAGTGTCAGACAGGAGAAATCACCCTTTGAGTTATTGGCTAGGGTAGTCCAAGAGACTCCAAAAATTACATAGGCTATTTCCACAGCCCTTGATTTCCTCCCAGAACTTGAAGGTAAGACCCTATTGCTGAAGACAAGACATACTTCGGACACAGGATTTGGAGCACTGGGTCTGAAACTGACCTGTAAACCACCTCCCTTGAAGACTAGCTCTCATAGTTTTGGAGAGCACTATGTGAGCTGCTAAGGGAGAACATTTGATGCTCCAACCCCATCTTTAAGGCCTAATAGCCACAGCAATAACCGGCACAACAAACTCTATTGGTGCAGTAGTGGCACTTTCATCTTGGGTGTAATCAACAGCGACCTAATTGGACTTAAACCCCACTCAGTGTGAGGAAACTTGTGTATGATACTGTAAACATAGCAAAATACACATGGCTGGAGAGAAAATAGATCTTAGAGAAAACCCCAAGACTATCACATCCCTAGACAAATGTAATTTCTTACTATGTGCAAAATACGGACCCTTATATTTACAAGCAAATATCCCAATCACTACCCATCAAAGAAACTTCTTTTGCAACAGACAGAGATTATTACAGCGTTTCACAAAAGTTCACAAACAAGAGATTGTCTGTGAATTGCCCACCCAACCCTAAGTGCATCTACAATGGAACCTCTACACCTAAGGCTTATGGAACATAGAGAAACAAGGGGTAGAGAGAATACTAATGCATCTGTCAACTCTCATCAATGATGCTCCCTCATACAACATAAGGCCATGACCACAAAAGGGCACAAATGACCAACCATAGAGAATAAGAGTCTGCAGAGTGTAGTTCCTTAGACAAGATTTCTATATTAATCTTCACCCACCCAGAACTCAGGGATCATTGCAGAAGAGAGAGCAGAAAGATTGTAAGAGCCTGGGAGGTGGTCCATGACAATATGGAAATAGAGTCCTATAGGCTCCTGGGAACTTGCTCATATGAATAGCGTCAGCATGTGCAAGACCCATACAAACTGAAGTAGGCAAAAACATAGCATAGAACTATGGAAATGGACAGAAGATGTCAATCTTAGCCAAAGAGTTATTGGCAGTTGTGCTGGATAGCTTTAACGTCAACTTGACACACCTGGGTTGAGGGAACCTCAACTGGGGAATTTCCTCTATTGGACTGGCCTGTGGCCATGTCTGAGGGGCATCTTCTTGATGAGTGATGTGGGAGGGCCCAGCCCACTGTGGGTGGTGCCACCCCTGGGCAGGTGGGCCTGTGTTGCATAAGAAAGCAGGCTGAGCAGGGGCCAGGGGAGCAAGCCAGTGAGCAGTGTTCCTCCATGGCCTGTGCTTCAGCTCCTGCCTCCAGGTTCCTGCCCTGAGTTCCTACCTTGGGCCCCCAGATGAACTGTGACCTAGGAGATGTAAGCTCAATAAACCCTTTCCTCCCCAAGTTGGAAATTGTCAGAGTGTTTTGTCATAGCAATGAAGAAACAAACTAGGACAGAAATTGGTACTGAGAGTAGGGTATTGCTGTGACAGACATGACCTTGGTGTTTTTAGGATTGTGGAAGCATTCTGAGCTTTGGGCTGGAAAGTTCACTGCTCAGTGTTTGTTGCTATGGAGCTTGGGACAGTTATGTTGGAAGAGCTGTGGACGAGGGGGGCCTGGCTTGTGAAGCTTCAAAGGGAAACAGAGACTATCAGGGCTGTTCGTGTGAAATTTTGGATTGAGAATCTGTGGGTTCTGGTCAGTTGGGACTGAAGAATCAGCTGTGATTAAGAAGAGACCAGAACCTGAAGCAAAACCTTTGCCTTACTGGGAAAATTGATGCTGGTTAGCTGGGGTAGAAAAATCAGCTGTAAGTAACGAGAACAGCATCACTGAGGTGAAATCTTCTGGGAGGTATTTTGTCAGGGTCAGCACACAGAGGGGACCTGAGCCTCCATCTCAAGCTAGGAGCAGAACTTGGTAATGTGTAAGAGTCTCCTGCATGGCTCTGGTGTTGAAAGCATGAAGGGGTCACAGAGAGCAGATGAGGCTTGGCACTCTGAGAGGCCAGGAAAGGCCATAGGTGAAAGTGCAGCTTCAGTTGCAGTGAAGATCCCAGAGTTGAAGAGGTCATGGAGAGAATCTGAGGCTTTGCACCCCAAGAGGCAAGAAGAAGCCATTGGTGAAGGTGTAGCCTCAGCTTCAGTGGAGACCCCAGCTTTTGGGAGATACCAGGACTATGGGACGACCACCAACGACAGCAGTAGGTGTGGAATGGAGCTGGCCTGGGTCTGCAGGATGAGCTGTGTGCTGTGGATGGCAGTCAGAGAAGTTGAGCTGCCAGAACCCTTTGGAGCCAAGAAGATCATGAGCGAATCCCAGATGTCCAGCCTTGAGCTACTTCGCTGAACTTTGGTTTTGCTTGGGTGTGCCTGATTCTTCCCTTTGAAATAAGACAGTACTTGTTTTGGATTTTACAGAAGCCCACCCACATTTAAGAGACTTTGAAAAGAGACAATGGACTTTTGAGTGTTTGGATTTTTTTAAGGACTGTGGGGCTTTTAAGATTATACTGTCTTATGTTGTGATATTAATGTTAACATCATATCTTGGGGACAAGAATTGGAAAGGTTATGGTTTAATAGTGATGTATTTGTGTGTCAAGTTGACAAGGGGTAAATTGTGCTGGATAGCTTTAGTGTCAACTTGACACACCTGGGTTGAGGGAGCCTCAATTGGGGAATTGCCTCTATTGGACTGGCCTGTGGCCATGTCTGAGGGGCATCTTCTTGATGAGTGATGTGGGAGGGCCCAGCCCACTGTGAGTGGTGCTGCTCCTGGGCAGGTGGGCCTGTGTTGCATACTGTAGGTGATTACTGCTGGGTGAGGAAAAGCTGTTCTTAAAGAGAGGGACTCTAAATAGGCTGACTAGACCTCAGTGGATGAACGTGTATTAAGGGACATCTGTGGACACTAAGTTGACTCAATAGGCCTTAGCACAAATAACAGAATGCATATAATCCAGTCAGAGGGTATGGGAGAGTAATGATGGGGAAGAGGCTATAAAGATCTTTAAGATGTTATGGATGAAATACACAAAAATTCAATAAAATTTTACAAAACCTGAGGACAATTCTTGCAGTGTATCTAAAATCTGGGAAGGAAGCCATGCTAAGATACGTTTCATGAAGACCTCCAGTAATTTTCATTTATTCTTCTTGTTTATATTGTCAGGACTCAGGCATGTCTCATCACTCAGAGGTTTAAGTCTTGAGTCTTTGAACCTCTGGCTCAGAATCACTACCTCTGTGCCGTGAAATGTTCATGGCACATGTTCTCAGTAAATTGCTAACTGAAAAGAAGATAGCTACAATTGCTTGTTCTTCTTAGAGTTAAGTTGAATAAGTATCCTGTTTCTCTAATTCATTGTCATATAAATCGTGACTTTTGATAGTTATTAGTGTCAATGAATGCACAAAAACAATTAGGTGATTGTTTATTCCAGCTATGGACCATTAGCTCTCTGTATTATGGTATGTGTTCAGGCCAGGCACTATGACTCAACATTTCCTATGACATAGTCTCCACAAATGTGTATACAGTCTCCTCTATCATGGGAATGGTATTCATTGCAAATAAGTGCTATTAGTACCTGAAGGGCCACCCAAAGCATTATGAAACAGTTCGTAAGGACACTTTTCTGCCTGCTGAGCCTCAGGATTCCTGTCAGCAGTGGTAGAGAGAAGTGGAAATGGGATAGGGAACCCATCTCAGTGAAGGAATTCCCAAATGGCCTCTAAAAATAGAGCGAGTCTCAACGCTAGTGAAGTGTTTCATTAGTATTGTTCCTTTTTGATATCTATTTTAATTGATTATAAAATTTATGTATAAGGGAATGATGTGGTGCTCTTTCACAAACCTTTTTTCACTTTTGAGGTAGTCAGCATTGTATCATTTAATAATGGTCCTTCCTGCCTCCTATAAGGATATATGACATAATTTGTGGAAATGGTCATTAAAATTTGGAGTGATTTGATTGTCTGATCTTAAAGACAAATTATTCTGTCACTTCCTACTCTTTTCTGTCCTGATCAAATGTTACTGGACTTCTGCTTTAAAGGAGATTGAAAAGTAAGCCATGATATTAGCTGGGATGGCTATGGTACATTCCGTGGCTTAGGTGGCATATACAGACATTTGTTTCTTCCAGCTTTGAAGGCTAGAAATTGACGATCAAGGTGCCAGCAGATTTAATTCCTTGCAAGATGTGAGGGACCTCTTGTTATCTTATAGGCAGCTCACTTCTGGGAGAGAGAGAGAGAGAGAATATGAATGAATTTCTTTTCTTAAAATGAGATTAACCTTATTATGAGAGTCATACTTTTATAACCTGATCTAAGCCTAACTACCTTCTAAGGATTCTGACTCTGAAAACCATCATATTGTGAGTAGTAGCTAATTTTTTTTTTTCATGGACAGAAACAGTTTGTCCATAACATGCATATATTATTACAAGCAGGAATTCAGGTAAAAACAATGTTGGTATTCCAACATCAATGAGGTTGGAAACAAGGTAGCAGAGCTCATTAAGAGCTAACTTGGTGAGCTGCAAAGATGGCTCTGTGATTAAGAGCACTGGCTGCTCTTGCAGAGGACCTGGGTTTAATTCCCAGAACCCACATGGCAGCTAACAACCATCCCTAACTCCAGGTCCAGGCGAGAATCTGACACCTTCTTCTGATCTCTGTGGGCATTATGTAAATGCAAGCAATATAGTTATATACACAAAATAAAAAATAATACATAAAAAAGAGCCAACTTGGTGAAATGAGACAGAAGAGGTAGTGATTTTTCCATGTAAAAATGAGTGAGGGGCATATATGAGGAAAGGATTAAGTTACTCTGCTGAGACTGATATTCTGTCATGACCATGCTAGATGGGCAACCTCAGAAACTGCTTGACTCTCAGTTTCATCATCTGCAAAAACAAGGTTAATCAACATCATGCTCATACTCTTATTAGGAGAATTAAATGAGACAGTATCGAAAATATCTATAGCAATATTTGTAGATTAACATGTTGATAAATGGAATGATCATTTTTATTCTAGCATTTTTCCTTCCTGTCTCAATTCCTGGTTCATTATAGTCATGCTTACTTCAGCAGTACAAAAATAATTATTTTTATTCATATGAATGGCTCAACATCTCTGCTTAATGATGTGTAGCACAATAGCTGTTATACATATTGTTAAATATGTGTCTGATTAACTTGGTAATAATTTTAAGTGCATCATGAAATTTCCCTCATGCATACTCAATCATCAAAGATGTTTGCTTAGGACATGTGGTTGACTGTTTCAACCTGAACGGATTAGAGGGAACATTGGTCAAACATGGTACAAATCACAGGCCTGAGAGGAGTGGAGCACCAGGAGAGGATACAGTGTTAGGAGTCATGTTGATCAAGCACCCAGAGCTGTAGTCCCATTACTACAATTTACTCAGCCTTCCAAGAGCTTCCGTCCATACTGCCAGAGTGGTGATATCTACAATGAGGGGTTTGGGGAGGACTAAAAATGAGACAAAAATTGATCAGTGAGCATCTTGGAATACAAGTAAAGGGTTTCAGTAGACAACCAATTGAATTAACCTCTGCTGTTTACATACTTTTGGACTTTAACAGAGGCACTGTTGCATTAACCACCTCTCTTGCAGGTAAAGCGTTATCACCTTCTCCCATTTTCTACCAATGTAGAGCAGGAGACACCATGTCAATATGCCTGGGATTCTGCAGCTGGTAAACAATGGAGAGCTGAGTCAGCAGCAGGTGACCCACCTCACCCCTTGCTCTTCATTCAGCCCTTGCCCACTGTTGGCAAATATTCCAAAATGCACATTCTTCTGGGGTTGTGTCAGTGGTATCTTGTGCTTTCTCAAAGATAGGAAGCAGATTTGAGTCAACAGGAAATGGAAATGTCAAGAAGGAAAAGAAATAGAGAACAACTATCCTGCTTGTGCAATAAATATGGCAAAGGCTGTATCAAAATTGTTTTCAGAGAATATTACATTTGGGATCTGAATCTTACTGAAGCTCCAACAGGGAAACTGAGACTTTGTCTCCTAATTAGAAAACGTCTTCCTCCAGACTGAACCTCAGACTCTAAAGGCTGTTAATAGGGTTTTTGTTTGGTCCATCTTTATTTAACTCTACTCTGTGTACAGACAGAATGTGTTTTCTGAGCTGCCCCAGATGCTGGATGTAAGCTGTCAATATGGAAGAAGACACTCATCAGAAATTCCTACCTGATAGGTGAAGCCCTATCTCAGAAAAGTCAAGGCCTTCTCAGAAGTAGCAACCCGGATGGAGGCTGAAGCCTTGAGTCTTGGGATCTTTGGCTCAGAGCCACTCTCTGTACTGTGAAATGTTCACTACATATGTCAATAAATTGATAACCCAAAAGAAGGTAGTTACTATTACTTGTTCTTCTTAGTATTAAGTTGGATAAGTATTATGTCTCTCTAATTCATTGCTTTATAAATCTGTAACTTTTTAATAGTTATTATTAATGAATGCATCAAGCCAATTAGGTTATTATTTATTCCAATTATGGACCATTTAACTTTCTGTATTATAACATGTGACCCAAGTCAGACAGTATGATTCAATATTTCTTAGAACATGGTCTCCACAAATGTGTATACAGTCTCCACTACTTTGGAAATAGTATTTTTTACAAATAAGTGCTGTTAGTACCCAAGGACACCCAGAGCATTATGATACAGTTCAAAAAAACACCTCTACATTCCTGCCTGTTGAGTCCTAGGATTACTGTCAGTAGTGGTAAAGAGAGGTAAAGATGGATGGGGAGCACATCAAAGTGAAGGGATTCTACAGTGCACCCTTGGATCAAAGTCTCTCACTCTAAAATCAGAGCATAACTCTGTTTCCTGTTCATCTTGACCCAGTCTTCTCTCTGCAGTCCTGAGGATAGTGTAGCATGTTAGTTTAAAACTTGACATGCCTTATCGCTATGTAGGTAAGTTAATTTACTTCTTATTTGATTGTCTGAAAGGGTCATGACAAAGATATTATAGAAGAATGTATTGGAACTATCATAACTTTGAGAAAATATGGTAGTTTCTTTTATTCCTTCCACATAAGTGCTGTATGGCATGCTTGTTGATCTCTTCTACCTGTCACTGCATTCCCTGCCAAGCAGCTCCCAGGAATGCATATGCATTAACCTTCAGACACTCCATGTGCATTTCTCATAGGGTTTCTAGGGTATCACTTTTCTCTCTAAGTTTCCTAGTCCTCAAGATTCACTCATCTCCACTTTTTTTAGTCCAATCTGGCTTCCCTCCTGCCTCCATCCCTAGTCACAGTGCCCCCATTATCCCCACTCTCCCCCCAATACCTCTGACTCCCCGACTCCCACCATCTTTCCTTTTCTGACTTCCCTCCCCCTCACCTTGGTCCCTTACATGTCCCTCCCTCCTTTCCTCCCTGCCAATTATTCCCACTTTTTCCACCTCCCTGAGGTAATATCTGTTCCCTACTATCCCCCTTTCAGGTTGTTTCTTTCCTTTACCTCCATGTATCCTTTCCCATTACCTGGCTCCCGGTGTTACATCAGAATTTGTATACTCACAAATGAGGGAGAACATATGTCACTTTCTTTTCTGCATTTGTGTTACTTAGTATAACACTCTAGCTCCATCCATTTACCTGAAAATTCATAATTTCATCTTTTTTTACTGCTGAGTAGCATTCCATTGAGTGGATGTACCACATTTTCATTAACCATAAAGACAAACTTTATGGAGAAATAGTGAGTCTTCTTTAGTGGGTACAATAAATAGTAGGTATAGAATTCATTTACATAATGATTGAAATTACCTTTGAAACACCAGAAACACCTTAGCAAAAGGGGCCAAAATTTGAGATGACACTTTGATAATTATTTCAGAATATTAAAGCAGCAATTTGAAGGTAAATAGCTTTTTAAATAGCTTATATTATTTTTATTTACATGTATGAGTATATTGTCTGTATGTATATAAGTGTACCCATGTGGTACAATACCAGTGAAGGTCAGAAGAGGGCATTGGATGCTATGAAACTGGAGTTACAGAAGACTATTAGCCACCATATGGGTGTTTGGAACCAAACCCAGGTCCCCTGCAATAGCAGCCAGTGCTCTTAACCATTGAGACATCACTTCAGTACTGAAGGTAAAATCTGAATGTACCTTTGTGACCCTGTGGTTTGGAAAACTGAAAACGTTGCCAGAGGAGTTGTTTTCATCAGCTTAAGTAGTTTTGTGCTGTTCTTAAGTAAGGTCTTGGTAAAAGTCAACCCTGTGACTGAATCTGGGGAACTCACACTTCCCAGTGATCCTTATGAAAACCTGTGCCGATTCCTTCTATAACAGCTAATCACATTGGCTCTCAGTGTCCTTTATAACAGTACTTGAGTAATGTAGAAGCAATTGACATCTTTCCTACATCAAGTAAATTGGGAAAGAAGGGAAAATGGTCATTTATTTCTAGAACTTTGAAGTTCTGAAAGTTGTATCTCTAGAAGCCAACCTCATCTATTATTGTGACAAATACAATTGTCTATTTATATAAGTATGCCTACAATATCACTGATACCCCAAATCACTTGATAAAGAAATACTGTATGAATGTTGGTGTGAAGCAGAATTTCACCTTTGTAGACTTAATGACCCGAAACCCATTTGTCCATCAACTACATGGAATTAAATTCCTAGAAAGTTTTTGCCATGTGTGTTTGCTTTTATGTGTAAACAGTGTGCACTGGATATATGCATATGAAAACCTATCATACTCATCTTCATCACTGAATTAGGTTGTAGATGGACAGCCATGAATTCAGTCTTCAAAGCTACTGAAGCTGTGTGTTCAGAATGCCCAAGAAATGCAGACAGCTTCTCTATCAGTCACTGAGACTTTTTGATAGCACTGACGTGTGAGAGAAAAATGCCAAAAGGACTGTGAAGTTGCTGTTTTTGTCTTAGTCTGTTTTTGTTGCTGCAGTAGAAAATCTGAGACATGGTTATTATCATGAATGCAGGTTTGCTTAATTCATGCTTCAAGATCACATGGTCACATAGCATGAGTGAAATGTGCCATATCCCAACATGGTAGAGAAATAGGAGGGTAAGTCTGTATGTAGCAAAGAGACAAAGCATGAGGCTCTGACTTACACTCTGTAGAATATTCACACCATGGAAAAAGTGTTAATCCCTTTTTTAAAAATTATTTATTTAATAACGACATACTTAGAAGAAGCATTTCATTATATCAGCATTGACATACTCAATAACAATTTTCTGAGCTAGGATGAATCTCTTTCAAAATTGGCTGTACATTTTTAGGTTTACAGTTGAATTATTACAGTTATATGATATTGTATTCAGTATAATCCCTATAAGATGTAAAATTAAATGAGGTTTTAACCTTTAAAAAAGATCTCCATTTCATTATTAAAATACACAGTTTCATACAGAAAAATTCATTTTTAATGCAATTGACATTAAGATGTTTGCACATGCATTTCTAATCTCTATATATCAGGTTACTGGTAGTCACAGTCGGTTACTTTCTGAGATCCTTGGCATTTGAGCATGGATACAAAGTCATCAGGTAGATTTCAATGATAATCTTGTTCATATCTACTAATTATTAAGGAGCAAAATTTTATGCTTTGAAGAATTATTATTTTTTAATCATTATATTTTTAAATTTTTAATAACTACATTATTATAAGAAGCTTTGCACTACAGCTTTAACATATTCAGTAACACTCCAGAGCAAGAGTACATCTCTTTCACAAGTGGTTTCTAGGTTCACAGTTGAATTAATATAGTTATATATTATTGAACTCAGTATAAGCCCTGTAAGACATAAAATTGGATGAGTTTTT